>NC_133138.1:69954290-70616165 GCF_048418815.1 Hemitrygon akajei
AACTTAAGAACTTACAGTAAATCTCCTTACTTTTACTGTTGACGGAAACACCAACATGTGCACTACCCCTTTTTCTGAGGTTCTTTTTGTTGTTGATATTGAGGGGAAGCTTGTTGTCTTGACACCATGTCACTAAGCTCTCTATCTCTTTTCTGCACCCTGACTCTTTATTCAAATGCCCAGTATGGTTTCTAAGATCTGCCATAGGTTCCAGCAATTGCAAATTCCTCCCAGGCTTTTGGAGTTGGTGAGATCCTATGTAAATTTGTGGATTGCATCTAATGACAGCATTGGACACTGGATGTAATTTGAGCTCAGGTATGACCAGAGGAATTATCATGACACTTCCATCAAACTGGAGAGTGCAGGACCTGAGACATAGAGATAGAGGTTCAAATAGGCAAGGATTTTTATTTCACCTGGTAGAGATCGAAAGAATTAAAAGACCTTCGTAGGCATGACAGGGGAAGTCCCTTCGACACATTTGTTACAAAGTTCCTAACACATTTATATCCATGCTGGCAGTGTTCAAGATTTGCCCAGTATCTCAAAACCCATTACTATTTACATCAGTTAAGATGGTGCAGATAGGTGGTGATTCTTTGCGTGTAGCTCCAATGGGATTATCAAATATTCCCATTTAAGATGGGTACAGCTGAAATCCACAGTCACGGCTAAGGGTACTTCAGTAAGCAGCGTCATTTAAAGACGTTTTTAAAAAATCTATCAATACTCAGATTTGGCGGATCCTGGACTGCAGACTAAGGTCAGCAGTGCAGCTCCCCTTTAAGAAAATGGAAGTGCAGAAGCTGAGCCAGCCTGCAGCTACAATTGAAACACAGATACTGTAATTCCCCACTTCTGACCATCCTGATGGCAAATGTACATTTTCTGGAAAATAAGATTGAAGACTTTAGGGCAAGATTGCTGTAGCAGAGGGATATCAGTAATTGTTGTGTACTTGCTTCATAGAAACAAGGCTGTCCCCAGTCATTTCAGATGCAGCACTAAAGTCTGATGTCTGCACTATTCTCCACAAAGACCAGACGGCTAAGCCTTTTAAAGGTAGGGGAAGTGTAGTATACTTTATGGTTAACTCATCGTGCCACACTGACATGACAGTGCTGTCTCAGTCCTGATCACTCAACTTGGAACATCTAGCAGTCAAATGTTGTCCTTTTTACCTGCCAGAGGTGTTTTCCACCATCATCCTGGTAGCAGTGTATATTCCACCTGCAGCTAATGTCAGGTAGGCACTGGAGGTGATAAGCACTGTAATCAGCAGTCACAAAACAGCACACCCTGATGCTTCCCCTATGATTCCAGGGGACTTCAACCAGGCTAGTTTGAAGAAGTCTGAACAACTACCACCAACGTATCACTTGTGGAACCTGAGGGGCCAACACTCTTGACCACCGTGATACCATCATCAAGAACAGTTACCATGCCATCCCGCAGCCACTCTTCGGAAAGTCTGATCATCTGACTGTACTTCTACTCCCAGCATATAGGCAGAGGCTAAAGACTGCAACACCAGTGGTGAGGACCAAAAAGTTATGGTCAAGGGAGTTGGCGAAGCACTTACGGGACTGCATTCAGTCCATCAACAAGACAATATTCAGAGATTCAGTTTAGAATCTGAATGAATATCCTACAGTTGTCATCGACTTCATCAAGACCTTTGTGGATGAAAGTGTGCCTGTGAGACATACTGCGCATACTCAAACCAAATGCTATGGGCGAACCAGGAGATTTCTAGTCTGCTGAGGATTAGATCTGTGGCATTCATGACTAATTATCTAAAACTACACAAGAAGTCTAGGTACAGCCTATGGAAGGTTACTTTAAGAGCAATAAAACAATTCTGATTGAGATTAGAGATGGAATCAGAAACACATCAACTCTGGCAGAGGTTACAGGCCATTACTTCCTACAAAGCAAAACCTAACATTATGAAGACTGTGATGCTTTACACCCAGAGGAGCTCAATGCCTTTTGTACACATTTTGAAAGAGAGAATAAAATTACACCTTTGCGAATCTCTGAAGCATTTGGTGACTCTATGGTCTCTGTCTCAGATGATAGAACATCTTTCAAGAGGATAAATCCTTGTCAGGCATCAGGCCCTGATGGTGTACCTGGTAGGGCTCCAAAAGCATATGCCAACCAACTGGCTAGAGTATTCAAGGACATTGTCAATCTCTCACTGCTGCAGTTGAAAGTTCCCACCGGCTTCAAAAGGGCGAAGTCATAGCAGCGTCCAAGAACAGCAGGGTGAGCTGACTCAATGACTAGTTGCACTAACATCTGCTATGATGAAGTGCTTTGAGAGGTTGGCCATAGCTAGAATCAACTCCTGCCTAAGCAAGGACATGGAACCACTGCAATTTGTCTGCTACCACAGTGGATGTCATCTCACTGACTCACCCCTCAGCCTTTGAGCACCTGGTCAATAGCAGCACCTCCATCAGGCTGCTGTTTATTGATTACAGCTCAGCGTTCAACACATTCATACCCTCAGTTCTAATCAACAAGTTCCAAAAATCCCGGCCTCTCTACCACGCTCTGCTCAGTGCTTCACTGAACTTTCAGTTGAGTGAAAAGTGAAGCATGTGTGTAATTTCTGTTGAAGTTTATTTTATGAGGGTAACCTCTGATTACTGAAAACTTAGTGAGATAGTCTATATATGTCTTTGAGCCTTTTCAGCTAAAGTTAATACCAGGAACAACTCAGAGCAGGGTTTAATATGGTTTTATGCTGTGCAAGCAGTAGCTCGATGCATTCCTCATGGATCTGAGATAAAGCAAGGAAATCCAGGCATTCAGAAATTCTAACACATTCAATAGGTTCCTTTAGGGATAAATAAACACTGGTTTCAATGTCAGCAGCAAAATCTTGGAAAAATGTTTCAGAAGCATCAAAAAACATCAAAGCAAAATGAGTCAAGGATCTTCTATAGGTTATTACTCAAAGTCATCTACCAGCCTAGTAAGTTGACCAGTACCATTTCTAGCTAAAATCCATTAAGTTCTGCTAGATTGATAGACACAGTCTTACAGTGAAGATGCCTGGCACAGTTACACAAATCTGCACACATCTCCTCCACAATCTCCATCAGCACAGGTGCACCACAAGGCTGTGTGCTTAGCCCCCAGCTCTTCTCGCTTTACATTTATGACTCTGTGGCTAAGCACAGTTCCAATGCCAGACACAAGTTTGTTGATGTCACCATTCTCGTAGGCTGAGTCAAAGGTGGTGATGAATCAGCATATAAGAGGGAGATTGAAAATCTGGTTGAATGGTGCCATCATAACAACCTTTTACTCAATATCACCAAAACCAAGGAGCTGATAATTGACTTTAGGAGGAGGAAACCAGAGGTCCATGAGCCAGTCCTCACTGGTAGATCAGAGAGTCAGCAACTTTAAATTCCTTGATTATATCATATCAGAGGACCTGTCCTGGGCCCCCAAATGTACGAGAGGTATTTGATAAGTTCGTGGCCTAAGGTAGAAGGAGTCGATTTTAGAAAACCTAGCACATTTATTTTTCAACATAGTCCACTCCTACATTTACACACTTAGTCCAGCGGCCGTGGAGTATACAGATCTTGAACCTCCAGAAAGTGTCCACAGCATAGGTGATTGATAAGTTTGTGGCCTAAGGTAGAAGGAGATGAGTTATTAACTTCAAACTTTCTGCATCAACACTCAAAGAGTTATCACCCCTCATAAGTGCAAGTATGAAGAAAGCACTGCAGTGCCTCTCCTTGCTTAGAAGTTTGCAAAGATCTAAAACTTTGACATTAATTCCATAGATGTTTGGTTGACCTGCTGCATCATGGCCTGGTATGTAAACACCAATGCCCTTGAATGGAAAATGCTACAAATTAGTAGATACAGTTCAGTTCATCATGGATAAAGCTGTCCCCACCATTGAGTATATCTACATGAAGAGTTGTTGCATGAAAGCTACATCCACCATCAGGGATCCCCACCACACAGATCATGCTCTCTTCTCACTACTGTATTCAATAAGATGGTACAGCAACTTTACGATTCACACCACCAGGAACAGTTACTACCCCTCAACCATCAGGCTCTTGAACTAAAGGAGATAAACTTACTCAACTTCATTTGCCCCATCACTGAAATATTCCCACAATGTATGGACTCAATTTCAAATAAGGATTCTTCGTATCATGTTCTTGATATTTATTGCTTATTTATTTATTTATTTATTTATTTATTAATAATATTTTTTCTTTTAGTATTTGCACTGTTTATTGTCTTTTGCACACTGGTTGAATGCCCAAGCTGGTGTGATCTTTCATTGATACTATGAAAGGTTATTATTCTATTATGGATTTATTGAGTATGCCCTCAAGAATTTAATTTTCTAGCATTGACACCGGAGACAAAATTTATTGCACACGGTATGCAAAACACTTCCATATTGCTATTATTATCAGCAATGTTCATTATGCTAAATGTTTATTTGTATGGTAAACAACTTTTCACCATGGAGATAAATTTGATAGGGAAGCCACCTTCATTATTCAGGATCACTGTGCCTGCTTTGGACACTTCAATTTATTCAACATAACACTTTCTTGTTCTTAGGGCAAGGGGGTATTCAAAGGCTTATCAGAAATGAAGGCAGTTTCACTAGTTAATGAACCTTGCCCCATATATCAACGGCCACTTCCAAATGAAGAATCATTCTAATCATTTCAACAAATTCAAGTACACTCCATTATTCATCATATCAAATTTTAAATTTCATCAAAATGTACTTGAGTTCCAATCCCAAGTTTTGTTATTAAATCATTTGCAAAGCATTCACTCATAAATGGCCATGCTTTGCAATGTAGACAGCAATTTAACATCTTTGTTATCCCACTTTCCTTTAGGTTAAGAATTCCAAATATTTCTTAGTCATCAAATAAAGCTTCTGAGCTTTGTCACAATAAATTTAGTTTTCACATTTCGATAACAGTCAGCTGCAATAGAAAGTGTATTCACCATTTTTGCAAAATCTTCCAAAAGGAGTACATTAAGTTCAATTTAAGGAGATATCCTTGTCTCTCCTGGAGATGGGATCCATAGTGCTTTCAACTGAATGTAGAATGTACACTATCCCTTGGTTAATCAGCCAGTAAATTTAACAGAAGGATACTTTACTGAAAAAATCAGACCCTTTGCATTATTACCAGCAGAGTTTATCCACTGAAAACACAAAAATAAACTGCAGATGCAATGGATCAAAGAATACGAACACAAGGCCGGAAGAACTCAACAGGTCAGACAGCATCTGTGAGAAAAGAGTAGCCAACATTTCGGGCCGAGACCCTTCATCAGGAATGGGGTTTATCCACTATGAGTCTTTCTGAGGCAGAGGGAAATCTGCTCTGTTTTAAACCCAACATTGGATAAAACAACAGTGGGTAAATAGAGAGATTCGAATTTGATATCTGTCTAAGGTAGATAAGTTAGCAGGACCAGATGGGCTACATCCCTATGTTCTGAAAAAGGTACCTAAAGAGATTGTGGTCACATTATTAATCATCTTTCAAGAATCGCTACATTCTGGAATGGTTGCTGATGACTAGAAAATCGCGCCACACTTTAAGAAGGGAGGGAGGCAGAAGAAAGGAAATTATAGGCCAGTTTGCCTGACTTCAGTGAGTGGAAAGATGTTGGAGCTATTATTCAGTGATAAGAAATGTTAACATTTATCTTGAGCAGATTAGAATATAAAAGCAAGGATATAATATTGAGGTCTTATAAGGCATTGGTCAGATCACACAGAGTATTCACAGCAGTTTTGAGACCCCTATCAAAGAAAAGATGTGCTGACATTGGAGAGGGACCAGAGGAGGTACATATGAGGAGGAGACTTAACAGATGAGGAGCATTTGATGACCCTGGGCCTGTACTCGCTGGAGTTCAGAAAATTGAGGGACGATCCCATTGAAACCTATTGAACATTGAAAGGTCTGGATAGAGTGGATATGGACAGAATGTTTTCTATAGTAGGGGAGTCTAGGACCAGAAGCAAGCCTCAAAACTGAGGGACATCAAAGGGACAGAGCATAAATGGGCTTGTTATGCGGATGACATTTTGATCTATCTCGGGCAACCAACGTACTCTTTACCTAAATTGATGCAATCCTTTGAACAATATGGACAATTATCAGGATACAAGATCAACATAGATAAAACCCAATTACTTTCATATTACTATAGCCCACCAAGAGAAATTGAAAGTCAATACCCCTGGGCATGGCACACAGAGTCTTTCAAATATTTGGGCATCATTATGCTAAAAGATTTGGCAGAATTATCAGAATGTAATTATCAGCCTTTATATTAAAAAATTAAGGAAGATGTGGCAAGATGGAACCTGATTCCTTTTTTCAGTCTCAGTTCAAGGATTGAGTCTATTAACATGAATATACTGCCCAGACTGTTATATCTCTTTCAGACCCTACCAATAGAAATTAATCAAAATCAATTCAATGAATGGAACAAGATGCTATCAAGGTATATTTGGCAGGGTAAAAGGCCTAGAATTTGTCTCAAAACTTTGCAAATAGCAAAGGAAAAAGGGGGATGGGGCCTACCTTCTCTTAGAGATTATTATTTTGCAGCACAGTTGAGAGCTGTGATATGTTGGTGTAACCTATCATATGACACTCAATGGAAAAACGTTGAGGAGCGGGTACTTCCAATCCCCATACAAGCAATTTTGGCTGATAACAACCTGCAAAGGTACATAAATATTATTGATAACCCATGGGTGAAATTGACTCTTAAAATATGGAAAACTACTATAAAAGAATATAATCTAGAGGGAGATATTGCAATTCTTAAATGGTGTGCATATGACTCTGATTTTACATCAAATAATTTGGATGCTAGATTTAAGGACTGGACAGCTAAAGGAATAACAGTTCTTTGCAACATAATGAAAGGAGGAATACTGTTCAGTTTTGAAATGCTTAAAGAGAAACACTTATTAGAAAAACAAGATTTTTATCGGTATTTACAGATGCGACAATATGTTAATAAGATGCTTAAAAATGTAACCAAGGCAAATACATGCTTGCTAGAGCTCCTTAGAAAAGCATATAATTCAGATAATGGTAGTAGAATCATTTCAAGCATGTATAAGGGGTTGTCAAATCTTAAAACACATTCGACTTTATACATTAAAACAAAATGGGAGAAGAAAGAGGGATAATTATATCTGAGGAAGAATGGACAACAATATGGAGATACCAATGGAAGTGTACCAGTTCACAGAAATGGAGGGAGTTTGGATGGAAAAACTTGATAAGATATTTTATTACAACCTCTCAGAAATCCCATTATGATAGTAACCTCCCTGTTTGCTGGAGAAATTGTGGAAATCAAAATGCAAATCATTATCATATTTTTTGGGACTGCCCTGTTATCAAAAACTATTGGAGGGGGATACACAATGCCCTACAAGACATCTTTAAATGTGAAATACCCTTAGAGAGTAAGACCATATATTTTGGATATATACCTCAAGAATGGTTAAAAGAGATAAATATTTAATGAATATACTGTTGGTAGCTGGTAAAAAGACTCTTACTAGGAAATGGTTATCACAAGAGAGCCCAACTTTAAATACATGGATGGAAATTACAATGGACATTTACAAAATGGAGAAGATAACAGCATCTGTTAAGCATGAGCTGGAACAATTTGAGTCATACTGGGAAAAATGGTTTAACTACATAATGCCTCATAGGCCTGATTTTATTCTCACAAATCAATGAATCTGTTGTAAAAAAAAAAGATCACTCCCTACTTGTACATAGTTCTTTCCTTTTGCTTGTTTTTTCTTTCCGCTCTTTTCTATAAGTGTATCCCTCAGATAAATACTTTGTGGAGATTTGTGACATATATGATTATATGATATATATGTACAATGTCTGAAATACATCTTATGGAAATGTTTGTTTGATGATGAACTTCAATAAAAAAATAAATTCCCAAAAAAAGTACAGACAGCTGAATATATTGGGTATATTTAAAGTGGGGGTTGACAGAGTCTTGATTAATCAGGGATTCAAAGGTTACGGAAAGAAGGCAAGAGAATAAGTTTGAAAGGGATAATAAATCAGCCATTATGGAATGGCAAAGAAGATTTGATGGTCTGAATGGCCTGTAGTCTCCTAGGTCTTATAGTTTTATGGTATAATTCCTGGATTATATTGTTGAGTTGGCTAGTGGATTCAGAATATTCAGAATTTCACCTTATGATTTGGTGATACATTTATGTTTTGTTCATCATGTGAATAGGATGGTAATCAAGATGTAGGGCAAAGCTGCTGGATGCAAGACTGTTTGGCAAGCAGCAGTATGCCCATATTGTAATATTAGAGTTTTCATAATGTTTCCAATATAAGATCTTTAGCCATGTGATCCCTAAATGGACATTGAAGCTTTGGACACTACCTCACCTTTTTTAATATACAATATTTCTGTTTTTGCAGATTTAAAAAAATGTATTCAATATACATAATTGATTTACTTGTTTATTTATTATTAAGTTTTATTTTATTTAGTATTATTATTTTTTTCTATCTCTGCTAGATTATGTATTGTATTAAACTACTGCTGCTAAGTTAATTTCACGTCACATGCCGGTGATAATAAACCTGATTCTGATTCTGGAATGAGTATCAATAACGTGTGAAATCATAACAACAGACAATTGACATCAACAAGCTACCTAATTGTACGAGGAAGTCTGCAGATGCTGGAAAATTCCTGTAGAAAGGTCTTCGCCCGGAATGTCGACAATCTATTCATTTACATAGATGCTGCCTGACCTGCTGACTTCCTTCAGAATTTTGTGAGTGTTGCTTTGAATTACTTGCATTTAGCTCTTTCAATAGATTTAGTGGTTTAGGGGTAAGGGCACCTTCCAATCACTGGAAATGTATTTAGCCATGAGTGGTTAATGAACAAATGAGCAGCAAAGTGCCAGTGCTACTTTCAGTGAAAATTTGGCTGAGTGGAGCAATAACAACAAACCTCTCGCTCAGTGTCAATATGACCGAGGAACCGAATGTAGACTTCAGGAGAGGGAAACCAGAGGTCTGTGAGCCAATAATCATCAAAGGAACAGAGGTGGAGAGCGTCAGTAACTTTAAATTTCTGGGTGTTACTATCTCAAAGGACCTGTCCTGGACCCATCATATAAATATTATTGCAACAAAAGCATGACAGTACCTCTACTTCCTCAGGAGTCTGCAGAAATTTGGTATATCATCAAAAACCTTTGCAAACTTCTATGGATGTGTGGTGAAAAGTGTGCTTAACCAATGCCTTTGAGTGGAAAATCCTACAAATGCTAATGGATTCAGCCCAGTATATCATAGGTAAAACCCCCACAAGCATTGAGCACATCTACAAGAAATGTTGTGGTCGGAAAGCAACATCCATCATCAAAGATCCTCATAAGCTGGGCCATGCTCTTTTCTCACTGCCGTCATCAGGTAGAAGATACAAGTATCTTAGCATTCACATCAAAAAGTTGAAGAACAGTTACTACCCCTCAGCCATCAGGGGTTTGAACAAAAGTGGATACTTACATTCATATAATGTCTCTTTTAGCTTGTTATTTCATGCTCATTATTTATTGCTATTTAGTTATATCTGCATTTTTACAGTTTGTTGTCCATTGATCCTGTTTACAGTTACTGTTCTATAGGTTTGCTCAGTATGCCTGCAGAAAAATAATTCAGGGTTGTATGTGGTGACAAGTATGTACTCTGATAATAAGTTTCACTTTAAATTTTGAAATCCTCCTTCCACAGTGTGTCTGATCTTCATATTTATGAAGGCTGTCAGTTTTAAACATACAGACTGCTCACTGAAATATCATCTCTCAAACACATATCGCAAATATGCACACATGCACTGACTACTTCAATGATATCAGGAAACACAGCCTGTGAACCTACTGAAGGATGTTAGAAAGCTTCAACCAATCCTTCGCAATATTCTACAGTAACAAAGTAAGCTGTTAAAATGTTAGTTAAATTGGACAGCTCCTTCAAAAACTTTGCAGAGGTATTATGGGCAGAATCTCTCTAAAGATTCAAAAATTCTGTAGCTACAAGTTCAAAATTTCTTCTCAATCACAAGTACTGAAGCACAATATATTAATTTATGGAGTTTATAATCCACTTCTGACATTTTTTTTCATTGAAGCTATACTAGAGTTCAAAGTGTGAACATCATATATCACATATTGGCACAGTGGCGTTAATGGTTAACGCCATTAACGTTTTATAGTACCTGTGACCCGGGTTTCAATCCCTACCGCTGCCTGTAAGGTGCTTGTATGTTCTCCCATGACTGTGTGGGTTTCCTCCCAGGGCTCCAGTTTTCTCCCATATTCCAAAGACATACTGATTAATAGGTTAATTGTTAATTGTAAATTGTCCCATAATTAGGTTATGTTTAATTGGAGGATTGCTGGGCTGGAAGGGATGGAGTGGCCTATTCCACACTGTATCTCAATAAATAAATAAAATATTAAACAAATGCATCCAAAAGTTATTTTCTATCTTTGTCTTTCCAGTAAACCTCAACAAAAATTAAAATTCAAAACTTTCATGGAAAAAATGCTTTGTTACATCTGCTGTATTTACATATGTAGAAAAAAATTGTCTGTGATATACTTTCTTAGGAATGATGACAGCATGCCCCACAAATCAGACCTTTTTTTCATTGACTCAAGAAAACTGAATTAAAAGTTAATTAATTAATGCACTCAGTGCCATGCAAATGAGCAGGAACTGAGATAGAATGAATCTGCTATTCTGGGGCAGGATGATGACATGAAACATCAAGAGCTCCTTTCTCTCTATAGCGACTGCTTAACCCACTGTGTTCTCTGGCAATTTGTTTTCTGTTCCAAGTTACAGCATCCGCAGTTTTTTTGCGTCTCCATCTGGGAGATAGCAAAAGATAGAATATTGGTAAATAAATAACATTTTACTGCTGTTTTGTCTTGCGAGCATGTAGTGGGAATATGAACTGTAACAATTTTCTAAAGCTCCAGAATATAACAAAAGTAAATCACTAAACCGGGAAGATTTTGCTCATCCCTGCAAGGCATTTTCAGAATTCAATTAAACTACTGCAGAACCTAATAGCAATAAACAAGAATTCAAATTTAAAAATATATAACTTTGCTCCCTCTTTTCAGGCTGTCAGACTGTAAGAAACACCAGTCAGATATGCAATTATAACTGTGTGCAGTTATCAGATGGTGGGTGTCCTCATTTTAGCTCCATCAAGCAGCAGTAAGTCAACCATTCAGCTTTATTGTGTTGGTCTGTCATTTCTGAGTTGAGAGGATGTGGATTCAGTGGCCTTACACCTGTGACCAGACACATTAATTAGGTTAATCATCGAGTGTTCCATCATGAAAGGTGCCTCCTTTCAGAGAAAAAAGATATTAAACTAAGGATCAGTTTCCTCTAAGTAACAGAGACCTGGGATGTACATGATTAAATCTTTGAACACTCCAGAAGGCTGTTAAAAATGTTCTTAATAATATTAATAGAGGATTAAAGTAAAAATCCTGTGAGGATGTACTAATTATTGGTAAAACACTGGTTAAGCTGTTAATGTTCAAACGACCAAAGGCAAGATATTTTACGTTTTAACAACTTTACCTTCTCCATTCACTCTTAGTGCAATAGGCTGCCATTTTCCTACCCTCCTCCATCGCCCACCCAGCTTCTTGCACATGCCCGTAACATGGAAAGTGAATATCCCGATTAAATACTCATACAGTATAGCCCAAATGAACAGAACTCAACAATCTCCCATCCTTTTTATGTCTAGATATCTGTAAAATTAAATGGCCTTTGGTTTAGATGTACTATTTTAACCCCCAGTTGTCAGGCCTAGTGAATTTCTTAAGATATCCTATACCCTCACCTGGTGCCTTCAGAGTACTACAAGATAAAAAAATATATCTATGAACTCAAATGTTCTTTAGAATACAGAGATTAGTTCTCACCCTTGATGTTGATACAATTCTTAAGGTACCAAATGCCTTCACTAAGTGCCTTCAGCAGCACAAGAGCTGGTGCTGCCTTATTTGTGTGGCAGTCAATTGGTTGCTCCTTTGCAGCTGACCATAGCACATGATGAATTTTCGGTTCTTGGACGAGTTCCTTGGTGCTGGTTATCTCTAGGCGAAGCCTCTTCTCTGTAACTGACCTGGTGGATTTGATGGCATCAATCAGAGAGTAGTTGCCTGTAAACCGATTTACTTGCATAGCCTTCTTTGGGTTGCCATGGACAAGCTCAGAATAGCATGAGGCCAGGTAAATGGCACTGTCCGTAAGACATAGGAGCAGAGTTAGGCCATTCAGCCCATCAAGTCTGCTCTGTCATTCCATCATGGCAGATCCCAGATTCCACTCAACCCAATACACCTGCCTTCTCAGCATATCACCATATATTTTATGCCCTGACTGATCAGGAAACAATCAACTTCTGCCTTAAGTGTACCCAGAGACTTGGCCTCCATCGCAGTCTGTGGCAGAGCATTCCACAGATTCACTGCCCTCTGGCTAAATAATCCTTCTTACCACTGTTCTAAAAGGTTGCCCCCTCAGTTTTGATACTGTGCCCTCCAGGTCTGGATACCCCCACCATAGCATCCTCTCCACATTCACCCTATCTAGTCCTTTCAACATTTGATAGGTTTCATTTGAGAACTTCTTCCTCTGTGGGACATAACTATCATGAGCCTTGTGAACTATTCCCAGAAACTTCAGCCATTTTTGCTCTACCATCATCCTTGCCAGTATCCTCCTCCAATCCACCTGGGCAGGCACCTCTCTCATGCCTCTGTAATTCCTTTTATTCCATTGTGATACTGATACATATGACTTATGCTCCTCCCTTTCAAATTTCAGTATGAATTCAATCATATCATGATCACTACCTCCTAAGGGTTCCTTTGCATTAATCTCCCTAATAAAATCTGGGTTATTACAAAACATCTAATCAAAGATAGCCTCCAATTCTTCAGGCATGCTTTTATCTGCCACTTCATTCTATTCCTATCCTCACTGTCGCATGGCACAGGCAGCAATCCCAAGAATACTACCTTTGAGATCCTGCTTCTCAGATTCCTTCCTAACTCCCTATACTCTTTTTTCAGGATCTCCTCCCTTCTTCCACCTATGATGTTGGTACCAATATGCATCACAACTTCTGGCTGCTCACTCTCCCTTTCAGGATATTGTGGACACGTTCAGATACAACACGGACCCTGGCACCTGGCAGGAAAACTACCATCCCTGTTTCCCTTTCACATCCACACAATCACCGATCTGTCTCCCTGACTATCGAGTCCTCTATTACTGCTGTGATCCTCCTCCGTTCCCTACCCTTCTGAGCCACAGGGCCAGAGGCATGGCTGCTGTTACTTCCCTTGGGTAGGTTCCCCCTTCCCCAACAACAGTACTCAAAATGGAGTACTTATTGTTGAGGGGATTGTCCATAGGGGCGCTCTCCACTACATGATGTTCTCCCTTCCCCTCTCCTGACAGTCACTCATTTATCTGTTTCCTGTAGTCTTGGGATGACTTCCTCCACGTAGTTCCTGTCTGTCACTGCCTCACTTTCCCTAACAAGCCAAAGGTCATCGAACTGCGGCTCCAGTTCCCTAACACGGTCTCTAAGGAGCTGCATCTCGATGCACTTGTTGCAGATGTGGTCATCGGGGAGGCTCGGAGTCTCCTGGAAATTTCACATCTGACTCCCAGAGCAGAACACTGGCTTTGTGGACATTCTCCTATTCTCTCAAGATTTAAATACAAAATAAGGAATGAACCTACCTCCTCATCTTGCTTCCGCCTGTTCTAGTCTAAGCCCTGATGAGCCAAGGCCTTCCTATTCTGACTCAGGTTACTCCAATGACAACCCTCTCTTTTATAGAGATTGTTTTTTTAAAAGCTCTTCGGACCTGTGCGGTTTGCACAGTCCTCCAACCAATCCCATCATTGTCAATACCACCAGACATTACACGGGATTCTCCTGCCGGCATACTACATAGAACTCTTCAGATCCTTTTTGATTGCCAAAAGAGAGGTGAAAGTCTTCCCTTTTCTCCCATTAGTACAATAAAATGTCCCTTTGAGTACCTCCTTCCGGGAGATTTCCAAGCGAGGCATTAATGAAGACAATGAGCCTTAGTGAGTGACCTATTCCAAGCTATTGAATCTTCCAACACTTCTTTTTCAGACTGAATTTTGTCCGCTATCGTGTTTACTTCATGTAAAGTTTGTACTGTGGCATTTTACTTGCTGGGTGCCAAGTTGCAGGCATCAAGCATGCTGTCAGGCCTGCCCTGCCTTGCCTCTCATAGAATCTGACCAATCTTTGACCTGAGTCACTCGGCTTCAGCTACACTGAGGGGTGCATCCTGTTACATGGCACATGTGAATTGTTTGAAGATACCCGATGTAGCCTTCTTGGTGCGGTTGTACTGTTCCAACAAAAGTAAAGATGCCTATCCTTACATAGCAGAATCTGTCGTGCTCCTCCTGTCTAACCTGACTTTAGCTGAAGGATAACTATTGCGGCAAAGTTTTGTCAGCCTCCCCATAAACAGGCAAGTTCTCCAATCACATGGCCTACTGAATCTTGCTAGTAAAAAAACAGGTGAATTCCACTTGTGACATCTTTCCATCTGTTTTCAATGTTACTTTCTTGACTCTCTTATACCAGTAGAGTGATACATCTGCTAGACCATACACACACTTTTGAGTTTCCACAGTTTTCCTTTGCTTCTAGCTTCAGGTGGGATTTTAATGTAAACGTCACGTGACGGCTCCATTCCCCGTAAGTTTGTGGATTTCATGTCCATGCAATGGGGTTGTCAATGCTTTTGAGATATCACTGAGAAAAGTAGTCGGAGAGACTCTGGTGCACATGTTGGTGAGACTTTCTGGAATTCTTTTATGTTCAGCTCCGCAACACCTCTAGCCTCCAGGTGTGCTTTTGGTGTCATTCCTGTTCAGGTTGCTTTCAGGGTACACACCCATCTTGTAGACACTGTCTTTTGGCTAATGTCTCTTACTTCCACAAACACTGCATTGGTTCTCCAACTACTGATTTCATCCTATTTGAAGATTCAAATGACATATCCTTAGTTACTAGGACATCTTCATCTTGACATTGCTCAAACGATTCAGCTTGATCTTTACTTGGTTCAATATGAAGCCTTTCTACATGTGACATGCCAGCTGACTCTGCAGTGCCAGTGACCACGGCTGGCTCTGAGTAATACAATTTGTACCAACTTCTGTTTCTCCCAGTGGTTTTGCCACTTGTCCTAGGACTTCAGTTTTGTTTGAGATACCAGTATCTTGGTCCCTGTTTTAAGGCTGAAACTTCCATATTGTCTTTGCACTCATGATGATTCCCATTCAAGCAAGTCTGTTGAGTCCCCAAGCACACTTTCTTCTGCACTGTCCGTGCCACTGTTGAGCTGCTCATTTGGGTCCTCAGCTGCTCCGTCCGTGTTATGTGACACTGTATCAGGTAGATGCTTTTGAATGTTTTCACAAATAAAATAGCAGAGGTGTTTTCTGTTTCAGGAAATCCATAACACCTCATGTATTGAACACTGGAAAACTGAGCTCAAGGCACACTAAAAACCCTTCACGCAATTACATCATCACATCAGACCAGCCTCTTCAAGAGAAACCCCAAATCAGTGGTTGTTAATTATGTACATTTCCACAAACTACATTACCCTACGCTGCTCCACACCCCCCCCGAACTCACTAAAACCGCCAGTGTGAGCCTGTCCAGAAATCAGATGAGATGCCTGGCTGAGGTCTGGTGTTCCATCAGTGGAGGAACTGCAGGTGTCTGTGGCTCATCCAGAGGCGTGTTGACACCTCATGTTGTGATGGCAAGAGAATGGTAGCGGAATCCTTCAAATCTCGGTAGGCCGGTTTAAGGCGATCTACCAAAATGCATTCAAGTATACCCCTCCTATCTATGATAAGAGTCTTTTCTCCGCATTCCAAAACACGGAATGGGCCATCATAATGGGACTAAAGGAATGCTGTTGTGCATCATGGCAGACGGAAACAAACGAGGCAGAATGTAGGTTAACAGGACCCCAAGAAAGCTGTACACCATAATGGGAGGTAGGAATAGGTGAAAAGGAATTGAATTTACTGTGGAGGGTGGAATGCTGTTGAGAGGCCAATCAGATAGTCGTGGAGTCAGGAATGAAATCACCTGGTACTCATAATTGCTGCCCCTATGTCAACTCAGGTCCTCTTTTGGAGCTGTTCTGAGTCCCAGCAGGACCCATGGGAAACGATCATGCCAACATTCATCAGTCAGGGAAGCCCTCAGCACAGCCTTTAAGGAACGATGAAACCACTCATATAGGCCATTGGACTGCGGGTGTTATGGCCTGGTGTGATGTAGCCTAACACTAAGGTTCTGGGCCATTGCACCATCAATAACTCACTCTGAGACGTAAAGGCGAGATATTGGCTTTTATTGACTGGAAGAAGGAACAAGCAGTGGTTGACCACCATACTACATCCTGCAGACAGAGAGGCCGGGCTCAGACCTCAATCGCCTTTATACAGGGGTCTGTGGGAGGAGCCACAGGAGCAGTCAGCAGGGGGCGTGTCCAGACAGGTATATGTAGTTCACCACATTCACCCCCCCTTTGTTTTTAAAAAAGAGTCCCCATGTGGCGAAGTTTCTTACAAGTATATTTACAGGTTAAGTCTATCTGGTGGTCGAATCTGTCGCTGCGATCTACGTAGCTCCGGCTGTGATTGCACAGGTGCCAGTGGTGGTGATTGCACCAGAGACAGAGGTTGTGCTAGTTCCGGCCTAACTGGAGGTGTCAGCCCACTAGGCGTCAGTGATCCCTCACGCGTGTGCGAGGCGCCTGGTATATACGTGTACGAGACGCCCGGTATATGAGTCTCGTGAGGAGTCTGTATAGTGCTTGGTGTGCGCGGTGTCACCTCGAGTACAGGGTTCATAGTTACCGGGGAGTGTTCGGGGTAGTGGTCTGCTGCTCCTGCGGGTGCCAGGTCGCAGATGGAGACCGTGTCCTCCTGCCCATCAGGTAAGACCACGTAGGCATACTGGGGGTTCGCATGTAGAAGATAAACCCTCTCGACCAGCGGGGAGTATTTATTACTCCTCACATGTTTCTGGAGCAGCACTGGCCCTGGGGACGTCAGCCAAACTGGTAGGGTGGTCCCAGTGACAGACTTCCTGGGAAAAGAGAATAGGCGCTCTTGAGGGGTGGCATTGGTGGATGTACGTAACAGGGAGCGGATAGAGTGGAGTGCCTCGGGGAGGACCTCCTGCCAGCGAGAGACCGGCAACCCTTTTGACTTAAGGGCTAAAAGTGTGGCCTTCCACACTGTGGCATTCTCCCTCTCCACCTGTCCATTTCCCCGGAGACTAGTAGCAATGACCCTAGCTAGCAGGTACCGGCGCAGCTCGTCACTCATAAAGGAGGACCCTCTATCACCGTGGATATAGCAGGGATATCCTAACAGAGTGAAGAGCTGGCGCAGGGCTTTTATGATGGACGTGGTAGTGGTGTTGGGGCAGGAGATGGCAAAGGGGAACCACAAGTACTCGTCGATAATATTGAGAAAATAGACATTGCGGTCGGTGGAGGGAAGGGGGCCCTTAAAGTCAACACTCAGTCGCTCAAAAGGGCGGGTGGCCTTGACAAGTTGCGCTGTTTCAGGACGGTAGAAGTGCGGTTTGCACTCAGCGCAGATTTGGCAGTCACTGGTCATCGTCCTGATGTCCTCCAGGGAGTACAGCAGGTTCCGGGTTTTCACGAAATGGTAAAATCGGGTGACCCCCGGATGGCAAAGATGTGCATGAAGGGCATATAGCTGGTCGAGCTGTGCGCTAGCACACGCTCCATGTGATAGGGCATCAGGGGGCTCATTGAGTCTTCCAGGCCGGTACAGGATGTCAAAGTTGTAGGTGGAGAGTTCTATTCTCCACCTCAAAATTTTATCATTTTTGATTTTGCCCCGCCGTTGGTTGCTGAACATGAACGCAACTGAGCGCTAGTCGGTCAGCAAGGTGAACCTTTTGCCGGTGAGATAGTGCCTCCAGTGCCTAATAGCTTCCACTATGGCCTGGGCTTCTTTCTCCACCGCGGAGTGCCGAATTTCAGAGCCTTGAAGGGTACGAGAAAAGAATGCTACTGGCCTGCCTTCCTGATTGAGGGTAGCAGCAAGCGCGAAATCGGAGGCGTCACTCCCTACTTGGAAGGGAATGGTCTCGTCCACCGCATGCATCGTTGCTTTGGCAATGTCCCCTTTAATGCAGCTGAAGGCCGCGCAGGCCTCAGCAGAGAGGGGAAAAGTAGTAGACTTGACCAGGGGTGGGCCTTGTCTGCGTAATGGGGGACCCATTGGGCGTAATAGGAAAAGAAGCCCAGGCACCGTCTGAGGGCTTTGAGGGTGGTGGGAAGAGGGAGTTCTAACGGTTGGGATCAGGGCCAATGACCCCGTTCTCCACGACATACCCAAGGATAGCGAGTCAGGTGGTTCCGAACACACTTGTCCCTGTTATAAGTAAGGTTCAGGGCTTCGGCCACTTGGAAAAATCGTTGGAGGTTGGTGTTGTGATCCGACCAGTCATGACCACAGATGGTGATATTATCCAGATAGGGAAATGTGGCCTTCAGTTGGCACTGGTCCACCATCTGGTCCATTTCCCTCTGGAAGACCGAGACACCATTTGTGACACCGAATGGGACGCGCAGGAAGTGATAGAGCCTGCCGCCTGCCTCGAAGGCAGTGTAGGGGCGGTCCTCTGGGCGGATGGGGAGCTGATGATAAGTGGATTTCAGATCTATTGTCGAGTACACCTTGTACTGAGCTATCTGGTTGACCATATCCGCGATGCGGGGTAGGGGGTACACGTCAAGCTGCGTGAACCTATTGATGGTTTGACTATAGTCCACGACCATCCTATTTTTCTGCCCAGTCTGAACAACAACCACCTGGGACAGCCAAGGGCTTGTGCTTGGCTCAATGATCCCCTCCCCGAGCAGCCGCTGCACCTCTGACTGAATGAAGGCCCTGTCCCCCGCACTGTACCTCCTGCTTTTAGTTGCCACAGGTTTACAGTCGGGGGGTCAGGTTGGCGAACAGCGGTGGGGGAGGGATCTTGAGGGTGGAGAGGCTGCAAGTGGTGTCAGTAGCGCAGCTGTCGGCATGGTGCTGGGTGGGATGTGTGGGTCGGTGTGTGTGTGGTCAGTAGCGGGGTATATGACGAAGTCCCACCAAACTGAGGATTCCTGACAGTGAGTGGTGGGTGGGGCCCGTCATATGCCATAGTCACACTTTCGAGATGGCTCTGGAAGTCCAGCCCCAACAGCACAGGTGCGCACAGTTGAGGCATAACCAGTAGCGCAAAGTTCCGATATTCTGTGCCCTGCACCACCAATGTCGCTACACAACCCCCCCGGATGTCTGTGGAATGCGACCCAGAAGCCAAGGTGACCCTCTGACTTACCGGCCATGTCACGAGTCCGCAGCATTGCACTGTGTCCGGGTCAATAAAACTCTCAGTGCTGCCCATGTCAAACAGGCAGCTAGTCCTGTGCCCCTCCACCAGGATGTCCATCATTGACCTTGCAAGCTGGTGTGGGGCGCTTTGGTCGAGGGTTACGGTGGCCAGAGTTGAACTGCCATCTTGGTGCCCGGTAAACACCGGTGGGTTGGGGGCGGGGCATGTTGACGCCGACAAAGATGGCCGCCCACATCCGGGCATGCAAGATGGCGGCCCCCATGTCTCACACGCAGCACTGCTCGAACCCGCTCGTGGTTTAGACTTGCAGACCTTGGCGAAATGGCCCTTCTTCCCGCAGCTGGAGCAGGTTGCTTCTCGGGCCAGGCAGCGTTTTCAGGGGTGCTTTTCGCAGAAGTAACACAGCCCGGGCTTTCGCCTGGCCACAGCCGTGGTCGGGTTCGGGGAGTTCGTGGAATCATGACTGGCAGCGGTGATGGCGAATTCGCTCGCGGGAACCGGCGGCGGCGGGGTCTGAGGTGTCCATGGAACCAGCGGGGAATCGCGCGGCTGGACAGCGTCAGCGTTATGCTGAGCAGCCTCCAGTGTGTCGGCCGTCTCGATCGCCGAGCGTAAGGTAAGATCGGCATTTTCCAGCAGCCGCTGGCGCACATACACTGACCTAATTCCTGTAACAAAGTCGTCTCGTACTAGCAGCTCCACATGCTGTTCCGCCGTGAGCGTTTTGCAGTCACAAGTCCTGACAAGTATCTGTAGGGCTCGGAGAAACTGGGCGCTCGACTCTGCAGGCTGCTGCCGTCGGGTAGCTAAGCGATATCTTGCATAGATGGTGTTCGCCGGCCGCAGGTACTGTCTTTTGAGGGTGTCCAGTGCCCCTTTGTAGGTCGGCAGGTCCCTGATAAATGAATAAACTTTTGGGGTGACCCTCGAGAGGAGAATTCGGTGCATAACAGCGGGGTCAGTTGCACTAACCTCCTCCAAGTATGATTGGAAGCATGCAAGCCAGAGTTCAAAGGCAAGAGCTGCTTCAGGGTCTTGGGGGTCCAAATCCAATTTTTCCGGACGTAAAACGCTTTCCATGTTTTAAAACTTCCAGTCAATAAAATTGATGCACCATCAATAACTCACTCTGAGACGTAAAGGCGAGGTATCGGCTTTTATTGACTGGAAGAAGGAACAAGCAGTGGTTGACCACCATACTACATCCTGGAGACAGAGAGCCCGGGCTCAGACCTCAATTGCCTTTATACCGGGGTCTGTGGGAGGATCCACAGGAGCAGTCAGCAGGGGGCGTGTCCAGACAGGTATATGTAGTTCAGCACAGGGTGTTATGGCCTGGTGTGATGTAGCCTAACACTGAGGTTCTGGGCCATTGCAGGCCAGCGGTCTGATATGAATAGGGAACTGTGGTCAGAGGAAATATCAGACAGAAGGCCAAACCGAGCAACCCATGGTAAGGAGGTGCATGAAACCATGGGAGGGTGTAAGAGGACCAACAAGATCCACATTAATGTGGTCAAGCCATCGCTCAGGCACCTCAGAAGGTGCCAGTGGTGCCTGAACATGATGGTTATTTTTTGTCCATTGACACTTCACACAAGCTGCAGTCCAATCACACATGTCCTTTTGAAGGCCGTGCCACACAATCTTTAGTGCAATCAGCTTTTGTGAGGCCTTCCAGCCTAGATGCAAGTGGCCAACAGGCCTCCCATTTGCGGGCATGCTGGGCCGAGTATGACTGGTTGAGACATTGCACAGGAGAGAAACCTCAGCTTCCCTGAGCTTAATATCAGCCAACCAGAGGCCCATGACTACTGTTATGTAAAACTGGACCTCTGGGTCAGTAGCTTGGTTGGCTGCAATGCTGGCATTTTTCAACCTCTCTGTGTACAGCCTCAACTCCTGCAATCAGTCACATCATTGTTTTCCCCTTGATATACTGTACATCCATTGTGAACTCAGGTACGCAGGCCAGGTCGCATTTGCTGCCGTGCAGACCAAGGGTCTGATATTTTGCCCACCATATGCACCAGAGGTTTGTTGTCGATGAACGCTGTGAAATGGCAACCCTCTAAAAGAAAACAGAAATGTCTGACAGCCAGATAGAGACCAAGAAGCTCACGGTCAGATGTGCTATATTTCCTTTCAGGGGGTTGGACCTGCCAGCTGAAGAAGGCAAACGGCTGTCACACTCCACCAACCAACTCTTCTTGTACAGCACCCGCAGCACAGTCTGAAGCTTCAGTAGTAATGGCTATGGGTGTGTTGGGGAGCAAGTATACCCTTAGGGCTGTGTGCACTGGGGACAAGTACAGTATGTCATCCACGTAAACAAAAAGGGACTCTTAAGTCAGTACAGAGTCTACCAGCCATTGGAAAGTCTGTTCTGCATTTTTCAGCCCAAATGGCTTACACAGAAACTCAGAGGCCAAATGGGGTTATCACAGTTGTTTTTGGAATGTCCTCAGAGCCGACAGGCACCTGATGGTAGTCCCTTACTAAATTGACTTCCTGGCTAAACGTGCTGAAAAGTCTTGAATTTGTGGGACAATGTCATAATCGGAGGCGGTGACCACTTTCTATGTTGGCAATCTCAGCTTCCGCAGATGCCAGCTTTTCTAGGTCCAGTCTATGCACTTGGGCATGGCTGGTGGGCCGGTTCTGGAAATGTGGTGCTCAACCCCATGTTTTGTGACCGTTGTGGAGAACGTAGGCTCGGTGGAGTTTGGGAGTTCACCCAGCTGTCGAGTAAATGCACGTGTAGCAGTGCACGCACTTGACAGAGTTGTTGTGGGGAACTTACTGGGGGAGCAGGGTAATGACCCAAAGTCCTTGACACTCACAAGCTGGCAGAGATCAACTAACAGTCTTTGGGCACACATGAAATCTACACTGAGCAGAGGTCTAGGCACTTCAGCCAGGATGAAGCCCCATGCGTAACATCACCAACTGAAGCAGAGTGTTATCCGTCATGTTCCGTAAGTTTGGATCTTGCTGCCGGTGGCGGCCTCCAGGGAGGTTTCACCGCTCTTTGCCTTCTCATCAATAGGCGATGCTGGCGCCACACTCGCTTGAGCACCCCTGTCACGCAAGAAGCATTCTTCTGAAAGGGAGTCTGTAATGAACAGTAAACAACCCCGGCAGCTGGAACCCGCCATGTTCACAAACTTCTGATGCCCCAACGCACTGCCACTGTCGAAGCTGCAAGGTGATTCGCACATCCCAACATTCCTACCAAAGCGAGCATGGTACCCAGCATAATCTGTTTCTCAGCCTTGGGTGCCCTTATTTTGGAGGCCTTGCTGACCAGGCTTATTGTGGTAGTAAAAGGAAGAGGAATGATGCATTTCTGCTTGGCTAAATGTAGACTATCAACCATCTTAGGAAGATCCTTATAGTCTATCACAGATGAATTAGTGAGGGCTATGTGAACTTTATCAGGCATTTGTTGCATGAAGGTTTCTTAAAAGTAAAACAATGATGGTGATTTACCAGGACAGACAGCAGGTGCTCCTTCAGTTCTGAAGGCCTAGCATCACTGAGGCTGGCCAAAGAGAGCAACTGTTTGGCATGCTCAAACTCCAATAGTCTAAAAGTCTGTAAAAGTTGAGTTTTCAGCAAATGGTATTTATCACATTCAGGCAAGTGTTTAAGCAGACTTGTCACTCTCACTGCCTTGGAATTGCTGAGCGATGCTACCACATAAAAATATTTGGTGTTGTCGTGGTGATTTCTCAAAGCACAAATTGAGCCTCTGCTTGTGCAAACCAAGCAACGGCATTTTGCACCCAAAACTCCAGCCGTTTCAGAGTGAATGCAAAGGCCAACATGTTCAATAATTATGGAAACATCCTAGAGCATCGGGGTCACCAATGTAGGTTTTTGCAAATAAAATAGCAGAGGTGTTTTATATTTCAGAGAAGCGGTAGCAACTCATTTATTGAAGACTGAAAAACTGAACTCAAAGCATGCTAAGAACTCTTTACATAATGACTGTACATCATCATGTCAAACCCCAACTCAATGTCAATGGTTGTGAATTATGTACATTTCCCCCAATTACATTACCCTATACTTTACATTTTTTGTGTCATTACCCATAGAGTTCTGATCATTTTCAGTTTGCACTTTTCGTGATCTGGAAGGATGCACTCTCACAAATGTACCTCCATGACTCACAAACATCACAACTCCATCCTGACCAATGGCAACTCCAGGACCTTTCCATTCTGTACAGCCTGCTCTTTTGTAATATACTTTCTCCTCTGTCACATATTTCTCATCTTTATGACAGAGTTGCAATTTGGTGCTCTTTCAATTCTCTCTGAACATTCTGTTTCAATGAAAGCCTTCCTTGATGCATGCAGTGCTGAAATATGTTTCCTAACCTCCTTATTGTGCCGTCTAGAGCAGGTGACCTGTCAACCAGTACAGAGGGATGATTTGGATTCTGCCTGAATACAAGTTGATATGGGCTGTAGCCATGTACGTTGTCTGTGATATTCTTCACCATAAATGCCCAGTCCATGGCTGTGTTCTAATTACACTCATTGCTCTTCATTACCTTCAGCATTGTTTCAGTAAGTGTTTGATTGTGTCATTTCAGAAGTCCATTACTCCAAGGACTGTATGCCGCCGTTGTCTTTGTTTTGATGTTAAAGTTCTCTGCCATATCTCTGAATTCATCATTGTTAAATTCACCATCATTATCACTGAATACTTTCTGAGGTGGGCCATGCAACCTTATCCAGGAATAGATGAAGATTTTCACTATGTCTGAGTGTTTCTTTGTGTTTATAATGCTACCAGCACTGAAACATGTGAACGCATCAATCACGTGGAGATACCACTCTCCTTGCTCCAGTTCATGTAGGTCTACGGCTACTGTTCGATTATATTCAGATGTTTGTGGCAGACTAACTGTAGGCTTGGGTTTAGGCTTTCCAGACTTTTGGCACATCTCATAGTTGTTAACTATCTGCTTTAGAATGGAAAACTAGTCTGTATCTCTGTTTTCTGAACTGTTGTGCAGTTCTGCTCTATCAGTTGGAACATGTCCAAACAGCACGTGAAGCTTGTGCAACACATTGCGCCTGGGGTCATGTTCTGGGTGACACTTAGTGCTTCTTTCTCACATTGATTCTCAGTAATGTCTTTATCTAGAATCTTCACGAGGCAACGTCCAAAGCTGGTGAGTTCAAGTGACACTGGCTGTTGAGACATCATTGCTTGATCATTCTCCATATCCAGTACAGCTTCCGCTTTCTTTAGGGAAGTTTTACTCAAGATCATGGAATGTTCACTGGTGCCACCTCTGCTTCAATGTAACATTTTGTTTGCCCTATTTTTGTGGGAATTTTCACTTTTTGGTAGAATGTACAACTTTTCCATCTACCATCTGAATGTTTTGTAACTGGGTACAAATGTGTTCACCAGCTTATGCACCTCATTCTGGTTTAGTTCACTTACATAACTATTAAGCCATTTTTCCACTTACTGTGTGCATGGATGCTGTATCAATAACAACAGATCTTAGAGGTTCTAGCATCACAATCTCTGCTTCAGATGTTTCTGCAATAGTAAGTGAATCCTTTGCAAACAATACATGGCACTCTTTTGCGTCTTCAGATTTGTTATTTTCTTTAGTTAGCTTAACTTTTTCGGTTCTGTGCGGACAGATTTTTGCCCAGTGGTAAGTATTTTGATGAACAGCACATTTCAATCTCCTGCCGTGCTTGTCTAGTGGATTTGTGCCAGGTAATGGTGCCCTCGCCTTGTCACTCTGGGAACTACGATTGCTGCTCTCTCGTTTCAGCTCAGTGAAGTATGCCATTTCCTGACTCAAATTAATTCTGACTGTTGTCTTGGCAGCCGTTTTCTCCAAACATCCTCTTCAGAGGTGATTTCATAGATGCAAATGCATGGATCTTTACATGCAGTTAATGCTAGATGTCTGTCCTTTATGTCTAGACAGTCAGTATCCATCAATTTGAAAGCTAATACTGTGTCAGGAAGATCCATTTTGTATTTATGCATGTGACTGTACTTTCATTCAAAATCAACAATATAATCAGCCATAATTGCCTCTGGAAATGTTGTCGAATTCTGAGTTTGCCTCATAAATCCAATTATTTTCCTCTTTCAGAAAAACTGAGTCAAGTGCATTTATTAGATAGCGTCATCTTTGTTCAAGTCTTCCACTGAAATTCCCATCGCTGTCTTCCTCGCTCTTCCCAAAAGTGACAGTACAACTGCAAAAGCCTGCTTCTTCTTCTCGAGCTCAGTAACCCATAATAATGAAAGGGAACATCCCAACTAAATGTCTACATAGCCCAAATGAACAGAACTTATCAAAGCATTCACAAGTGCATTTATCTGTCTGCCTCTTGAAAGACACACAATTTTTTTTTTGTCAGCAGTACACAATTGAGAAAATTACTGGAAAAGTTCTATGTAGAACTGAGCCTATCATTTACCAGTGTCCCCCTATTGCATATGTGTGGGATAAAGGTCAGATTATTTCACTTCATGCCCTATTTTGTTTCTAATCTTAATATGCCCACATTTTTTCAGGCTTGAAAGTTTGTCTTCTCCTCCATTTCAATTGTTCGATGTAACTTTGTATACAGCTTTGATCCAAGTTTGCAGTATAATCTAATGCACCCTCATTTTTACTGAGATGAAAGGCTTACCATATTTGAAAATGATAAAATCAGTTGTTTTTTGAATCATGGGGTGCTCTGAATTGTGCAATTATATTGATATAAATGAGGCTTCTCCCTGTAGAATCCATTAATTATTTGTTCAAAAGCACTGCTAATGCAAACCAAAGAGACCATTGGGAACTGCTTAGTAAGACTTCGACTTTGATTGCGATTACGTGCCGTAAGCAGCACTATTAATCTAATAGCTAATATTCCGTTCTCCCTGGACTATCTGTCTAGAATATCTGACCTGTTGTTAGACAGTTACAGGCACCAAATATGTGCCTAAATGCATGGATGTAGTTGATGTGTGAGTCAACCTGCCGTACTGAAGGAATAGTGTAAATCCCAGGTATACTCTTCTGTCCGGAACTACACAGAGTAGGAAGATTGTGGTGTTGTCCAGCTTGTGAACCTTATTTGGAGCCTCTACTACTGCTACTAAGGTAGAATTAAACATGTGAACTCTGATATTCAGTAGCAAGATGTAACCCACTTTATTGCTTATACAAAGGGATTAGCAACCACCTACAGGTTAGTGGTTGATTAGTGCCTGTTGCCTGTTGCTATGATGTTGATCAATTTTTGATACTTCCAAGTATCTTTCGCATTGTTTATGTCAGGACTTCTTAGATAACTATTTTTTGCTTCAGGCTGGGTGCTTTGTAAACCTTACACTTAGAGTACAGCATAACGGGAAGAAGGAACAAAGGACACAACGAGGAGGAAGAACTGCAGGGATATGGAAGAGCAGAAGTAGACCACATCAACCCAAGGTCCTGAGAGATCAATTCTAGTGCCTGATCCATTGCCAAGACTAATATTTCTGCTCTAATTACTAAAAAATTAGTGCAAAAAGAGTGCAAAAATAAGGAATAGTGTTCATGGGTTGGTTCATTGCTCAGAAATCTGATGGTGGAGGGGAAGAAGTGCATCACCATCTTACTAGAGTTCCTGCCTGGTGTTGGTCCTTGATGATGGATGCCACCATTTTGAGGCATCATCTTTTGAAGATGTCCTCGATCAAGGGGAGGCAGGTGCCCATGAAGGAGCTGGATGAGCTTACAGATCTCTGCAGTTTTTTTCCCAATCCTTTGCAGTGGCCCTCCTACCTGGACAGTAATACAACCAGTTACAATGCTGTCCATGGTATATCAATAGAAATTTGCTTGTGTCTTTAGTTACATATCAGATCTCCTCAAACTCCTAATTGTTATGTCTGTAGAGACCAAGGAAGGAATATGGTGAATGGTACCATGGATAAGGCAGAAAGAATGGAGAACCTCACCGAAGTGTGTCATGCAGCGCCTCCTCCCCATCCTACAATTAACCTTATAACACGGCAGGATTAACTTTGTTAGAGAGCTATTTTCAATCCGTGAGGCAGGTTGACTCACACATTAACTACAACCCATGGTTTTAGGCACATATTTGGTGCCTGTGTCTAACAACAGGCCAGATATTCTAGACAGATAGTCTAGGGAGAATGGAATATTAGAGATTTCAGGGCCTGACATCACTGCTAAGGCAGCTTCAACTCAACATTCTTAACTAGTTTTGGGCATCTGGTTGCTTTCATTAAACTGCTGCAGTCCTTCTGATAAATGTACTCCCACAGTATTTCTGAGGAAGAAGTTCCAAGATTTGGACACTGGCACGAAGGCATTGACACTGTATCCCCTAGTCAGAATGTTGTGTGATCTTCAGAGAAAAATGTTCTGATTATTATCAATTCACCTCATCACTTGTCCTAAGTGTAGATCATAGATTTGAAAGGTGCTGCTAGAGTTGCCTAGGGAAATATCTACAGATTATAGTTAAGGCACACTATAGCAGCTGGGGCCTGCTCTGAAGAGATTGAATGTTTAGAGTAGTGGATCAAGTGTCTTGTTGGCCTTGTGTGATTTTATGAGCAAATACACTTTAAACTTCTAATGAAAATACATTCAGTAGCTGAGATAGGACTGCCCAATTCTACCACAACCCTTCCTCTATAACTCTGTCTCCCCTCAGTTCATCACAGGCCAATGTCAGATGGAGCCAAGCCTAAGTGTTTTACTCCATCAGGCTGTCAATTTTACCATTGTTACTAATTACACAGCCAAATCTCAGTGCTTGGGTACACTGTTGGCTATTCAGTCATTGCAAAGTCAGCATCCAGATAGATAGCATTTAGCTCCTCAATAGAATTCATCACACACCGCAGTCATAATGACTACTGTTATTACCCCTCAATTATCTGGCTCTTGAACAAAAGGGGATAGCTACACTCACTTAAAGGCTCATTTATATTGTTTCTCATGCTCAAAATTTATTGCTATTTATTTTTATCTGTATTTGCATACTTTGTTTACGGTTTACATTTCCTGATGTTCACAGATTACGGTTACTGTTCTATAGATTTGCTAAGTATGCCCCCAGAAAAAGAATCTCAGAGTTGTATGTGATGACACGTATGAAATCTGATCATGAGTTTTACTTTGAACTTTGAACTTTAGGAAGCCTTCTCTTTGAGACTAACCTTAAACTGTGTAGGGTGCCTTAAGTGGACGTGAGACATTTGAGACGCAGGAGACCATTGGTGTCGAAATCTAGAGCCACAAACAGTGTACTGCAGGAAGTGCAAAACTGAGTTTCCCAGCAAGTTGATAAGGAAAGCAACAGCCGGATGTTGACTAGAAACACAGAAACATAGAAAACCTACAGCACAATAGAGGCCCTTTGGCCCACAAAGCTGTGCCAAACATGTCCTTACCTAAGAAATTACCTAGGGTTGCCCATAGCTCTCTATTTTTCTAAGCTCCATGTACCTGTCCAGGAGTCTCTTTAAAGACCCTATTGTATCCGCCTCCATCACTGTTGCCGGCAGCCCATTCCACACACTCACCACTCTCTGGATAAAAAACTTACCCCTGATATCTCCTCTGTACCTACTTCCAAGCACCTTAAAACTGTGCCCTCTTGTGCTAGCCATTTCAGCCCTGGGAAAAAGCCTCTGACTATCAATGTCTCTCATCATCTTATACACTGCTATCAGGTCAGCTCTCATCCTCCTTCACTCCAAAGAAAAAAGGCCAAGTTCACTCAACCTATTCTCATGAGGCATGCTCCCCAATCCAGGCAACATCCTTGTAAATCTCCTTTGCGCCCTTTCTATGGTTCCACATCCTTCCTGTAGTGAGGCAACCAGAATTGAGCACAGCACTCCAAGTGGGGTCTGACCAGGGTTTGATATAGCTGCAACATTACCTTTCGGCTCCAAAACTCAATACCACGATTGATGAAGGCCAATGCACTGTATGCTTTCTTAACCACAGAGTCGACCTGCGCAGAGGCCTTGAGTGTCCTATGGACTCAGATCCCTCTGATCCTCCACTCTACGAAGAGTCTTAACATTAATACTATATTCTGCCATCATACTTGACCTACCAAAATGAACCACTTCACACTTACCTGGGTTGAACTCCATCTGCCACTTCTCAGCCTATTTTTGTATCCTATGATTGTCCCGCTGTAACCTCTGACTGCCCTTCACACTATCCATAACACCCCCAACCTTTGTGTCATCAGCAAATTTATTGATCCATCCCTCCACTTCTTCATCCAGGTCACTTATAAAAATCACAATGAGTAGGGGTCTCAGAACAGATCCCTGAAGCACACTACTGGCTACCGAGTGGTGTGCTAGATACAGAAATATCAGTTGAATAAATTCTGACTAATTGTGATTATAATCCTGAGCCCTTTTCCAAGTGCTGATCAATTTAGATTCCTATGCTTCATGTGCTCTTCCTTAATTCAGGAGAGTTTCTGTAATCTTCTGGCAAGCCTTTGATGCTCTTCTCTGTAGCACTTACATAGAAAGGGACTGAAATCCTGATGAAGAGTCTTGGCCTGAAACACTCACTGTTTATTCATCTCCTGTCTTGCTGAGTTCCTTCAGCATTGTATGCATATTGTTCAAGATTTCCAGCGTCTGCAGCATCTCTTGTGTTAGAGATCTTCGAGAGTTGACATACCCGCGGGGAAATTGACTGTCATACAAAAAGTGCCCTGGCTCGATCCTAACAATAACTTGCCTGAGATTAAATTCTCCTGAGTATGTAAATCCATGTTCTGGTGCTCTGCCACAGAAGTTGTTAACACATCCTGCACATGAGAGGAAACTTTTGCATTATTTTATTTTGGTATCATTCTGATGACCTGAGCAGCATTTATTTTATTCAATGAACACATAGAATAACAATGCACCAGTCTAAGTGTTTGGTGGCAAATTGTACTTTAACAGCTGAGAGAGTAGTGTAGAAATGCCCGAGGATATGTGTCACATTCAATATTCTTTTAGTGATTTAATGTTGAATCTGCTGACAAGTTTTATGTGGAATTACAGATAAAATATTCACTGATTTAGGCAGTTTGAGGTAGCCAGAAATGAACACTACCACTAATATTAGGAATCAAACAAGGATAAACTTGCTTTATGGAAATAACATAACATATGGAAAACAATATATTTTCATTTCTTAATTTAAATCTACACTTGTCAAGATGGACAGTGTCAGTACTGGATGGTAAGAAACAAAAAAAAATCTCTAGCTTTGATAAAAATTGGTGTTTGGTTGTTAGTGGCAATCAGGGTTTGTAGAATGAGCCCTCAGCTTACACTCCGACCAATGCACTGTTGCTTCAGAGTTCAATTATTTTAAGTCCCCAGAAACAAATGTTTGTCCTCTAGAAATTTTAGAATTATGACACTGAGTTATCAATTCACTTCAATTCTAGACTTCATCATTCCGTGTCCCTCATGACCAGACCAGGTATATTGGTTGCCACTGAGCACATGAACATATTGTATAGGCCAGTTTTAGACAGAAGTTTTTTTTTTACTGTGGACAGTATTAATTTTATGTTTCTGATCCATTTCTTTTCCAGTGCTGTGCTGAATATTAGAGAGTGCATAAGGCTACCCAGCCCTGAGTTAATCAAAGTGAGTTGTTTGAAAGGATCCTTTGATCCACTCCCTCAAGCTCAGTGCTCCGTTGTTAGGGAGGGATAAGGTGGGTGTAATGACAAATATTCCTGATGGATGGAGCGCATTATGTAAATCCACGTGATGTGAGTTTAACTCTAGTATTAGAAGAGGTAATCCAAGTATGCATATTGAAAGAGTTTGGAATCGAGAGAAAATGATTCTTGTAGAAAAGACTACATTCAGATTCATCGTCACCTCACTTGATCAGTCCTAGAGGCTGTAAGAAATTGGACTGATGTTGGTTGCAGCTGTCTTTGGGATGCAGAAGGATCAAATTCAAGTTTAAGCTTATCGTTGTTAAAGGCATATATACTTAGGCATAAACGCAAAGAAATTGACAATTTTGCAGTCCAGTGTGTAACAAAATGAGGATAATCTCAAGTTACATAAACTTAAATTATCCTATATTATACATAACATAACTGAACATTAGTTCTTCTCCACAGTCAGGTGAAAACATATTGTTGGAGTTTAATCAGTTTAATAATCTTACTAGTTCAGTGAAATTGTATACTGTATTGTACTCATCTGCATCTTCTGAGATCATTTTCACATCTCCGCTCTCTGTCCTCTCATACCTCCTCTGTCAAATCATTCCATGCAGGTATCCTCCTTCTTTGGGTATCTATTCACTAAATTTACTCCCCTTATTGTTTCTCCCTTGTTTTCTTCCTTGGTGATACAGAGCAACAAGCATTGGTAATGAAAGAATTGGTAATTTATTGTGAGATACAGCATTGAATTGGCTGAATGTTTCATAGGCTTTACTCTGTGAGTGCGGCATGACAGGAAGAAGGAGCAGAGGCCACACTGAGTAGGACCGACTGTGAAGAGATGTATGAACAGAAAGAGACAACAGCAATCCAAGGTCCTGAGAATTCAATTCCCGGTGGTTGCATCACGGCCTGGCATGGAAACACTAATGCCCAAGAACAGAAAATCCCATCAAAAGTGGTGTACACAGCCCAGCCCATCACAGGGAAAATCTTCCCCGTTATTGCCACATCTGCATGGAGCTAGGGTACAAAAATGCAGCATCCATCATCAAGGATGCCTGCAATCCAAGCCATGCACTCTTCTTGCAGCTGCCATTGGGAAAGAGGTACAGTGGTCTTAGCTCCCACACTACCAGGTTCAGGAAGACTTATTATCCTTCAACCAACAAGCACCTGAACGAGCGTGGATGACTTCATTGACTTCAAATCTGAACTTATTCCATAACCTATGGACTCATTTTCGAGGGCTCTACAACTCATGTTTTCTACATTCTTTCTTTCTTTCTTTCTTTCTTGTTTTTGCTTGTTTATGTTGTATTTGCACAGATTGTCTATTTTTGCACGTTGGTTGCTTGTCAATCTTCATGCACAGCTTTCATTGATTCTATTGTATAGAAACATAGAAACATAGAAAATAGGTGCAGGAGTAGGCCATTCGGCCCCTCGATCCTGCACCGCCATTCAGTATGATCATGGCTGATCATCCAACTCAGAACCCTGTACCTGCTTTCTCTCCATACCCCCTGATCTTTCTATGTCTTTGTTGTACTGTGAATACCTACAAGAAAATGAATCTCAGGGTAGTATGTGGTGATATATATGTATTTTCACAATAAATTTACTTTAAACTTTTGAACTTAGAAGAGAGATAGAATTAACAATGAGAACATGGCAGCACATCTGGGAAGCGGATGCGTAAGTGATTTGTTCTTAAGTCTGGACACTGAGCCATTCAGACTTCTATATCTTCTTCCAAAGATAGAAAGGAGAATGGCCAGGGATGTAGGCACTTTTGATGATACTATTAGCCTTCCTGATGCAGCTCACATGAAGATAGACTGGATGGAAGGAACTGACAAGCCTGTGATAGACTAGGTAGTGTTTACCACTCTCTGCAGGTTCCATCAGTCTAGAGCAGAGCATCTGTCATATTAGTATGCGACACATTCACGTCATAATTCCTTCTATAGTGCATCTAGGGAAGTTCAGGAGAATCCTCATTCATGAGCCGAATCTTCTTAGAAGCCCAAGAAGGTAAATATGCTGTTACAGATTTTAGTATCAGTATGGAGGGATTACAACCTGCCTCGGCCAGGAAGTCCATACATACATCTATGAAATCCATAGATCTCAGTTGACTTTCAAAGCAGAATCTATTTTGTAATTTTCCAACCCTCAAATACAATCAGAACACTTAAAGTAGCTAAATGAGGTTAATTTCTCATATAAATAATAGTAAATGCAAATATATACCACACGGTGGAGTAATGTATGGCAATGGTATTGTTTCTTGCCCCGTACAAACTTTTTAACATAAATAATCCCAACCTTCCACCCTACCATTTTGTAACTAATTATTTTAGAAAGATATAGTATAGTTCGATACTAAACATGAAATATTTCAGTGTGAAAATTGAATGAACAGGTGGCAGATGCAAATATTATTCTCCATCCAGTTAGGAACTGAAGCATCTGTTGTGTAGTGAGATGCACTTTATTTTTTTTTTCCTTCTGAAAATGAGCAATCCTTTGCTGAAAGCTAGGTTGGTTTTGAGGAAAAGCCAATGTATGTATTCTGATGATTGAACTATTCACATTTTGTGCATTGTCTAGTTTACTTAGTCTTGGGAAACTCCAACATGAAATTAAGCACAGCAGCTAAACACACTGATGCTGTTTGTAGGGCTTCTCAGTCACAGCTCCAGTGAGTTAAGCTTAATCCTGATCTCCTGTGTGATGCTTCTACTTCCTCCATTTAATTAGAAAATAAAGAGATGTCATTTAGATGAACTCTTCTCTGACTCTGCTGGACCTTTAAACATTTTCTTTTTGTTTCAGATTTTTCTGCATCCTCTCATTTTAAAAAGAAAAATATTGTAATGGAGTTGTTGAACTTCATAGTTATCAAAATTATCAAACAAATAAATTGCAAACATTAGTAATCTTGAAAGAGAGACACAAACTATTACAAGAATGGCCAATTTGGGTAGACCTGGAACTGAGAGCTGTGAAACAGTTTTATTTAACTTCATTATTAGGAGCTGCTCTACCTATACAATTAGCCAAAGTTGCTAATTTAAACCTATATCCTGTGAATTTGGCTCCAGTTCCGCAATTTTTTTAATCTTAAAAAATTTAAACTTTGTAGTATAATTTATCGTAATTACTTTTTTAAACCTTCTTGAAGTGATCCAATTTTTTTTTACTTTGGAAAAATAAAGGCATTAGTTCTTTTTTGGATTTATTTAAAGAAGGCAGATTGATGTCTTGAACAATTAGTCGATAAGTATTCTCTCTCATATTCACACTTTTTACAAAATCTTCAAGTTAGACAATTTTTTACAAAAATATTTAAGTAATTTTCCTTACATATTGGAGGCTGACTTATTAGATACTATTATGAATATGAACCCCTCGTTCAAAGGTTCTATTGGAAGAATTTATAAATTTATTATTACAATGGGAGAAGCGTCCTTTACTTAAGATTAAACAGGATTGGGAGAAAGAACTCAATTTGACTTTTATATGGGAGGATTGGACGCAGATCCTGAAGCTGGTTAACTTTTCTTTGATCTGTGCTAGTCATTCACTGATTCAATTTAAAATTGTACATCGTTACCATTTGATGAAAGAGAGACTTTCTAAAATATTTCCCAATGTTGACAAGTATTGTGATGGATGTAAAACTGAGATAGCTACACTGACACATATGTTCAGGTCATGTTCTGTATTAAAACTGTTTTGGAAGTCAGTCTTCTCGACAATTTCTAAAGCACTCAGAATCAATTTACAACCTAATAAATTGACTGTGCTTTTTGGAATAATTCCTCAAAATATTCATGGTATTTCTGTGTCTGACCAACATGTTATTGCATTTGTTACACTGATAGCTAGGAGGGCCATCTTGTTGAAATGGAAGGATATATCAGCTCCTACTTCATCACAATGGTTCTCTCAAGTGATGTTGTGTCTTAGCTTGGAGAAAATTAGAAGTTGAACCTTTGAACCTTTATTTGATTTTGAGAAGAGATGGGGCTCATTTGCTCATTATTATCATTTCAGTTAACTGATAGATTTCCTCCACGATCTAAATGTAAATTTTTTTATATATTTCTTTCTTTCTTGTTGGCGGTTTGATGTTTATTTTTAGAAGCTTTCTGTATGACGCATGGCTCCGGGGTTGTACCCCCAATGGATTTCTTTTTTTCCCCTCACTTTTCTTGCTTAGTAGGGTTTTTTTTTTCACAAAAATTTTCAATCCTTAAGATAATTTCTTTTTTGAGGCATTGTAAGTGTTGTTACTTCGATGTACTTGTGCTATTTTTGATAATAATAATAATGAAAAGATTCGAAAAGTAAAAAAAACTATTACAAGAAAAAGAATGGATACAGAGACAAAAATAATGGACTTAATGCAAAATTACATTGAAAATTAATTCCAAAGAGTATTATTCATTTCTAATTTAATCTTGAAATTGTAATTATATTAATTTGAAATGTTCAAAAAGTAATTATGTATTTCATCGTAAATTGTTTTAACTAATTTATGATTTGAATAGAATATAAGATGTCATAATGTTTAGATTCTGATTATTAGTTGTCTTGATTTTGCGATGTGATTAATTGTGAATCTATTCACTAATTCTTTGGAAAATAGAACTCTAATAGTTATGGAATGTCAGGGTTTAAGGTGACATGCTTTATACTATATACTTTGTTCAATCTTAATTTTTCAAATACTTAATGTGCATAAAAATACATTGGCACATCAGTGATAGTAGTTTACATGTGCAAAAGCCAAAATTAATACTATTATTCTGCTCGATTTTTCATATTGTTGAATCAACTTATTTCTTCAGTCTGAGAAGTGTGGATTTGAAATTTGGCAAACTGAGTGTTACCCAGCTTGTGGGATCAGGTAATTGCCTCATGATGAAACTAATTTTCTAAACTACTGTATCATTGAGCATCTGGCAGGACAAGATTTGGAACAGGAAGTTAATAATCAGCTGTAATAAATGTGAGCATTGAATAACTCTGTTTTTCTCTTTTCTAACACATACACACACACACACTCTTACAAGCAGCTGCTTTGAGCTACAAGTTTTCTTTAGCTGTAGAAGCAGTTATCCTAAGTTTGAAAGCAAAAGTAGTCAATCTTGAGCATCTTCCATCATTTTCTGGTTTTTTTTTTGAATTTCAAGATTTTGGCATCTGTGGTGTTTCATGCCCATTTAATTGCATTTTCCATAACCAACATCAATATCATCATTCAATATGACATAGAAGAAGACAAATAACATAAATTTAATCTCTTTTTAGGTAAAATGCTCTTTGCCTCACAGCTGAAAACTTACTATGCTGTGGAAGGCCAAAAAATATAGCTGGTGCGATCGCTGACAGTCATCTCACCTAACTTTAAAATAATGTGAATAAACTTAGACTACACCATGTTAACTAAGCTTTGTTTAATGGTCTAAAGAGTTCATGCAGAATCAAATACTCTGTATATCACATGCAAATTGCTTTAAATTATTTTTTTAAACATTGATTAGGTCTTCACTGTGTTGAGGCATCATATGGTTGGTTGGCCACTTCGCACCATTCTGTTTTCATTGCCAAATCCCTTTTTGTATGATGGCACAAAGTCTGGATCTATTTCCAATTGTGCTTGAGCTTACATAATGAAAATTAACAGTATTAACTTTATTCATTGGATAAAATAAATATTGGTAATATTGTTTTAGCAGATGTACATTATGCACTGGAAGAAGTAAATCTGAATTTCATCTTCACCATTTTATATCCATTGATGTTTCTGGTCCTGCACAAGCCAAAATGATATCCAATCACACAATGATCATCTTTGACGTAGGTCTACAAAAATGAGGAGAAAATGGGAACTGAAACACAATTTCTCATGTGAAATGGAGAAGGTGGTCAATTGTGCACCATCATTTGGTAGAAATGTCTGCCTTTTTCTACATTTGATTTACGGAACATATCAAGTTTTCCATAGCTGAATGGCTGCATTCAAAATTTTACCATAGCTTCAACATATTGTCTTAGAATCAACGACTTTCATTTGTTCCTTTCATTTTTCCATCCTGACCTCCAGAGAACTTCCAGCTATTTCTGCTCTTATTTCAGATTTCCAACTTCTACATTATTTTACTTTGATATGACTATTTTGATACTGATCACCAAAACTTCTTCAAATTGGTCTAAATTTATTACAGTTATTAAACACAAAATAATTGATTATAAAATTACTCACCACCCCCTTCAAGTCAGTATTTAGTAGATGCACCTTTGGCAGCAATTACAGGCTTGAGTTTGTGTGGATTAGTCTCTATCAGCTTTGCACATCTGGACACTACAACTTTTCCCCATTCTTCTTAACAAAGCTACTCGAGCTCTGTTAAATTGCATGGGGATTGTGAGTAAACAGACTTTTCAATTCTAGCCACAAATTCTCAATTGGATTGAGGACTGGACTCCGACTTGGCCACTCCAGAACATGAACTTTCTTGTTTTTATGCCATTCCTGTGTAGCTTTGGATTTATGCTTGGGTTATTGTCTTGCTGGAAAACAAATTTTCTCTCAAGTCACAGTTTTCTTGCACATTGCATAGAGTTTCCTCCAGGTTTTCCCTGTGTTTTGTTGCATTCATTTTCCCCTCTACTTTCACAAGCCTTCCAGGGCCTGCTGCAGTGAAGCATCTCCACAGCATGATGTAGCCACTGTCCTGCTTCCCAGTGAGATGGTGTGTTTTTGATTATGTGCAGTGCTTGGCATGCGCCAGACATAGCATTTAGTCTGATGGCCAAATGCCTCAATTTTGGTTTCATTAGACCATAGAACCTTCTTCCAGCCGACTTCAGAGTTTCCCATATGCATTCTGGCAAACTTTAGCCGAATTTTCATGTGGCATTTGCTTATAAATCTGTGACTGGTGAAGCACCTGAGCGACAGTTGTATGCACAGTCTCTCCCATCTCAGACACTGAAGCTTGTAGTTTCTCCATAGTCATCATAGGTCCCTTGGTGACCTCCATCACTAGTTCCCTTCTTCCACGGTCACTCAGTATTTGAGGATAGCTTTCTCTAGGCAGATTTACATATTCTTTCCATTTCTTGATGATTGACTTAACTGTACTCTAAGGGATATTCAGTGACTTGGACATTTCCTTGAATCCATCTCCTGATTTGTGCTTTTGAATAACTTTTTCACAGAGTTGCTTGCAGTGTGTTTTTGCCTTCATGGTGTAGTTTTTGCCAGGATACTGACTCACCAGCAGTTGGAACTTCCAGATACTGGTGTAGTTTTACTACAATCAATTGAAACACCTTGACTGCACACAGGTTTATATATAGTTTGGACATCTTAACTAATTATATGACTTCTAAAACCAATTGACTGCACCAGTGATGATTTGGTGTGTCATATTAAAGAGGATGAATACTTACGCAATCAATAATTTTGTGTTTTATTTTTGTAATGAATTTAGATCACTTTGTAGAGATCTGATTTCACTTTGACATAGAAGTGTCTTTTGCTGTTGATCAGTGTCAAAAAAGCCAAATTACATCCACTGTGATTCAATGTTGTAAAACAATAAAGCATGAAAACTTTCAATGGTGGGGGGGTGGTTTGAATACTTTTTATAGGCACTATTGGTATTGATTATGATGGTAAGATACAGAACCAACAAACTATGGTGGTACTGATGAAGGCTTTCTACAGTATTAATAAAGATGTGATCCTCTGATGACTGCCTGTAGCTGATCTCCAGCTTGTTAGAGTTTGAGACATCAGTTGAAGTTCCCTTCAGTCAGTACTAGTAAAAGCAGATTCCACTGCCCCATTACTACAAACTCAAAAACATACCCTCCATGGGAACAATACACCCCATTCGGTTGGGTAAACTGGGATCCACTGCTATACCCTGTCTCCACTGAGTGGCAGTAAAGGGAAGTCTAGTTGCTGACACCCCAGTATTGATTTTGCACTAGTGATGACATTTGCCTTTTGAGGCTTGGTGAGAAGATAAACTGGAGCACTGTGCCCAGATCTTTGAAGATGATAGTGCAGTTGAACAAATCAATTAATGCTTAGAATCCTGGGCAACAGAAATAAGTTGGACTACTGCATTTTAATTATGTGAAAGCAGGATTGCATGTCACATTAATGCTAGTTTTGAAAATGCTTAAATATCTCAGTCTTTTATTTATAGAGTGCCTAGAAGGCCATTGTCAAACTTGTCTCTATTCACTGTGTGACTTTTTCAATATTCTATTGATCTCTTCTAGATCTAATAACTGCATATTGCCTCTGAACCCAAACCTTAAAAAGACAAACATCAATATTCCAGCTGCTGGTGAGAGATGCTTCCTCAAGAATTGATCCTACATTAGTGGGAAAAGGAAAGGAGAGTTAGGAGACTGAGTGTAACTATGAGCCTGATTTCCAATGGTAAAGCAGTCCATGCAGATTGTGAGCCTATAGTTAAGATGGCATTAGATCGAAGTTAACGGTGAAGACAATTAGTGCAATGTAAAGGATTGTAGTTTAAATTGTATGGTCTCAAGGGAAAACAGATTTCTAAAAGTTGACTGTCCTGTGAAGTAAGATGATCTGTCATACTTCGATGAGTAATGTTGAAAATTCTGAGAATTATTAATATCATTTGGGGAAGATGTAGTCCAAAAGTTTTCTATCACCAAGGACATCTTTGTTTTAAATAATGAGATTGTTTCAGATGTCTGAAATGTCAAAAACCAGAGATGCAAATTTAAGATAAAATGGTAATAATGCAGGGATATTTGGACATGAAATGCATTGGCTAATTAAGTAGTACATAATAAACTTCCAAGGGAAATTGGATAAAAGTTGCAGGAAAATGAAAAAGAACCAATATGCGGAGCCAATTGGCCTTTTCTTCACGATAGCATTGTAATAGAGGGCTGAATGGTACTGTTCTGTCAGTACCATGACTCAGTGATTGTTGCAGAGTCTTGAGCCAAAATTTGCCTCTGCTCAAACCACTCAGTTCCTCCAGCAGTTCATTTCTCTTTTGCTGAAGATTTCAGCACTTACAGTCTCTTGTGTGTCTGCCTACTTCACTGCTTTCATTCAGATGATGACTTCATTCCCTTTGGTTTAATTCATTCACTTTGAGGCCACACTGCTTTTGAAGTAGCTATTTTATGACTTGTCCCTCCATTTTATCATTATCATCATCTTCATCATTGTCATTATTATTGGCCCCTTCAGCTTCAGAAAGTACCAAACCTTTTTTGCTATTATGCACAAAATAACAAGAACCAATAATCTTGGGAACTTTAGCAGTTCTGTTCTGCAGAACTAGATTTAATCAGACACCTAAAATGTAACTTCAAAATGCTAATGATCTACTCCATTAACATTTTCAAGGTCCTAAGGGCTTCATTACTTTATTGTCACCTTCTGACTGCCTATATTTTGCAGAATTCATGAGCTGTGACAGCAGGGGGTTATTCATGATCCTGTATCAATCACTCTGGTGTGCTGTTTGAGCGATCAAACCAGTGTGGCAGACAGTCATGTGATTAATGCCTCATGACAGCATTCATGAATATGCAAAATATGATTACTGACATCCTACACTGGAGGTTTTGTGAATAAAAGCCTTCCTCATTAAGTGAGTGGAGAGAATTTGTGTTTTGAAGCTTATAATATAATTGCTCCCTGTACCCGAGGAAATCGGAATCATGAAGACCATTTAGCAACTCACTGCCTGTAGTGCAGATTCAATGATCCAGGGGGATGCTTGAATAACAATTGGTAATTGATTTATTATTGCCACCGTTCTGAGGAATTTTGTTTTGCATCCCATTTGTACAGGTCAGTTCACCACATTATGTACATCAAAGAAGTACAAAGGAAAAACATAACACAATTCTGTGATTCAATTACCACCTTGAATAATGTAAGACAGATTCAGCAAAGCTTCTAAGAAGGACAATCCTTTAAAATAATTCACAATAATGGACAATTGAATTCTTACTGACAGTACCGTATTTTTTCTTTTAAAAAGGACTTGGGGGAATAGATTGCATCATTTTCCAACCATGTCCAAATAAGAGGAAATCCTGCTGAACCACTGTCTGGAGGAGAGTTGTAAATCAGACCATGTGAACTGTGAATTAACACTCCTATCCATGTCCTTTTTGTATTTATATAGCATTAGAACAGAAATAATTAATGAAGAACTCTATTTCACTACCTTAGAAATATGCTTTCTCAGGGATGTATACAACTGTCCTGCAAAAATGCTCTAAGTAGTTCCAATGGAAAGACCAACTTAAAATCAAAAAAATATATCTCTTTAAGTGAAAATCAAAAGACACTGGAGGCGCTGTAAATCTCAAACATAAACTGAAAATGCTGGAAATACTCTCAAGGTTGGGCTTTATCTGTAGGATGTAAAACAAGAGTTACTGTCGCAGTTTGTGTGGGAGAACCTTTTCTTCATTTTAGTCTTCGGAAAAAGTGCTTTTAGTTATACTTCACTGGATCAGTCACCCTACAATGAAGAAATAAGAATGTCCCATTCTTTCTGAAAATTTGTTCTAATTTTAATTCAGAATCCTAAGAATTTGAGAACTGCCTAGATAAAAAAAACAGTAGTTGAGAATGCTGATAAATGAATTGAAACAAAAAAATATGCAATTAGATGGTGATGTAACCACAAATCAGAAGTCTCCCTGCTAAGGAAGTAGGGCATTAGCTTCTGAAAGACATGCCATCTCTTTCTCCAGGGGACTAAATAATGCAATTGTAAATTTAATGTGCAAATTAGATCGCAAAAACTCTGAACATCTGCTCAAGGAAATACAACATGGAGCTTAAAGGATTTATACAAATGCCCTTCCCTTATTGATCTTTGAAATTTTGTGAATTATTATAGGTTTCTGTAGATAAAGTGCCTATAAAAAGTATTAACCCCTCCCCCAGATGTTTTCATGTTTTGTTGTTTTACAACATTGAATCACAGTGGATTTAATTTGGATTTTTTGACACTGATCAACAGAAAAAAGACACATTAATGTCAAAGTGAAAAGAAATCTCTACAAAGTGATCTGTTAATTACAAATATGAAACACAAAGTAATTGATTGCATAAGTATTCACCCCCTTTAATATGACACACCAAATCAACACAGGTGCAGCCAGTTGGTTTTAGAAGTCATATAATTAGTTAAGATATCCAAACTGTATATAAACGTGTTTCAATTGATTGTAGTAAAAATACAGTCAACGTGTTTCAATTGATTGTAGTAAAAATACATCTGTATCTGGAAGGTCCAACTGCTGATGAGTTAGTATCCTGGCAAAAACTACACCATGAAGAAAATAGAACTCTCCGAACAACTCTTTGAAAAGGTTATTGAAAAGCAGAGTCAGAAGGTGGATTCAAGAACATTTCCAAGTCATTGAATATCTCTTGGAGTACAGTTAAGTCAATCATTGAGAAATGAAAAGTATATGGCGCAGCTGTAAATCTGCCTAGAGCAGGTCATCCTCAAAAACTGAGTGACCATGCAAGAAGTGGACTAGTGAGGGAGGCCACCAAGACAATAATGAAGGAGTTACAAGCTTCAGTGGCTGAGATGGGAGAGACTGTGCGTACAACTGTTGTTCAGGTGCTTCAAGAGTCACAGCTTTAAGGGGGAGTAGCAAACAGCATGCTGCTATTGACAAAAAACTCACATGAAATCTCAACTAAAGGTTGCCAGAAGACATGTGGGAGACTGTGAAGTCAGCTAGAAATACATTCTACAACCTAATGAAACCAAAACTGAGCTTTTCGGCCATCAGTCTATATACTATGTTTGGTGCAAGCCAAACACTCCACATCATCAAAAACACAGCATCCCTACCATGGTGGTGGCTGCATCATGCTATGAGGATGCTTCACTACAGCAGGACCTGGAAGGCTTGTGAAGGTATAGGTAAAAAGAATGCAGCAAAATACAGGGATATCCTCGAGGAAAATCTGATGCATCTACAAGAGAATCGTGACTTGGGAGAAGATTTGTTTTCCAGCAAGTCGATGACCCCAAGCATAAAGCTAAAGCTACAATGGAATAGTTTAAAAACAGCAAAGTTAATGTCTTTGAGTGGCCAAGTCAGAGTCCAGACCTCAATCCTATTGAGAATTTGTGGCTGGGCTTGAAAAGGGCTATTAACTCATGATCTCCATGGAATCTGACTGAGCTTGAGCAGTTTTGTAAAGAAGAATGGGGAAAAATTGTAGTGTCCAGATGTGCAAAGCTGATAGAGACCTATCCACACAGATTCAAGGCTGTAATTGCTGCCAAAGGCGTGTCTACTAAATATTGACTCAAAGAGGGTAATTATGGAATCAATTATTTTGTGTTTAATAATTGTAATAAATTTAGTCTAATTTGTAGAGCAGCTTTTCACTTTGACACAAAAGGGTCTTTTCTGTTGATCAGTGTCACAAAAGCCAAATTAAATGCACTGTGATTCATTGTTGTGAAACAATAAAACATGAAAACTTCCAAGGGAGGGTTGAATACTTCTAATAAGCACTGTACATGTTGCTGTGTATTTCATATTTCAATAATATGAGTGATCTTTTATATATATATAGTTCAAACTAAATAAAATGCAAAGAGAGACAGTTAAGCTAAAATAAAAGCAACCCATGGAAAGGGAGACATGATCATTTTATTTTAAATATTAGAAATCAGGAGAGTAGGACAGTTCACTGGTTTATAAATAATGAGCACAAATTGATAGCAATCATAAAAAATAAGAGCAGAAATGGCAGGCTACATCAAGAAGATTGACATGTTTCATTACACAAAATGTAACCAGAATATGTATACTAAGCTAGTTCCACAATGTTTTAAGGTAAGTAAAATAGCCAATGGGAAGCAATTACCATTTTTTCTGAGTGCATTGGGTTTAAGGGCATACAGTTTGATACAAAGTTTTATTGCTCCAACAAAACCAGCAGTAATGAGCTTTGCCGATATTGTCAAAGTAATGCAGGAACACTTAGATCCAAAACCATTGCTGAGAACAGAAGACTTTAGGTTTCATAGGTAAAATCAAAAAGAAAGGGAGTCCTTTTCAGTGTACATGACAGAATTGAAGAACCTGTCAGTTCAGTAATGGGCTTAATGAAACATTAAGAGATTGCTTATTTTGTGGAACCTTACAAGAAAGCGTTCAAAAATAGTTAGTAACTGGACCACAGTTCAATCTTAAAAGAGCAGTTGAAATTGCTCATTTCAATGGAAACCACAGACAGAGACATGACTGAGTTGCAGTCAGCAGTGAAAGTGAACGTGAACAAAGTTACAACTTCTAAACTGAACCCATCTGGGCCAAACTGTCATGGTCCCGTCGGGCAATGCCCCACCTTTTTATTACCTCAGTAATTGGGCCTCCATCCCCTCGTCTAATTTCCAATCATTCCCAGTTCCACTAATTACACACACCTGCTTTCCATCAGCAAATGCAGGATAAAAACCCTAGAATCACAACAAGGAACTGCCGGTTCCTTGTATGAATAGCCTCATTTCATGGTTCTTTCAGACTGTCAGTTCTAAGTTCTGTATCATTTCCTGGATTCTCTACGTGAACCTTGTCTCCGCGTCAAGACTCTCCTGGATACATATTCCACGCTCACTACAGTGCTAACTCCTCCAGACCGTCTCTGTGCCTGTGTCCTGCACTTGGGTTCATCCTCAGCCATGTCCTTACAACATGAACAAATCATGTCACCTTTGTGACAGGGGCTCACATTCACCAGATGGGCAGGAATTGCTACAAAATAAGAAACATACAAGTAGCATGTCCTGGGAGCGGATTTTTTGCGAGCTCACAGCCTACTGGTCGAACTGCCCAGGAAGAGACTGGTCCACGTCAAGACCTTTCAAACGTTCTCCCTGGGTGAAGCCCAGTTGCCGGCCCCACACCTAGACTCCATCATGCTGTCCGACAACGACTACACCAGAGTCCTGGCAGATTTCCCATCGGTTCTGGCACCACAGTTCATGGCAGCCATGCCCAGACACGGCGTACAGCACCACATCCCGACACAAGGACCACCCCTCCATGCCCGTGCTCGAAGGCTTCCCCCAGACAAGCTCCAGCTGGCGAAGGAGGAGTTCAAGAGGATGAAGGAATAGGGGATTGTACGGCGGTCTGACAGCCCATGGGCCTCCCCCCTGCACATGGTGCCCAAAGCAACAGGGGGCTGGAGACCATGCGGCGACTACCGCAGGCTGAACGAGGCTACAACACTGGACTGCTACCCTGTGCCGCACATTCAGGACTTTGCAGCAAACCTGCATGGCACATGGACCTTCTCCAAGGTAGACCTGGTCCGGGGATATCATCAAATCCTGATGCATCCGGACAACATCCCCAAAACAGCTCTCATCATCCCTTTTGGCCTTTTCGAGTTCCTCCACATGCCGGTCAGCCTAAAGAATGCCGCACAGATGTTTCAGTGGATAATGGACGCGGTGAGACGCGACCTGGACTTCGCTTTCATCTATTTGGACGACATCCTCATAGCCAGCAGCAGTCGTCAGGAGCATCTGTCCCACCTCCGTCAACTCTACGCCCAACTGAGTGAATACGGCTTGACAATCAACCCGGTCAAATGCCGGTTCGGGTTCGACACCATCGACTTCCTGGGCCACAAGATTACTAAAGATGGGGCAACCCCTCTGCCCGCCAAGGTAGACGCGGTCTGCCATTTCCCCCGACCCAACACAATCAAAGGCCTTCAGGAATTCGTGGGTATGGTAAATTTCTACCACCGCTTCCTCCCTTCAGCAGCCCGAATCATGCGCCCCCTGTTCGCCCTGATGTCGGGTAAGGGCAAGACATTACCTGTGACGAGGAGTCTGCCGCCGCTTTCATTAAAACCAAAGAAGCCTTGGCAAATGCCATGATGCTAGTGCACCCCAGAATGGACGTCCCTACCGCCCTCACAGTGGACACATCCAACACGGCAGTCGGTGGGGTACTGGAACAACTCATCGAGGGTCGCTGGCAACCCCTGGCATTTTTCAGCAAACACCTACGACCACCCGAGCTCAAATACAGTGCTTTCGACCGGGAACTGTTGGCGCTATACCTGGCAATCCGGCATTTCAGGTACTTCTTAGAAGGTAGGCCCTTCACCGCGTTCACGGACCACAAACCGCTTACCTTTGCGTTCACGAAAGCATCCGAACCTTGGTCGTCCTGCCAGCAGCGACATCTGTCCTACATCTCCGAATACACGATGGATGTCCTGCATGTCTCGGGAAAGGACAATGTCGTGGCGGATGCCCTCTCCCACCCTAACATCCAAGCCCTGTCCCAGGGGGTAGACTAAGAAGCACTAGCGGAGGCGCAGCAGGCAGACGAGGAGATCCCTAGTTACAGGACTGCAGTCTCCGGTTTGCAGCTCCAGGACCTCCCCGTAGGCCCAGGTGAGAGGACCCTACTCTGTGACGTCACCAGCGGCCAACCCCGCCCTGTCGTCCCGGCAACCTGGCGGCGACGCGTTTTCGACACCATTCACAACTTAGCGCACTCCTCCATCAGGACAACCGTCCGGATGGTCTCCAACAGGTTCGTTTGGCACGGACTCCGCAAGCAGGTCAGTGAATGGGCCAAAACGTGCATGCACTGCCAAACAGCCAAGGTGCAGCGGCACACCAAAGCTCTGCTGCAGCAGTTCCACCCCACCCACCAGCGTTTCAAACACATTCATGTGGATATCGTGGGCCCGCTGCCAGTGTCGTGAGGAGCGCGGCACCTCCTGACTATCGTGGACCGGTTCACAAGATGGCCAGAGGCGGTCCCGCTCACCGACACTACCTCTGAATCCTGTGCCCGGGCACTGATCGCCACCTGGGTATCCCACTTTGGTGTACCGGCCCACATTACCTCCGACAGAGGCGCCCAGTTCACCCCCAGCCTGTGGTCAGCTGTGGCCAGCCTTCTGGGGACACAGCTGCACCACACAACTGCCTACCACCCACAGTCGAACGGACTAGTGGAGTGTTTCCACCGTCACCTGAAGTCGGCTCTCATGGCCCGCCTCAAAGGGTCTAACTGGGTGGACGAGCTCTCCTGGGTCCTGCTCGGAATCCGCACAACGCCCAAAGAGGATCTGTAAACGTCATCGGCTGAGTTGGTGTACAGCGCACCCCTGGTCGTCCGAGGAGAGTTCATACCAGCCCCAAGCAGGCAAGAGGAAGAACCCGCAGCAGTCCTGGGCAGACTACGCAAGAGGCTCGGTAACCTGGCCTCCATACCCACTTCGCAGCATGGGCAGAACCCGACCTGCGTACCCAAAGACCTGCAAAACTGTAAGTTCATTTTTGTACGACGGGGCGGACACCGGACACCGCTACAGCGGCCCTACGAGGGGCCGTTTACGGTGATCAGGAACAACGGGTCCACATTCATGCTGGACATGGGGGAGGAAGAGGAGGTTTTCACAGTGGACCGACTCAAACCGGCCCATGTGGACGTGGCGTAGCCGGTCGAGATTCAGGCACCGCGGCGCAGAGGCAGACCTCCCAAACAGGGACAAACCCAGACTGTGGACATTGGGGGGGTGTATCGCTGGTTCTGGGGGGGGGAGTTATGTGGCGTCCCACTTCCCAGCGCACTCGAACCGGCTCACAAAGTGGCGCGCGCCAGCATTGAGGCCGGTCCCAAAGAGGGCGCCAAGCCTGCTTCACCAGCAAGGGGAAAAGCCCGCGCGCGGGACGGGACTGTGAATACGCGCCCCCTACAGCATTCCCACCCGGGGACGGCGGGATCAGGAAGGCTTTAAAGTGAGGCCGCGAAGTTTGGATTTACCTCTTTTGTAACTGCAGCTCACCGACTCCGTGTCGTTATTGCAGCGCTGTGTGTAGCACACCGCTACAGCACCATGTTAGTCTTGCATTCCAGGACTCCCATGTCGCCCTCTGAATTAGTTTAATGTTTTGAAGTGTTACGATCCAGCAACAATGAATATATAACTGAGACAGGTTTTTTTATAACAAATAATACATTTATTAAGCACTGCTGAAAAAAAACCCAAAAGCAAACAAATTACTAACTTAACCAGAAGTCAGCTGTGATACAGCAGCTCGAACAGTTCTTAAAGCGAGAAATGCGAACACAGTTCCTTAAAGTAGTATTGTAAATAGTCCAAAATGATTTACACAGTTAGGAGAGATTTTCCTTGGAATAATAAAATCCTCTTTTGCGACGTTACTGCTGATCCCAGCCGAAGTATGCTTTGCCAAGGGATTTACGACTGAAGGAAATAAAACGGTTTAAAGGCACTGAACTTTCCTTGGCGAAACTCTGTGTCCAATTCTTTCTGTTTTCAGAAATTCAGGAGTTATCATGGACACAGGTTACTAACTCCTTGTATGAAGATTTAATAAGGTCAAACCTGCTTTACTGCCGACAACACCAACTTTCCTCGATTCTCCCAGCTTCCCAAACTTTGATAAATCTTCACTCTCCAACTGGACTGAACTGGCAGTATTGTAGCAAAACTGCTGGCAATAACCTTTGAGAATTAAGGCAGAAAGTAAAACACCACTTTAAAACAAAACTGCGTCATAACATCGAATACGCAGCAAAACGGAGTCACTGGCGAATTCAACCACGAACTGCCCCACGTCACAGGGAGGGGTTCTCCTTTTATACCCTGTTGACAAAACTGACACATGACCTCTCACTGCAGGGAAAATGACATCACTCCACCATCACAAGACCATTACCTCATGCCCAGCATAGCCTCAATTACACCATGGTCATGTGACAGGCACAAGATACCCACGGGTACATAACAGAAGTTACAAAACATAATACATGTCACAAACAAATATTGGTTGTGACCAATCATAACTGATTAACTATTATTTTAGGGATGTTAAATGGACTATGTGTGTTTGTGTAACAATATTTGATGTAGAAACAGCGTTTGCCCATTTGCCTCTGTAGAAAAACCCTTCATAAGAAACGCTGATTTCAATCTGCAAACTGTTCTCTTTTTGTGGAATAAAGTATCTCTGATGTTAACTCAATTTTCTTACAATTTTTGAGTAATGAAGATAGATATTAAATTATTTCATCAGGAGTGATGGTTCAGGAAAGCGTGGCATACAGATTCAGGTGATGCTCCTGAACTGTGCGAGTCAACTGATGATAAAGCAATGCCAGCTTTGCCGCAGGATTTCCATCGAGTGATTTGCCTAAAAGAATAGACACAATATTTGTAAGAGTTTATATTTTATATTGAATTGGCCACTGCAGATAAAAGTACAGTTGTTACAGTGTCTAATTAACTACCAAGGCTGATAATTATACCACAGCTCAAGGGCCTCAGATGATATTCTGGAGAAAGCATTAGACACAATTGCAAACATATTTCAAACACCATAGATGAAACAGCGCGTGCTGGCAATAACTGGACCCAGATGAGGAGGAACGGTAGACTCTGTCACAGTGAGCGCTGGCAGTGACTGAACCCAGGTGCGGAGGAACAGCGAGCTCTGTCATGGTGAGCATTGGCAACGACGGAACACAGGTGTGGAGGGACGGCAGATTCCCATACAGAGAGCGGACAAGAGGCTATATACAGAAATACCCACAAAGCATTGGTGGCATGACCAAGCAACACCGTGAGACAAATCATTCTCAACACAAGGACTCCATGCTAAGCCCACATTAAATAATCATAGAATGCAGAAAACCCATGCCAGTTACAATTAACTTCACAAGATTAAACAGAAAGCACCAGGACATAATGACTCTAGTTAAAAAAAACAATTAGTAAATACAGGTGTTCGAGAAACCTAGAAGGACAATGCTGTATGGCACACCACACCTTCAGACCTTTCAATAACCTTCCCCTTAACACTTCTGCCCCCTAACACTGTAAAATCTTGGGAATGCTGCTGCTGACTTCCATTGTGAATACTGATGCAAAATACTTATTCAGTTCAACTTCAATCTCTTCCTCCCTCATGACTACCTCTTCAGTGGTCTAGCGTCTATTCTTGCATCTCTATTATTCTTTATATATCTGAAAAACCTTTATTAACCTTTTTTATAATATTGGCTAGCTTACCTTCATATTTCATCTTCCCTTTCCTGCTTTGAGTTGCTTTCGGTTGTTTTTTAGAAGATAGCTTCCCACTGACCTTTGTTATATTGTATACCCTTGCTTTTTATCTTTATGCCATCTTTGACTTCCCTAGACAACCATGGTTGCAACAGTGTTCTTTTAGAATGTTTTTTCTTCTTTGGGAAGAACTGATCCTTGTCTTCTGGAGTACTCCCAGAAACTCCCTGTCCGCTAACATAACGAAGATTGGTGACCAGGTGGACCGTGTATCCACTAATCTTACCCCATCCGCTCCTGGAACTCAGTCAAACCAGTCCAGACAGCCTGTAGTAGCAACCACCTACCTGTCAGCAACACCCCCGCCAAGAGAGCCGCACGTACCTGAACCAGAACTCTACGCTGGGGATTTGGGGAAGTGCCAGGCCTTCCTTCTGCAATGCTGCTTGGTGTTCGATCAGCAGTCGTCCACGTACTCCCCAGATAAGTCAAAGATAGCTTACATCATGGGGTGGTTGAGGAGAAGGGCCTTAGCGTGGGCTATGGTAATCTGGAATAATCAGCCAGACATCTGCTCTTCGTTCCCCACCTTTATCACAGAGATGAGAAAGATCTTTGAACACCCCATCCATGGTAAAGATGCCGCTAAGTGTCTACTCACCCTCCGCCAGGCCTCCCGCAGAGTTGCCGAGTATTCTGTGGAGTTCCAGACATTAGCGGCCGACTCGGGGTGGAACGATGAGGCACTCCAAAGGGTTTTCTGGAATGGCCTCAGCAACATGTTGAAGGAGGAGTTGGCGGCAAAGGATGACACTAACAGCCTGGGTACATTGATCTCCCTAGCCACCAGGCTGGACAGCCGTCTTCAATAATGCCATAGGGAAAGATCTGGTTGTCCATCACCATTAGCCACTCCACTGCATTTGTTTCCGCCTCCCACAAGAACAAGTCCCTCTCCTCCTCCTGCTCCAAGAGTAGCTCCCAGTTCAGCCAGTTCCACCGCCCCGGGAGAGGAACTCATGCTGCTGGGACAGAACCGCCTCTCTCCCGCTGAGCGACTCTGGAGATTGAGAGCGGGTGAGTGTCTATATTGCAGCCAGTCCAGCCACTTCCGTGCTACCTGTCCCCTTCGGCCAAAGGAGGAAGTCTCACCAGTAGAAAAAGGAACCCTGGTGAGCCGGACAACATCCCCTTCAGTTCACAGAACCCGGATGCAGATCCCAGCATCTTTATGTTACAACAAACACTCTCTGCCTCTGTCGGCTCTAGTGGACCCCGGAGCTGAGGGAAACCTTCTGGATGAAGGCATAGCTTCCCGGGCTGGAATTCCTCGGGAGCTGTTGAGTGCCCTTCTGGAGCCCCGGGCACTGGAGGGCAGACTTCTGGCCCGGGTCGCACACTGCACACCATCCCGTCTCTAATTCTCTCCGGGAACCATCTTTCCTCCCCTCAAGCTCCTATAGTTCTTGGGTATCCCTGGTTGGTCCGCCACAATCCTCACATTGACTGGTCCACTGGGAAGATAGCCAGCTGAAGCCTGCTCTGTCACTCCACTTGTCTTCAAACGGCCCTTTCCCCTGTGAAAGTCACCACAACATCGTCTGCCACTGAAACCCCCAACCTATCCAGGGTTGCAGCAGAGTGCCACGATCTGGGAGAAGTATTCAGCAAACAACGGGCCCTTTCCCTGCCGCCACACCACCCTTATCATTGCGCAATCGGCCTTCTCCCTGGGGCCCCTCTACCTACCAGTCAGCTGTATAACTTGTCCCAGCCAGAAAGGGAACCAATGGAGGCTTACTTAAATGACTCTCTCACGGCTGGCATTATCCGACTCTCATTCTCCCCTGTAGGTGCAGGTTTCTTCTTTGTGGGAAAGAAGGACGACTCACTGCGCTCCTGCATTGGCTACCAGGGACTCAATAGCTTAACCATAAAGAACAAATATCCACTGCCCCTTCTCAACTCTGCTTTTGAACCACTTCACAGAGTCACCATCTTCTCCAAGTTGGACACACGATGTGCCTATCATCTGGTCAGGATAAGGGAGAAAGATGAGTGGAAAACAGTGTTCAACACCCCTCTCGGTCACTTCAAATAACTGGTCATGCCATTCGGCCTCACCAATGCCCCTGCTGTTTTCCAAGCCCTGATAAACAATGTTCTTAGAGATTTGATTAACCACTTCATGTTTGTTTATTTGGATGATATTTTAATCTTCTCCAGCAATCTTCAGGAACACACCCACCATGTCCGACAGGTTCTGCAGAGGCTTTGGGAGAACAAACTATTTGTAAAATCTGAGAAGTGAGAATTTCACGTTCCTTCTGTCAATTTCTTAGGATACATCATTGAGAGTGGGCAAGTGACAGCAGATCCCGAAAAGATCCGGGCGGTAGCGGAGTGGCCAACACCTACGACACTCAAGCAACTCCAGCGATTTCTGGGGTTCGGAAACTTTTATTGTCATCTCATCAGGGATTACAGCTGGGTGGCAGCGCCTCTTACTCGACTCACCTCTCCTAAGGCCCCTTTTCACTGGGACCCCGAAGTGAACGCTGCCTTCTCAGAGCTGAAGAGGCATTTCACCTCTGCTCCCATCCTGGTTCCACCAGACCCCGCTTGCCAATTCATTGTGGAGGTCGACACCTCCAATTCTGGAGTGGGAGTGGTCCTCTCCCAACGTTCAGGCCCTGATCTGAAACTTCATCCCTGTGCCTTCTTTGCTCGCTGGCTGTCCCCCACCGAATGAAATTACGATGTTGGGAACTGGGAGTTACTGGTAGTCAAACTTGCTTTGGAGGAGTGGAGGCACTGGCTGGAGGGAAAAGAACATCCGTTTATCTTCTGGACCGATCACAAGAACCTCGCATATATCCAAACAACCAAATGCCTGAATTCCCGCCAGGCCTGTTGGGCATTATTTTTTGGATGGTTCAGATTTACACTCACCTATCGTCCAGGGACCAAGAACGGGAAGCCCGATGCCCTCTCCCGTCATTACATTTCCGAGGAGGGCCTTCCCAACTCCGAGACCATCCTGCCACCATCCTGTGTGGTGGCTGCCCTCACCTGGGAGATTGAGGCCGCAGACAAAAAGGCCTTACCCAGGCAACGGACCCTCCAATCGCCTTTTTGTGCCCGATTCTGTTCGATCTCAGTTTCTCCAGTGGGGGCACACTTCTTGTTTCGCCTGACATCGCAGGATCGATCGGTCTCTGTCCCCCCTGAAGAGACATTTCTGGTGGACCTCCATGAATGCTGACTCCCGTTCCTTTGTCGCTGCCTGTTCTGTTTGTGCCTGCCGAAAACCCTCTCACCGACCACCTGCTGGATTGCTCCCCTACCCGTTCCTAACCGTCCTTGGTCTCACATAGCACTGGATTTTGTTACGGGACTACCCCCTTCACATGAGAACACTACTGTACTCACCATGGTGGACCTTCTCGTCCATCACATCTTCCGCCTTCAAGGACATTATTTCTGACCGGTGTCCCCAATTCGTCTCAAGTTTGGAGATCTTTTAGTCAAGCCCTTGGAGCCTCAGTAAATCTGTCATTCAGCTTTCATCTGCAGATGAACGGGCAAACAGAGTGAGTTAACCAGGATTTGGAAGCAACACTGCACTGCATAACTGCCAACAACCCATCTGCCTGGAGCAGCCATCTCACTTGGGTAGAGTACACCCTCAACTCCTTGGTCAGCACTGCCACTGGAATGTCTCCCTTTGAATGCTCCCTGAGTTACCAAACCCCTCTGTTCTCTACTCATGAAGCTGTGCCTTCTGTTCTGGCCCATCTCCGCCAGTACCGCAAGATCTGGAAGTCACATGCGCGACCCTGCTCCGTTTAGCCGACCGCAACTGGAGGACTGCTGATTGCCATCGGATTCCTGCACCTGATTATTGGCCTGGGCAGAAGGTTTGGATCTCTTCTAAAGACATCCCCCTCAAGAATGAGCCCAGGAAACTCGCCCTTCGTTTCCTGGGACCATTCAAGATTGAGAGTATTATCAACCTCTTGGCAGTCTGACTCAAACTACCCAAATCTATGCACATCAACCCTACAATCCACATTTCCCAAGTGAAGCCAGTATCTGTCAGCCCTTTATGCCCTCCTGCCGAACCCCCTTCACCCACCTGGATCATTGACGACCACCCAGCGTACACCGTCCGGTGATTACTGGATGTGCGCCGCCGAGGCAGGGGCCTCCAATACCTGGTCAATTAGGAAGGATACCATCTGGAGGAACATTTCTAGATTCCCCACTCCTTCATCTTGGACCCTTCCCTCATCTGTGATTTCCATTGGGACCATCCAGACAAGCCTGGTGGATCGCCGGAGGCTCCCGCTGAGGAGGGGGATATTGTCATGGTCCCGATCGTTAATTCCCTATCTTGCTTCTAATTTTCTTTGATTATGCCATGGTTCCGATTGTTAATTTCCCAATTTACTTCTCAATCTCTTTAATGATGGCACACCTGGTTTCCATCAATGACTCAGTATAAGAACCCTTACGTCACAACCACTAGTCGCCAGTTCATTGGTCTTTTCCTGTGAGATAACTACATTTCCCGACCACTTAGAACCATTTGTTCAAGTTTTCAAGGTTTACCTATGAGACTCCATCTCTCTGAGTCAAGGCTCCGTGCCTGTGTCCTGCACTTGGGTTCGCTTCAATCGTTCATTGCAACAGATCACTGTCTCCTAAAGGTTCCTTTACCTTAAGTTCCTAGTCAAATATGATTAATTACACAACAACCAATGCAGAATTACTTTCCTCTAGTGAGCTCAACCACAAGCTGCTCTAAAAAGCCATCTTGTGGGCATTCTGCAAATTAATTCGCTTGTTACCAGCACCGACCTGATTTCTCCATTCTACCAGCACATTGAAATCCATGATGATCATCCCTTTTCACTATCCCTTTTCACATGCATTTTCTATATCTCTATGTAATTTGTACCATATATCCTGGCTACTGTTTGGAGGCCTGTATATAACTCCCGCCATGTTCTTTTTTTACCCTTGAAATTTTTTTAACTCTACCTACTAGGATTCTTCATCTTTTTTCCCCATGTCACTTCTTTCTATGGTTTTGATTTCATTTTCTTACCAGCAAAGCTACCCATCCCCTCTACTCACCTGCCTATCCTTTTGGTACAGTACGTATCCTTGGATGTTAAGGTCCCAAATGTGATTTAATTCAACTTACCTTCAGAATAGAATAGTCTGAAGTTATCATGGTCTCCTTAGGGGGAAATCTTGCCTGACAAATCTGTTGTAACTCTTTGAGAAAATAACAGGCAGAATAGACAAAGGAGAGTCAGTAGATGTTACTTACCTTTATCATCCCTGATGAAGATGGTGGAATTTGTCTTTGAAACGTTGGTTATATTAGATGCTTGTACCCAGCTGGAAGTTCAGGAAGACTTTATGCATTCAAAATGAGAGACCATGATGTTACAAGAAAGATAATGGCATGGAAAGAAGATTGGCTGACTGGGAGAGGACAAAGAGCGAAAAGAAAGGGGGCTTTCTCTGCTTAACTTCTGGTGACTACTGGTATTCCGCAGCGGTCGTTTTGGGTCTGCTGCTTTTCACATCATATATCAATGATGAGGATGAAGAAATTGATTGCTTTGTAGCCAGGTTTTCAGATGATAGAAAAGCAGGTGGAGGGACAAGTAGTGTTCTGGCAGCTGGGCATCTGCAGAAGAACTTGGACAGGTTAGGAGAATGAGCAAAGAGAAATGGAATACTGTTCTGGGAATGAAAGGGTTGATGTATGAAGGGTTTTTGATGGCACTGGGCCTTTACTTTCTTGAGTTTAGATGAATGAGGAGGCAGCTCTTTGAAACCTACTAAATATTGAAAGGCTGAGATAGAGTAGATGTGGAAAGAATGTTTAAAATACTGTAGTGGGAAAGTCGAGCACCAGACGACACAGCCTCAGAATAGAAGAACGTCCCTATACCATAGAGGTGAGGAATTTCCTTAGCTGGAAGGTGGTGAAGCTGTGGAATTCATGGCCAATGAAGACTGTGAAGGCCCAGTCATTGGGTTGAGCATTTCTTGATTGGTAAAGGCATCAGAAGTTATGGGGAGAAGACAGGAGAATGCGGTTGAGAGAGAAAATCAGACATTATCAAACGGCAGATGAGACTTGATGAGTCGAATGCCCTAATTCTGCTCCTGTGTCTTATGACCTTATGGTCATATGCACAAATATATGTATGCACAAGTACAATGGAACACCTTACTTGCAGCAGCATCTCAAGCATGTTGGATTAAATAAGCAGCAACCACAAGAAAAAAACAGGCATAAATGATCTTTTTTCAAAAGAGAATACAGTTATAAGAAAAACAAAACACAGTCCATTTCAGTGCTAAGTCAGGAGCTGAGTAGTTGTTATGTGAGACACAACTTTCTTGAGAAAAGTGTTTATGTGCATGCAAAACTGCACATCTGCTCAAAGCCAGGCTGGAAAGTTAGATGGCCAGCAAACAAAAACACACAAAGCAGGCAGGGAGATTACTGGCAAATTCTTAGATGCTCCAAGTATTATGAGCTGCAACATGAGTAACTGAAAAAGAAAAAGATCTACAAATGTTCACAATGTGGATTGAAAACTAGTTTCTACAGTGAAATAACAAGGATGTGAAAAGTCTCAGGAAAAGATGAAAGGAATCATGCAGAGCCAAAGACAGTGTAGCAATTGAACAAAATGTACCTGGTGCCAAACAAAATCATTTCTTCAGTAAAGGCAGCATCATATGTAGTTACACCAATATACTATCCAAGGAAATCAATGAGGTTTCAGTTTGACTCTGAAGTGCTTTGAGAGGTTGATCATGGACAGAATCAAGCGAAGACCAATTTCCCTACTGCCACAATAGATCTATAGTGAATGCAATCTCACTGGCCCTCCATCTCAGCTTCAGATCACCTGAACAATAACAATACCTACGTCAGGCTGCTATTTATTGATTACAGCTTAGCATTCAATGCTATCATACCCTCAGTACTAATCAACAAGTTCAAATCCTAGGCATCTGTACCTCCCTCTGCAATTGGATCCTTGACTTCAGTCAGTATGGATCGGAAATAACATCTCCTCCTTGCTGACGAGCAACACTGGTGGACCCCTGCTGTACTCTCTCTACAACCACAACTGTCTGGCTATGCACAGCTCAGACATTATCCAAAAATTTACTGACAAAACAACTATTGTTGGCAGAATTTCAGATGATGAAGAGGGGAGCGTATAGGAGTGAAAGCATTGCAACTGATTGTATCAATGTCCAGTAGGGAGGGGCCACTGCAAAAGGATTGGAAGGAAACTGCAGAGAGACGTAAATTCAGCCAGCTCCATCATGGGCAGTAGGCAGCTACCATCAACAACATCTTCAAAAGGCAATGCATCAAAAATGTAGCATCCATCTTTAAGGGTCTCCATTATGCAGGACATGCCCTCTTCTCATTGCTACCATCAAGAAGGAGGTACAGGATACTGAAGACACACATATAACGTTTTAGGACCAGCTTCTTCTCCTCCATTATCACATTTCTGAGTGAACAATAAACCCATGTACACTATCACACCATTTTTTAAAATCTTTCTTGGTCTCTTTTTGGACTACTTACATATATTTCTTATTGCAATTTATAGTGTTTATTATTATCACGGGTTGCAATGTACTGCTGTTGCAAAACAACATATTTCATGGCACATGCCAGTGATATTAAACCTGATTCTGATTCAGAGTGTTGTGTACTGTCCTCCTGAAGCAAACCATGATTCTTTAACTGCTGTAGTTAAGGCCCACAAGTCCAGTGCTGATGATGTACCAGTCTACACTGAAGCTAAATGAAAGATGTTCCTATGAATTAGTGAACCCATGGAATTAAGGTGGAATAATGTATATTCCTTTGTGGTAGACTGATTAAGATAGACCATAACAAGATCATGAAGCAATCAATCATTTGAGCAGTTACAACTCCCAGATGAATTTGTCATGATATGAAGATGTTTAAATCTGTCAATGCCAGATATGAAAGATTGCGCACACTACCCCAATGCATATGAGGTCAGGTTTGATATCTTATCAGAGGATTATACATTATTTCAGGAAAATCACTTGTTTGACAGAAGTAGATCCAGGAGCCTCAAAGAATGCACTGGGAAGCTTTCTGAGAACACCAAAGCTCTGTAACATGCTCTGAGAGAGCAATGACCAATCAGGTCTATATCCCATAGAACAACTCGCTAACTCTCATATGTGGGTTCCAAACAAAAAGGCCTTGGCATTATTAAGTTTGTTCTGCTTTCAGAATTGTACCTAATTGATGATTGCTCTAGGAGTTGTTACAGCAATAATTGGGGTACCAGGGTTGCATGGTGGTTAACATGATGCTGCTACAGCTCGGGGAGTTCTGGAGATTGGACTTCAATTTTGGTGCCATCTGTGAGGAGTCTGTACACCCTTCCTGTGAAATGAGTGGGTTTTCCCCAGCTACTTTAGTTTCTTCCCACAGACCAAAGATGAATCTGGTAGGTTAATTAGTCTTTGTAAATTGTCCAATTATTAGGTTAAGGCTAATTGAGCTTGGTGGACAGTGTGGCTTGAAGGGTCAGAAGGGCCTCCTCCGTGTGGTATCGCTAAATAAATAATGAATGTGGAAAGTTCCAGAGCTTCTGTGTCTTCCTGGAGGACACAACAATGTGAAATATTGTTCTGAGTCAGTCAGCTGGTCTTCTACTTAATAAATAACAAATGCTGGTTTGAATTAACAGCTATTTTGCAGTACCTTTTACAGAGTTTCATTAATACAGTTTCATTGATTGTTGATTTGTTTTCTCTTATTTAAGGTCCTTATTAGTAATAATATGAATTCGACTCCTGTGATCTTTGATTAGCTTTGGTGAACCTCTTTAAAGTGAGCAACTAAATAAATATTTCTGATAGCTTATTAACCTCACCATTGAGGTCATGAATGAAAGTCTTGATCTTAATAGCATTGCCCTTAGCATCACCTTGGGCTCACAGTCTTTCACAGTAAAAAATTTCCTTATGTTGTATTAATTTATTCTTTATTCCATTCCTTTTATTGACCTTTTTTCAGGTTAGCAATACAGAATACCAACGAAGGCAACCCAACACATCACGCAAGTATTTAAATAATCACATTTTGCAAAAATTTAAAGATATTTGCAGTAACAGCTTCCCCTGGCAGCAGTAATGCTTTCTTACAATTTGAAGTATATGCATTTTTCTATGTGACCACTCAGTTAAAAATTTGGTGTGTAGGAATTTCTTCTTACAGAGTGTGGTGAATGGCTGAAATTCTCTAGCCTGGAGGCTATGGCACTGGCAGTATTTTAAGAGTTTGTAGTTTTTTTCTGAAAGATCATGAGCTGAGAGCTTATGTAGAATTAGCACAAAACCGATGAAGCCTGGGTCACGGTCATATTCAATAGTAACGCAGACCTAAAGATCAGGTGGCTTCCATTTTCTTGTTTTTGTAAATACTGTAGAACATTTTGCAATACATTGGAAAATGGAAATTACTAATTATCTTCTTTCGAATTTTCTAATTAAAAGTAAATAGACTAGCTTTCCTTCTTTCTGTTTGTGGAGAAGTAGTCCAGATACTGTGGTTTAGAAACAAAATCTTGCACACATTTGTTATTGTGCAAAATCTTTTATTAACAATGTGACTAGAAATTCTGAACTGTGTGTAGAACGTGTGTCATGAATTTTTGAGTCCCAAAGTGGGATTGATCTACAATCAGCTTTCACAACAGAAGAACATGATCCCAGACACCAACTCAACTGTGCACAGGCAATTATCATCCAAGAAAGCTTATCTAGAAAGAGTTTTGTCACTAAATCATTCCTCCAATACAGCAGAAGATTAAAGTCTGTTAAAATGGCAAGAATTGCTAAAAGAAACATTAAAATCGGGTTCACCCAAAGCAACATCGTCAACATACCAGCAATGAATAGAAGCACAATGGTTGACAAAGTGTGATCAAGTGGAAATGAGAAAAATAGCCATAAATAGGAAGAGCCTAGAATGCAACCTACTACAGTATCTTCTGGCAGCATCATTAATCACATAATGAAATCAAAATATAAATGGCCACACAATATTTTAGCTCTCATTCTGGAGAACCAAGCAGCAGAACTTTGACTTCAAAGTCAAAATCAAAGTAAACTTATTATCTAATTATGCATATGCCATCACACACTACCTTTGGATTCATTTTTTACAGGCATTTATGGGAAAATAAAGAAATATAATAGAATTTATGAAAAACTATACATAAATAAAGATTGACAAAAACAATATGCAAAAAAGATAAATTGATATATTGATAGATAAAGCAATAGGGAAATCAATAAATAATACCAAGAACTTGAAGTGTAGAGTCCTTGTGAGTGTGCCTGTAGGTTGTGGAATCAGTTCAGAGTTAAGCTAAATGAAATTATCCAGAATGGTTCAGGAGAGTGAAGTTTGAAGGATATTTGGGTGTATTGCACACTCCTGTAATTTAGATTCTTTCTAAGTGTGCACTTCAGTGCCATTATTCAGATCGGGCGGTTAGATGTGAAAGATGCCATGCAACTACCCTGAGAAGGGAAGTTATCTCTGACTTTCTGGCAGATTAAAAAAAACAGATTTTCAGGTGACAAAATGTTCCACCTTTAGGATGCAGCTTTGGTCACTATTCATCAGCATAAATTTACTGGCTATAATTTCTGACATGAGAAGTTTATTTTCTTAAGAGTGATTGAGTTTGGAAGGCATGTACTTATTCTCCTCAGAATAACAATATCTCAGTGCAACACTTCTGTGTTCTACTGAAACACTTGCTTAGGCTTTCTGGATTGGGATTTGAATCCTTAATTTTAAAACACAAATGGGCCAAGGTGTGAGCATAAAGCTGAGACTTTAATGAAAATTAACAAAATTAATGATCATGCTTCACTGAAAATCTAAAAAGAGCAGATGTTTCTGTAAATAGTGAAAGACGTTGTAACTTTAAATTGGCTGATTTACTTGGAGTCTTCTTTTGAATTAGAGAGAAAAAAAAACATAGTTAACCAGTAAGACAAATAGAACTTCACACAGGAAGTCAATATTCAGCAGGTCTCCTTCATCAGGTGGAAGCTAGTGGAACAAATTCATTACCCATCAAGTGAAAATTTCTTGGTGACCAAGATGTCCTTATGGTCAAGCTTTATACTGTATTTAAGTTGAGCTGCCTAAGTTTTCAGGACATGAACAGCTGGTTCTGGGGTTTGGGGTGAATTCCATGTTTATAAGCTTGCAGTTTCTGATTGAAGAACAGCAGAGGTGGTTTTTGTGGGTCGGTGCTAAAGATTATCTGAGAGAAGCAGACATTTTTGAAAGCAATCATATGATAGAATACACAGGCACATTGAAATGACCAATATACATTCTAGTGTCCAAAACGATTAGCAAGACCTTTACAAGTTCATCTGCTAAGCTACTGGGGCAAAGCAAAGTATACTGTACTAACTTGGTCAATGCAGCAATGATACTTTAGCTACTTTGTTCCTACTTCCACTCATCACTCTGAAATGGCAGAGCCATCAAAAACAATTTTTATGCACAACAATCCCGTGAGCACTATTCCAAAAATAGTTATAGCAATAACTATAATTAGAAACATGGAAACAGAAAACCTACAGCACAATACAGGCCCTTCGGCCAACAATGCTGTGCTGAACACGTACTTCAGAAATTACCTAGGGTTACCAATAGCCCTCTGTTTTTCTAAGCTCCATATATCTATCCAGGGTTCTCTTAAAAGACCATATTTTATCCGCCTCCACCACCCTCGCCGGCAGCCCATTCCACACATTCACCACTCTGCATAAAAAAACTTACCCCTGACATCTCCTCTGAACCTACCTCAAAGCTCCTTAAAACTGTGCCCTCTCTTGTTAGCCTTTTCAGCCCTAGGAAAAAGCCTTTGACTGTTCACACAATTATTGCCTCTCATCATCTTATATATCTCTATCAGGTCACCTCTCATCCTCCGTCACTCCAAGGAGAAAAGGTCAAATTCACTCAACCTATTCTCATAAGGCATGCTCCCCAATCAACACCCTTGTAAATCTCCTCTGCACCCTTTCTATAGGTTCCACATCCTTCCTGTAGTGAGGTGACAAGTATTCAGCACAGTACTCCAAGTGGAGTCTGATCAGGGTCCTATATAGTTGTAACTTTACCTTTCAGCTCCTAAACTCAGTCTCACGGTTGATGAAGGCCAATGCACCATATACCTTCTTAGCTATAGAGTCAACTTGCGCAGCAGTTTTGAATGTCATATGGACTCAGACCCCAAAATCCCTCTGATCCTCCATTCTGCCAAGAGACTTACCATTAATACTATATTCTGCCATCATATTTGACCTACCAAAATGAACCACCTCATGCTTATCTGGGTTGAACTCCATCTGACACTTCTCAGCCCAGTATTGCATCCTATCAATATCCCACTGTAACCTCTGACGGCCCTCTGCACTATCCACAACACTCCCAACCTTTGTGTCATCAGCAAGTTTACTAACCCATCGCTCCACTTCCTCATCCAGGTTATTTATAAAAATCACAAAGAGAAGGGGTCCCAGAACAGGTCCCTGAGGCACACCACTGGTCACCGACCTCCATGCAGAATATGACCCGTCTACAACCATACTTTGCCTTCTCTGATCAAGCCAATTCTGGATCCACGAAGCAATGTCCCCTTGGATTCCATGCCTCCTTACTTTCTCAATAAGCCTTGCATGGGGTACCTTATCAAATGCCTTGATGAAATCCATATACACTACATCTGTGGCTCTAACTACATCAATGTGCTTAGTCACATCCTCAAAAAATTCAATCAGGCTCATAAGGCACGACCTGCCTTTGACAAAGCCATACTGACTATTCCTATCCATATTATGCCTTTTGAAATGTTTATAAATCCTGCCTTTCAGGATCTTTTCCATCAAATTGTCAACTACTTATCTCCTGTCTGTAATTTCCTGGGCTATCTCTACTCCCTTTCTTGAATAAGGGAACAACATCTGCAACCCTCCAATCCTCTGGAACCTCTGCCCATCCCCATTAATGATGCAAAGATCATTGCCAGAGGCTCAGCAATCTCCTCCCTCAACTCCGACAGTTGCCTGGGGTACATCCCCTTTGGTCCCGGTGACCTATCCAACTTGATGCTTTCCAAAAGCTCTAGTACATTCACTTTCTTAATGTCTATATGGTCAAGCTTTTCAATCTACTGTAAGTCATCCCTACAGTTTCCAAGATCCTTTTCCATAGTGAAGACTGAAGCCAAGTATTCATTAAGTACCTCTGCTATCTCCTCCGGTTCCATACACACTTTTCCACAGTCATTTTTGATTGGTCCTATTCTCTCACATCTTATTTTCTTGCTCTTCACATACTTGTACAATGCCTTTGGGTTTTCTTTAATCTTGCTTGGCAAAGCCTTCTCATGGTCTCTTCCAGCTTTCCTAATTTCATTCTTAAGCTCCTTCCTGCTAGTCTTATAACCCTCTAGATCTCTATCATTACCTATTTTTTTGAACCTTTCGTAAGCTTTTCTTTTCTTCTTGTCTAGATTTTCAACGGCCTTTGTACACCACCATTCCTGTACCCCACCATCCTTTCCCTGTCTCATTGGAACGTACCTATGCACAACTCCACGCAAATATCCCCTGAACATTTGCCACATTTCTTCTGTATGTTTCCCTGAGAACATCTGTTCCCAATTTATGCTTCCAAGTTCCTGACTGATAGCTTCATGTTTCCCCTTACTCCGATTAAATGCTTTCCTAAATTGTCTGTTCCTATCCCTCGCTAACGCTATGGTAAAGGAGATAGAATAGTGATCACTATTTCCAAAATGCTGTCCCACTGAGAGACCTGACACATGACCAGGTTCATTTCTCAATAGCAAATCAAGTACAGCCTCTTCTGTTGCAGGCTTATCTACATACTGCATCAGGAAACCTTCCTGAACACACCTAACAAATTCCACCCCAACTAACTCCCTTCCTCTAGGGAGATGCCAATCAATATTAGGGAAATTAAAATCTCCCACCACGACAACGCTGTTATTATTACACCTTTCCAGGATCTGTTTCCCTATCTGCTCCTCGATGCCCCTGTTATTATTGGGTTGTCTATAAAAAAACACCCAGTAGAGTTATTAACCCCTTCCTGTTTCTAACTTCCACCCACAGAGTCTCATTAGACAATCCCTTCATGACTTCCTCCTATTCTGCAACCGTGACACTATCTCTGATCAACAGTACCATACTCGCACCTCTTTTGCCTCCCTCCCTGTCCTTCCTGAAACATCTAAAGTCTGGCACTCTAAGTAACCATTCCTGCCCCTGAGTCATCCAAGTTTCTGTAATGGCCACCACATCATAGCTCTGATCCACGCTCTAAGCTCATCTGTTTTGTTCATAATACTCCTTGCATTAAAATAGACACATCTCAAACCATCAGTCCGAGTGTATCCCTTCTCTATCACCTGCCTATCCTTCCTCTCACATTGTCTCTAAGCTTTCTGTATTTGTGAGCCAACTGCCTCTTCCCCAGTCTCTTCAGTTCAGTTCCCACCCCCAACAATTCCAGTTTACACTCTCCCCAATAGCCTTAGCATACCTCCCCGCCAGGATATTGGTCCCCCTCAGTTTCAAGTATAATCCGTCCTTTTTGTACAGGTTACGCCTGCCGCAAAAGAGGTCCCCATGAGCCAGAAATCTGAATCCCTGCCCCCTGCTCCAATCCCTCAGCCACACATTTATCCTCCACCTCACTCTATTCCTATACTCACTGTCACGTGGCACAGGTAGTAATCATGAGATTACCACCTTTGAGGCCCTGCTTTTTAACTTCCTCCCCATAGTCTATTTTCAGGACCTCCTCCCTTTTCCTACCTATGTCGTTGGTTCCAATATGTACCATGACCTCTGGCTGTTCACCTTCCCACTTCAGGATATCGTGGATGCGATCAAAAACATCCCGGGCCCTGACACCTGGGAGGCAAACTACCATCCATGTTTCTTTCCTGCATCGACAGAATCGCCTGTCTGACTATAGAGTCCCTTATTACTGCTGCCTTCTTCCTTTCCCTATCCTTCTGAGCCACAGGGCCAGACTCTGTGCCAGAGGCATGGCCACTGATGCTTCCCCTATGTAAGCTGTCCCCCCCAACAGTAATCAAACAGGGGTACATATTGTTAAAGGGAACAGCCACAGGGGTATTCTCTGGTATCTGACTCTTGCCCTTCCCTCTCCTGACTGTTACCCACTTATATCTGTCTCCTGAGGCCCCAGTGTGATTACTTGCCTATAGCTCCTCTCTGTCACTTCCTCACTCTCCCTGACCAGACAAAGGTCATCGAACTGCATCTCCAGTTCCCTAACCTCGTCCCTAAGGAACTGCAGCTCACCGCACCAGGCACAGATTTGACCATCCGGGAGGCTGGGAGTCTCCCGAACTTCCAACTTCTGACACCCAGTACAGAACACGGGCCTCACGCACATACTCCCTGTTTCTAATCCTCACAGGTAACTCAACTCGCTGTGACCCGATATCGCTGAAGCCCGAATGAGCCAAAGCCCTACCATTCTGCCTCAAATCACTCCATCGATGACCGCTCCGCTAGGCAGTGCCTGAACAATCCCTCAGGGGCAGGAATTGTTACTTAGAGTGCCAGGCTTTAGGTGTTTCAGAAAGGACAGGGAGGGAGGCAAAAGAGGTGCGGGTATGGTACTGTTGATCAGAGATAGTGTCACGGCTGCAGAATAAGAGGAAGTCATGAAGGGATTGTCTATGCCTGAACTTGCCCTGCTATCTATCTCATGTTTGCCTTCCAGTTATTGCCACTGATAGGCACATACAATAGACAAATGTTCTCAAAGCTCCCTTTTTTAATAACTGCCACCGACCTCTGAGAAATCCCTCTTGGTAAAGCTCTGTTGATGCTGCTGATAGTCCACGTACAATAGACAAATGCTCATGAATAACTGCAGCCAACCTGTGAGAAATCCCTCACGGTAAAGCTCTCTTGACGCCATTGATAGGCAACTTCAGGAGAGCTTGCTGTTCATGCATTAGAACTTCTTCAAATGCACACATGTCCCTTGCAAATTTGAATAAAATTAAAAGAAGGTTTGGCATTTATATTACACTTTCCATGTTTGTTTCAGGACTTCCACATACTTTACACTCAGTTAAATGCTTTTTTAGTTAGACGCTGTTATATTGTAGGGATGTGACAGCATGTTGTTCAAGAAATCTCCGATGAACACCAATATAGTAGTGACCAGATACCCCACTAAGGAGTATCAGGCCATTGTCTCCTGTACGTTCACTAACTTCGTCACCTCTGGAGATATCTCATCTACTGCCTCCAACCTCATACTTTCCATGTCCCAAACTGCCCGCTTGAAGGGTGGAGGTTTTCCGGTTAAGATGGCACTACCAAACGTATGCAACAACTTTCTGGTAGTCAAAAAGCTAAGAAATCCGACTAAAAACATCACTAAATGTACCTTTTCTGAGGTAAATGGTGTTACATTATAGCTGCAGACAGTGAAGAGGCAAGCAATGGCAGGGGAGTTCAGGGGATGAAGTGAGATGGTGTCTCGTACAATCAATCATTGCAGATGGAGTTCTGATGCCCCTACAACTGGCCCAGGAGTGAGGTTGGATCACTGTGGATACAGAAGGGAGAAGTCAGGGCCCTGGTAGAGGAGACTCAGTGCCCGTACAACTGGCCCGGGTGCAAGGTTGCTTCGCTCTGGCTGCCGAACTGATTTAATTGTCTGCATATTTTTTTTATTTCTCTTCCATATTGGGTGTTGGTCTTTTTAACATTTTTCTTTAATTGTCTTCTTTCGGGTTTCTTGCTTTGTGACTATCTTTGAGCAAACAAATCTAAAGGTTGTATAATTTATACATCATTAGTAATAAATGTACTTTGCACTTCTATCTCCTTCTAAAGATCCACAAACCTGACTGCCCTGATAGGCACATTGTTTCTGCCTGCTCCTGCCCCACTAAACTCAAATCCAAATACCTCAACCCAATTTTGTTCCCTTTGGCTTAGACCCTACCTACCCACATCCATGGCACTTGCACTCTCAATCACTTCAATCACTTTACATTCCCTGGCTTGATCATCTTAATTTCATTACGTGTATCTAGTACCTATATTTCCAATTCCTTAAAGCTCTCTGTTTTTTTCTAGATAACAGACGTAACCAGTTACCCGTAGCCACCACCCTTCTCCATCTGGTGGAAATGGTTCTCACCCTCAATAATTTCTCTTTCAGCATCTTCCACATTTTCCAAATGCAACGTGTAGCTTGGCCTCCCACAGGAGTACCAGCCTATGCCTCCCTTTCCATAGTTTGATGGAAGGAACAGTCCATGTTCATAGTCTACACTAATAAGTCTCCATAGCTCCTTCTACACTACTTTGCTGCCCTCAAATTTGGTTAGTCCAACTCTGACACCACTCTCCCCTTTTTTGATCTTCATTTCTGGAAATGGACTATCTAGGACTCTTTTCCATTGCCACTGACTCTCATGGTTACCTTAACTATAACTCTTTCTACCCTTTCACTTGACAGTTTTCACAGTTCCTCTGGCTCTATCATGTCTGTTCTTAGCATGAAGTTATCCATTCTAGAGCACCTGAGCTGTCCAACATTTTCAAAGAATAGGGTTTCTGTCATCTGCCCTCATCTGCATCTCCTCTATTCCCCATACATCTGCCCTCACGCCATCCTCCCAATTCCATAAGAAGGATAGGTTCCTCTTGCACTTACTTACCATCCCACAAGCCTCAATATCTTTATTGTCTGCTACTTACACCATCTACAACAGTATCTTATCATTAAGCACATCTTTCCATCTCCCTATCCCCCCACTCTCCACTTTTTGTAGTGATCCCTCTCTATGTGTCTCCTTTGTCATTTCATTGCTCACTCTGCCCCCCCCCCCCCCCACCACCTCCCATCACTGATCTTGCCCCTGGCACTTAATGCCGCAAGCATTTCAAGTGCTACACTTCTCCCTACAGCTCCTCCCTCACTACCATTCAGGGCCCAAAACAGCCCTCCCAGGAGAGGCAACACTTCTGCAGACATCTGTTTGGGTTATCTATTGCATCCAGTGCTCCTGGTGTGGCCTCCTCCACATCAGGAGACCTGACATAGATTGGAGAATGCTTCATTGGGCATCTTTGCCCCATCTACTACAAAAAGCAAGACATCCCGATGGCCATCCATTTCCACTTGACTTCCCATTCCCATTCTGACATGTCTGTCCATGGCTTTATCTATTGGCATGATGAGGCCACACTCAGACTGGAAGAGCAGCGCCTGATATTCTGTCTGGGTAGCCTCCAACCCGCAGGCATGAACATCAATTTCTCCAGTTGCCTGCAATTTCACATCCTTGTCTCTTCTTCCTTATCCCATTCTCCATTCTGGCTTCTCTCTTATCCCTTCTCTTTTCACCTTGCCATTACTCGCTCTGGTTTTCTTCCTCCTTTCCTTTCTTCCATGGTCCACGGTCCCCTCCTATTTGATTACTTCTTCTTCAGCCTCCTACCACATCCACCTATCACCTCTCAACTTCTTACTTCATCCCCCCCACTTCACCACATATCTTCCTTCCCCCCTCGCTTGATTTTACCTATCACCTGCCACCTTGTGCTACTTACCCTCCACCCACCATCTTATTCTGGCTTCTGCTCCCTTGCTGAAGGGTCTCAACCTGAAATGTTGATTGTTTATTCTCCTCCACAGATGCTTGAGGCGTTCATCTGGCAATTTTGTTCATGTTGCTCAAGATTTCCAACACCTGCAGAATTTTTCAGTGCGTGTGTGTGTGTGTGTGTGTGTGTGTGTGTGTGTGTGTGTGTGTGTGTGTGTGTGTGTGTGTGTGTGTGTGTGTGTGTGTGTGTGTGCGTGTGTGCGTGTGTGTGTGTGTGTGTGTTTGTTACGTTGCACTGAGGAATAAATATCGGACGAGTCAGCAGGGCTAATTGCCCTGCTTTTCTGTAAAACAAAACCCAATTCCATGCCAACTTTTATTGATGGCGTAATGTGTTGTTGCAGAGCAATAATATACACCTAATGACACTTTTAAAACTGTTGATATCTCAAAGCTAGAAGAAAGCCCTCTGGCTCATTTCACATCACTTTTCATGACCACTAACCTTATTACCCTCCCAGTGAAATATTTCAATGAGTACCTTGGCTTTAACAGCAACTCCAGGCAATCCATACCAGCTGTCTATCACCTTCTCTGCGTAAAATTATTTTCAAGGGTGTTTGTACAATCACCCTTCCAGTAAGCTGTATCAATGTATCTTGCCAGTCTGGCAAATCCAAAAGGGACAGTGTCCATTTAAGTTTTTATAAGATGTCTTTGTAAGGCACCTCCGCAGGTGTAACTTCACCCAATCTCCTTCATTTCTTCTGAATTTACCCCATTTCTCACATTTAACCGTAGACCATATCAAGGTGTTACTTTCTGAAACAAATCAATCTAATTTTCATTTTTATTAATGTGTAACATTTCAGTTACAAGTCTTTTTCATAGAGTTCACATTTATATATTAAAATATTAAGGGGGCATTTTAATGCGAATGGGCATGTGGGATTGAATATTAACAGGGCTGGAGAAGAGGAAAATAAAGAGAAAGAACTTATACCTCTTGTTTTTAATATTTTGACACTGGGGGAGGGAAGATTTTACTCCTTGAGATGCTATTCATTTAGTTGAAGCCAAACTGAAGAGAGCTTTGAAATTTGGCTCTGTGCATGGTCTTGGTCCTCCTGGAATAACAACAGTGGAAGCATTTCATAAAGTGACAGTAACTAAGGGATGGAAGCTTTGACATGGGAATATACTCAGACCAGATGGCTTCATACTTGTTTCCATGAGAAGCCATTGCTCACAAAATTTGTACCAAGAGCCTAATGTGCATTCCTGAAGGTTTATCTGTATTTAGGAATGCTGTGGCCTGATCTTAAATTCCAATTGGCACAGTCAGCGGCATACTGCACTTATGCACAGCGCCTCAGGTTATGTTCCAAGCACCACTCATCTCAGTCCTTGACAGAAGGAATTGCATATGACCTTATCTTCCATTTAACTGGTGATTCATCGTACACAGATCCTTCTTCTGCAGTGTATAGTGTGCTGGTATCCCAGTTACTCCTTGCAAGTGTCAGACCAAATCATGATGTGCCTTGTTCACTCCTTTGCCACCACTGCAGGGTCAGCTAGAAGCGCTTGTCACAAGTAATGATGGTGGGTTGTTTATTGTGGGGGAACTGTCACAGAATCATAGTTCCTTTGACCCTTCTAGCACCGAAGCAAGCTCTTCTGCACCATGTCTATGCCAACCAACGTAGCAGTGGTGAGATAAGCAGTGCATGCAAAACTGCGTCAAACTTGCAAATCTGACTGGATTTGAGGATGTGGGGAAATTGACTGCTGAGGGCGATAGAGTATAAAGTACCTGTATGCTGTCAGATTCATGTAATACTGATGCTACTAACCATAGACTCTGGAGACCAATGATAACAGACACCCTCTCCACTTCAGAGAGACCTGCAGGAGCCATACTTATTTTCCTATCCGACACAGGTGCTGCTGTGAATGTTGAGCGTGTGCCGTATCTTGCTGCAACAAATGATCGCTGCATTGTGGTTCTGATGTTCTTTGCACTGGTTGAACTCATAATAAGTACAAGCTATAAGCAAGACATGGAGCTTTGGGAAGGAGGTGTGAGTCAAGTTGGAGTCACTGCATTGGTTGACAGATGTATGTTGACTCTGTGTTGCATTAAGTAGTGTGTTAGCCCATTGCTGGAATTGGTAGAAGCTTGGACCCTTTGATGATTTGTTGACCCGTGTGTTAGGCCATTAAGCTTGGTTTCTCCATCCACTCCTCCACCATGTCTTCCTAGATCCCTCTCCACTACTGGTGCCTAACATCCTGAATATTCCAGCGTTTTGTAAAAAAAACCATACTACTGGTTAAAAGGGGTAAAAATCAAAATGACCCTTTGAAAGAGACCAGACACAAGCATTTTACCTCATTTCATTGTGAATAATTTCAGAAACCACACTAGGTGATGATGAAACACTAATCTAATACAACCATAACCTACTAAAACTATAAAACATATTTATGTAACATGAAATTTGGCTACACTCATAAACGGATTTGAAAGATCTCCCACTGTAACATATTTTAACAAACATCAACTGAAGACTGAGCAGCTGCCATTTCATACAGCTCATCTAACACAGACAGGTGCAATATCATCAGGTTGTTGTATAAAAGGCACCTGTTGAAACTACTTAAAGAAAAGTAGGATGAATCTAGTTGTAAAAGTATTGTACTAGAGTAAATTTATCAATATGGACAAAGACCTATAAAGCTATTTTGCCAGTATGACGCTATGATGTCTATTATACTGAATACATTTTATTCATTCTATGCTGAAGTGCTTGGCTCTGGGAGAATGTTTGTGCTTGGCAGTACTTAAAAAAAATAATAAAGGAAGTAATAGTCAGCTAAGGGAAACATGAATAACATTTTATGTATTGGGTCACCAAACTATGTGGAATAAGGATTATGCTGGGAATTCATTGGAAATTATGTGGGATTTCAATTGGTTTTAATGATATTCATAGAATGCATTTCCATTATGCTGAAGACTGAGAATGGACACAGTAAGCACACGGAGTCAACACCATGAATGCGTATATTACAATGGTCACTATATCAGGACATTATGACAGTTAGTTAAGTCAGCACTCAATATATAAGTGCAGAAGGATAAATCCAAGTGCTACCAATAGCCACAGAGACAAAAAGTAGAGGCAAATTTGTTGGCAGAGGCTTAACAGTATCAGTAATTAAAGTTAGGGTTGACTCACTGCAGTAAAGAGAACAAGCAACACCAGTATAAAGTGAAACTCATTAAAGGGGGCAGAAACACAATTAACCAAGGAAATTACTTATATTCTGCACAGAAGAGGGATTAAAAAGGTAGATTCAAAAAGCAGACAGCTATCAAAAGAAACTATCTCTAAATGTTGGAAAATTTGCAAAGAAGAAAGAACTGTCAAGATAAATGTAGTCAACTGGAAATCGGCCAAGCTCAATGAGAGAGTAGGGGAATTAGTATGAATCAATTGGCAAGATTTTGTGCCAGTGAAATTGTGGCAGGAGAATAAGATGATGCATAAGTAGTGGGAAGTGTTTCAATGGAAGATGATTAGGTTACAGACTGTCCTTATTGCTACAATAAGAAAAGAGAGATAAAAAACAGAACATTCTTAGTAAAGTGCAAATTGGAACTAAAACGATACATAGAAAAATTACAAATTCCTGAAAAGTATGAGGAAAGCAAATATGGTGAAAAAGCAAATAATTTCCCCTTGATACTTTATATGCCATAAAGGGTCCCAAAATGATTAAGATGGGACTTTGAACTACAAATTATCTGACATTTAGCAAACATTGCTCACTTGTACAATAATTAAGAACTATAGTTCTCGGGGAATTTAGGGGGTCTAACTGATAACGGATTCTAGCACACATTAAAGCAGCTGAAAGGCTTCTTTCCCCTCTTCAAGGTTACTTGTGATTCAGTTAGCAACCTGACGTGATTCCCCAAACAATGGTAAGAAGTGACTGTGGTAACAGTCATCAGAAGCAATATTGAGTGCAATGTGTAGCTTGTCTACATGTTCACATGTAATTGTGGATTTGAAGACAAAATTTGGCACATGGTGAGGAGCTTTTTGAGGCTTTTTTTCCCTCAGAAGTTTTCTAAAGATTTCACCTAAAGGGAGCTGCTTACAAAATCCACTCTGATTGACAGCACTGAACATAACAGTGACAACTTGTTTTATTTACCTTCAAACATAATTTCAATACTATAGTCAGTTACAAGTACAACATATCAGGCTAATTATTTAAAGGTACAACCACTTGGAGCTTACAAAAAAAAAGCAGACATTTTAGAAAATGAAGCAAAAACTGAAATAATGAATTAATTTCTGCCTTCGGTTTTGTTAGGGTATATTCTGGAGTTAAGGAATATAGCAAATATTAATTTTAGCAGTAACTAGTCTTGAGATCCGAATGTGGAATGGAGATTGGATTAAAAACATTGCTTAGAACAAAACTGGTCCTGGAGCTGCAGTCTGGGGCTGATTGTAAACCAGGAAACATCTGTTCGCCTGAGATGTCTGCATATGCATGAATGCAGCTCAGAGACAGGCATGAAAAACTCTCATTTTGGTGTGTTGCTGTGAAGCCCTAGGTGTTTGGAAATTATGCGCACCTCAAAGGATGCATTATGAATGCATTGTAACTATAGAAATTGTCCTGTTGTTACCTTTGTACTTTAACATATATAAATGTGATATGATATTGGGGTTGGCGAGCCTCTTACAAGAGTGTCTCCAGAATGATGCCTGCATGTTGTGCTGAATAAAGACTTCTATATCACCAGCTTCAGTGTTTCTCTGGTGACTTTGATCACAATCACAGCAGGTTTCACAATTTTAAGTACGTATGTTGTCACTCAAAGCGTCAAGTTGTGAAGGTGCTTTCTTCACTCTGAATGGCCAAGATAACATGCCAAGGGAATCCAGAGAGGCTTCAGGATCATTGGCTATGCTGAGTACAACAGGGTTTCCTCATAACTTTCTTAAATAAAAACAGAGAAATATCTGAAAAAGTAATCCAAACATCAGATATGAATTAGCTTTGAGAGTTCATAGCATGAAAATAAATTTAACTTAATATTTGATTAAACTCACCAAACTAACAATATTCAATCATGATTTATGAAAAGCACATTTAACAACATTCAGTAGTTCCGGAAGAATATAAAGAAAGGTGAAATTAATTAAAAGTAATGGACACATTGATCGTTTGCCATGATGAACATGAACATTTTATTTAACACCCAACAGTCACTTTTTCTACCCAATATAGAGGCTAGGAAGTCTGCAATATTTTTACCCCCTAATCTCCTTTATAAGTCCCAGATATATATGTGTTTCTCTGCAAGCTCTGCGATTCCAGTTGTAGGATGTTTATTGGCTGTAGCAGCTAATGAATAAGATCGGTTTAGGGGCTAATGTATAGCTGCAAAAGATAAACTGTGAGGATGGTAGGAAAGGCTGGAAAAAACATCTATAGATTTAACACGAGGAAATCTGCAGATGCTGGAAATTCAAACAACACACACAAAGTGCCGGTGGAACAAAGCAGGCCAGGCAGCATCTATAGGCGAATAGGCGAAGCACTGTCGACGTTTCGGGCCGAGACCCTTCGTCAGGACTGACATCACTGGCAGAGGCTTCGCAGTAGTGAATTTAAAGAGCAAACACGAGGAAATCTGCAGATGCTGGAAATTCAAACAACAACACACACAAAAGGCTGGTGGAACACAGCAGGCCAGGCAGCATCTATAGGAGAAGCACAGTTGAGGGTCTCGGCCCGAAACATTGACAGTGCTTCTCCTATAGATGCTGCCTGGCCTGCTGTGTTCCACCAGCATTTTGTGTGTGTTGTTATCTATAGATTTAATCTGGTTTATCCCCAGGAAAACTATAACATAAACTAGTATGCCAACACTTTACCTCCAAAAGATCTTTAGGACTACACACTATTACCAGTAAACAACTGAAGTGCCAGCATTGTGCACAGTCTGAAATTGCAAGCATGGCCCATGATAGAGATATGATACCTCCAAGTTTTAGAAGCAAATGCCAGGTGCCTGTATAACACCTTCTTAAGATTTTAGTTGATTGGGTAAATAATGAGCTAAGTTCCCAGGAGATATTCCTCTGCCAGTAGCCTATTATTTTAATGCATAAACAAGCAGTTATTTATTCCTTTCACAGTAATGTGCTGTACTATTCTATGTTCTATAATAACGGGAAAGTATCATAGGATCTATGGGTTAGCTTCATCAAAAAACACTGAGGTAGAGATTGTAGCCAAAAGCAGCCAGATATGAACAAACACAAGGAAATCTGCAGATGCTGGAAATTCAAGCATGGCACACAAAATGCTGGTGGAACACAACAGGCCAGGCAGCATCTATAAGGAGATCTCGGCCCGAAACCTCGACAGTGCTTCTCCTTATAGATGCTGCCTGGCCTGCTGTGTTCCACCAGCATTTTGTGTGTGTTGTCAGATATGAGCTAATTTACTTTGATTACATGGGCAACTGATGAGAGAAATGAAAAGGTTTTAAATGAAAGAAAAATAAAGATTTACATTACTCTAATGTTGTTCACAAGCATAGAACACCCAAGTACTTACTAGTTTTCCTCATTTGTAAAACAGTAACATGGGAATTCGACAAAACAATTTGTTCAATACCTCCTAAATTATGGTATTTATTCACTTATAATGAAGTTCAAGTTCAAGTTTAATTGTCATTCACAGGAATGCAGCCAAATGAGAGAATGTGCCTCTGGGGCCAAGAGGCAAAACACAGTACCTATAGTCACAGGCAGCATATGGCATATATAATTATGATAGCACAGAAAAGCAGTTACAAAAATATATAAAAGTAATAATAATCTAGCCCAAGTTCCTGCATGTCATGGCATGTAGATTGATGGTGGATGGATGTTGGCCTGAGCCACGTTTCTGCAAGTACAAGCAGCAACATTTCCTCATTTCACATGATTACAGCCACAGACAAACTCAATCCAGCTTGTCTTCCCAGGAGGGAACAGTGGAGGGCAGCACTGATCGGCGGGGCCAGCTTCCAACCCAGATAGAATCTAGTGCCACACAGCCAGGTCTGGCGTCTCCTTCACCGACAACTACAAAACATAAGGGCCCTCTCCATGTCACAACCAAGGCAACACAGCTTCCACACCATAGGTCTCCCCAATGAATCAGTGAATCAGATTCATAATATTGTCTACCAGAGACTTGTGATCACAAGAAAGTCATTTGTTCAAGTCAATCACTTCCACCATTTGTTGAATTGCACATTCCCTGGGTGACTGAAGCAGGCTGCATGCAACATGGTGGGCAACACATCCAGTTCCAATGCTATTCACAACTCACTAGAAGGGTAGATCTGAAGTACTTGATGTTCCTAATATCCATTAGTGTCATGCAATCATTAAAAAGACATAAAGGATGAACAATGCACCTTGGTTTGGACTCAGAGGCTGCTGCGTGCCAGCATGCCGCCATTTAACCAGAACTTGTTTGCAATATGATCCATGCACATGAATATAGGTTTGTCTCATTAAACTGCGGCTACTAATTGTCTGCTTTCCTTAATGATGTTAACTTCAGGATAACAGAAGTAATCTTCTGTTCTTCTGAAAAAAATAAAAGATCTGAAATCCTTCCTGTCTACCTATAGGAGTGCCAGGGGTTTTGGCTGACCTTTTATCCAATAGCTTCTCCAATTAGGTATATTCCATTAGCAATGTGTTTAGAAATAGCCATGTAGATTTTGAGGCAAACCATGACCAATGGAGCAAAAGTGACAGCAGAAAGAATATTCCTGAATCTTTAAAATGATTAGTGAAAAGAAAAGTAGATTTAGGTACTCATTCATGCAGAAAAAAAGAAAAAAAGTGGAAGTTAATCTGGTGCAGTCATAAATATGTATATTGATAATAGATACAGAATGTTAGGAGATCAAAGCCCTGCAAAGAGCCTGCTGGATAACTACTGCAACTATTGATTAGCCTGCAATTAGATTCATGTCTCACAACAGACACATTGTGGTGAGGGCAAGATTCACTTGAAAGAAACTAGGGTGAAGAGTCCTTAAAAATCAGAGAAAGTTATATTCTAAACCTTAGAAAACATGATAAAGTCAGATAGCAGCAGGAACATAAAGAATTATACACTCAGTAGTCACTGTACTAGGTACCTCCTCCACCTAATGAAGTGGCCACTGAGTGTACGTTCATGATTTTCTGCTGCAGTAGCCTATTTACTTCAAGGTTCGACATGTTGTGCATTCAGAGATGCTCTTCTGCACACCACTGTTGTAATGCGTGGTTATTTTAGTTATTATCGCCTTCCTGTCAGCTTGAACCAGTCTGGCCATTCTCCTCTGACCTATCTCATTAATAAGGAATTTTCACCCGCAGAACTGCCACCCACTGGATGATTTTTGGTTTTTTCTGCACCATTCTCTGTTACCTCTTGAGAATGTTGTGTGTGAAAATCCCAGGAGATCAGAATTTTCCGAGATATTCAAACCACCACATCTGACACCAGCAACCAATCATTCCACAGCCAAATTCTCTTAGATCGCATTTCTTCCCCATTTTGGTTGTTTGGTTTGAACAACAACCAAAACTCTTGACCATATCTGCATGCTTTTATGCACTGAGTTGCTGCCACATGATTGGATGATTAAATATTTGTATTAATGAACAGGCGTACACGTGTACCTAATAAAGTAGCCACTGAGTGTATGTCAGCCAGAAGACCAAGGTAATCACTCCAATCATCCTCAGCCTTTTCTTTTGTCCACCTACATGAGTTGCAACAGCAAAAAAAAGCAAAAAGAGTCACTTTTCAACATAATTGCATAAGGGCTAAGAGTGTTGTAAAAACAAGCCTGAAGGCTTTGTGTGTCAATGCGAGGAGCATTCATAACAAGTTGGATGAATTGAATGTGCAGATAGTTATTAATGAATATGATATAGTTGGGATCACAGAGACATGGCTCCAGGGTGACCAAGGATGGGAGCTCAGCATCCAGGGTTATTCAATATTCAGGAGGGATAGACAGGAAAGAAAAGGAGGTGGGGTAGCATTGCTGGTTAGAGAGGAGATTAATGCAATAGAAAGGAAGGACATTAGCCTGGAGGATGTGGAATCGATATGGGTAGAGCTGCATAACACTAAGGGGCAGAAAACGCTGGTGGGAGTTGTGTACGGGCCACCTAACAGTAGTAGTGAGGTTGGGGATGGCATTAAACAGGAAATTAGAAATGTGTACAATAAAGGAACAGTCGGTATAATGGGTGAATTCAATCTACATATAGATTGGGTGAAACAAATTGGTAAGGGTGCTGAGGAAGAGGATTTCTTGGAATGTATACGGGATGGTTTTCTGAACCAACGTGTCGAGGAACCAACTAGAGAGCAGGCCATTCTAGATTGGGTATTGAGCAATGAGGAAGGGTTAGTTAGCAATCTAGTCATGTGAGGCCCCTTGGGTAAGAGTGACCATAATATGGTGGAATTCTTCATTAAGATGGAGAGTGACATAGTTCATTCAGAAACAATGGTTCTGAACTTAAAGAAGGGTAACTTTGAAGGTATAAGACATGAATTAGCTAAGATAGACTGGCAAGTGATACTTAAAGGGTTGACGGTGGATATGCAATGGCAAGCATTTAAAGAACGCATGGATGAACTACAACAATTGTTCATCCCAGTTTGGCAAAAGAATAAACCAGGGAAGGTAGTGCACCCATGGCTGACAAGGGAAATTAGGGATAGTATCAAGTCCAAAGAAGAAACATATAAATTAGCCAAAAAAAGTGGCACACCTGAGGACTGGGAGAAATTCAGAGACCAGCAGAGGAGGACAAAGGGCTTAATTAGGAAAGGGAAAAATGATTATGAGAGAAAGCTGGCTGGGAACATAAAAAGTGACTGTAAAAGCTTTTATAGATATGTGAAAAGAAAAAGATTGGTCAAGACAAATGTAGGTTCCTTACAGTCAGAAACAGGTGAATTGATCATAGGGAACAAGGTCATGGCAGACCAATTGAATAACTACTTTGGTTCTGTTTTCACTAAGGAGGACATAAATAATCTTCTGGAAATAGTAGGGGACTGAGGGTCTAGTGAGATGGAGGAACTGAGGGAAATACATGTTAGTAGGGAAGTGGTGTTAGGTAAATTGAAGGGATTAATGGCAGATAAATCCCCAGGGCCAGATGGTCTGCATCCCAGAGTGCTTAAGGAAGTAGCCCAAGAAATAGTGGATGCATTAGTGATAATTTTTCAAAACTCCTTAGATTCTGGATTAGTTCCTGAGGATTGGAGGGTGGCTAATGTAACCCCACTTTTTAAAAAAGGAGGGAGAGAAAAACTGGGGAATTATAGACCCCAGTTAGTCTGACATCGGTGGTGGGGAAAATGCTAGAGTTGGTTATCAAAGATGTGATAACAGCACAATTGGAAAGAGGTGAAATCATCGAACAAAGTCAGCATGGATTTGTGAAAGGAAAGTCATGTCTGACGAATCTTATAGAATTTTTTGAAGATGTAACTAGTAGAGTGAGACCACACCTGGAGTATTGTGTACAGTTTTGGTCTCCAGGGTTAAGGAAGGACATCCTGGCTGTAGAGGAAGTGCAGCGTAGATTCACGAGATTAATTCCAGGGATGTCTGGACTGTCTTACGCAGAGAGGTTAGAGAGACTGGGCTTGTACACGCTGGAATTAAGGAGATTGAGAGGGGATCTGATTGAAACATATAAGATTATTAAGGGATTGGACAAGATAGAGGCAGGAAATATGTTCCAGATGCTGGGAGAGTCCAGTACCAGAGGGCATGGTTTGAGAATAAGGGGTAGGTCATTTAGGACAGAGTTAAGGAAAAACTTCTTCTCTCAGAGAGTTGTGGGGGTCTGGAATGCACTGCCTCGGAAGGTAGTGGAGGCCAATTCTCTGGATGCTTTCAAGAAGGAGCTAGATAGGTATCTTATGGATAGGGGAATCAAGGGATATGGGGACAAGGCAGGAACCGGGTATTGATAGTAGATGATCAGCCATGATCTCAAAATGGCGGTGCAGGCTCGAAAGGCAAAATGGTCTACTTCTGCACCTATTGTCTATTGTCTATTGTCTATAGAGTGGATAGGGGAGAGCCAGTGGATGTGGTATATTTATATTTTCAAAAGGCTTTTGACAAGGTCCCACACAGGAGATTAGAGTGCAAACTTACAGCACATGGTATTGGGGGTATGGTATTGATTTGGATAGAGAATTGGTTGGCAGACAGGAAGCAAAGAGTGGGAGCAAACGTGACCTTTTCAGAATGGCAGGCAGTGACTAGTGGCGTACCGCAAGGCTCAGTGCTGGGACCCCAGTTGTTTACAATATATATTAATGATTTAGACGAGGGAATTAAATGCAGTATCTCCAAGTTTGTGGATGACATGAAGCTGGGCGGCAGTGTTAGCTGTGAAGAGGATGCAGGGTGACTTGGATAGGTTAGGTGAGTGGGCAAATACATGGCAGATTCAATTTAATGTGGATAAATGTGAGGTTATCCACTTTGGTTGCAAGAACAGGAAAACAAATTATTATCTGAACGGTGGCCGATTAGGAAAAGGGGAGGTGCAACGAGACCTGGGTGTCATTGTACACCAGTCATTGAAGGTGGGCATGCAGGTACAGCAGGCAGTGAAAAAGGCAAATGGTATGTTGGCATTCATAGCAAAAGGATTTGAATATAGGAGCAGGGAGGTTCTACTGCAGTTGTACAAGGCCTTGGTGAGACCGCACCTAGAGTATTGTGTGCAGTTTTGGTCTCCTAATCTGAGGAAAGACATTCTTGCCATAAATGGAGCACAAAGAAGGTTCACCAGATTGATTCCTGGGATGGCAGGACTTTCATATGAAGAAAGACTGGGTCGACTAGGCTTATACTCACTGGAATTTAGAAGATTGAGGGGGGATCTTATTGAAACGTATAAAATTCTAAAGGGATTGGACAGGCTAGATGTAGGAAGATTGTTTCCGATGTTGGGGAAGTCCAGAATGAGGGGTCAAAGTTTAAGGATAAAGGGAAAGCCTTTTAGGACCGAGATGAGGAAAAACTTCTTCACACAGTGAGTGGTGAATCTGTGGAATTCTCTGCCACAGGAAACAGTTGAGGCCGGTTCATTGGCTATATTTAAGAGGAAGTTAGATATGGCCCTTGTGGCTAAAGGGATCAGGGGGTATGGAGAGAAGGCAGGTACAGGGTTCTGAGTTGGATGATCAGCCATGATCATACTGAATGGCGGTGCAGGCTCGAAGGGCCGAATGGCCTACTCCTGCACCTATTTTCTATGTTTCTATGTTTAAGGCCATACCTAAAAATTGCAGACAGAGTGATCTGCAAAATCACTGCATTTGTCTTATTTTACATGCTAGCCCACTAAATTGTGGCATTGATATTAACACTCTATGCAATCACTTTGCATAACTTCTGAACATGTTGTTCTATTTGATAGACCTGTATTATCCAGTGTGGCATGAATTAACACGTCACATACCCTTCTCCTCCTTATTATTTCTTCCGGTAAATTGACTCAGCTCCATATTTGTGAATTTTCTTTCATTGTGATTCACGCAGAGGAAATAATCACCTTCTAGAGTAAGACATCTTTGCACCACTGAAATGACTTCCAAATCAGTCACACATTCCCTGTTCAGCACTCTTTTTAGAGCATTGCATGGGAAATTCAGGTGAAGTTATATCATGAGTGACCATTATTGTTCGTTCTCAGATCATAACTTACTATTGAACAGGGAACCGTGTAAATGTAATACTCTATTTTTTAACTCTGGCATCAGAATCTGCCCCTTAAGTCCTGAGTATGACTGCGGCTCCGAGACACTTATCTCCTCAGTCTCCTCTGATTCCTGTACCTCACTGCTGGTCTGAATCAGGCAGTGGGTCACCAGCCACTCACCTGTCCTTACTATCAAAACCCAACCATGGTGCCACAGAATACTGCATCATTCATGCATCATTCATACTGCACCTTAAATACCGTTTGGGTAGCCTCCAATCTGATGGCTTGAACATTGACTTCTCTAACTTCCGTTAATGCCCCTCCTCCCCTTCTTACCCCATCCCTGATTTATTTATTTCCCCCCTTTTTTTCTCTCTCTCTGCCCATCACTCTTTGCCTGTTCTCCATCTCCCTCTTGTGCTCCCCTCCCCTGTTCTTTCTCCCTAGGCCTCCCGTCCCATGATCCTTTCCCTTCTCCAGCTCTTCATCCCTTTTGCTAATCACCTCTCCAGCTCTTAGCTTCACCCCACTGCCTCCGGTCTTCTCCTATCATTTCGGAGTTCCCCCTCCCCCTCCTACTTTCAAATCTCTTACTACCTTTTACTTTAGTTAGTCCTGACGAAGGGTCTCGGCCCAAAACCTCGACAGTGCTTCTTCCTATAGATGCTGCCTGGCCTGCTGCGTTCCACCAGCATTTTGTGTGTGTTGCTTGAATTTCTAGCATCTGCAGATTTCCTCATGTTTTCATTCATGGCCTGCTCAATTTATTTGTCCGCCTTCCTATCACCTCCCTCAATTTTTATCATTCAACTACATTAAGGGGAATTTACAATTGCCAATAAAGGAACTGATATGGATCATTTTGGGAAGTGGGGCAAGGCAGAGCAGTCACACAGTTATGGGTAGACTTGCAAACCCCGTGTAGACAGCAGCTGAAGTTAGGTTCAAAGCAACTTTCAGAGGACCTTGCTGCATGTCTCAAGTTTGCAAAAGACCACCTGGATGTTCTACAATGCTTCTTGGACAACGTTCTGTGGACAGATGAAACAAAAGTTGAACTTTTTAGCAGAAATGCACATTGCTATGCTTGGAGGATAAAACCCACTGCAGACCAACACTAAAACCTCATCCCAACTGTGAAGCATGGTGGAAGGAGCATCATAGTTTGGGACTGATTTTCTGCCTCAGGGTCTGGACAGCTTGCAGTCATTGCAAGAACAATGAATTCAATATTGTATCAAGATATTTTACAGGAGAATGTCAGGGTAGCAGTGTATCACCTGAAACTTAATAGAAGTTGGATAATGCAACAAGAAAATGATCTGAAAGACAAGACTAAATCAACAATAGAATTGTTTAAAAAGAAGAAAATTTGTGTCTTGGAATGGCCGACTCAGAGTCCTGACCTTAATCCTATAGACATATTGTGAAAGGACCTGAAGCAAGCAATTCATGCAAAGAAGCCCACCAATATCCTGGAGTTGAAGCAGTTTTTTAAAAGAGGAATGACCTAAAATTCCTCCAAGCCGATGTGCAGGAGTGATCAACAGTTAATGGAAACGTTTGGTTGAAATTATTGCTGTACAAGGGGTCGCACCAGTTACTGAAAGCAAAGATATACATGCTTTTTTCAACAAGTACATGGATCATTTTTCTCAAAAAATAAATGAACAAGTACAATGTTCTTGTGTCATTTAAATGGGTTCTCTTTACCTACTTTTAGGACATACATAAAGATCTGATCACATTTTAGATCATATTTTTGCACAAACAGAGAAAATTCTACTGGGTTCACAAACTTTTTAGCACAGCTGTACGGTGGAGAGCGTTCTGACTGGTTGCAATACAGCCCGGTGTGGAGGCTCCAATGCACAGCATTGTGAGAGGCTGCAGAGGGTTATACACTCAGCCAGCTCCATCACAGGCACAACCCTCCTCATGATCAAGCACATACCCAAGAAAATGGCATCCATAAGTTAGGATCCTTACCATCGGGAAGGAAGAGGTAAAGGAGCCTCAAGACCCATACTCAATGATTTAGGAACAGCATCTTCCCCTCTGCCATCTGACTTCTGAATGGTCCATGAACCCTTGAACACAAACTTGTTATTCTTTTTTATATACACTACTTATTCACTTCAGTAATTTATAATAATTTTTATGTATTTGCTGTTTACGGTTGCTGTAAAACAACAAGTTGCATATCATATAAATCAATAATAATAAGCAGAATTTAGAGTCTGATGTAAACAAGCCTCTGTAAAAGCTGAATGATCTCTAAAATGGCAGTGAGTGGTGAGTGCGTGGAATGGGCAGCTGCCAACGGTGGTGCAGCTGGAGGCGATAGGGTCTTTTAAGAGACTTTTGGATAAGTACATGGAGCTTAGAAAAATAGAGGGTTATGGGTAAGCCTAGTAATTTCTAAGGTAGGGACATGTTCAGCACAACGTTGTGGGCCGAAGGGCCAGTATTGTGCTGTAGGTTTTCTATGCTTCTATGTTTCTAATCTATACTACAACCAGTTTATATCTTGTACATTTCTTGTGAATGTCAACTGTGGAGTCATTTACAATCTTACCAATGTGCATTCACAACACATCCAAAAATATATGCCCAAGTAAATTGGCTTCTGTTTTGGAAAATAAAAAGGTACTTCACATGTTGCACAATACCATGCTATGGATCTAAATTTTGTGTAAATTGTATTAGCTATTTACTGGAAATTTGCCAGGCACAATTCAGTGTCACAGAAAGGAGAAGCACATCAGGCATCCAGGACCTGAATTTTTGTCACAGAAGGGTTTTTAGAGACTGAAATTAACCAGTAATTTTAATATGGTGATAATCATGAAATAAATTATTTCAAACGATTGTTTTGCCATCTCTGATTTATTACAAGGTGTCTTTAACTTATGTCAAGGGCCACTAATATCTTTATTCTTTTAACATTTCACCTTTAGACCTTTATCTTGCTAACAAAGAGTTTTGCATTCCAGTAATGTATGGAGCATCATGCTGTGATTAGAAGCCTTGTTGACTTGAGAGTACAAAATCACTTGACAGAGTCACTGGGGACATATCACCAATTAAATAAAACTCAAAGTAAATTTAGCAAGCAAAGTGATTATTAGGTACTCAGCCATTCAGAACTCCCACTTTGAGAAGATATCTTGTGACACAGTTATCTTAAATGTGATCCAGAGATATAATGGTCATGATTTTCCTGACAAAATAACAGCAAGCTTCATGCACATGCCATTATTAATATATAAACTGCCCAGAAAATCACGGCAATGAAGAAATACCACATGATCTTCAAATCTGTAGAAATTGCTGGAGATTAGTGCTGCTCCACAATATCCTTGTGAAGATAACAACACATCTCAAATATCTCTGCAAATTTGGAACAGAAAAAAATGTACATACATTTAAGGATAATTCATTTCTGCAATGCCACTCAGCCACTCATGCCTATAAGTGGAGAAATTGAAACAGTGAAGCTTTAATTCCTGAAGGAAGCAATTTATCATTGGAGGTATTTTTATCTTGTATTTTTTGCAACTTTTGTGGCATATTTTTCTTAATGCATTTTTTATTTCTCTTGCATTATCTCCATCATTCTCATTGTGGATAGGTAGCCAGTCAACCATTCTGTGGTTCCTTTAAATCGGACTTTGCTGTTCGAAAAACATTTGAAAAAAGTTGCAATATTCAATACTGCTGATGATTTACAATAATTCGCACAGAGCTGAGAGGGTGGAGAGGAGATTCAACAGAATGCTGACTGTGATGAAGCGTTACTCTGTCAATCTTCCATTAACAAGACAAACTTTAACTCCATTGGCCTCTAAATTTCTAGTTGCCCGTTTGCTTTCCCCACACCATTATCAGCTTGTGTTTCTAGCAATTTGTAATTTTTTTTGTAATTGAGTTGAAGGTATGAGTAAGAGCCTAATTAAGGGGCCAGAAGAGATTACTGCCTACCTTACAATCTGGATCATTATTTTATTCAGTGACCACCAATATCCTTAAATATGTAACGATATACTAACATAAACTAGCATAATACAAACTCAAAGATACGTTTTAAAGAAACTCTGTATGTCATTGTTCAAATTATCAGAAGTGTGAAATGGAAATTCAGATTAGTGATTGTGTGCATAATAAGATTGAATCGCCAACACTTTTGATAAAGCCATTGCTTGAAAAAAGAATGAGCCTGGTATTAACTTAAAATTTAGTACAATTCCCTATTTTTATTTTTTAAATATTTTATGAAAGAGATATCTGTTAAATTGGCAGAATCGTTCCATTGTGCTTCTTGGTTCAATCCCCTTTGAGGGAAATCTGGACCTGAAATCGAAATATAAAGTGTTGGAAATACAACTGTAATCAGAGACAGGGCTGTTTCTTAGATATTGGCTGAAAAGTAACTGAGACATGGAATGATTTCACACAGAATATGTAAGAAAGGACAAAGACCCAAATGTTCTTCTCTTGGAGAATATCCTGTAAGATTGAAATGATTATAAATGGGTTTTTAATCAACTGAAATGGAAGCAGATTGCGTGCATCTGATTTTCATGGGCAACCCATTAGGGATCATTAGGAAACATGTAAATTGCACACAATGACACAACAGAAAATAAATATTGTATATAACTAAGCACTCAAATTCACCTGAATATGAAAACACGAGGTAAAATAGCAGTGTGTGGAAACCATGCACTTGTCCCACAGGGGAAAGATTTTCTTTGTGTATAGGCAGTGTTATTTGTGATCTTTTCCATGCTTGCAGTTGTTACTCATGTATAATTTCAGTAGTTCTGTGAGCAATCCACTGCTTGTTAATTTAATGCTGAACCTCTTAAGATGGTAATGCTTAACTATGACTGACTCTTTAAGCTTTTGAACTCCTTGGCTTAATTGTTTGGCAAGATTGCTACAACAGAATCCAGAAGATGATTTTTAGTGTAATGCCCTGGTTTACATCTTAACTGTTATGCTGTAGATATGTCATTTAGCAGCTCTGTAAGAGCTGTTTGTTCTGCTTTCAGCCTGTTTGGGTTATTGTTGAAGATAAGGGATGGTGTGGAATGTGTGCCATCCGATTAGTGGGAGGTTTTCTTGGTGAGGGGCAATAAGGTTGGACCTGAGGCTTTTTTTGTTTGAGAGGAGTTGAAGAGCGAAGGCACTGGGGAGAACCAGTCGTAGCACATGGTCAGGTGGGAGACCTGAGTGTTTGAGATGGATTCTGAGTGACATTCAGAAGGTGGCGTGTGCTTTCACATTGACCAAGGGCCCAGCATGTGAGTGACAGAGAAGTTCAAGATGAGCTCCAACTTGTGTACATTTGACTCTTTAATTAGAATGGGTCCTTTTCTCTTTATTATTCATTACTAATCCTTTGGTTAAGATTCATAAATATAAGTCCTTTAATCGTATGCAGTGTATTGCCTGTTATTTTGTGGCATTAACTTGGAACAGGGTAGCAAATGACACAGTATCCACACAGACCGAGGTTTAGGGTAGGATCAAGCATGCCTCAGTCTCACAAGTTTGGTGGGGCCAGAGGCTGTCTTTCCTAGACTTACACAGCCAAGAAAACTAGAGTGTTTCATTAGCAATGGTCTTCGAGACTACTACAGTGGAGATGATCAACCAGGAGGATATTTAGGAAGTGCTGAGGCATTCCCCTCAAGTAAAATGGAAGATATCAATTGAATAAGAAATGGGAATCAATTTCATCATTAAAGGTAGAATCAAGTTAATAGGGAGACACAAGAGACTGCAAGTGCTAGAATCTAGAGAAACAAGCAATGGTGCTGAAGGAACTCAATGGGTCAAGCACCATCAGTGGGGGAGGGGGAAGAACTATCAATGTTTAGGGTCAAAACTTTGGATCAGGTTAAGTATGATCCTCATCTCAGATGAATAATGATGGTGCAATTCTATGCAGCCACAGGAGGCATTTTATTTATAATTATTCTTCTCTGAAGCAGAGGTAGCAGCTTCAAAAGACAATGGAAAAGAAATTACTGGAAACTGAGCATAGAGGTGTCTGCAAACAGAACAGTATCCAAGTAGTGGTCTGGCGGACGGACCTCTACCTCAGTGAGGTCAAATGGCAGCTCTCTGACACCTCCTCTTACTTACCCCTGGAATAGGACCCAACCAAAAAACATCAAACCATTGTCTCCCGTACCATCACTGCCCTTATCAACTCCGGAGACCTTCCATCATTCCCACAACCCGCACTGCTCGTTTTTACCTCCTCCCCAAGATCCATAAGCCTGACTGTCCTGGTAGGCCTATAGTTTCGGCCTGCTCCTGTCCCACCGAACTTGTATCTGCCTACCTTGACTCCATTTTGTCACCCATAGTTCAGTCCCTCCCTACCTACATCCGGGATACATCCCATGCCCTCCACCTTTTCAATAACTTCCAGTTCCCCGGTCCCGACCGCTTCATTTTCACAATGGATGTCCAATCCTTACACTTCAATTCCCCATCCAGAAGGCCTCAAAGCCCTCTGCTACTTTCTGAACAATAGACCACACCAGTTCCCCAACACCTCCACACTCCTCAGGTTGGTGGAACTGGTACTCACACTTAATAACTTCTCTTTCAGCTCTTCCCACTTTCTCCAGATCAAGGGTGTAGCTATGGGCACTCGCATGGGCCCCAGCAATGCCTGCCTCTTCGTGGGTTATGTGGAACAGTCTATGCTCTAAATCTATACTGGTACTGCTCCCCAACTTTTCCTTCGATACATTGACGACTACATTGGTGCTGCTTCCTGCACCCATGCTGAGCTCGTCAATTTCATTGACTTTGCCTCTAACTTTCACCCAGCCCACAAATTCACTTGGTCCATCTCGGACACTTCTGTCCCCTTTCTCGATCTCTCGGTCTCCATCTCTGGAGATAGACTGTCCACTGACATCTTCTATGTACCCACTGACTCCCATAACTACCTTGATTATACCTCTTCCCACCCTGCCAAATGCAAAAATTCTATTCCCTATTTCCAGTTCCTCCGTCTCCGCTGCATCTGCTCCAAGGATGAGGCTTTCCATTCCAGGACATCCCAAATATTCTCTTTCTTTAAGAATTGTGGTTTCCCTTCTGAGGTCATCAATGATGCCCTCACCCGCACCTCCTCCATTTCCCGCACTTCGGCCCTCACCCTAACCTCCCGTCACCACAACAGGGACCGTGTCCCCCTTGTCCTCACCTATCACCCCACCAGCCTCTGAATCCAGCATAGTGTCCTCCGCAACTTCCGCCACCTTCAACAGGACCCCACCACTAAGCACATCTTTCCCTCTCTACCCCTCTCTGCTTTTCGCAGGGATCGTTCCCTCCGCGACTACCTGGTCCACACGTCCCTCCCCACAGATCTCCCACCTGGTACTTATCCCTGCAAGCGTAAATGCTACACCTGTCCCTACACTTGATCTCTTACCACCATTCAGGGCCCCATACAGTCCTTCCAGGTGAGGCAAATCTTCACTTGTGAATCTGTTGGGGTAATCTTTTGCATCCGGTGCTCCTGGTGCAGCCTCCTCTACATCAGCGAGACCCGACGCAGATTGGGGGACCGCTTCGTTGAGCACCCACGCTCCGTTCGCCACAACAGACAGGATCTCCTGGTTGCCACTCACTTCAACTCTCCTTCACATTCCCATTCGGATATGTCCATACATGGCCTCCTCTACTGCCACGATGAGGACAAACTTCGGTTGGAGGAACAACATCTCATATACTGTCTGGGTGGTCTCCAGCCCCTTGGCATGAACATCGAATTCTCCAACTTCCGGTAATTCCCTCCCTCTCTCTTCCCTCATCCCACCTTCACTCTGTCTCCTCTTCTAGCTGCCTATCACCTCTCATGACTCTGCCTTCTTCTACTACCCACAGTGCTTTCCCCTTAGATTCCTTCTTCACCTCTCCTGCCTATCCCCTCCCTGCTTCCCCTCCCCCACCCCTTGATCTTTCCTCTGATTGGTTTTCCACCCTCCCCCCACCTTCTTTATAGGGCCCCTGCCCCCTCCTTCTTTAGTCCTGACAAAGGGTCTCAACCTGAAACGTTGACTGCTTCTTTCAACAGATGCTGCCCGACCTGCTGAGTTCATCCAGCTTTTTTGTACTTCTTGATTTGACCACAGCATCTGCAGTGCTCTTTGTGTTTCCAAGTCCCTGCCCGACGGTTGACCAAGGGGAGGTAGAGCTGGATAGATCCTGAGTTTGCAAGGTTCCAAGCTTCAGGTGAAAGTTGCCTGTTATGATGAGATAAGATTAGTCAGTGGCATTTCAGTAACTGTGGTCAATTAGGATGGATTTGTTCCTCACCATCTCTGAAAACCTTCCATTTCAATTGCACATCATGCTTGGGATTCTACAGCTGAAAATGCTGAAGTACTTCTAGGATGGGAGTTGAAAACATTTGATTTTGTTTTAGGATTAATCTTTTCATTTGTGACTATAGAGCAAATGTGTGGCTGAATTGGGTTTGTTAGCCCTGAGTTGCAATAAACAATTCTACGAATCCAATTCTGTACTAATTTAGGCTCATTTGAAAGGAAATCAAGATGCTAATCAATTTTGCATTCTGTAGTGCAGGCAGTACATTGAACATGAAGAGTTTTTTTCCTCCAGTGACGTGGTTCCCACATTACTGTTACTGCTTACCTACGCAGAGGGCAATTTGTTCTGTTTTATAGGTTATTACCTGTTATGGATCAAGGCATCATTAAAGAAGGCAGGAGTCAAAAGAGATGGAGGAGCTCTTAAATGGATTTTTTGCATCCGTATTTAATCAGGAGACAGACGCAAAGCCTAAAGAACTAAGGCAAAACAGGAGTTAGTTCATGGATTGTGTATGGATTACAGAGCAGTGCTTGCTGTTCTGAGGGAAATCCACAGGGCCTGACAAGGAGTTCCACTGGACCTTGTGGGAAGCTAGTGCTGAAATTGTTGGGACCCTAGTATTTAAAACATCTTCAGCCACAGGTGAGGTGCTAGAGGACTGGAAGATAACTAATTTTGTTTCATTGTATTAGCATAAGCAGGAAAATTATAGGCTGGTGAGCCTGATATCAGTAATCAATATTAGTAAATGATTGGAAGGTATTCTAAGGGACTAGTTATATACATATTTGGATAGAAAAGGTCTGATTAGTGATGGTCAAAATGGCTTTGTGAGTGGTAGAGTTTGTCTAATCCATCTCATAGAGCTTACAAGGAGGTTTCCGGTAAAGTTAATGAAGGGAAGGCAGTGGATGATGTCTACATGGACTTTGGCAAGTTCTTAGACAAGGTCCCACATAGGAAATTTGTCAAGAAGGTTCAGTCACTTGGCATTCAGGATGAGGAAGTAAATTGGATTCGACATTGGCTTTGTGGAAGAAGCCTGAGAGTGGTAGTAGATGGTTGTCCCTCTGACTGGAAGCCTATGACTAGAGATGTGCTGCAGTGTTCAATGAAAGATGAAATATTTGAGAGGAACATGATGGAGAATGTCTTCACTCAGTGGGTGATGAGTGTGTGGATTGAGCTGCCAGCTAAGGTCATGGATGCAGGCTTGATTTCAACATCTATGGTTCAGATGCAGAATGCAGAATAACAGTTCAGCACAGAGTGGATGATTCAAAGAGCCTGTTTCTGCACTGTAGTGCTCTATGACCCTATGAATGCCTTTCCTGTCTCTGACTAGCAATATAGGAATAAAAGATCACAAAGTTTTTGAAGTTAATCTCATGGTATGTAACTAAGAGACAGCTGTTTAGATGGTCCTGATTAGATAACTTATTTCTAGGAAGACAACAGAATTAAAGGTTCGAGGAAGAAGGAAGGACTGAATGATATTAACTATTATGATTAAAATATGACAAATAAAAAAGTGCATTGTGTTAATTGCAAATTCTTGCTGAAGCTCAACATTCTGTATTCGCTCTCAAAAACTATGTTTTCTAACTCATTAAGTTCTGTCACTACCAGTGTTATGTACCCGTGGGTATCTTGTACTTGTCACGTGACAGTGGTGTTGAATCTATACTGGACTTAAGGTAGTTGTCTTGTGATGGTGCCGTGACGTCATTTTCCCGCCAGTAGAGGTCATGTGACAGGTTTATTTTACAGGGTATAAAAGGAGGAACCCTCCATGTGAGGAGGGGCAGTTCGTGGCTGGATTTGCCATGTTAACTTCAAGCCACTGCATGATTTAATGTCATGACGCAGTGTGGTTGAAAGATGGAGTTTTATTTAATGCCTAAAGTTTAAAAGGTCATTGCCAGCAGTTTCTTTATAATACTGCTAGTTGAGAATTAGTGGAGAGTGAAGATCGGAGTTCGGGAGTTAAAAGATCGAGGAGAATCGATTTCGACGGTGAAACAGGTTCGAACTTGTTTGATCCTCATTCGGAAGCAATTCGTTGTTGGCTGTCCCCGTGGTAACCCCTGTGAATAATAGCAAAAAGGGTTGGGTACAGTTTTGTAAAGGAAAGGTCAATGCCTTTAAGCCGTTTCATTTTCATCTTCGTAAATTCTCCGGGAAAAGTATAGTTCGACTGGGAACCGCAACATGATGTGAAAGAGAACTTAAATCGTCTAAAAAGTCTCTCCTTTAATGGACTGTAAGCATTTTGATCTTTTGCAGTACAACTTTGAAGAACTGTTTTTGCAACATCGCTTTAAGAACTGTTTTCACTTTATTCCTTTAAGAACTGTTTAAGCTGCCACACAGCAGCTGATTTCCAGTTACATTAGTGGTTTGTTTACTTTTGGGGGTTTGTTGTTCAGTGTTTAATAAATGTTTTATTTGTTATAAAAAAAACCCTGTCTCACTTATATATTTATTGTTGCTGAATCCGTAACACCAGTGTTTCCATGGCGACATAAAATCAAAGTTTACAGATCACAATGATGCAACAGTGATTCTTCACACAATAATATTTGTTTATCACTGTCCTTGTATGTGCTCTTCAAAGTTAATTGACTTGCGTTATGGTATCAGATTCAAATGTAGTTGTAGAATGTGATGATAACACTGACACAAAGGCATTTGACCCCAGCAGACTGGAGTCAGTTTCCTGAAGGGGCCCGAACCTCATTTGTGCTAAATTCTGCCATTCTGCTGCCAGCTACCGTCTGGTGTCAACTTGGTGGGATCCCAAACAAGCAGCTGTAATAGAGATCAGAGCATGCTCATAAAATAAAGCTGAAGTATCGAATAAAAGTTTTTATTTCAATTTGGGAGTTCATTATATGCTGCGTATTTATTTAAAATATTACAACAGAGCCATAAAGCTTGTTCTTTTAAGGCCAGATAGCTTGTTAAGCAGAAATTATGTGCAATACCAACTTAAACAACTTCATGATCATGCTGGAGAAGGCTACAGAAAGTGCTTGCAAAGGCACACTAAGCCACTGAAGGATTTTCATGTTTAGCTGCAGATTCAGAATTGCACAGAGCAACAACAGCATATGCCAGCAGTTACATTGATTATCACTGCAAAATACAGGCTACAGTTTCACAATCAAGTTGAACTCAATTGATATTTAAGAGGTCATTTCAAGATCAGTGGAGCTTAGGAGATGATAGCACCTAACGGCGACTCCTTTGCTTGCATCTTTGGAAACAGCTCTATTTATATCTTTAATATCTCTACTTATCCCTTTCAGGGTTCTTCTGAAGACCCTGACCTGGAGCTACGCTCTGACTTCGGTCCTTTGCGGGAACGGGACCTGCTCTCGGGGTCTCACAACTGGCTGCTATACGATATACCAAGGACGCGGCCTAGGAATCTGGTGTGCCTTTGGAGTTTTGGGATCTCCTGGCTCTGGAGGCAGGCGGACTTGAGGTCGGTGCCTCCGCAGGAAATCAGTGTGTCGTGGGAGACGGAAGATCGAAAGCAGTGAGCTGGCTGCTGGCCGTGTGCCCAGAGATCTGTGTTCTTTGGGCACAGAGCTTGAAAAAAGTGATGCAACGGACTTCTATCATCATAAATCAGCAAGTTGTTTGTTATGTCTCCCCTCTCGCTGTGAAACGGGGACATATCATTTTCCCTTATTAGGGAGAGAACGAGCATGTGGTATGCCGAATTACTGGGTGAATGAGTAGCCTTTGAGGTACTGCAAGTCTGTGTCTTTATTGATGCTTTGCTGCACATTTGGTGGAGGGTGCTGATGCTTTATTTTGCTAGTGGGGGAGTGGGGATTGTTTTGCTGCTGTTTATATGTGGGAAAGGGGATTGGGGAGGTTTTCAGGTTCTAACATTTAACCGTCATTCATTCTTTGGGGCACTCCTCTGTTTTCATAGATGATTGCGAAGAAAAAGAATTTCAGGGTGTATATGGTACACAATTCTCTGACATTAAATGTACCTATTGAAACTCTTGAAATCACAGATGTTGAGTATTCGGTTCAAAAGCATGTAACATCAAAACATCCGCCACCTCCTGTTATATAAAGCTAACATTTTTGATCTACTTTTTTTCAATTTTCTAATCAAAAGTTGCTGATGCTAGCACAGTCTGCCCCTAACAGCAGGATATAAAGAGAAGGAGTTAAGCCTGGATGGGTTGATATGCATGTTGCATTGTTATTAAACATTCTAACCTTTAAATTCTAGGATGTTAGGCGATTGATGGGTACATACAAGATCATGTGCTGCATAGACAGGCTAAAAGCACTTTTTCCAGCGAAGGGGTGCCAAAAACAAAGGGCATAGGTTTAAGATCAGAGAGATGAGATTTAAAAGGGACATTAGGGGCACTTGGTGTGCATTTGGAATGAGCTGCCAGAAATAGTGTTGAGGTGGGCACATCAGCAACATTTAAAATCCATCTGGAAAAGTGCATGGACAGGAGAGGTTGGAGGACAGTGGGCCAAATACTGCCATGTGAGACAGTCACAGGCAACAGAGTAAGCATGGACTGTGGATTGGAGGGCCTACTTGCATGGTGTATGACTCTATGGCAACTAATGGTAGAGCAAGCCCAAAGGCCAGACTTTGCTACTCCTTTTTCTCATATACTTTCTTATGTCACCCGTATTGACCACCATTTCCGTGTAGGAAAGATAAGTGCACATAACCCTCCTCAGATGAAAGAGACTAGGAAGAATTTAATCATTTGGGCAGGCCAGGGAGCTGAAAATCCCATTCTACCATTGGGGCATTTGTGCAGATGCTGGACTTGCCATACAAGTGTTGAGAATTGATCATCTCTGATAAGAAAGCATCTAAACACATGTCATGCGATTTAAGGGATTTAACATTGTATACGTTCAGATTTTTTTTTGTGTACAAATCCTCAGTAAAATCTTCATCACAGGAAGCAACTACAGTTATTCTGTTATTGTGTAAATCAGAAATTCCTATTTCTGTCTTTAATTGGTGACACATATTTAATCACATAGATTTAATCACATTCTATCCTTGGCCTTTTAATAAATTTGTCAGTATATTTTAGTATAACATATGTAATACCTATGAAACTAATAAATATCAAATTCATGCAGACAGATCTAATTTTCCATCTGTAAAGAATAGTAGATTGGTATCAGTTATTTCATTCTGACTGCATTGTTCTTTTGATTGATAGCTGGAGCCTTATTCTTAACTGTTGGCACTGGAGACAGATAAATTAATGCTCTTAATATATGATCCATGATACAAAATTGTAGTTGGTTTCAAAACATTAGAGATACAAACATTTGAGGAAGGAATTCAAAAGTACAATATCATAATAGGAGAATAAGCTATTAGAATAAAAAAACATAATCGGTCAGTACCATAGGCAAGTAAATAGTAATCCACCCATTGACTATCAACAAAGAGCTGGTGTTCCAAACAATGGAAGGTCCTATCTATTATTTTCAAAGATAGAATGGACTTGAAGATCCTGACAAAGGATTGGATGTTCTATAGAATGAAGGGAATCTCATGTTCTCTTAACACACAGGAGACCATTTGTTCCATTAAATGTGTGCTGCATTTTGCTATCACCCATCTGCACTAGCTAGTTAAGCTACCTGCCAACATGGTTTTCGAATGTGAGAGAAAACAGACACTCTTGGTTGAGAACCATGCAGTCATAAGGATTATTACAAAAACACTATCAGACATTAGGATTGAACTCTGTTGTGAGTTAGCAGTACTATTTGCTGTGATATTGCAGTGCCTTACTAAGCCTTTACACCAAATAATGAAGCCTTGAGATGGAAAAGTGTGTGAGATGCTTACACTAAGGCAAAATTATCCTCCTTCAAATCTTCTGCTTTAAGTTGTCTCAGTTGGAACCTCAGATCATCGTAAGGACCAGTGGCCTTCAGGGAGAGCTTTAATATACTTGGATTCTCCCAGGCTGTTGCTGGAGTTACTTTCGACACATCTCTGAGCCAAGCTTTAGGAGACATAAATACATTGCATAAAGAGCCAAAGGCAGAGAGAGTGCACAGCTTGCAAGTTTCTTCATACACATCACTTGGGAAGTGTTCCTTTCAGTCCTGTTCAATCCTGAAACTGTAGAGTATTTACCGACTCCTTAAACTCACACCTGGGTCATGATTAAAGATAGCAATCATTAAGTCTTTAAGTTGTGCCATTTGAGGTGCTATGAAAAATCAAAGTGGAGCCAAAGGGTGACATGCATTTGTCTGCTGGTAACCTGGTTAGATGGTCCAGTCTGCAGGCTACACAGTTATATAGTGCACCTCTGCAGAACAAGGCTGTGGTACACGGACACAGAATACTACATGCAGAACAGCCTCAGCATAATGAGAGAACAGACCTTGCCTTTGGCTACACAGCAAACAAATGAAGAGCTAGAGCGTCGTGTGGAAGAGGAAGAGAGAGGAGGATGCCAGCCCATCTCCTTCTGCCCAGCTGCCTGTGTACAACTCATCCAACTGTGATTCCTGCTGTAGACTGTGAAAGCACAATTTCTGTACTCTAGCCATTGTAACCACAGGCAATATGGGGAAATAGAGCTGTAGGACAAAGAGACTGATTTATTCATCTCTGTAGCTACACTGTCATACTTTGACACCATGCATTTACAAAACCACACTCCTGATTTCTGCAGATTAAATGAAAGTGATGAACTTATAGATTTAACCAAATCACCTCAACAAAACTTGTTGCTTTGGCATTGTGTTTCTTTTGAATCAATTGAGTAGAATCTCATGCTCTTTCTTCTGCAGTCTCCAACGGAACAACTTCCGGAACACAATAACAGACTCTTCAAATTTCTCTTTCTAGAATGAGTCAGTTTAAAAGTCATGTTATCTCCTCTTTTCACAAGATCTCTCTTCATACCACGTTCATCAACCCACACTCAAAGATTCCATTTCCAATGTAACAATTTACTGGATGGTGTCAACAGAAAAACTCTATCATGTTTGAATTGTTTTTCTCCAAATGTTCAAATGTACATTTACTTCCCCATTAACTTTCTTTTGACTTTTGCTTTGAAGTTTCTGGTGTTAACCTGTCATTTAAAAGAGTAAGTGAATCCTTCTCAAACTTTACCACTCCTGAATTATTTAATACTTCACCAATTCTCACTGATGTTTCAATTCCACTATTTGAAGCTGGATTAAATAGTGAAATAAATACTTGCTTAATACTATTTTGTTTCATGATGCTGATTATCTAGGAACAGTTCTTCTGGTGAACTAGGGCATGATACCAGAAGCTGGATCTGAATCAGAATCAGGTTTAATTTCACCAGCATGTGTCGTGAAATGTGTTGACTTTGCAGCAATACAATGCAATACATTAGTGGTCGCCAACCAGTCAATCGCGATCGACTGGTCGATCTTTGAGACTTTCACAGTAGATCCTGAAAAAAAAAGAAAAAGAAATACATAAGTACTATTGAGAGTTTGTTTCCAGGTTGCAGGGTTTTAGTTCCATTCTTACTGCCAAGTGCACATGCGTGGAGCTCCCCCACACTACACAGTGTAATTCAGTGGTCCCCAACCACCAGGCTGTGAGGAAACGATATGAGTAAGTTGTACCTTTCCTCATTCCCTGTCACGCTCACTGTTGAACTTGAATGCACGCGAGGTCATCAGTCGCCTAAACGCAGTGATACCCTCGCGCCGGGGATCACTGATTGGTCTCACGCGGCCGGCGGGAAGTGCCGTTACTGCTGGCCTGGAGCGCGGACAGATGGGCACTGCCTCTAAACCCGTTTACCACACCAAATGTTCGTGGGAACCCGGTGCTAAAATATTCGCAGGCGACCTAATTCGAGCTCAGGGTTTCGTAAGTAGCAGAGCAGCTACCTCACTGCGATCTACTGAAGCAAACTTTTGTCGGTTGATAGATCCTACGGGGGGCGGGCGCACCCTGTCGCACTCCTTGCTTGGTCAGTCGCTCTCTCCAGACTGCGACCGCCACGGTCCCGGCACAGGGACCTCCGGCCCTGACCTTGTCCTCTCACCCCCACCCACGACCAACCACACCTGGCCAAGGCATCTGGCGGAGGGAGGCTGCAGTTCGGGCTGGGAGGCTGTCTAGTGAGGCAATGAAGCCCTCAAAACTGCTTCGGTACCCTGAGTCTTTAAGCACCCTGCATTTAAAGACAAACCCGCTGAGATTTTTCAGCGGAGAAAACATGAGCAAGCGGGACAGAAGCTAAGTGCCGAGAGCCGTGAAAACTAAATTGCGGAATAGACTGGACATAAGGAACCTGCTTTGAGTATCGCTGTATTTAGGTCGTGTTTAACACCGCACCTCCCCCCCCCCCCACCCCATCGTCGTCATCTGGTCCGCAAGATTATTGTCAATATTAAACCAGTCCACAGTGCAAAAAAGGGGTGGGCACCCCTGGTGTTTATACATTATTTCTACTTCCAGGTTGCGGGGTTATACTTCCGGTCTTTTCTGCCCTGGTGCGCATGCGTGTAACTAATCGATTTGGAGTCAATCTTACCTTTCACTAAGCCCGGGTAGGGGATTTTGGGCTTTAAAAGGTTGGTGACCACTACAATACATAATAAAAGAGATTAAACTGTGAATTTACAGTTAGTATATATATTAGTTAAATTAAGTAATTAGTGCAAAAATAGAAATTTTAAAAAAGTAGTGTGGTAGTGTTCATAGAATCTTTATGTCCTCGTTGTCCACGGGAATGGTACCGGAGGATTGGAAGGAGGCGAATGTTGTCCTCTTGTTCAAAAAAGGTAATAGGGATAGTCTGGGTAATTATAGACCAGTGAGCCTTATGTCTGTGATGGGAAAGCTGTCGGAAAAGATTCTTAGAGTTAGGATCTATGGATATTTATAGAATCATGGTCTGATTAGGGACAGTAAGCATGGCTTTGTGAAGGGCAGATCGTGTCTAACAAGCCCGATAGTGTTCTTTGAGGAGGTGACTAGGCATATAGATCAGGGTAGTGCAATGGATGTGATCTAAATGGATTTTAGTAAGGCATTTGATAAGGTTCCACACGGTAGGCTTATTCAGAAAGTCAGAAGGCATGGGATCCAGGGAAGTTTGGCCAGGTGGATTCAGAATTGGCTTGCCTGCAGAAAGCAAAGGATCATGGTCGAGGGAGTACATTCAGATTGGAGCGTTGCGACTTGTGGTGTCCCACAAGAATCAGTTCTCGGACCCCTACTTTTCGTGATTTTTATTAACGACCTGGATGTGGGGGTAGAAGGATGGGTTGGCAAATTTGCAGATGACACAAAGGTTGGTGGTATTGTGGATAGTGTTGAGGGTTGTCGAAGATTGCAAAGAGACATTGATAGGATGCAGGAGTGGGCTGAGAAGTGGCAGATAGATTTCAACCTGGAGAAGTGTGAGGTGGTACACTTTGGAAGGACAAACTCCAAGACAGAGTACAAAGTAAATGACAGGAAACTTGGAAGTGTGGAGGAAAAGAGGGATCTGGGGGTACATGTCCACAGATCCCTGAAAGCTGCCTCACAAGTAGATAGGGTAGTTAAGAAAGCTTATGGGGTGTTAGCTTTCATAAGTCGAGGGATAGAGTTTAAGAGTCGTGAGGTAATGATGCAGCTCTATAAAACTCTGGTTAGGCCACACTTAGAGTACTGGTGTCCAGTTCTGGTCGCCTCAGTATAGGAAGGATGTGGAAGCATTGGAAAGGGTACAGAGGAGATTTACCAGGATGCTGCCTGGTTTAGAGAGTATGCATTATGATCAAAGATTAAGGGAGCTAGGGCTTTACTCCTTGGAGAGAAGGAGGATGAGAGGAGACATGATAGACGTATACAAGATATTAATAGGAATAGATAGAGTGGACAGCCAGCGCCTTTTCTCCAGGGCACCACTGCTCAGTACAAGAGGACATGGCTTTATGGTCAGGGGTGGGAGGTTCAAGGAGGATACTAGAGGAAGGTTTTTTTTACACAGAAAGTAGTTGGTGCGTGGAATGCACTGCCTGAGTCAGTGGTGTAGGCAGATACACTAGTGAAATTTAAGAGACTACTAGACAGGTATATGGAGGAATTTAAGTTGTGCGGATATATGGGAGGCAGGGTTTAAGGGTCGGCACAACATTGTGGGCCGAAGGGCCTGTACTATGTTGTACTATTCTATGTTCTATGATCTATGTTCTATGTTCTATGTTCAATGTCCATTCAAAAATTGGATGGCAGAGGGAAAGAAGCTGTTCCATCAAGTGAATCATTAAGTGTGTGCCTTCTCACTTCTGTACCTCCTTCCTGATAGTAGTAATGAGAACAAGGCATGATCGGGGTGTTGGGGGTCCTTAGTGATAGACGCACATTTTTGAGGTTTCATTCCTTGAAGATGTCCTGGATACTACAAAGTCTAGTGCTCATGATGGAGCTGACTAAGCTTACAACTTTCTGCAGCTTACTTTGATAGTGAGCAGTAGAACCCACTCTCCTCCCCCACCCTCCCCATATCAGACGATGATGCAGCTGGTTAGAATTGCACCCATTGCTATTTTGGATATGAACTGAATATGCATGGTTATAATCTGACCTTCCTGAACAGCAATTTCTCTTCCCTCTGCATCATTCAGGTGTTGGGTTGATCCTGTGTATCTTGACATGGAGGTTGGATCTTTGCCTATCAGATGTTGCATTATTATTAGCAACATACAGAAACGCTGCACGAACTCAGCATGACGAACAGCATCTATGGAGGGAATACGCTGTTGATGTTTCGGGCTGGGCCCCTTCATCGGGACTTGAAAGGAAGGATGCAGAAGCCAGAATAAAAAAGTGAGGGAGGGAAAGGAGTGACAGGTGATACCAGGTGAGGGGGAAGGTGGTCTGGAGTAAGTATCTTGGAGGTGATTGGTGCTAAAGAAGAAGGAATCTAAAAGGAGACGACAGTGAACCATGAGAAAAAAAGGAGGGGAGACCAAAGGGAGATGATGGGCAGGTGAGGAGAAGGGAAGAGGTGAGAGGGTAACCAGAATGGGGAATGGAAAAGAGAAGAATGGAGGGGGAAGGATTTAATAAAATTGAAGAAATCAATATTTACATCATCAGGCTGGAGGCCACCCAGACGGAATTTGAAGTGTTGCTCCTCAACCTTAAGTATGGCCTCATCACGGTAGTAAAGGAGGCCATTCACAGACATGTCAGAATAGGAATGGGAAGTTGAATTGAAATGGAAAGCCATTGGGAGATCCCACCTTTTGTGGTGGATCGTGTGAAGGTGCTCGACAAAGCAGTTCCCCAATTTGCATCTCAGCAATGTAGAGAAGGCTCACTGGAAGCACCTGGAAGAGATCGATCATGATCTTACTGAGTGACCGAGCAGGAACAAAGGGTTGAAATCCTAATATTTTTGATGCACTACTTAGGAAAGAATGGGCTACATTCTCTGCATTCTTTAATTCTTCTCTACATTGTTGATACTTTATACTCCTTATCATTCGATTCAAATTGGCTGGCTTGCTTTACAATCCATTCAGTATTCAGTCTGTCTTCCCACTTCCGTAGTCTCCATCATCAAATCCTCATTCATGTTCTCTGGAGCAAATCTCTCATATGTCCTCACACCCCAGGAGTTGGAACCTGCACTGCCGAGACTCTGCATTGCTGCATCATAACCAGATGGCACTCCAGAATCCTGTGACTCTGCTCTTCTTTGCATTGCACTGTGTCTCCATCTGCGCTGCAGGAGCTGGTCTGGAAAGTGAATGCTGCATGGTGCAACCATCTGTAGTTTCCAAAATTGGAAGAGTGTGTTGGTAAGGGAAAGATTGGATATGGAAAGAAAAACTGCTTTCAAAGATACTACTATTGGTCATGTCTTCAGCAACAGTCATCTTTCAATGGACTGCACAATTTCCTCTATGTTGCACCCTCAAGTGCACCTCTACCTGTTGATCTAGTTTCTGTTTCTTCCAAATGTGACAAACTTTAAAGAATATGTAATCTCTACTTCTTTTTTCAAGAATAAGGTTTATAAACTACCATCTGCTTTGTTATGCCATTCCCAGGTCAGATTCCCTTCCTGATATTCGGACCTGCCACCTAATCCAGTCCCAAGCCTTATCTCCTTGCAAGGTAACCTTAGGGCTAGAATGGGAAGGTTGTTACAGGTAATGTAAAAAATTATTTTGAGCAATGTCCAGCCTAGCTCATGCATTGCAGGAGTTGGAGGAGTCAGGAGCAGAATCAGGTTTATTAGCATTGTCTTGTGTGAAATTTGCTGTTTAGCAAGTGCAGTACAACACAAAAACATTAAATTACTATAAATTACAGAATAAATAAATAGTAAAAATGATAAGAGAAAATGAGATAGAGTTCATGAGTTCATGGACCACTCAGAAACCTGATAACTGAGGAGAATAAGCAGTTTCTGAATCACTGAGTATGGATCTTCAGGCTCCTGTGCCTCCTCCCTGATGGTAGTAATGAGAAGAGTTATGTCCCAGATAGTGAGGGTCTTTAATGATGGAAGCTGCCTTCTTGAGGCATCACCTCTTGAAAATGACCTGAATGGTGGAGAGAGCTGTGATGTAACGGAGCTGGCGAAATTTATAGCCCTGCAAGATTCTTTGGCGACGTATCAAATCTGGTCAAACTCCAAATGAAGTGGAGCTGCTGGCATACCTTCTTCATGATTGCATCAATGAATTGGACCCAAGACAGATCCTCTGAGATGTTGACACCCAGGTACTCAAAGCTGCTCACTCTTTCCACTGTTGACTCATCAATGAAGACTGGTATCAGTTCTTCAGACTTCCTCTTCCTGAAGTCCACAGTTGGTTCCTTGGTCTTGCTGAGGTTGAATGAAAGGTTGCTGTTACAACACCACTCAGACAGCTGATCCATCTCATTTATTTACACCTCCTCATCACCATCTGAGACTCTGTCAAGAAACGTGGTGTCATCGACAAATTTATGGGTGGTGTTGAGCTATGCCTACCACATAGTCATGAATGTGATGAGAGTTGAGCAGTGGCTAAACACACATCCTTGAGGTGCGCCTGTGTTCAAAGTCAGCAAGGAGGAGATATTATCACGATTTGTACTGACTGTGGTCTCCCAATGAGGAAATCAAGGATCCAGTTGCGAAGGGAGATATAGAGGTCTAGGATTAGAAGCTAGATGATATATTACATGTCTTGCAGTTGTCCAGGTGTTCTAAAGCAGCGTGAAGAGCCTGTGAGATTCTGTCCACTGCAGACTTGTTGTGGTGGTAGGCAAACACCAGGTGATTCAGATCTTTGCTCAGGCAGCAGTTTCCAGTACCGTGCCAGGAACACTGTTGAGCCCTGATGCACTGTGAAGGTTCAGTCTCTTGGAGGATGCTCTGACTTTAATCACCAAGACAGAGATCACACTATGTTAGTGCAGCAGTTAGCGTGACGCCATTTCAGCTCAGAGTGTCGAAGTTCAGAGTTCAGTTTTGCCTCCCATCTTTCAGGAATTTGTACGCTCTCTCTGTGATCACATGGGCTTCCAACAGGTTCTCTGGTTTCCTCACATAGTCCAAAGATGTACCAGTTAGTAGGTTAATTGGTCATTGTAAATCATCCTGTGGTTAGGCTTGGGTTAAATAGTTGGGCTGCTGGGCAGCACGGTTCGTTGAGCTGGAAGGGCCTGTTCTGTGCTGTTTCTCTAAGTGAACGAATGAATGAATTAACCACAGGCTGCCCAGATGCTGTGGGGATTCTTACAGGCACAGTGTTATTCTCCCTTTCAAATGCCATTGAGCTCATTAGGGAGTGAAGCATCGCTGCCATTTACTATATGTTGTTATGTTTTGCCTTGTCGTACGTAGTGGCATGCAAATCCTGCTACAGCTGTCAAATACCTTCTCTAACTTCGCACAGAATTTCCTTTTCACTCATAATGACCTTCCATAGATCATAACTGGACTTCCTGTAGGACTCTGGATCTCTGGTTGGCAAAGATTTCTATACAGCACACATATAAAACAGGGGAGAGCGGGCAGCCCTGCTGGACTCCAGACTGGGTGGGAAGCTGTCTGTTTCCCACCCACTGATTTGAACTGCACTGCAGATGTCAATGTAGAGCTGTTGGATCCAATTCCTGATTCCTTCTCCAAAGCCCACTTTGGAGGGACATCTGTCATGTACTAACCATGTTGGCACTGGCCTTGGACAGATCTTATAGTCTACATTCAACAGCAAAATGGGCTTCCAGTTCCTGAAGTCATCCCTCTCCCTCTTTTGCATGTAGATGAGGGTTATGATGCCCTTCCCCATGGAGTCTAACATGCTGCCAGTTAGAAATATAGCACTGTACACTTCCAGCAACTCTGGATCCACCCAGTCCCAAAGCCGAGTACAACTCAACTGTTAAACCTTCACTTCTGGGAGTTTTCTTTGAACTCCTCCAGGATCAGTGAATGGTCTAGGCTCTCCTCCATGATAGAGGACAGGAAATTCTGTGTGACTGTGTTATGTGTAGCCTTTCATACAGACTGACTAGCATAGAAGAATCTGCACATCCTCTATATGTTCTTCTGTGAGGATGTTACTAAGCCATCCTCTTCATTAAGATTGTAGTTCACAGGGCTCCCTGGAGAACCTTTACGAAGAAGAAAAGCGAGTATATTGCATCCTGTTTCATTGTGCAGACCCTGGATTGGAAGATGATCTTGGAGGAATCAGCAGTAAAGAGCTGGACTTGCTGGTCTTTCACCTGTGGTAACTCCTCCCTCACATTCACTCTTCTCCACTGCAGAAGGAGACGTTGCTGCAACTTTGTCTGAACCCTCTGACCCAGCCTTGCTTTCTTAACACCTTTGCAGATGAAGAACCTCCTGATATTCTTCTTGGTTGCTTCCCACCAGTGAGTAGTAGAATCAAGAGGGGTTTCAATCTGCATACATCCACTCTAGTTCCTTATTGTTCTCTGGGGTCAGCAGCTTAAAGTCAGTTTTTCCTGTTCTTCTTCCTTCTGGTCCTGCTATCAGTGATGAAAGTCTTGCAGGAGGCAATGGTCAGAGAATACTGGCAGGATTTGACCGTGGTGGGTTCTGACATGGAAAAGAAATCCATCTGGGGGCAGGTTGAGCCGTCCGATCATGACCAGGAGAGTTGTGGCTGTGTTCCGCCTGCAGGGATGCTGAAGGAGTCGCACAGCTTTGCTATTTTGATTGTTTCCATCAGGAACCTGGAGGTGCTATCCAGTCTGAACTCTGCACGGCTGGACTATCCAGCCACATTGATGACACAGTTGAGTCACCAGCCAGAACAATCAGCTCGAACATCGTTAGCAGTGGTGGGAGCTGCTCATAAATGGCCAGGTGCTCGTTCTACATGGACGAGATGTGCACATTGAAGAGCTGAAGAAGAGTGCTTCTGTACATTATATCTGCCATGAGGAGGTGCCCCAAATGACCACTCTGACATGGTTGATTGAGAAGTTGCCTCCCCATAGCTGAATTACCAGGATGGAAGTGCGACTATCATTGCCCCCCCACCCCCCCCCCCCCAGCCATACAGACAAACCTTGGGCCACCTTTGCGACCACCTCTGGTAGCTCCAGAGGTGTGGTAGTCTGTCTGCACTCCTGTAAGCAAGACACATGGGCCATGACCTTGGCCAGGTATTAAATCATAAGACCATAAGACATAGGAACAGAATTAGGCTATTTGGCCCATCCAAACTGCTCTGCCAGTCAGTCATGGCTGATCTTTTATTCCCTTCCTCAGCTCTGCTCCCTGTAACCTTTGATGCCGTGTCCAATGAGGCCTTAATTGCATCCAATGACCTGGCCACAACAGCTGCCTGTGGTAATAAATTCCACATATTCACAATCCTCTGGCTTATGGAATTTCTCTACATCTCTGTTTTAAATGGTTACTCCTCTATCCTGAGGCTGTGCCCTCTTGTCCTAGACTCCCTCACCATGGGAAAAATCATTTCCTCATCTACTCTATCTAAACCTTTCAATATTCGAAAGGTTTCAGTGAGATTCCCCCCAGATCTTTCTAAGTTTCAGTGAGTACAGACACAGAGCTATCAAATGTTCCTTGTATGATTACCCTTTCGTACCCGGAATCATCCTCGTGAACCTCCTCCGAACATTCTTCAATGCCAGCACATCTTTTCTTAGATAGAGAGCCCAAAGCTGTTCACAATAGTCAAGGTGGTCAATGCCTTATAAAGACTCAGCATTACAACCCTGTTCTTGTATTCTAGACCTCTTGACATCTTAATATCTTAACATCTTAACATTGCATTTGCCTTCCTCACCACTGACTCTACTTGCCAGTTAACCTTTTTGGGTGTTCTACACAACGACTCCCAAGTCAGCTATTTGGATTTTCTCCCTGTTTAGAAAATAGCCTGCACATTTCTTTCTACTACCAAAGTACATGACCATGCGTATTCCAACATTGTGTTTTATTTGCCACTCTCTTGCCCATTCTCCTAATCTGTCTAAGTCCTTCTGCAGCCCACCTGTTTCCACAAAACATTCTGCCCTTCCACCAATCTTCATATCATCTGTAAACTTGGCAACAAATCCATCTATTCCATCATCTAAATCATTGATACACAACATAAATAGAAGTGGTCCCAACACCGACCCCTGCGGAATACCACTAATCACTGGCAGCCTACCAGGAAAGGCTCCTTTTATGTCCACTCATTGCCTCCTACCAATCAGGCAATGCTCTAATTATGCCAGTAACTTTCCTGCAATATCATGGGTTCTTAACTTGGTAAGCAGCCTCATGAGTGGCACCTTGTCAAAGGCCTTCCGAAAGTCCAAATATACAACATCCACTACATCCCCTCTATCCTATGTGTAATCTCCTCAAATTCCAACAGGTTTGTCAGGAAAGATTTTCCCTTAAGGAAACTGCTGACTTTGTTCTGTGTCACCAAGTACTCCATAACTTCATCCTTAATAATTGACTCCGACAACTTCCTAACCACTAACTAGTTTATAATTTCCTTTCTGCTGTCATTCTCCTTTCTTAAAGAGTGGAGAGACATTTGCAATTTTCCAGTCCTGTGGCACCATGCCAGATTCCAATGATTTTTGAAGGATCATTACTGATGCCTCCACAATCTCTACTGCTATCTCTTTCAGAATCCTGGGGTGCAGTTCATCTGGTCCAAGTAACTTCTATACCCTTAGGTCTTTCAGCTTTTTGAGCACCTTCTCCCTTGTAATAGTAATTGCACTCACTTCTTTTCCCTCATACCCTTCAGTACCTGGCACACTGCTAGTGTCTTCCACAGTGAAGGCTGATGTAAAATACCCATTTAGTTCATCTGTCATCTCCATGTCCCCAATTATTATTTCTCCGGCCTCATTATCTAGTGGTCCTATATCCACCCTCATCTCTTTTATATATTTTACTTACTTGAAAAAGCTTTTACTATCCACTTTGATATTGTTTGCTAGCCTGCTTTCAATTTCATCTTGTCCCTTCTAATGATTCTTTTAGTTGCTCTCTGTAGGGTTTTAAAAGCTTTCCAAATCTCTGTCTTGACACTAATTTTTGCTTTGTATTATGGCCTCTCTTTTGTATTTACATTAGCTTTGACTTTCCTTGTCAGCTACGGTTGTACTATTTTGCCATTTGAGTATTTCTTTGTTTTTGGAATAGATCTATCCTGCATCTTCCTCATTTTTCTCAGAAACTCACATAATGTAAAGCATTGACATATCGCACATTCTCTTCATACTGCGCTTGTTCAAAGTTGCCAGGTTTATGTCCGTGATTAAGTTCCTGAGTCACAGATCTTACGCACTTGTCATGCCCACAGCCTTGGTAAACTGCCACAATGCTGATGGGCTAAGTACTGTGGACAACCCTTCCCCGGGAGTGGTGATGGTGGTGGTGTGCTTGGGGTGAGTTTGGATGCTGCGCTCCTTCAACATCCTGCACTGTTTGACCTGCACCATCCAGCTCTCTGAGCTGATGTGCACCAGATGCGTGTCTGCTTTTAGACTTCCGGAGCTGGGGAAGTGAGGGTGCTGATGGCTCCCATGCTGCTCCCAGTCTCCTGGACCTGCAGTGGGTGGGGTTGAGGTGGTTGGGCAGAGGCCTCTGTACTATTCCCAGTTTCCTGTAGCTGGTATTGACTGGGACTTTCTCTCTCCTGTTTGGCACTTCCTCTGCCTGCAATGTTCATTTCCCTCAGTAGTTTTATCCTCAGACGAGGAGAGGTTGCTAGCATTTACTTGCTGCCCTCCCTTTTTCTTCCCATTCCTTTTATTCTCAGCAGCCTGTTGACCCTTCAATGGTGTCTTCTGGGACTTCTTCCTCTTCACCACCCACCATTCTTCTTTGCCCTTCCCTCCTCCATGGATTCATCCTTATCTTGTGGAGAAGCCTGGAGTTTCTTGGCTGGGGCTGAGGTGGGGGGTGGGTCATGGGTGGAAGCTCACAGTTGTCAGTCTTTGCACTGGTGGTGTGCCCACGGCATTTGTCTGGGCATTTTCAGTGCCAGCTCTCCCTCTTATCGCCTTTGCGTATGTGCCAGCATGTCTTGGTCAGACTTTGTAGAGGCGACCTGGCTCTCCATACAAACTGTTGCATTTGCTTTCCCAGCGGATTTTTGTCTGGTAGCCTTCCAGTTGCAGTTCTTGCAGATGACTGCACTGGGCTGCAACAGGAGCAGATTTGTCACAGTATTGACACAGAATGGGTTGAGGAGCATACACCATGTAACCAGTTACCTCTGATGGCGAAGACTGAAAGATGGGTGATGATGGAGCCATTCAAATCCACCCACAGCTTAACCTTCACTTGACACTTGCTTATGCAGATCCCGAACACACCTTTGATGTCCATATAGTTTCCTACTTCCTCGACATAACAGGCAAAGAAAACAACAGGCACATGTAGCACAATGATCACATGCATAGCATAGTGGGCATGGCAAAGAGTACCTGCACCTACAGCGGTGAAGAAGGCTTTATGGTCAGCAATGACAGTGGCCCCTCCTTTTCTCAAAAATTCTGCAGGAACTTCTGCCATCTCGCTGTGTACTTGAAGATGATGTTGAAAAAGCTGTTACCAACAGAGTCTTGGACACAATGGATGTCCTTGACCTCAAATGTGCAGTACTCAAGCAGAACCTTCCAAATCCAGTGATACTTATTGAAGGGAGTTCCCTCACTATCTTCACTGCCGCCCTGTTAATGTTTTGGATCCCAGGTCCTCCAGTCGATACACTTGTAAGTGTAGACATTGGATGTTGATTGTTGGAAAAGGGTATTAGATTGGTTTCCCAATCAACATGAGGATCCGCCCCTACATCAGCAAGTTAAGCTCTTACTGACCTCTTGATTACGAAGAGTCCCTCTTCTGTCCTCAGTGTCAGCATCCTCAGAGATCAACCACAATAATACATTTGTTCTTAGCTAAATGCTACAAAACTATTGTTCTCCCTCAGAATATCAACATGTATTTCACCACTGGCTCTCAGGCAGAGCTGTCTGCTCCGCTTTTTAATCATAATGGGAAGATGCACCTGAAAGCCAGTCATTCCAGCAGAAGGGCTTATCCTGGAGTTTAAGAGGATGATGCAACCTTCTAATAATCTGCTGGTAATCACTAACAGGAAACTTCTGTATGTTATGGTAGTGTGACTGTGATGTCATTACAAAGGGTAAGCTCCGGAGTCTTTATTTCAGAATCAGAATCAGAATCAGGTTTATTATCACCGGCATGTGACGTGAAATTTGTTAACTTAGCAGCAGCAGTTCAATGCAATACATAATCTAGCAGAGAAAGAAAAATAATAATAATACATAAAATAAAACATAATAAATAAACAAGTAAATCAATTACATATATTGAATAGATTATTTTAAAAATGTGCAAAAACAGAAATACTGTATATTAAAAAGTGAGGTAGTGCCCGAAGCTACAAAGTCCATTTAGGAATCAGATGGCAGAGGGGAAGAAGCTGTTCCTGAATCACTGAGCGTGTGCCTTCAGGCTTCTATATCTCCTACCTGATGGTAACAGTGAGAAAAATGCATGCTCTGGGTGCTGGAGGTCTTTAACAATGGATGCTGCCTTTCTGAGATACTGCTTCCTAAAGATGTCCTCGGTACTTTGTAAGCTAGTGCCCATGATAGAGCTGACTAGATTTATAACCTTCTGCAGCTTCTTTCAGTCAGTTCCCTTCCCTCACCACTCTCCTCCATCTGTGAAACTGCTTCTTACCCTCAACAATTGTTCTTTTGGCTTGTCTCACTTTCTCTAAACTGAAGTTATTGCCATTGGCACCTGCATGGAGCCCGGCTATGTCTGCCTTTTTGTGGCTATGTAGAATAGTCCATAATCCAAGCCTACACTAGTAAAGTCCCAATTTTTTCTCTTTTAAATTGATCACTTGATGTTGTTTCCTGCACCCATCCCGAGTTCATCAATTTCATCAAATTTGCATTCAATTTCCACCTTATCCTCAAATTTATTTTGTCCAACTCTGACACTTCTTTCCCCTTTCTCCATTTCTCTCTCACCATCACTGGATACAGACTATCCACTGATATCCTTTACACAGCTATTGGCTCTCACAGTTCTGTCATATGTAAAAATGATATTCTCTTCTCTCAGTCACTCTGTCCCCACCGCTTCTGTTCTCAAGATGAGGGTTTGCATTCTAGAACACCTGAGCTGTCTTCTTATTTCAGAGAATAGAGTTCCCTTTCCATCACCATCAAGACCCAAATCTCCTCGGGTGAAGGTCAAATTTTCCTGACATCTGTCCTCACCCCATCTTCCCGCTGTCACAACAGACATAGGTGTTATGTTTTGTAACTCTAAAACATAAAAACTAATTGAAAGGAAACATGGAGCCAGGATAACTCATGTTCAGTCTTAGTTTTACTTTTAGTGAGACGTGAAAATGTGACGTGGTGGCATGATGACGTATGCTATTCACCTACTTTTACATAAAGCCCATAATAAATTGTTTAAACAATAAAGAATGTTTAATAAAACAGTATATTTACAATGTTACTCAAATACTACTGAAATATTAAATACACAACACTCCTCCCTGCTTAGCTATAAACTCCAAATCAATATAGGCTAAATCTCAACCTATGTAGTATACCATAAAACATAGAACATAGAACACACATAACTGCTATATAGACATCCACAACATAGTAAATTTTAAATTGCCCCGGTCAGACCTCAAGATTTAATTCTTGTGGAGGATTTCTTACTCTTGTGGGATAATATCTTTCCTAACAAGCGGGGTGGGGTTGTCACTCTGCTTGGTAGGTAAACTTGTGGGAATACACTAAGTGTTTCTGACAGCTTTAGTCACCTTTCTTTTGGGTGTGATGGCATCCTAAACAGTGCATTGCAAACTTCACTGGATGACATGAATCATAATACGCGAGTACAGTGTCTGACATCACCATTTCCTTTACATTTTGGGAAGCAACCTCACACTGATTTGTCCATTGCTATTTCTTCCTGATCTGTAGCAATGAGTTCAAAGAGTGGGCACAGTAGCCAGGTTTGGCAGGAACCTGTAATAGCAAGTGACAAATCCTAAAAAGGACTACATCTGTGACATTTCCTTTGGCCACCACTTATTGCATTTTCTCAGCCCACTTATGTAACTCTTGTGCATTGATGGTACAACCACAGTAAGTGATGCTTGGTTAAAACAATGCACACTTATTGTGTCATGCTCTGTACTCAGGATTTTTAAATATTTTTTAACCCTGTTTTGAGATTTGGGAGATGTTCATTATCAGTTTTACCAGTAACAATTATGTCATCCAGGTAACACTGAGTGCCTCGGCAGCCTTGCAACAACCAGTCCACAGCTTTCTTCCAGAGTGCAGGTGCTGATACTACTCCAAAAAGGTACATTTTATTGTCAAAGTATGCATGTACAATTCAACTCTGATATTCGTCTTCTCCAGATAGCCGTGAAATACTGAAAAACCATGGGGAGTTCTTGAAAAGAAAAACAAACATTCCTCCCACCATGATGATAACTCCAAATCCCTAGCCCTCTCGCTTGCAGAACAATCAGCAACGATAACATCAAATCCCCAGCAACCTGCCTCACAGAGGAAAACCAGTGATGACTGCATCACATCACCAGCCCTTTCCCTCTATAAAATTAGCCTATTATAGCAATAAAGCCCTTGTGATTGGTTATGGTGAGAAATAGTTAGAACTCTTCTTCTAACTCCATCTGTAGGTAGGCCTCAGCTAAATCGACTTTGCCAAAATGTTTCACTCCAGAAAGGCTTGCAAAGATATCCTCTAAACTGAGCAGAATGTCTTGATCTACTTTTAGAACTAGGTTGATGGTGACCTTAAAATCTCCACAGATCCTAACAGGCTCATTCTCCTAGGCTATTGGGACCACTTGTGTTGTCCTTGAGCTAAACTCAACATTGGAAAGAATTCTTTCAGCCTTTATGTGATCTAGCTCACTGGCTACTTTATCATGGCTTTTATAAAGAACAGGACAGGCTTTCCAAAACTTTGAGTGTGGCAATTTCATGTAACACTATTTTGCCCTTGATATGTTTGTGTTTTCCAATGCCATTCTTGAAAACAGCTGTGCCATCATCAGAAACTTTTTTTTAAATTCACTTTTAGTTGACTCTATTGCAGGGGATGTGGCATATAAGTTGTGGATGGATCTCCTATAAAGTTTTAGTTGTCTCACCCAATCATGGCTGCATAACGCTGGCCTTTCTGTTTTTACCACATACAAACCCAACGTGATATGTTGGTTGCAGCAGCTCTCTGGTACGAACATCATTTCCATAGGAGGTATCTTTTCTCCAGTAAAAATTCTTAGTTGGATATCTGCAGACTTCAGTTTTTATCTTTGAAATGCCGTTCAAACCCATTTTGTGGAATGACTGAAACAGCTGTCCAATTCCACTTTAATTAATATACATTTCACCTCTGGTGTAAGCAAGCATATTGCTTGTCTATTATTAGTTTTCTCATTATAAATCTCAAGACTACCCAGTCCTGCATCACTCTTATTGTTATCAAACTTTTCATCAACGGCATGTCGATTAGTGCTCTTTTTGAAATTACAACCTGACTTTCTATCTTTTTCTCTTCCCTGAGCAGTCTATTTATTTTTGTTTGCCTGACATGCATGTATCCTAATTTGTTGCATTTTATGCAAGCTTCACCCTTAAACCTGTATTGGCCTGGACAATGTGAGCCCCTGCCACAAAAGGAACCCAATTTGCTCAGCCAGGCCAATTTCTGTTTAAACGTTGGAATTTTATTCATGCACACTTTCATTCCTGACTAAAACTCAATTGCATCTCTGTCTGTTGTTTCCATTGACACAGATATTTCAACTGATCTTTTAAATGTATGTTGCGCTTTAGCAAGGAGCCATTTTTGAAGTCTATTGCGTAAGATTCAACAAACCAAATGACTCTCAAGGCATCATTAAGCCTAACATTGACCTGACAATGCTCAGACAATCTCTTCAATACAGCCATATACACTGAAATGGATTCCCTTTCCTTTTGCATGTCCTGCAATCAACAACGGTTTTGGTTCTAAATGTTCTTGTACTACTTTTATGATACCAGCAAAGCTTATTTTGGCTGGTTTGGTTGGAGCAGGCAAACTTCTAAGCAAGAACTGCTTGTGGTTGACCCACTAGGGGAAGGGCAGCTCTGCATTCAGTGTTGTGTAATGAATCAGATATTATTGGGGATTTCTGCCTCTTTCTATGGCTAATGAGAGCAAAGATGGCATTGAGTAAACTTTGAAATCATGATAATCATACATTTCCCTTTGGAGGAGCTCAGAAAGATGGTGCCAGAGGTTTTTGTAGACCCAAGTAACTTCTTCTGGATTGTCCACGAAGCATTTTATTCTTCCTTTCCCATGTCTTTCTTTTCTTTACAAAGTGGCTGAGGTTCTGGCGGAGTTCGCGACCTACAGCTATAGCTCAAACTACGGTTCTCTGTAAGTGGTGGGTATTCGCAACAGCCATACGGTTTGCCATGACAACATCTCCAGGAGCAGCCAGGAAGATGTGTGCCTTTGGGGTGTGGCCCCGTAGACTTCCTGGTTCCTTCCTGATTTTGCCAACTGAAGTGTCACGGGGAGTGAAACACTGGGGCAGCAGGTGGTAGGTGCTGCTATTGGAAGAAGAACTCTGTTCTCTCTCTCTCTCTCTCTCTCTCTCTCTCTCTCTCTCTCTCTCTCTCTCTCTCTCTCCTTTGATAGAGGGTGAGAGCCTGTTGGTCCCCAAGTTGGGGGGCTAGGAGAAGCAATGTGGAAGATTGTAACATTGGAACAGCGAGCTGCTGGTCTCCTATTCTCATTGTTGCAGGAGTTATTCCCCTCTCTCACTGGTGGGTGAGAAAGACTCAGTTTGAGATACTGAAGCACCGGGTTATAGACTGTGGTTTTGTTGGACTCCTGATCAAGGTCTCTTTGGGGAATTTTACTGTGGTCCACCAAAGACAAGAAAAACATCTTGAAGGAGCTTACAGTATAATGAGAGGAAGGATGCGAGAAGGTTCATGAGAGGAAGTCTTGAAACACCAGTCCTTAGTCTAGGAGTGCAGAGACGAAGGATGGCAGACGTGGCTATCCCCCAAGGATATTAGCTATAGAGTGTTCCTGGCAAAGTCAGCACGAAGGTTGCTGTCTGTTCTTGGCCTTGATGAAAAGAGCAAGATGTTGTAAATCCAGAGCAACATGCACAAAATGCTGGAGGAACTCAGCAGGTCAGGCAACATCTATGGAAATGAATAAAGAATCGATGTTTCAGGCCGAGACACCTCTTCAGAACTGAAAGGAAGGTGGTGGGGAGGGAGGAAGATACCAGAATAAAAATCTGGGGGGAGGGGAAGGAGGAGAAGTTAGGAGGTGATAGGTGAAGTCAGTTGGGTGGGAAAGGTAAAAGGAATCTGATTGGAGAGGAGAGTGGTCTGGGAGAATCGGAAGAAGAAGGGATACCGGGGGAGGCGATAACCAGGTGGGGAGAAGAGACATTTCACTCTAACTTTCAATATACTCATGGCAAATACAGCTAATCTTTGTACTTTTCTTTCAATAATCCCACACAATGTTTCGGCACAAGACAGATTCCTTTGCCTGTACTTGATCCTGTTCATTGTGCAACAATCATTAATGGAATTCTTAGCATATTTCATGTCTTAAGTGGGATGGTCCATTAAAATGGATTTTTTTCCAGATTTGTCCCACTGATTTGTCCCACTTGCCTTTGTCAAGTTTATAAAGAGAATGTCCAATGTCAGCATTTAACCTGTACTAGTAAGGTCGCCCACAAAGGTGATGAACTTGACTAGCATCTATAATGATCATGAAAAAAATTATTTTTTTTGGTATTCAGTTCTATTGGTGTCAGTGTCAATGCCTCTTGTAGTGCCAACAAGAGTTTCCATTATTACAAATGTCATTATAAGAACGTGAAAGGTCTTTCCCAGCACAAAGCCTATCAGCTCCACTTTACATCAGTTGGCTGTATTATGCAAGCCAGTGCAGGTATTGTTCAATTCAATGGCTCAGCACTTATTCATTATCATGAGAACTGGCTGTAATTCAAACGAGGACTTAAAGGCATTTCCACCAGGAATCTTATTACCAATTACATAACCATGAAAACTGAAAGTCTTGATATACTGTATCTATCAATGCAGGTGCATCAGAGGGTCCTTCATGAATTTATTTGATTAACATCTGAAATGACCATTTAATGGAACCAAATTCTTGCAATGGATAATGGTTTTCTTTGCAAATGAATTCCCTTAATTGCAGATACAATGAATGAAGGCTAATGTGATCATGTACTCAGAGTGAATATCCTTCAGAGGCTAACCTGGCATAGTAATGGAATCTCCGGAAGGTTACAAAGGTTAACACACATCCAAATCTTGTCTTCAAGTAAGGTTACATACAGCAGAAGCTTCCCAGTGGCCATGTGTGTTTTTCCTAAAACAAGTCTTTGCAGACAAAGTTGGGTAGTATTTTCAATTATTAGGTTTTATTTATAAGGAGAGATCTCAGAGGAATGTAGGAGGTTGAGGGTTGACCTTACAGAGGTTTATAATGATTATAAGGGGAATAGATAGAGCAAACATTGGATTTCCAGCATCTGCAGATTTTCTCTTCTCTGAGAGTAGATAATAAGTCTTTTTTTCGAACAGTGGGGGAACTAGAGGTCATAGCTTTGTCAGGAAGAGAGAAATTTCGCAGATATCTGAAGGGAAAATATTTCACTAAAAGGGTGGTAATTATCTAAAATGAGTTGTTAGAGTAAGCTGTAGAAGAAGCAAAAAAAAGCAGTGTTTAAAAAAAGAGTTGGCCGGGTACAGTACTTGGATGGGAAATATTGAAGGACAAGGGCCTAATATGGGCAAATGGATTAGCATGGATAGACTTCATAGTCAGCATGGACAAGATGGTCTGGGCTGTTCAAGTCTATGGTTCTATGATCTTTTACAGAGCTCCAGACATTAAAGAATGTGATGAGTTGCCTTGGTACATTGATACTTGCTATTGTCTCTGTAAGAGGTACATAACATGTACAGCAAGATGCTCGGGAAAATTTTCAATTGGATTAGTCCTCAACACATTTTGATAGGAATTTCCTCTCATGATCTCTCTGCCAACCACTCTGAATGATGTTATTCTCCTTCTTTTTGGAATGGCCCTGTAAGGACTTAGATCTCCAGCGAGCTGAATATTTCATCAAGCGCCAGGCTAAAATTCTGTCTGGTCTACAACGGATGGTGCCCCAGAGTAGAGGAGGCAACTAAATCACTTTGTGAGGATCACAATTATATATTGTTCTCCTGGTCCAGAATTGTTTGCAGTTGTTAGAGTCCTCAAACACCTATTGTCTATTGTCTATAAAAGGAAATGCCATTCACTCTGGCAGTGCTACCCCTGAAATACGGTATCCATGCCCTTTGCCTGAGAATTAACGGGCCATGTGAACTCCCTGGATACACTAGCCTCCAGTTCTCATACCTGGCTCGTTCACAGATGTTTAGTCCTATCCCCCTTGACTGATCAATTCTTCAGTATTTAACTTAAAGGTGTGATTGCATCCTGCACTGAAGTGTCCAGATAATGCTCCTCCTCACCAGTGCTTCATTGTGTCCGCATCTCACATTGATCAGATCTGAGGCTGTGTTCCTTGAGCTGCATGCGTTCACTGCAGATGTGGTCACTTTGGATCTAAATGGTGGTTATCAGCTCCTACCAGCTGCATCCTCCATGTCTGTCTTGCTGTTGTTGGTCTTAGACTATTGATTCAATGTAGTTGATGCATTTAATTCAGTTACCATCACCCTTACCTCATCAACACCCATTACACTCTGCAGTCCAAACTCCATGTCCACAGCACTAACAAGCACACTGTGCTTTCACTTGGGTTCTGAATCAATATATCAGACAACTTGAATTAACAAATTCCAACTGATTAGCCATTTATCTAGGAGACCAAGGATAGTTGTGTACTCATCATATTTCTGAAACCCTTTTTTATCTGGTGTCTCTAGAAACATGACTGGTTAGCCCCTTGCTAACAAGCCAATGGACGCAGTGGTGAGAAAACCACCTCTCTCAAACTCCATATGTCTAGGGTTGATATGACTTAGGTCCCACCAAATCGGGAGAGCCAGGATGTTTTGACCACTCTCACCTCAATCTGAGCAAATATTGTGTAAATACTGCCCCCACGCAATTAGCCATCAGCAACAAATACTGCAACAGATCATACACAGCATGCAATTATTTAGAAATGTTAGCTTTATCGAACAGTTAGTAGGGAAAAGGAAGGGGAAAAAGTACAACAAGGACCTGTTACAGTTAACCCAGTCCAAATGTGCACATAAGTTGAAGCTTATCTTGAAGTTGTCTTTAACTCATGCGCTGTACCCACGATCTGTGTGAAAGCACATACCTTCTTCTGAATGTTGCTTGAAATCCTTCTCAAACAAATGGGCTCCCCCACAGGAGTATTGGTCCTTCCTCCTTGAAGACTTTCATATGCATGAAGCACCGTGTGCAACAGGGACAGCATCCCCAACTACCTTCCCTCCTACCTTCTCCCAGCTCCCCCCTTAAAAGACGTCAACCCACACCAGTGTCCTTCACAAAAACCTCTCCGCCCAGTATTGTCTAGATCCATTTCCTAATTCCACCATCCTGACTGGCTGACACAACATTCCTAATTTGAACAACATAGACCCTTATCTTTAACTCAAACCCAAACATGTTAAAAGTAGAGCAGACTGCTCTTGTAGAATTGATACAATGAAATACCTACAGAATAGCAGTTAAAACCTTAACCAGGGCATTACATTCCTTTTAATTGCCACGAGCTTAAGGTGATTTGATTGTTAATCATAAAGTAAACCAATGAATTTTCAAAATGAAAGCGCTAAGTATCACCATAACATTTCTCTAACTTAAGCAGCTACTATAATTCAAAACTTAATTACTGTTTAAAATATGAAAGAGCAGATTGAGAATAGGGGGTGGTAGGCACCATACATGTGAGACAGTGAAGCAAATGCATCCCAGCCTGCAAGGATGGAAAATTTTCATGTCTATTTGCTTGAAAATGTCTAATGAGAAACGATGTTCATCAACTTACACTTCTTCTGATCGGGCACAATACCTCAAAACTGATCCTAGATTGGTACAAAATGATGAAGAGCAGTTCTGATCCCTAATGGTCATGAAATTTTAATAATCATTTTAATAGAATATAATGTTGCCACAGATTGGGACCAAAGAAGCTTTTCTGCTGGATAAGCTTAACATGTTGAGGCACATCAGAAGACTTAAGGGCAAAGCAAAGCATCAGTTCTGCCAGTAAAAGCCAGTTTCACTTAGCATTTCACCCATGAGAAAGCGTAAATAAAAACTTAACCGCATCCTCGTCTTCATTGAGCATAAATTCGTCTTGATATGGCAAAAAGCTTGTCTGATGAACAGTGACTCTCTCAACCTCTTTGATGTTAATCCATTTAGTTACACAAACTTAACCTAAATTTTTCATTCTCTCCATTTTCCAAGCATTGTCTCCTCATTTGAGTGCTCAATAGACCAAATCCTTTGCATCTCTGTTGTGTATTTGATACTTCAATAATATTTGAGTATTCTTGTATGTATATTGTTTGATTAAGTATTCTTGTTTGTTTAAATAATTAATTACAGGTTATATATAAAAATATGTGAATTGCATACGTTATCACGCTACTACATGATATGTGCACGCTTTGCTTAAAGTAAATTTGAACAACATCCATATTTTTGGATTCCTGTGAGTTTCTTTGAATTAGTTTAATGTTTTGAATTTACAAAAAATAACAATCTCTTACTTGCTCTTTCCTGTTTACATTTTACGTTTCACATTGCCTTTTTCTTCTTGGTCTGTGCCTCTTTTTGTGGGTCTCTGCATTCTACATCTTTTATAAACCATATGTAGGATCATCTCCAAAATAATTTGTTAAGGGACAGTAGTAAATTGTGTAGTTTGTTCTTTTAATGAGCTTTTATTCTTGATTGCCTGATGCTGTTGTGGGATGTCACAAAATGTAGGGGAATAAAGTAAGTTCTGGTGGAATAAAGCCATTTAACATTTGTATTTCACCCATGGGCATTGGTAAATAAGGCATCTTAATGAATTACACTTTTGAATACTCTTTAATTATTAAAATTAATATTCTAATCTAAGGGGTTAAAGACACAAGGGAGAAACTTACACTTGCACCAGCTTGTGCATGATAAAACTCTATTTCCTTTCATTTCCCAGTTAATTAGCCATTACCAAGAAATTGGTCAAATATCTTAATGTATCTGATGATTGTCTCAGATAGACAATTAACTGTGTCTTAAGTTCAAAGTAAATTCATCATCAGGGTTCATATATGTCACTATATACAACCCTGAAATTCATTTTCCTGCCGAGATACTCAATAAATCTATAGAATAATGGCCATAATAAAATCAATGAAAGACTGCATCAACGTGCATTCAACCAGTGTGCAAAAGGCAACAAACTGATCAAATACAAGAAGAAGTAAATAATAATAATAAATGAGATGAAGAGTCATTGAAAGTGGGACCAGAAGTTCTGCGAACACATCAGTGATGGGGCAAGTGAAGCAGAGTGAAATTATACCACTTGGTTCAAGAGCCTGATGGTTGAGGGGTATAGTTGATCGTGAAGCTGATGATATGAGTCCTGAGGTTTCTGTACCTTCTTTCTGATGGCAGCAGTAAGAAGAGAGAATGATCTGGGTGGTGAGGGTCTCTGATGATGGGTGCTGCTTTCCTGTGACTTTGTTTCATGTAGATGTGCTCAATTGTAGTGAAGAACTTACCCCAATGGAGTGGGCTATATCCACTATTTTTTGTATGATTTTCAATTCAAGGGCTTGGTGTTTCCATACCAGGCTACTGTATAATATGTCTAGTCAGCATATTCTCCACTACACAGCCATAGAGGTTTGTCAATTTTTTTAGATGTCATGCTAAATCTGTGGGAACTCCTAAGAAAGCAGAGGTGCAGCATTGCATCTTTCATAATTGCAATTAAGTGCTGAGCCCAGGCCAGGTCCTCTGAAATAATAACACCAAGAAATTTAAAGTTGCTCATCCTCTCCACTCCCGATCTCTGATGAGGACTGGCTCATGGGTTCTTGGATTCCTCCTCGCAAAGTCAATAATCAGCTTGTTGGTCTTGCTGACATTGAGTAAGAGGCTGTTGTTATAATTCAGCCTACAACAGTAGTGCCATCAGCAAACTTGAATATGGGACTGGAGCTGTGCTTAGCTACACAGTAACATGTGTAAGCAAATAGAGCAGGGGGTTAAGCACACATCCTTGGGGTGCATCTGTGCTGATGAAGATTGTTGGCAGTGATTTTGTTGCCAGTCTGAACTGACTGGGGTCTGCAAGTGAAGAAAACTAGGATCCAGTTGCACAAGGATCTATTGAGGCTAAGTTCTTGGAGCTTATTGGTTAGTGTTGAAGGCATGATGGTATTGAATGCGGAGCAGCAGTTGATAAAGAGCATCCTGATGTATGCACCTTTGCTGTCCATATGTTCCAGGAAGCACTGTGTAAGCATTGGCCTTTTGAGGTAAACCTACAAACTTGTTTGTTAACTTTGCTAAATTACAGGATCACATCATGCAGGGTTTGGAAAAGTGAAGTGCAATAAATGGGCCTGAACTGTCCCCATAAGATCATAAGATATAGGAGCAGAATTTGGTTATTTGGCCCATTGAGACTGTTTCACCATTCCATCATGCCTGATTTATTATCCATCTCAACCCCATTCTCTTGCCTTCTCCCCATAACCTTTCACACACTTACAAATCAAGAACTTTTCAATCTACACTTTAAATACACAGGCAGTCCCCGGGTTACGTACGAGTTCCATTCCTGAGTCGTCTTTAAGTTGGATTTGTACGTAAGTCGGAACAAGTACATCCGGTATTATTTAGTGTCAGTTAGTCAAACATTTGTCTTAGTATATGGTATATATTTTACCTTTCTATGCATATAAAACACTTAAGAAACATATGTATTCCAATAATTAAACCAATGTGTTGCTTAATAATAATTGTAGCTTTCATCGGGGCAGGGCCTTTCACATGCTCCATTATTCTCACTTTATCCGTTATCCTTTAAAATTGTTCCGATCGTTGACCAACTGTAGCCTAACGCTTTTCCAATGACCGATGGCATTTCACCTCTTTCCAAACGTTTTATTATTTCCACTTTATTTTCAATCGCGATTGCTTCCCGTCAATGGAACAGAAACACTGTGGGTGGCCGGTCCCGACCTGCGGTGGGTCCCGAGGTCTGCTGGGTCCTAAGGACCACAGCATTGAATTCCCCAGGTCCTAAACTGTACTACACTGAGACAGGTTAAATGGGACAAGTGGGGGCTGTGCTGGGTTTAGGTATTTGATCCTCCACGATATTCCGCGTGGGAATTTAAACTGGAGGTGGTAGTGTTTTTTTTACGATGTTGAGTTGCGAGCTCGACATCAACATGGCACAGATGGTACAGGAGTCACAGGATCAGCATCAACACAGCACAGGAGCGGTCTGTCACTAAATTGAACTGGGGAACCTCCGTTCTCTAGCCCAGTGCTGATCTGACTGCGCCACCAGCCAACCAGAACGGCGATGGGGAGGGGGGGGGGGGGCAGGGTCAGTGTGAATCTTACTTAGAAAAATTTAACCCAAACACAAAGTTAAACACTCAACAGTGTCAATGGCAATGACTTAAAATGGCGGATGGTGTTCTCCTTCCTCGGTTTGTAAGTACGAGTAGTCCGTAAGTCAGATGTTCGTAACTCGGGGACTACTTGTACACATGACTTGGCCTCCACAGCCATCTGTGGCAATGAATTCCAAGCATTCACCACCCTCTGGCTAAAGAAATTCCTTCTCATCTCTGTTCTAAAGGGTGTCCTTATATTCTCGTTTGAAACTTCCCAACTATAGGAAAAGTTCACTCAATGTCCACTCTATCTAGGCCTTTCAATATTCAATATGTTCCAATGAGGTTCTCCCTCATTCTTCTAAACTCCTATGAATACAGGCTCTTGCGTGCCTCCTTTCATTTCATAGATAAAGGGCTAAAACTGCTCACAATACTCCAAGTGCAGTGTCACCAGTGCCCTATACTGTCTCAGCATTACACCCTTGCATTAATGTTCTCGTCCTCTCGAAAGGAATGTAAACATTGCATTTGCCTTCCATACCCCTGCATGCCCCTGACTCAACCTGGAATTCTGCACCAGGTCGCTTTACAACTCTAATTTTTGAAATTTCTCCCCATTTAGAAAATAGTCTATTCCTTTATTCCTTTTACCAAAGTGCATGACTATATACTTTCCTACACTATATGCTATCTGCCATTTCTTTGCCTATTCTCCTTACCTGTCTATGTCCTTCTCCAGACTGCAGACTACCACAACACCACATGCCCTCCACCTATTGTCCTCAAAACTGCCCACAAAGCCATCAATTCAGTCATCCAAATCATTGACATATAATGTGAAAAGAAGCAGTCCTAACATTGACCCCTACAGAACTCCACTAATCACCAGCAGCCAACTGGAAAAAGACCCCCTTTACTCCATCATTTTACCTCCCGCCAGTCAGCCAGTATTCTATCCATGCTAGTATCTTTACTGCAATACATGGGCTCTTATCTTGTGTAACTCTTGGAAAAGGGCCTTCTGAAAGTTCAAGTAAACAACATTAAATAACTCTCCATTGTCTATACTGCATGCTCATTCCTCAAAGGTTTCCAACAGTTTTGTCAGGTAAGATTTCCCCTGAAGGGAATCATGCTGACTTCTGCCTATTGTATCATGTGCCTCCAAGTACACTGAGATCTTATTCTTGATTCATCACACACAAAGTGCTGGAGGAACTCAGCGGGCCGGGTAACGTCTATGGAACAGAGTAAACAATCGATGTTTCGGGCCGAGACCCTTCTTCAGGAGTGGAAAGGAAGGGGAGAAGTCAGAGTAAGAATGGGTGGATTGGGAGAAAGAAGTCCAGGGTGCCAGGTGATAGGTGAAATCAGGAGTGGGGGAAGGGGGAGAAGTAAAAAACTCAGAAGTTGATTGGTGAAAGAGAGAAAAGGCTGGAGAAGGGGGAATCTGATAGGAGAGGATAGAAGACCATGGATGAAAGAGAAGTGGGAGGAGCACCAAAGGGAGCTGATTGGCAGGTAAGGAGATAAGGTGGGAGAGGGAGACAGGAATGAGCCTCCTGCACATCGGAGACTGTTTCACTGAATACTGACACTCCAGCAGAAAAAGTGGGATCTCCCTGTAACCATCCATTTCAATTCAAATTCCCATTCCCATTCTGACATGTCAGTCCATGGCCTCCTGTACTGCTGCAATGAGCTCACACTCAATTTGGAGGAACAATATCTTATATTTTGTCTAGGTAGCCTGCAACCTGATGTCATGAATATCAATTCCTCAAACTTACGGTAATTGCTCCCACTCCTCTCCTTTACCGTTCCCCATTCCTGTTTCCCTCTGATTGTTTGCTCTGTTCCATGGATGTTATCCTGCCTGCTGAAACCTGGCCAATCAACTTCATCGCCTCCTCTCTCCTGGTTTCACCTATCACCTTGTACTTCTTCCTCCCTTCCCCCCCACATTCTCAATCCAACTTCTCCCCTCCTTTCTAGTTCTGAGCAAAGGTCTCAGCCTGAAATGCCGACTGTTTCATCGCTTCCATAGACGCTGCTTGACCTGCTGAGTTCCTCCAGCATTTCCTGTCTGTTGCTTTGGATCTCCAGCACCTGCAGATTTTCTTCTGTTTCTTATTCTTAATAATGGATTCTAACATCTTACCAACCACTGAAATCACACTAGTTCAACCATCACTTCCTGCTTTTGCCTCCTTCCCTTCTTATAGAATGGAGTGCCAATTGCAATTTTCATATCCCCCAGGACCATTCTAGAATCTAGCGATTCTTGATAGATCACTACTAATGCCTCCACAATTTCTTCATCTACCACTTTCAGAACCTTGGGTTGTAGTTGATCTGATTCTGGTGACTTTTCTACTTCAGATATTTCAGATTTCCAAGTTCCTTCTTCTTAATAACAGCAACTACACTTCCATCAATATCCCACAAGTAGCGTTTCCGGACCACGCTTCCCATCTGCCAGCCTTATATGAAATAAATAATTCCCTGAAACTCCTGCTGCTGAACAAAGGCTATTTTAAAATGCTTGATACCTGCAAGGAGCGATCACCAGTATCGATCAAACAGCAGTAATTTGGGACTACCTGAAGCATGGGAATGGAGAGTAGATTAGGAATATCATCAGCAATCCCACACAGGGGAAGCTCATGTTTCCCCCACTTTACTTTGTATTTCATCTCCATGGCAACCATTTGAGGATTCAGATCTCTCTTGCTTTCTTTCAACAACAGAATAGACATTGGGATTCCCATGGGTAAAGATGGTGCAGATGAATTAGAATGAAAGCAACTTCAACAATTATTTAAATTTTGTTTTTCATTTTTGTCTGCTGGTTATTCAGCTGAGTGCATGGGTGATACGTAGCATCGATTTAGCAGACCAAGGGACAGATGAAATCTAATTGAATTGAATTGACTTTATTACTTACATCCTTCATATACATGAGGAGTAAAAATCTTTACATCACATCTCCATCTAAATGTGCAATGAGTAATTTATAACAAATAGTATGCAATAAATTTCTAGGCTTTTTACCGTTATTCATATGGGTATTTGCATATAAAGCTATCACATTATTATAATGTACAATCATGTGTGGGATTTCTTTCATAAGTCTAAGACATGACTCTTACATGTTGATTGAGAGTCAATTCTTGAATGCAGCATAATTTCTCTCGATCTGAGCATAATCTTCAATGTAACATGGTAGCCAGCATAAGAGGTTCCTGTTAGAATTTTTGGAAGAGCTGAAAGTTCTGATTTAAAAAGTCAGCAGATGCTATTTACCGGCCATAGGACATCATTTTAATGTTACCTTGGTTTGCAAAATAAGTTACGTATGTAAATGCACTTATTAACGTATGCATTATTGCACAGTTTGTTACCATAACTGTACAACAGAAAGAATGATGAGAAAAACAAAGCGTTTTCTGTTAAATTTTAATATTAATATCTTAGAAAATGCAGGGTCAAGGTTAAACAGTAGATAAATGGCAATATGCAGCATTAAAATAAATGGTGATAATGTGATTTTGTGATCACCAACTAAGGATTGCAAGGAACAAACACTGAAGAATACCAAAAAATCTCAGATCTTCTTTTTCATTTTGGGTCTTTAAAAGTCATAGAAACTATTTAGAAGTGATTTGGACTATAATCAATAGCCATAAGGCAAGTGCAATATTAATGTGTGAGAACATTTATGAACAGGAGAAATCGGCAGAGTTATGGGGAAAGAACAGAGCAGCAAGGTTAATAATATCAGAATTATAACTAAGTGTATTATCTCTGACATGTGTTGTGAAAGAAGTTGTTTTGTGACACAGTATAGTGTAATACACAAAAAGAATTGCTGCATGTTGCAACAAGAAATATAAACTAAGCAAATAGTGTTGCAAGAAGAGACCAAAGTAGTGATGTGATTTTCATGGGTTCATCGTATGTTCAGAAATCTAAAGGTGGAAGGGGAGGAAACTGATTCTACAATGTTGAGTGTGTATCTTCAGGCTCCTGTTCCTCCTCCCTGATTGGAATAATGACAAGGGAGCATTTCCTGGATGGTAAGGGTCCTTAATGATGAATGCCACCTTCTTTAGACAGTGCCTTTGGAAGATGTCCGCGCTGGATGGGGAGGCTTGTGCATGTGATGGAGATGGCTGAGTCTGCAAGCTCCTGCAGCTTCTTTTGATCCTTTGCATTGGAGCTTCCATACCAGTCAGTTCACTCTCCATGGTACCTCTACAGAAATCTTTTAGAGTCGTGACATATCAAATCTCTTTTAAACTCCTAATAAAGTGTAACCCCTGATGGGCCTTCTTTCTGACTGCATCAATATGCTGGGCACAGGATAGATATTCTAAAACGTTGACACCCAGTAACACAAAGCTGCTCAGCCTTTCCACTGCTCACTCCTCAGTAAGGACTAGTGTCTCTTCTCCACTTCCTGAAGTCCACAATCAATTCCTTCATGTTTCTGACATTGAGTGCAGGCTTGTTGCTGTGGCGCCAAGCAACCACCCAAACTATCTTGCGCTTGAGTGCTGCCTCAACCCCATCTGAGATTCTACCAACAACAATCGTGTGATCAACAAATTTCTGGATGACATCTGAGCTGTGCCTACCACAGTTTTGAGTGCCGAGAGAGAAGAGCAGTGGGCTAAGCATGTATCCTAGAGGCGTGCCTGTGTTGAATGTCAGTGAGTGGATGTCATTTTCCATCTGCACTGACTGCGGTCTACTGATAAGAAAGTCAAGGATCCAGTTGCAGAAGGAGATACAGATGCCCAGGTTTTGAAGTTTGTTGATTTGTACTGATGATATGATAGTGTCCAACACTGAGGTGTAATGAATAAGCAAAGTCAAAGTAAACTTCATTATCAAAGTACTTGCATGTCACCACACACATCCCTGAGATTTTTTTTTCTGCAGGCATACTTAGCCAATCCATGGAACAGTAACTGGAAACTATAAACAAACTGTGCAAATGCAGATAATAAATAAGAATAGCAGCCTGATGTAGGTACTACTGTTGTCTAGGTGGTCTGAAGCTGAATGGAAAGCGTTGAGATGGCATCTGCTATAGATATCTTGTTGTTGTAGTTCTTGGATAGCTCTTACAAACAGCTGATGGCTCAAGTGGTCTCTGCTTGCTGTGTGATTCTGCGATTCACCAAAGAACTCCACATATAAAGTGTGTGTGGGTAAGAGCTTTAGGAACAATTAGATTTGACTGTTCTCTTTGGACACAGCCCATTGGTAGGAGTGAAAGGCCAATGAATTAAATTTCAAGGTTAGACAATGAAACCTCTATACCCAAAGCATTGTCTCCTTTTCAGATGATCAATCTCTTGCTGCAAACTCCAGTAATTTTTTATTTCTATTTATGAATCTATTCTTACCTTTTTCCTTATCTTTAATGTTTTGTAAAGCTTATTTTATAAAGCATGCAGTTCAATATTCTTTGTATTTGCTGTGGAATTCAAGGTTGAAGTGTTACGTGATACATCTTTGTTTTACTTCATCTGTCTGCAGAAGCTGAACAGTATTGTTACTCACCAAGCTTGTTTTGTTCAATATCTAGCTGAAATCAGGAAAATGTGTTCTACCTACACATCTCTTTAATAAACTGATGAAACTCTCCACCTTCCTTTCTACCATTTTTCTTCCATTTCAAGATGTGACAGTAGAATAAATAGAGGTAGAATCAGACAACGGGTAACCTTGAGAGTCATCTCTCCAGGTAAAATCTGAACAGGCAAGAAGACTTAGCATGTCTAACTAGTGGTGAATGCTTGGAAACAGTGTAATTGTGGGAGCAGAATCATTTTCTAGCTAACTGGAGAATGGGTAATTGTTACACTTTTCTTCCAGGCATCATTGAATTTGAAACCAGTTACATTTAGAAGGGCAGAACAAGTGACACCTGCCAACTCAGTCTCGCCCCCCACCAACACCCCTCCCCCCTTGCACACGGATCTCCAGCAATATCATTTTGGATGTGCTGGTAAGTAACAAATGAGAATAGGGGCACCACAATTTTCTCCATATCTTACTTTCCTCTTTGTGGAAGAATCCACTTGCTTTTGTTTTCCCGTATCACAATGGGTGTGATAGTGACCTCACTGACAGAGGAGACTGATGGTTCCACAGTGTTACAACTTCAAAGACTTCTCAGGAGAATTTGAGAAATGTTTACTTTTCTGGTACTAAAATGTAATGCACATTTTGTGTTCATGCTTAATGTATTTGAACGATGGACATGTAACTTTGCCTTCAAAGCAACCTAATCCTTTGAAAAAGGCACTTAGATTGAAATCATATTTGCATTTTGGCAGATTCTACAAGTTTGTCTGGTTTGGAGGCGCAAATGCATGGGATCAGAAAAAGCTGCAGAATCTCTACACTCAGCCAGCTTCATCATGATCACTATCCTCCCCACCACTGAGGACATCTTTAAAAGGTAGTGCCTCATTAGGGATTCTCACCATCCAGGACATGTCCTCTTCTCATTGCTACCATCAGAGGAAGATGCAGAAGCCTGCAGATGTATATTCAGCAGTATGGGAACATGTCTTTCCCTTCCACCATCAGATTTCTGGATGGTCCATGACCTCTACTTCACTATTCTGCTCTCTTTATCCACTGTTTATTTCTTTATTTTATATTTATTATTGTAACATATCCTACTTCTTAATATATTATACGGTATAACTGTAGCAAAAGAACAAAATTCATAACATATCTCAGTGATAATAAACCTGATTCCGATTCTGATTTTGTCTTCTGTCTTGTACTTTGAGTAATAAGTTAGGCTTGAGTAAATAAGTTGAAAATAAATTCACATATTTCTCCAATAAGTGAAAACACATTGTCCCCTGTTTGGATAGAACACTATTCTTTGCGTATGACAAAAAAAACAAATGAGACACTGTATCTCTATCATGCTGTTCTAGGAACTAAACCAACAATGTGTCATAGTGCAGGAGAGACTGAACTTCACTATTTGTCTATATTAATAAATAATACTTACTGAATAAGAAGAAGGGTGGTGCAGGGATAAGCTGATATACTCATTCATCAAATTGGTAGCTGTTTCCCAATTTAGATTTGTTCTTCAAGACTCAGATACTGCATGGATTGGAAGATTAATAGTCACTGTGCAGGTCTAAAACAGAATTATAGAGTTACCAGAAGAACCAAAAGGAAAGCATTTCATTTCAGTGAGCTAACAAGAATTGATTGTCTCGCTTTATTTCTGTGAAGCAAACCAGAATAACAATTTCTTCAAGCATAAACTTCTCTAGTTTAGATTAATAGTTTTGCAACCCAACTCCCAGTCTGTCAACCTACCTTACTAATCATTGCTAATTAGAGGTGTTCTATTGATGATTCTTCTGTCCTTTATCACTCTTCCAATCATTACTGTTTCTTCTCTGCCGAGTGTCACCTTTTACCTTTTTGACAAAAACATATTGTGCTGGAAGGGGGAATACTTAAAGGGCTTACAACGAGTGGGAAGGCACATTACATGGGAACATAGACACAGCAGCAGTGAACGTGGCACCTTTCCATGTCCTCACCTGAATGTATTATTTCTTTTTCTGGAACCATTTGCCAAAGCATAGTTTCCTGGAACTATTAGCAGTAAGCTATATTCAGCACAACTCGTGTTTCTGCAGTTTAATGCTATTGCATTAGAAATTAACTTTATCTGTACAACTTTTCGTAACTCCAGTAAAATCGATCAAGATCGAGAGCTTCTTGTTTTTCTTGTTTATAAGCCTTTGAAGGGGCAGTTATAATATCATACAAAAGCATGAATGTTTTAAAAGATTTTCAAATCTTTAAAAGTTACTAAAACACCTAACTGCAGTCCACTGAAACAGGTTCTGTCTGGTTAGTTAAAACTCTGAAAATTGAGTTAGTCGAGTGGAGTGAATGTGAAAATCTCACTGGATTTATGATTAATCCATTTTCAGCTGCTTTAATCAAACTGTAGTCTTCCATTATCAGGAATTACATGGAATACGTCCTGAATGAAACGAATTTTAAATAATATTTACTTGGTGATTGATTCAATTGCATTGCTTCATTGACAGGCTTTAATTCAGTAAATCAATTTTGCATGGAAAATGGCAAAAAATCCCACATCAAACTTCCTACTAAGAATGAATTGAGCTCAAGTTACCAACAGAACCCAAAATGGAAATTTGACCCTTAGGAATTTGAATGTCCATCTATCCCTCCTCATGACATAACTTCAAAATATCTGCTTATTTGAAACCTTGTACTCAAAACCTCATATGTAGCCTTATTTATAGCAGATTAAGTTTAGCCTTTATGTAGTACATTACCGAAGAGCCAGAAGCTATATGACTCATTCTTTTCCTCAATTAACATTGTTGTACTTGAACTTTCCGGAGGATTATCAAAAGTGATCAAGATTGGGTACACTCTGTAACATTTCTTTCCTCAAATTAGTGGTAAGAAGGTCATGGCTTCAGCAGAAACTAAAGATCAACCCAGAAATTGTATGCTGTCGTTGATGTTGGTATTTAATGGACCACCAAGGGACAAAATCATTTGACATTATGTTAATATGCAAAACAGGATCAAGTTTATTATGCAAACATGAGGAAATCTGCAGATGCTGGAAATTCAAACAACAACACACACAAAATGCTGGTGGAACACAGCAGGCTAGGCAGCATCTATAGGGAGAAGCACTGTCGACGTTTCGGGCCAAGAACCTTCGTCAGGACCCTTCGTCAAGTTTATTATACCAGTAATACAAAATATTACTTGCATGAATGAGTCAGTGTATTAAAATAAAGTTTGGTAATTCACATATTAATAAGGCCTTTTGAAATCTAACAATGAGTTGAGCTAAGGACATGACAAAATGAGCAGAGAAAGGCCACACAGCCCATAAATTGCTTCTTTTTAACTCACTTCTACCTTCCATCCTTGATCCATATAAGTACTGGCTCCCGCCTCATCCAAAAGTCGATCAACTCCATTCTGAATATTCAGAATGATTGGGTATTCCAAGGCTTCTGGGGCGGGCAAGTCCCAAGATTTAGAACTGTTCTGTAAAGAAGTTTCTCATGTCAATCCAAAATGGCTAACCATATATCCTGACCATATATAATGATTTCCACTTCTAGACCACATAAACAAGGGAAAACAATAGTTCTATTCTACGAGCAAACACGAGGAAATCTGCAGATGCTGGAAATTCAAACAACAACACACACAAAATGCTGGTAGAACACAGCAGGCTAGGCAGCATCTATAGGGAGAAACGTCAACGTCGCTTCTCCCTATAGATGCTGCCTAGCCTGCTGTGTTCCACCAGTATTTTGTGTGTGTTATTAGTTCTATTCTACTGAGCTCCCATAGATTCTTCAATGTTCTTAGTGACAGGATCCTAAATTTGGACTATAGTTCTGTTTTTACTTAACTTCCAGCCCATAATATTCAACTAAGTAATAGCAAATTTTGAAACCTTCACCTAACAATTATCAACAAAATATTAATTTTCATTCTGCATAAACATGTATGTCAAAGCTCTAATATTGTATGGAAAAAAACAGTTTCTTCTGGGTATCCACATGTTGCTGCCAAGATACCTGCATCCACCACTGAGGACCACCTTCTTCAACTGCTTTGGACTGGATGGTGAAGATGTAAACAGGATGCCCCTCAGTTTGACTCACACTGTATTGTAACAACTTCACTCTGAGGTTGGGCTGCTTTGGATTAAAAGGCTGTCAGAACCTACATTTTCTTTGCCCTGAGTACTAAAATATTTTTTTCTGATGTGTGAAAACCGGCTAAAGACTAAGACCTGTGGTGCTGATGACCTCAGCGTTAGGCCAGAAATGCCAGCTGGTAACAATTCAGCCCAGATCTTTTGCAACCAAATGTAAAACCATGCTTGAGTCTTACAACAGAACGACCGTCTCCAATGGTTGGTTAATTGTGGCTTTGCTGTGAAAATATACATGTGAGATTTTGCTCTGAATAGCAAAGTATGAAAAAAATATATCAATGATATCATAAAATAGATAATAACCATACCAATGGTGGCAAGGATTAGTTGGGTTGTACGGTACATTACTATGTCAAGAAGTCTATTTAATTAGTACCTGTTATTTCCCATTGTAAAAGACTACAATGAATAATAATTTGTTGTTTTGGAAAACACATCAGCAGAAAATTTAAGGGAATTCTAGACAGGAGCCAGCTGGAGTAACATGTACTTGTGAAGTTAAAGTGTGAGTAGAATTTGGAAAGCAAGCAAACAAAGCTGTGGGAAAGATTATGTGATGCTTGAATATTAAAAAAAATAAGTTGATATAAAGCATCTCAGTTGACTGAAACAAAGGCTATTGAGTCAATATGACCAACATTGTTAAACTATTAAAAAATACAGATGCCAGAAACCTAACATAAAAGTAAACGTTTTTGGAAATACTCAGCAGATCAGTAGAAATAGAAAATGAATTAACATTTCAGGTCAAAAGCCCTGTACCACAAAAATATTTCTAGCATTTTTTGGTTTTATTACGCTTAGGATAAAAAAAAAATTCTCTCCCTAGTCCCACCTCCATACAAGAGAAAGTACCACAACTCAACTCAGTAAAGTAGAATTTTAAAAACTAAAAGCTATATTTTCAATTATGTCTAAATAGATGGTCTATTTTGAAAAGAATTTAGTTTTTGCATTGAATCATATAGATCTGCTGTGATGTCACTCATGAACATAAGCACAAGTCAACTTATAGAGTTACTGGAGCTTATGAGAAGAACCCCTACAAACTCAGAAGTGCTGTTGAAAGGAACATCAGCTTTTGCTTTAGTTATTCAGTTGTGTCATTCATTAAAAGAAATCTCAGGTGTATTAATGTGATGTGCCATATGAGTAATTTATCGAATAATATGATACTTTAAAACAGATGCGAGTTCCAATGACATTTGAAAAGACACCCTTGTTTGCTTGTTAAGGAATCATCTTCAAGCACTCCAGTGAAGAATTGCATTTTTGCATATCTGAAGGAAAGAAGTAAAGTGAACTTGATCTCAAGTTCACAAGGTTGGTTAGGATGGATCTTGTATGGAATTTGAGAAAAATTGACTTACATTGTAATGTTAAATAAAGCAACCTTATTTAATTTCAATGGAAAGTTGATAGTCCTGATCTAATTGCTGCTGAACATTAGAAACAATTTAGTTAAAGAAAATGTAGCATTATTGTACTGAGAATTTGTGGTTTAGAAGTAATGACTCAAGTCATATTGTATAATAATTGGGTAGTGTAGCTTTGACTTCCATTGAATCTCCAGATGTCTGAAGTTCAGAATCTGAATCAGAATCTAGTTCAATATCACCAGCATAAGTCGTATAATTTGTTGTCTTAATTAGTTAATTAATTAGTAATTAATTAGCAATTAGTTAAATGAAGTAAGTTGTGCAAAAGTAGAAGTAAAAAAGTAGTGAGATAGTTTTTATGGAGAAACTGTTCCTGAATCATTTAATGTATGCCTACAGGCTGCTGTACCTCCTTCGTGATGGTAGAAATGAGAACAAGGCATGACCTGGGTGGTGGGGGTCCTTAGTGATGGATGCCACCTTTTTGAGGCATTGCTCCTTGAAGATGGCCAGGATACTACAGAGGCTTGTTCCCATGATGGAGCTGACTTAGTTTACAACTTCTGCAGCTTAGTTTGATCCTGTGCAATAGCCCACCCCCTCCCCCCATACCAGACAGTGATGCAGTCAGTTAGAATGTTCTCCATGGTACCAAATCTCCTCAAGCTCTGAATGAAATATAGCCGCCGTTGTGCCTTTTGAGCAGCTGGATCAAGAAGTTGGGTCCAGGTTAGATCCTCAGAGTTGTTTGCACCCAGGAACTTGAAATTGCTGACTCTTTCCACTTCTGATCCCTCTATGAAAACTGGTGTGTGTTGCCTCATCTTACCTTTTCTGAAGTCCACGATCAGTTATTTGGTCTTACTTACATTGAGTGCAAAGTTGTTGCTGCGACATCACTCAACTAGCTAGTTTATCTAGCTTCCGTACGCCCTCTTATCACCATCCAAAATTCAGCCAGCAATAGTTGTATCATCAGGAAATTTATAGATGGTATTTGAGCTGGGCCTACCAACACAGTCATGGGTGGAAGTTCTCGTTCAAGGAATTTATTCTGCGGCATGCTGGATCACAAAGCTGCAAAGTGCACCAAAGCAATGGATCTTCATTCTCTAAAGCCATGCCATTAAAAAAAAAATCAGGGCAAACAAATAGATAATCAGATTTTGACACTTAACCAGCACTTACTATCTTGATGAAGAGTAGTATGTGATTTAATATCAAGAGATACACCAAAAGAGAGAAGCCCTCATTTGTGGGTAAGTACCATTCAGTGTCTATGTTGCAGCATCCCAACAACTGAGTAAATATAATGATCGTGAGAGTGGGTCCTTGGCATTTAGATTGTGCTTCAATGAATCAGAATCAGGTCCAATATCTCTGGCATTTGTTGTTTTGCAGCAGCAATACATTGTTATGGATACATACAAAGAAAACTATAAATTACAATAAGAATATTGTGATGTTGTGGGTGGGGGTGTGGTGAACAGCGTGCCCCTGCATTTCTAATTACCAGTACTGTTTATTGATCCTGTGTTAAAATGCTTTTGTGGGATTATGGTGGGAAGTTCCAGTTCATTTATTGTTACATTTTAGCTTGGGTTATAGTTATTTGCCTATGTATTTGTGGGTCACCCTAACAGTAACCGGGGGTGTGTGATGGTCACCTCCCCTGTCCCTGTGAGATGAGTTGGGTTCGTTCTCCAGGCCATGATGCCTGGTCTGTTTGTGTCTATCACAATAAAACTGTTGTTGAGTTAAAGAGCTTCCTCGTCTGTCATTATGGACCAAATGCTCGCCACATTGTTGACAACTGTGGGATTGCAAGATGGACGACGAGATTGAAGAGCTATGATGGCAGATAGAGTGCCTTAAGACCCAGGTAATAAGACAAGGGACCGAGCATTATGCCTCCCCCACACCGATGGGCAGGGATCGTGAAGACAGAACCCGGAGGGAGGACCTGGGAACAGAGCATCGTGCCTTCTCAGAGAGCCCCAGCAGAGCCAGCATACTCAGGCACCCCCACCCGGGGGACAGAGCGGAGAGCATCACTCACCTCCATAGTAACCTGCACTGGGGAACCCAAGACCCTATAACCACGGGAGGATGGGCTCCATGGCAAATGCCACTGGAGCAAGAGGAAGATCAAAGGGCTTGCACCTCAAGGTCTACACTGAAACTCCCCAGATACGATGGTACCAGCCACCTGGAGCCTTACCTGGCACAAGTCAAACTTGCTGCATGGCATAGCAGGTGGAGTCCCACCGAGACAGCGGTGCACCTTGCCCTGGCTCTGGAGGGAGATGCCCTGCAGGCCCTCCTCGACCTAACACCAGGGGAGCAGTGTGACTACAGGGCTCATAGTGGCGCTCGAGCGGAGTTTCAAGCAGAGGCCATGGGCAGAAGCAACGAGGGAAGAATGTGCAGCAGACAGTGTCGTATGGGAGAAAGGGTATCTGAATGGGAATGTGAAGCAGAGTTGAAGTGGGTGGCAACCGGGAGATCCTGTCTGTTGTGGCGGACGGAGCATAGGTGCTCGACGAAGCGGTCCCCCAATCTGCGTCAGGTCTCACCGATGTAGAGGAGGCTGCACCGGGAGCACCGGATCCAATAGATGACCCCAACAGACTCACAAGTGAAGTGTTGCTTCACCTGGAAGGACTGTTTGAGGCCCTGAATGTTGGTAAGAGATGAGATGTAGGGACAGGTGTAGCACTTACGCTTGCAGGGATAAGTGACAGGATCTCTTGGTTGCCACTCACTTCAACTCTCCTTCACATTCCCATTCAGATATGTCCATGGCCTCCTCTACTGCCATGATGAGGCCAAACTTCGGTTGGAGGAACAACATCTCATATACTGTCTGGGTAGCCTCCAGCCCCTTGGTATGAACATCTAATTCTCCAACTTCCAGTAATTCCCTTCCTCTCCCTTCCCCCATCCCACCTTCACTCTGTCTCCTCTTCTAGCTGCCTATCACTCTGCCTTCTTCTACTACCCATAGTGCTTTCCCCTTAGATTCCTTCTTCACCTCTCCTACCTATCCCCTCCCTGCTTCCCCTCCTCCATCCCTTGATCTTTCCTCTGATTGGTTTTCCATCCTCCCCCCACTTTCTTTATAGGGCCCCTGCCTGTCACACTGTTGTCACACTGTTCAAAAAACAAGGGTAACCGTTGTGATTGTAACAGCTACCGCGGCATCTCTCTCCTTAGTATTGTGGGGAAAGTGTTCACCCACGTCACCTTGGCACAACCAGAGCATAGAATCCAGAGTCTATCTGAAGTCCCAGTGATGGTTCAGAACAGGCAGGTCTACAGTGGACATGATCTTCTCACTGCGCAAGCTGCAGGGGATGTGTCGAGAGCAGCAGAAGCCACTGTACACAGCCTTCATTGATCTAACCAAGGCATTTAACCTAGTCAGCAGAAGCAGATTTTTCAAACCCCTGCCAAAGATTGGCTGCTGCCTCCCCCCTAGACTTCACAGCATTATAGGATCCTTCCATAAGGAAGAGCACAGCACTGTCTGCCTCCATGGAGCAACTCCTGATGCCTTTCCAGTGAGCAGCAGAAGAAAACAAGGTTGTGTCCTTCCACTGACCCTCTTTGGAATCTTCATCTCTGTGTTCCTTCACTATGCTTTTGCAGACTGCACTAAAGGCATCTACCTTCGCACGAGAGCTGATGGTAAGCTGTTCAACATCGCTCGCTTGCGTTCCAAGACCAAAGTTAGCACAGCCCAGCCCTCGAGATGCTGTTTGCAGAAGATGCAGCATTGACATTACACACTGAAGGCGGACTCCAACAACTAATTAACCACTTCGCCCAAGTCTACGAGGAGGTTGGGTTAGCCATCAAGCTGAAGAAGACAAACATCATGGCCCAGGGTGAAGAATCTCCCCCAAACCTCACCATTGATGGTTGCTCTCTTCATGTAGTCGGCTCTTTCACCTATCTTTGATCAACCATCGCCAGCTTCCTGTCCCTTGAAGCAGTGGTGAAAAGCTGCAGCTGTCATGTGCAGACTGAACAAGAGAGTGTGGGACAACAGAGAGCCAACAAAGAAGACCCAGCTGCATATGTACCCGGCGTGCGTGCTCAGCACACTCCTATACACCAATGAGGCTTGGACGCCATACATCAGCCAAGAGAAGAGGCTAAACTCATTCCACCTACGTGGCCTCAGGCGCATCCTGTCCACCTCCTGGCAGAATAGCATCAGCAACGGGCTGACTCTTCCAGCATCCACACATTACTCGGTCACAGACACCTCAGATAGCTGGGTCATGTCAAACGTATAGACCAGGGATGCATTCCCACGGACCTGCTGCACGGCGAGCTGAGTGAGGGTTACTGCCCACGAGGAAGACCATACCTCCTCTACAGGGATGCCTGCCAGCAAAACATGAAGTAGGCAGGCATTGCCCTCAGCACACGGAAGGAAACAGTCGCATGGAGGGCCGCAGTCAAAGGTGGTGCACAACATGCTGAGACAGCAAGGACCAACATGTTCATCAACAAGAGAGCCGGAAGAAAATGTAAAACAGCATCACCCAGAGCACCCTCCTCCTTCACCTGCAGCCGCTGTGAAAGATACTGTCACTCTAGAGTGGGGCTGGACAGCCACTCGAGAAAGTGCGAATGGCCACGAGTCTACAGCCCCAAGAACCATCGGTACAGTGTCACACCACCGTCTCTCAACGAATAAATAAAAAATAGCCTGCTGTAGTATTGCTATTGTCAAGGTCGAGTGGAAAGCCAGTGAGACTGCATCCACTGTAGACCTATGGTAGCAATAGGCAAACTGTAGCAGGTCCAGGTCCTTGCTTAGGCAGGTGTTGATTCTGGCCATGACCAACTTCTCAAAGCACTTAACCACAGTAGATGTGAGTGCAATTGTGTAATGGTCATTGAAACAGCTCACCCTGCTCTGCTTGGGTACTGGTGTGATCATTGCCCCTTTGAAGCAGATGGGAAACTCTGATTACAGCAGTGAGAGATTGAAAGTGTCCTTGAAAATCCCTGCCAGCCAGTTGGCACAGGGTTTCAGTGTCCTACTAAATAGACCCTCAGAGCCTGAAGCCTTGCAAGGGTTCACCCTCCCGAAAGATGTTCTGATGTTGGCCTCTGAGACAGAAACCACAGGGTCACCAGATTTTTCAGGGATTGGCACAGGTGTAGCTATATTCTCCCTTTGAAATTGTGGATAAATGACTTTGATCTCCACTGGGAATGAAGCAGCATAGCAAGTTATGTTGTTAGGCTTCACCTTGGAGGAAATAATGGTCTGCAAACCCTGCCAAAGCTGACATGCATCCAATTCTGTCTCTAACCTGCTGCTGAATCCAGAAGGTAGTTCTGTTTATAGAATCATAATGGCATAGAAGTAAACATTACTCTCTGTAGAACAACATAATCAATTCTCTATGCCCCATTCACATCATCCAAACTTGCCAATTGTTCGAACCCGCTGGTAGCTCCCCCCCCCCCCCCCCCCCCACCCAGTAACTTCCAAAAGCTCTACAGGCAGTGAATTCTACCAGAAATTCTCAAAGACAAAATCTCTTGCTGGTTAAGAACAAAATTTTTCTTTACATCCTCCCTTCCTCTAACCCCTCACCATCACCGTTAGCACCACCTTTCATACATCTCTCTAACTCTAAAATTCTTTAAAAGTCACTCCCAGCCATTATCCTTTTCACTCAAATAAACTGGATGTTGCAGTCTATAGTTTAGAGAGCGTATTAGTTATGCCTATTAGATAACTCACACTGGCACACAGGCAACTGCTTCTTCAGGTTGTTATTATCTTGATGGTGCTACCGAACACGTGCAACAGCTCACTCGTAGTTTAAAAGGCAGGAAATTTGACTAAAAACACCTTTTCTGAAGTAAATTGTGTTAAATTTCACCACTAACAGTGAGGGGGCGATCGATGGCAAGACGAGTTCAGGGGAACAGCCAAGACAGTGTTTAGCAGAATCGATGCAGATGGAATGAACCATTCATAGAGGAGAAGTCAGGGCAGAGGAGACTTGATGCCCATACAACTGGTTTGGCTGTGAGGCTGGATTGTTCTGGGTGCCAAGCTGATTGAGAGCAGCTTTGGGCTGGGTGGTGAAATCTGGGCCTGGAGCAAGACTTTGGGTGGCATGGTCTAGGCCTCGAGCCCTTCGCAGTAGCCGATCCGCTGTTTAGACAATTTAAATGCCGGTATAGATAGATAAGCGAGAGTAAATTTTGTTCGCTCTCTGCGATTTCACTTTACTCTCCAGGGGGCCAAAGCCTTTCTCTGTTCTGTTTAAGTCAATTTAAGTCCCGGCCCAGATAGACTGAAAAGAGAGGCTGTCAGGATCTGAGGTGAGAACCAATTTCACTCGTTTTCTGCGATATTCACTCCTGTCTCCATGGCGCTGAGGTATGAAAACTGTCCCAGCTGCTGTGCTCCGTGCCCGCTAATATGATAAAATGATATGTGGGGTTTTGGGCCTACACCGAGCTGCTCCGGGGTTCGAATATGAGTAGTCAAATTGGATCGGAATGTTGTTGCTCGCAATTGCTTGTATGATTTGTGTTTCTTTTTCTTTCACTTGTGCATCAGTTGTTGGCCTTTTTTAAAAAATTGGTTTTTTTTTGAGTTTCTTACTTTGAGGCTACCTTTAAGCAAATATAACTCATGGTTGTGTAGTTTATATTATCTTTAATAATAAATGTACTTTGAATAAATTTTTTAAAGTTATTCCTTTATGGGATGTGGGCATCGCCAGCTAAGCCAGCATTTATTGTCTAGTTGCCCTTGGGAAGGTGGTGATGAGCTGCCTTCTAGAACTTCTGGAGTCCCAGAGGTGTAGGTACACCCACAGTGCTGTTAGTTGAATTGTATTGTCTGCAATTGCGTTGATGCATATTCCAGATGAAGATCATACTAATAAAGTGCAGCTTTAATGCTCCCTTGATCTGTTGTTTCGACAATTTAAATGCCGACACAGATAGGAGAGAATCGATTTTGCTTGCTCTCCGCGATATTCACTCCTCTCTCCAGGGTATGTAAGATTTTCATTGCAAGGAACTCTAGCTTCTGATTAAGTCCATCAGCTTGTACCCTTTTTGTTTTTAAGTGACTTGGATCATCCATCTTATGAACACGGTGTCTGTTTATGTTGAGTTAACATGGTAAGTTTATATAAACACTACTATTTGATGTGAAATCACTAAGGGCTGTGAACCTCCACAGACTAAGTGACAAAATGTCTATAGCCCCTTGTGAGTCATCATCTGACTTCCCTCAGCCATTGTGTGAGAAGAATCAATCTGATTTACTGAAGAATGTTTACCTGCCAAGGTAATAACTAAATCATTTCACTCGGTAATCTTTCATATTTTACTGTAAACTTATTGTTGGCTCATAGCCTCACCATCTGATCTTGCATAATCAAAACATCTCAGTCACTCTTCTTTGTGGATGACAAGAATTCAGATATCTCCTGACAATGTGATTTATTCTCAACCATTTCCTGCAAAGAGCATCAGTCAGGGCTTGTGGAAAATGAGAGAGAATCCACGTGAATATTCTCTTTGAAATCCTTTATCTTGTACAATTCCTCTTTAAATGTAGATGTACACTGTGCAAAAGGTTAGAGCCTGTGTGATCCTATGCAAATTGGCAAATTGGTTTCAAAGTCTTTTTTTTAATAGGAGACAGAGGGTGTTGGTGGAGGGTGGGTTATGTGTTTGACAAGATCTGACCAATGGTGGATGACAGGGACCAGTGCTAAGATCATATGTAGTAATGATTTGGACATGAATGTAGCAGATATGATTTGTGATTTTACCCACGTTACAAAAATTGGTGTTGATTATAAGGAACATAGTACTAGGTTACAGAATGATACTGATCTGCTGGTATGTTGGCCAGAGCAACAGCAGATGAGATTTAATTCCAGTAAATGTGGGTGATGCATTTTTTTAGAGGATGAGGGTGGTTACAGTTTATAATGAGCAGGACATATATCATGAATGGTAAGCCTAGAGTTTACTGAAGAACAGAAGGACTATGATGTGCATGTCTAAAGGTTTCTAATGATTGCAACACAGGTGGTGAACAAGGCATATAGGATGCTGGCCTTCATTAAAAAAGGAAAAGAATATAACAGCATAGAGGTCAAGTACAATTTTGTAAAGCTCTTATGAGGTCACAGCTGGAGTTTTGTGTGCATTTCTAGTTTCAGAGCTTCTCCTTACATATTTGCTCTGAACGTGAGTCACAGATGCCTCAGTGTCTAGCTGCATACTGATTGATTCTCCTGCCAGGCCTATCTAGAGATAAGTTCCACCTCTGCTACTGTGAGCAGCGTTGGCGTGTAGCCAAGTGGTTAAGGTGTTTTTCTACTGATCTGAAGATCGCTAGTTCGAGCCTTGGCTGAGGCTTGCGTGTGTGTCCTTGAGCAAGGCACTTAACCACACATTACTCTGCGATGACAGTGGTGCCAAGCTGTATGGGTCATAATGCCCTTCCCTTGGACAACATCGGTGGTGTGGAGAGGGGAGACTTGCAGCTTGGGCAACCGCCAGTCTTCCACAAAAAAAAATTTGAAAAAACAACCTTGCCCAGGCTTACGCCCTGGAAACTTTGCAAGGTGCAAATCCATGGTCTATCAAGACTAACGAAGGCCTACACTGTGTAGGTAATTACTGATACAAATAGTTTCTTCAGTTTTGCCTTTGTTGCCAATCACATACCTTGCACAAGCATTGGCTTTTGCACCTTTACATCTTATTTGTAACTTTTCCTTTCTTGATAAAATCTACAGGAAAAAGGTTAGTAGTTTCCAACAGAATGGTAACCTGCCTGTTTGTTTTGAATTGCAGTTAGAACATAGAACAGTACAACACAGGGACAGGCCCTTCAGCCTACAATGCTGTGCCAAAGCAGCTAAAAAATAAATTTAAAAAACTAATCCCTCCTACCGACACAATATCCATATTCCTCCATCTTCCTCATAACCATGTGCCTAACGAAAAGTCTCTTAAAAGCCTCTGATGTATTTGTCTCTACCACCACACCAGGCAGCGCATTCCAGGCACCCACCACTTTCTGAGTAAAAAAAACTTACCCCTCACATCCCCTTTGAACCTACCCTCTCATCTTCAATGCATGCCCTCTGGTCTTAGACATTTCAACCCTGGGAAAGATACTCCCTGTCTACTCCATCTGTGCTTCTCAAGTACTTATGAACCTCTATCAGATGTCCCCTCAGCCTTCACCGCTCCGAGAGAACAACCCATGTTTGCCTAGCTTCTCATGAGAACACATGCCCTCTAAACCAGGCAGCATCCTGGTGAACCTCTTCTGCACCCTCTCCAAAGCCTTGACATCCTTCCTATAGTGGGGTGACCAGAACTGTATGCAATACTCCAGATGTGGCCTAACTAGAGTTCTATAAAGTTGCAACATAATTTCTTGACTTTTGAACTCAATGCCTCAACTCCATAAGCCTTCAATTGTTCGACACAATTGTTTGAGAAGTGCGCTTTAGGTTACCCTGTGTTTGCTGATTAGCTTGTACTGCTTCCTGGTGCTGTGAAGTGCTTCTGGAATGTATAGTAGCTCCGTAGTATCCTTTCAGGCCAGTTCCAAAGTCAGTACATCACAGGCTATAATCCTCTTTTCATAACAGCTACTGATGATTAACTTCCCATCAGAGAGCGCAGAGGAAATGATCTATGAGGAAATATCTTGGAATACAATGAGATCACAGGAGCTTGCCATTTACTTCCAGTGCAATGATATCATCAGCAAGAGCTTCAGTTTTAGTTTAGTACCAGTGATGCTCCCTGAAACAATTTGCAATGGGACTTAGCTTGGGTGTGTAATGCACTCACAGTATTTCAGGAAGTTCTGCATAAGACAAGCTACCTTCTTTTTGTTGCAAACAGACTTTTAAAACCCTGCATGGGTCCAAAATAGTGAGGAATATATTTACCTTTTTTCTTCACTGCATTATCATTTGCTACCAGTCACTATTCAAATAATAGTCATGCCTTTTTGGATATTTCAAATTACCTAATTGTCGGCCCTTTCTTTTCTCTGAAGCTTTATAATGAACTGTGAGCGTTTAATTGTAATATGAAATGTTACTGGAGGCCTATGTATTCCAAGATAACGTACAGGGCATTTGCAGTGCTTGATTCAGGTCAACATTATTTGGTCAAATTTACAATAATCTTTATTATAATAGTGTGGGGGTGGGTGAGTCAAAGAGTTACTTTATTTCGTCTGGTGCGACTATCTGTACTTACCTCTTCTGAATTCTTCTGCAAGTTAATCGTTGTCACACAATGGATACCCGAAGCAGACAGAACCAATAAACAACACAGCACAAAATAATAGAGAGGTCTCCCAGCAGATATTTCAGTCAAAATTTCAGTGCAGCTTTGAGGGAGGCCTGAACTGTTGGAAGTTTCTATCTTTCAAACAAGATGATAAACCGATGCCTTCCCTGCTGGACATAAATAATCTCACATCTATGTCGAAGGAGGAGCAGAAAGGAACCATAGTGTTCTTATCCATCAAACTGCTCCTTTAAAACAGATCAGTCTCTTACTCATCTTATTGCTTAGTGTGACCTTGTTCTCATTTGCTTTCGGTAGAACAGTAAGTTATTGTCTGTGAAGAAATTTAAGTATTCTGAGGAACATGAATTCAGATACATTCTTTGCTTATGCTGTGTATCAATAGCAGGCAATCCTGAAGCAAAAAAAAAGATAGTTTTTATGTAGCATACAGATAGAAGAAAAAAATCTTTGTGCATACTTGGTGCACTGAACATGTAGCCCTGTGCCTGCTGGTACTAATTACTGACTATGATTAGCTCTGACTGCTTCAGTACAATTGAATGACACTGGGTGTATTAATAACCAGTTGTTATGAACACATTGTTTAGTAACCCAGAGCCAGGAGTTCAGTGCAGCTGTTCAAATGGGAGATCTCTACTCAATCTGTTTCAAAAGGATGAATCTCAAGTCTACGGAACATGAATTTATAATTACACCTATCTTCCACAAACATAAATTTTTCAAAGAGGATTCAAAAATCAAAGAAAGGATGCAGTAATGGTGACATAAAATAATGTGCCTGGCTTGTTTAACACCGTTAAGAAGGCTTTTTTAACTAATAATGTAAAGTCAGACACATAAAGTAAGTTGAGAATGCTGAGTACTTAAATCCATTATCCTTAGTTTCCCCTAACATTTCAGATCAGTCACACAAGGAGATGAGTCACAGACTTACACAGCATGGAAACAGGCCCTTTGGCCCATCGAGTGCATGCTAAGCATTATGCAGCATCAGCACTAATCCTACACTAATTCCATTTTATTCTCCCCTCTTTCACATTATTCTACCACTCACCCAGATACCCAGGATCATCTTTTCAGCGTCTTGTTAACCTACCAACTCACGTGTTCTTTCATAGGCGAGAGGAAGCTGAAGCAACTGAAGAAAACCCTTGTGGTCACAGGGAGAACATACAAAAACCTCAGCGGTGCACCCGGTCACTGGGGCTATAAGGCAACAGCTCTAATAGCTACGATCCCTTGGCTCTTTATCCACTCCCCATTCTGGCTCCTCCTTCACCCCTCTCTTCTCCTCATCTGCCAACTGCTTTTCCTGCCGGTGCTCCTCCTCCTTCCCAGTCTTCCATTGCCGCTCTCCTCTCCAATCAGATTTTCTCTTCTTCAGCCCTTTACTGTTTCCACTTTCCACCTCCTAGCTTCTCACTTCATCACTTGCCTCCCAACCTTCCCTCTAACCTGGATTTACCTTTCACCTGCCAGATTGTACTCCTTCCCTTCCCACACCTATTCTGGTTTATCTTGACAAAGGGTCTCGGCCCGAAACGTCGACTGTACTTCTTCCTATAGATGCTGCCTGGCCTGCTGCGTTCCTCCAGCATTTTGTGTGTGTTGCTTAAATTTCCAGCATCTGCAGATTTCCTCATGCTTGCTGGTTTATTCTCCTTCCCTTTCCAGTGCTGGTGAAGAAATACAGCCAGAAATGTCAACTGTATATTCCCCTCCACAGGTGCTGCCTGTCCTGCCACGTTCGTCTTCCTTTTGTGTGTGTTGCTCTCGATTTCCAGCATCTGTAGAACCTCTTGTGTTTAAGCTCTACTTCTGACTGCTTTTGCAAAATCAAAGTATGGTCAGGAACTGAGATAAAGAGCAGTTTCTGAAGTGCTTATATCTCCATACACAACGATGCTTTTGCCTTTGTGCAGACACATTTTTACACTGAGACTTGGATCTATCAGCTCTAAGAGACTCTCAGAAAGACACATAAATATGCAGAGAATCTAGGAATATGGACCATATATACAGGCAGAAGAGATTAGCTTAATTAGGCATCATTAGTTTAAATAGTTTGGAACGACATCATATGTCAAAGACCATAAGTGCATAAGTCATAGAGTAGGAGCAGAATTAGGCCATTTGGCCCATCAACTCTGCTTCACCATTCCATCATGACTGATTTACTATCCCTCTCAAACCAATTTTCCTGCTTCTCCCTGCAACCTTTGATGCCCTGACTAATCTAGAACCTATCAATTTCTGCTTTAAATGTACCCAAAGACTTGGCCTCTACAGCTGGCTGTGGCAATGAATTCCACAGATTCACTACCCCATGACTAAAGAAATTCACCCTCAACTAAGTTTCAAGTGTATATTCCTCTATTCTGAGGCTGTGCCCACTATAGGAAACATCCCCTCTGCATCCACTCTATCTAGGCCTCTCAATGTGCAACAGGTTTCCATGAGATCGCCTCTTCATTCCTCTGAAATACAGCGAGTACAGGCCCAGAGACATCAAACACTCCTCATATGTTAACCCTCTCATTCCTAGAATCATTCTTGTGAACCTCTTCTGGAAGTTCTTCAATGCCAGCATATCCTTTCTTAGATAAGGGACCCAAAATTGCTCATGATACTCCAAATGCAGTTTGACCAATGCATTATAAAGCCTTGGTATTACATCTTTGCTTTTATATTATACTCCCCTTGAAATGAATTCCCCCTGACACTCTCAAATTTCTGGCACACTTCTCATGTCTTCCCCTGTGAAAACTGATGCGGAATACCTATTAAGTTCATCTGCCATTGCTTTGTCCCCCATTACTACTCCTCCAGCATCATTTTCCAGTGATTCGATATCCACTCTAGCCTCTTCTTTAGTCTTCATATATTGTGGCACTCCAGGGGCATGGCCGATAGCTCACCCAAACACTCTCTGTGACCAGCGCTACTTATTTCTCTTGTTTTAAAATGTGCTTGTGGTGTGCGTGATCAGTAGAAATATGGCGAGCTGTTCAAGTTCATTTAATTTAGCTCGTGTTATACAGCTGCTCTCTTGGGTGTTTGTGTGCCCCCCCCCCCCCTGAATGTAACTGAGGTGTGTAGTAATCACCTCCCCCATCTTTGTTCTCACCAAGTTATTACACTCTGTCTGTTATTGTGCTTGTCGTAATAAAAATGGTAGTGAGATAAATGAGCTTTTCTTGTCTGTCATCATAAACCAAATGCTCGCCACAGCATCTTCATATATCTGAAAAAGCGCTTTTATATGATTGGCTATCTTAACTTCATATTCCATCTTTTCTCTTCTTATTGCTTTTTGAGTTGCTTTCTACTGGTTTTTATAAGCTTCCTAATCATCTAACTTCCCACTATTTTTTTGCTATATTATAAGCCCTCCCTTTTGCTTTTATGCTGTCTTTGACTTCTTTTGTCAGTCAGGGTTGCCACAATCTTCTTTTAGAATGCTTCTTCTTTGGGATGTCTATATCCTATGCCTCATGCATTGCTCCCAGAAACTCCACCCATTGCTGTTCTGTTGTATTAGAACATAGAATAGTACAGCGCATTACAGGCCCTTCAGCCCACAATGTTGTGCCGACCCTCAAACCCTGCCTCCCATATAATCCCCCACCTTAAATTCCTCCATATACCTGTCTAGTAGACTCTTAAACTTCACTAGTGTATCTGCCTCCACCACCGACTCAGTCAGTGCATTCCACATACCAACCACTCTCTGAGTGAAAAACCTTCCTCTAATATCCCCCTTGAACTTCCCTCCCCTTACCTTAAAGCTACGTCCTCTTGTACTGAGCAGTGGTGCCCTGGGGAAGAGGCGCTGGCTGTCCACTCTGTCTATTCCTCTTAATATCTTGTACACCTCTATCATGTCTCCTCTCATCCTCCTTCTCTCCAAAGAGTAAAGCCCTAGCTCCCTTAATCTCTGATCATAATGCATACTCTCTAAACCAGGCAGCATTCTGGTAAATCTCCTCTGTACCCTTTCCAATGCTTCCACATCCTTCCCACAGTGAGGTGACCAGAAATGGACACAGTATTCCAAGTGTGGCCTAACTAGAGTTTTATAGAGCTCCATCATTACATCACATCCCTTAAACTCTATCCCTTGACTTATGAAAGCTAACACCCCATAAGCTTTCTTAACTACCCTATCTACCTATGAGGCAACTTTCAGGGATCTGTGGACAAGTACCCTCAGATCCCTCTGCTCCTCCACACTAATAAGTATCCTGCCATTTCCTTTGTACTCTGCCTTGGAGTTTGTCCTTCCAAAGTGTACCACCTCACACTTCTCTGGGTTGAACTCCATCTACCACTTCTCAGCCCACTTCTGCATCCTATCAATGTCTCTCTGCAAGCTTCGACAATCCTCTACACTATCTACAACACCATCAACCTTTGTGTCATCTGCAAACTTGCCAACCCACCCTTCTACCCCCACATCCAGGTCGTTAATAAAAATCATGAAAAGTAGAGGTCCCAGAACAGATCCGTGTGGGATACCACTAGTCACAACCCTCCAATCTGAATGTACTCCCTCCACCATGATCCTCTGCCTTCTGCAGGCAAGCCAATTCTGAATCCACCTGGGCAAACTTCCCTGGATCCCATGCCTTCTGACTTTCTGAATAAGCCTACCGTATTCCCTGCTACTGTCCTCTTCCGATGAAATTTGGCCAGCTTCTCTCTCCTGTCTCAGTAATTCCCTATACAGTCAACCAACCGACCACAGATCGGGAAAACCCGGAAGTTCTCTCTCCAGCACTCATTATTTGAGAATGTACAGACTATTTTTTCTTGTCATTATTCCCTAAACAATACAGTATAACAACTATTTACATACATTTACATTGTATTAGGTACTATAAGTAATCTAGAGGTGATTTAAAAGTACAGGCAGTCCCCGGGTTATGAGCGAGTTCTATTCCTGAGTCTGTCTTTAAGTCGGATTTGAAGTCAGAACAGGTACATCTGGTATTATTTAGCATCAGTTAGTGAAACGTTTGTCTTAGTATATAGTATACACTTTACCTTTCTATGCATATCAAACACTGAAGAAACATATGTATTTCAATAATTAAACCACTGCATTGCTTAGTAATAATTGTAGCTTTCATCGGGACAGGGCCTTTCACATGCTCCATTAAAATTGTTCTGATCGTTGACCGACTGTAGCCTAATGCTTTTCCAATGACCGATGGCGTTTCACCTATTTCCGATTGCTTTATTACTTCCACTTTATTTTATATCGTGATTGTGATTATTTTTGTGAACAGAAACCCTGCGGATTCAGAGCTGTGCCTGCTCCTAAAGTCCACCGCACTGAGACAGGTTAAATAAGGTCCACGGTTCCGCTGGGTCCTAAAGTCCACCGCACTGAGACAGGTTAAATAAGGTCCATGGCTCCGCTGGGTCCTAAAGACCACCACGCTGGTCAGGTTAAATAAGGGACTTGAGCATCTGCATTGTTTGGTATCCGCAGGGGGTCCCGGAACCAATCCCCCACGGATAATGAGGGCCAACTGTACTCCACTGAGAAAATACTAATACATGTGACTTTAGCTTTTCCCTCTCAAGCTGCAAGGTGAATTCTATCATAAAATAATCACTGGCTCCTGATGGTACTTTTACCTTAAGCTCCCCAATCAAATCTGGCTCATTACACTACACACAATCCAAAATTGCCTTTTCCCTTGTGGGCTCAACCACAAGCTACTCTAAAACTAACATCTCATAGGTATTCTACAAAGATATTCATATAGGATCCAGCACCAGCCTATATTTTGCAATATACCTGCATATCGAAATCTTTTACAGCTATCATATCATTGTCCTTTTTACATGCCTTTTCTATCTTCCGTTGGAATTTGTACCCCACATCCTGGCTATTGTTCAGAGGACTATATATAACTCTTATCAGGGTCTTTTTAGTCTTGCAGTTTCTTATCTCTACCTACAAGGATTCTACATCTTTCAATACTGTGTTATCTCTTTCTAAGGATTTGATTTAATTTTTAGTAACAGAGCCACTTCACTCCCTCTGCCTACCTGCCTATTGATTCGATACAATGTGTATCCTTGGACATTAAGCTCCCAACTATGACCTTCTTTCAGCCACAACTTAATAATATCCACATCTCCATACAAGCTGATCTCTAAGCAAGGTGCAAGATCATATACCTTATTCGGTATACTGCCTGCATTCAAATATAACACCTTCAGTCCTGTTTACATCACCATTTTTTATTTTGCTCCCATGGTACACTTCAACTTATCCTTCAGGCTACAATTTTACCTGATCATCTGCTTGTTCTTCCTTACCATCTCAGTATGTGCTGCACTTACTTGTGCTCCAACTACCTCATTCTCAGCCCTATCATAACCAGATCCCATCCCTCTGCCAAATTTGTTTAAACCCTCCCCAACAGCTATAGTAAATCTGCTCACAAGGATATTGGTCTTTAGTAACCCATCCTTTTTTGTACAGGTCATACCTTCCCCAGAACAGATCCCAACAATCCAGAAAGCTGAAACCCAGCCCCCTGCACTAATTCCTCAGCCATGCACTCACCTGCCAAATCATCCTATTCTTACCCTCACTGGCAAGTGACACAGGCAGAAATCCAGATATTACCACCCTTGAGGTCCTGCTTTTCAGCTTTCTACCAAACTCCCTATATTCTCTCTTCAGGACCTCATCAAATTCCCAAACTGGTACCAATGCATATTACAACTTCCAGCTGCTAGCCCTCCCACTTTAAAGCTGTGTACCTGATCCAACACATACTTGACCCTAGTACCTGGGAGGCAGCATAACATCCAGGTGTCTCTTTCACATCCAGAGAATCTCCTGTCTGCTCCTCTAACAATGGATTCCCCAATCACGACTGCAGTTCCCTTCTCCCCACTTCCTTTCTGGGGCACAGGGACAGATTTAGTGCCAGAGGCATGGTCACTGTAGCTACTTCCAACAGTATCCAAAGTGGTGTACTTATTACTGAAGGGAATGGACAGAGGGGCACTTTGTAGAAAAGACCTGTTCCTGTGATGCATTCTTCTATGCTCTGTGTTCTTCCACCTCTTCAAAGCCCCACTACCTGCAGGAATGAAGAGATTCTTTTTGTAAGTTGACAGCATGTTTTGTAAATCGGCAGAATAATCCCCTGAACTTGATCTAAGGTCTAGCTGTCTTCTTAAGCCCAGGAGTTCATACTGTAATGTTCAATGTAGATGAGAAATGATAAACTTTTATACTCTTGTTAGGGGAAGTTTAATCTCAGAGGAAAGAGTGTTGTATGTTGAATCAGACAATTTGCTGTACTTGTCAATCTCAGGTTGTTGCAGGATTGGTTTACCACCAGTGAACCGACACGTCAAGAGAAAAGATGGCTGCACCGAGATGGAATAGTGCAAGCTTCTGTCTTCCCCTCTGTGTAATCAAAGTTCAAAAGTTCAAAGTTCACAGTAAATTTATTATCAAAGTATATACATGTCACCATTTACAAACCTGAGATTCATTTTCTGTGCAAATACAAAAAAGGACATAATAAATAAATAGGTAGATAGATAGCTAGATAAATAAATGGATAAATGAATGAATAAATAAGCAATATATATATTGATAACATAGGATGAGGAGTCCTTGAAAGGTTGTGGGAACATATCAATGGTGGGGCAAGTGAAGTTGAGTGAAGTTCTCCCCTTTGGTTCAAGAGCCTGTTGGTTGAGGGGTAATAACTGTTCCTAAACCTGGTGGTGTGAGTCCTGAGGCTCCTGTACTTTCTTCCTGATGACAGCAACAAGAAAAGAGCATGGCCTGGATGGTGGGGAGGGGGGTTGGTCCTGATGATGGATGTTGCTTTCCTGTGACAACATTTCATGTAGGATGTGCTCAATCATGGGAAAGTCTTTACCCATGACGGACTGGACTGTATCCAGTACATTTTGTGGGATTCTCCATTCAAGGGCATTGATTAATATATCAAGGTAATTATGAGCTTGAGTTCACAACTTCTGACAAAGAGACAAAATGCAAAAGCTAACGTAACCAAGTCCTAACTGTACTTCTGAATCAGTTAGTATAACTGCAAAATCCAATAATTGCGCTTATTTCCAAAGTAACAAGTTGAATAAAAATGGACAATGCAGGGACTAAACCCTTTACTCCAAAATAATCCTAGAATGGCAGTGTTGTTTGGAATTCTCTGGTCCAGGAAATTATGTGCCAGATTATTAGAGATATTTAAAAATATGTAAATTAACTATTTGAAAGATCAGAGAGTTGATGGAAATGTGGAACTAGCACAGAAAAGCAGATGAGGCATGGGGCAGCTATGATCTTACTGAGAGGTAGTGCAGAATAGAGGGCCAACTATTATTTTTTGGTGTTCTTATAGATCAGACTCCATCTGAATTAAAACAATCAGCTGTGGGATTTTACTATTTTATCTCCAGGGAGCTTACCACTGAAGAGAGTAGTTAATTTTTGTACTATTGTAATTCTGACAGTTAAGTCCTGTGGTTGGGAGATTTAGGTGAGAAGATATAGGGAGTTTAGGAAGGAATTGCCAGTAATTATTGAAAATGCTGCATGATTAGAAACAGCAAGATTGTCATTCTTGTCTTATCTTTGGTTGGCAGTGTCTGCAGTGAGAAGGATTTGGCTCAAAGAGGTTCCTTTAATAGGCATTAGATCCTTGACTGTTTTTCAAAGGGCCCAATCTCTTAACTTTAGATGTCTATCTCAGATGCCAGAAATGTGAGTCACATACAGTGGCATGCCAAAGTTTGGGCACCCCTGGTCAAAATTTCTGTTACTATGAATAGTTAAGTGAGTAGAAGATGAATTGATCTCCAAAAGACATAAAGTTAAAGATGAAACATTATTTTCAACATTTTAAGCAAGATTAGTGTATTATTTTTGTTTTGTACAATTTTAGAGTGAAAAAAGGAAAGGAGCACCTTGCGAAAGTTTGGGCACCTCAAGAGATTTAAGCTCTCAGATAACTTTTACCAAGGTCTCAGACAATAATTAGCTTGTTGGGACTATGGCTTGTTCACAGTCATCATTAGAAAAGGCCAGGTATGCAAATTTCAAAGCTTTATAAATACCCTGACTCCTCAAGAGTCATCAGAAGAAAATCTTTCCTGTGTCCTCACCACAAAATTCAGTGTCAGAAGTTTACAAAGGAACATCTAAACAAGCCTGATGCATTTTGGAACCAAGTCCTGTGGACTGATGAAATTAAAATAGAACGTTTTGGCTGCAATGAGTAAAGGTATGTTTGGAAAAAAAAGGGTACAGGATTTCATGAAAAGAGCACCTCTCCAACTGTTAAGTGGGGGGGGGGGGGGGGAGGTGGATTGATCATGCTTTGGGCTTGTGTTGCAGCCAGTGGCACGGGGAACATTTCACTGGTAGAGGGAAGATTGAATTCAATTAAATACCAGCAAATTCTGGAAACAAACATCACACCGTCTGTAAAAAAAGCTGAAGATGAAAAGAGGATGGCTTCTACAACAGGATAATGATCCTAAACACACCTCAAAATCCACAATGGACTACCTCAAGAGGCGCAAGCTGAAGGTTTTGCCTTGGCCCTCACAGTCCCCTGACCTAAACATCATCGAAAATCTGTGGATAGACCTCAAAAAAGCAGTGCATGCAAAACAGCCCAAGAATCTCACAGAATTAGAAGCCTTTTGCAAGGAAGAATGGGTGAAAATCCCCCAAACAAGAATTGAAAGACTCTTAGCTGGCTACAGAAAGTGTTTACAAGCTATGATACTTGCCAAAGGGGGTAATACTAAGTACAGTACTGACCATGCAGGGTCCCCAAATATTTGCTTTGGGCCCTTTTCCTTTTTTGTTATTTTGAAACTGTAACAGATGGAAATTAAAAAAGTAATCTTGCTTAAAATATTAAAGAAATGTAGCATCTTTAACTTTATGCCTTTTGGAAATCAGGTCATATTTTACTTGCTTAGCTACTCACAGTAACAGAAATTTTGACTGGGTTGCCCAGACTTTTGCATGCCACTGTATCTTTGAGTAGGATTAACCCCTGCACAATTGAGTGCTGGTTATACCCCTGGGAAACTGTTGAGTTGTGAGATTTGCTTGTTTGAGGTACAGGGCTGAAGTACCAACTTCTATCCACACATACTCTTTTCTCTGAAAAATTCTAGTAGTCAGAAATGAGATATGAGCTCTCTGTTGTGCATTTAAAGAAGAACTTCTGACAGATACAATATTCAACACATGAATAAAAGTGACTTCTAATAATTTTTCCATCATTATACGAATGCGCTTTCTTTTGGAAATATGCCTGGGACATAAATTTCAAACAATATTACAGCTCTAACGATATGACTACTTCTGACGTTAATCAAGATGAACATTATTCAGAGAATACCTAAAAGTTTTTTGCATCAAGTAATCTCTAAAAGATTAAATTACTTCCTTGAGAGAAAGATAGTGTTTTCATACAATCCAGTATTTCCAAATGAAATGGCACAGGAGAGGAATATTGCAAGATATTTTGGAATACCTTCTTTCCAAGATAGAAGACTCTGCATGTTTGCCTTAAGGACTTTACCTGGAGATGCTGTGTACAGGTGTTTGTCACCAATTCGAGGGGCACTGCTTTAACACCAATGATAGACCAGTCAGATTAATTTTGGCAATGTTAAGTGTTCTAGTGAAAACAATCAGGGACAGAATAAGTACTCATTGACATGTGGTTAAAGATGGCCTGAAATTGTTGAAGGCAAATTGTGTATAGCTGAGTTGTTGGTGCTTTTTCATGAAGTCCCACAGAAGGTCCAACAGGAAAATGCAGTTATATACAATATATAACTATCCAAAAAGTTTTTCATTAGGTGCCACATAATATGGTTGTAATGGAGACTGAACTTCATGGAATGAATAATGTTGGAGAAGTATGGATAAAATTGTAAGCAAATAACTGGAAAGAGAGTAGAACTGCAGGATTGTATTTCAGACAGTATTGAAGTGTACTGTGCAGTTCCTCAGTTCAAGATTGGAACACTGCTTTATTAATACATATTTTCAGACTTGAAGGAAACATTTTCTGAATCTGCAGGTGATATAAATCTGCAAAGTGAACAAATTCCCATAACATTATTGTTATAAAATGTCCAACATACTGATAAACATTTGTTCCTGTGAATGACAGAACTAATTTCTTCTATCTCTCCACATTTAGCAATTGTTTCTTCTTTATCAGTCTTATGTGCTTTTGATGCTCTTCATTGAAATTCTCTGGAGGCATCATTACCATATTAAGAGAACTTTGTGACTGTTCAGACTTGTGGATGTCTGTTTTAAAAAAATTAAAAAAACCCTGCTTTTTTAACCATTGGACATGAAGTATTCATGGGATGCAAAATAAGATAGGCACCACTCAGGTTGGAGGAGCAACACCATATTTTCTGTCTTGGTAGCCTTCAACCTGATGGCATGAATACTGATTTTTCCTTCCAGTATGTAAAAATCCCTCATCCTCCCCTTTTCTTCTATTCTTTCTCTAGCCTCTAATCTCTTCTCACCTTCCTATCATCTCCCCTGGGTATCCTCCTCCTTTGCTTTCTCCTATGGTCCACTCTCCTCTCCTATCCCTATTAGATTCCTTCTTCTCAAGCACGTTACCTTTCCAACCCACTTAGCTTCACCTATCACCTTCTAACTATCCTCCTTTCCCTCCCTCCAGCTTTTTATTCTGGTGTCTTCCCCATTCCTTCTCAGTCCTGAAGAAGGGGCTTGACCAAAAGCAATGCTGCTTGACCTGCTGACTTCCTCCAGTATTTTATGTATGTTGCCTAGGTACTTTGGTGGCTGAAAGGCCTGTTTCTGTACTGTATAATTATGACTCTATGTACTCATATTGGGAACTAATCCTACTCATGTGCCAAGCAAAAGTCATTAAGTAGTTAGCTAAGAATAGTGCTATAGGATGGGCAAACTGTGAAACTGGCCCTTGGGATTGAATGGAAAACTCTTTTCTCCCTCAGTTCAAAACCAGAACTCAAAAACTACATGGGATTATACTGATATATATTTTTCTTTTGTTCTCTTTAAAGTTTTGACTTCATTTCCTTTTTTTCTTCTGGACTCCATTCTAATCATTTGTTCACCCAAAATTGTTTGACAGCTTTCTTCTTCAATGTTATTTTCTCTTCCATGTAGGCATTTGCCCTTTCATCGGCTTATCATCTTTCTCAGTCACTAATAGGTTTAGAAGGCACAATACTACAATCTCCGATTCGAGAGAGTGTCTTTGTGAAGAAGGTAGAGGACAATTTTCATTGTTTGGCAATAAATCAAAGAACATTATCTTGGTAATTTTTCACTCTGAAGAACACTACATTGTTGTAACATGCAGTATAATGGAGCTCTTGGACAGATCATTGTATGAAGAACCCTGGTGAAAATGCACTTCCAGAACTGAGAAATGCCTCCTCCGGAGATTGAATAATGACGCCAGCATCAGTACTGACTGGTTTTAGTGTTAATCAAGCAGAACAGCTATCAGCTAGCTTCAGAGTTATTTTCTGCTAACATTGATAAATTTTAAAACTATTATGATAACTCTGGTAAATTGGTAATTCCCAGCAATGGGCATCTGCATTTTATACTTGGACTTTTCTGATTGACTTGGAGCTGCTATCTGAAGGTCAATAATAACAGTATATCTGAAATCTGTCATGAGATAATAAGTCTATCCAATCAGTTGTTTCACCAATAATTGTGAAATATAATGCAATTAATTTCTCCAATTATTCCTGTCTCTTCTTGGTAAATGGGATTTTTCTCCAATCTCACAATGTCAGAGATATTACTTTGAAATCTCTGAGAACCCTTTCTTTGACTGCTGAGGTGACAACCTGATTGCTGATCACTGAAAATCTATTTCATTAAAATTATTGTAAGGGGAAGAATATATGTAATAACTTTGTTTAAGTGGCCTTGCATATTCATCATTTTCTTTATATATATATTAAGAGGCAGCTTGGAAGGAAGATTGTTTGTGTTACAGAAATTGGTTTATGTTAGTATGGCTTCTAATCAAGGTGTCATCTGTAATGTTACTTTATTTAAATTTAGCAATGTTCAGGACAGATAGTGATGGCTTAAAAAGGTCCGTTTTTGGAGTCTTGGAGAAGCCGATCCTGTAAACTGAACAAATAGCTCACACTGATGAGATCATGGTTGCACTGGCGTCAGATACTCTATGTTAGATTAGCTGACTAATTGCTACTGACATATTGGTTATGGTGATGATTGCCATGCCATAATTCTTGAAGGTACTGTTACCACCTCATGGTTAAAATAGACGCAGATTGGGCAGACCTGGTTGAAATAAGAGATCCAGGCTATTTTTCGTGTCTGTTTAGGCCTCATTTTCAAACCATCTGCAAGCTCCTAAAGAATATCTAGAAGCTCATTGGTTGCCAAATGATGAAAATCTAGCAGGTTTCGTGTCATTGTTAGAACACAGAATAGTACAGCACAGGAATAGGCCTTTCAGCCCATCATATCTGTGGCAAAGTATTTGTATTTGTATGTTGCTAATTTTGACTAATCCCATCTGACTGCTCATGGTCTAGGTCCCTCCATTCCCTATATGTTCATGCCCTTGTCTGAGTATCTCTTAACCATTGCTATTTTATTGTACCTGTTTCTACCATTCCTTTTAGCAGCACATTACAGGCAGCTACCATTATAATGAGAGCTAATACTCTCTAACCCAGGAAATGTTCCAGTTAACACCTTCTGCAAAACTTCCACATTATTCCTTTAATACAGAAACTAGACTGCAAATAATAATCCAAATGTAGCCTACCCAGAATTCTATACAGCTGCAGTAAGTCATGTACATTATGCTATACTCCTTCACCATCCTATCTTTTGGTGTTGCTACTTTCAGGGATCAATAGACTTGCACCCCAGAATCCTCTGTAGATCAGTGTTCCTAAGGGTCCTGTCTTTTCCTATATACTTTCCTCTCACATTTGATCTTCCAAAGTGTAACTCCTTAGGTTTGTCCACATTAAACACTCTCTGCCACTCCATCTGTCAACAGCTATCCAAACTGAACTCAACCTGCCACTTACCTGTCTATGTTTCCAACTGGTCAGCAATCTGCCCACCTATAGTCACATGCAAATCATTCATATATACATATATATCATTCATATATACAGATCCTTGTGGAGCACCACTGGTCCCAGGTTTCCACTCAGAAAATAACCCTACAGCCAAGCCAATTTTGAATCCAATCTTCCAATCTTCTCTATGGATCACATGTCCCTTAATCTTCTGGATCAGTTTACCAGATTTCAGATTTTTTTTCTATTGCTGTCCATAATTTTAATGACATACTTGTATGGAGACCAGAATCTCTTTGAACCTACAATGCTTCTAGCTTTTCCTTATTTTGTTTAGGTCCAAGGTGGATGGCATCACATTTGCTGACAATGAAATGCATCCACCAGATAAATTCGTACCCAGCTTTCTTCACAATTCTTTTCATACTTAAAATAAATTTATGCAGCACTAAATTACTGCTTCTTTCGTAATTAAAGTATGTTTTTTTTAATTTGCGTAGATCTTAATTTACGAATGCTAATCAATCACAGACTTCGGAATTCAGATATACAGGAATGTTCTGGGTTTTTTTTTTTGCTGATGTTTTATCTATCGAAGCAATACGAAATATTTCAATTAAAATGTCTCATGACTTCTGTGAATGCTTCTGATAAATATTCCCAATTATGTTGGTTGGACTGGATGAGCCAAAAGGCCTTACTGTCATTTTTCACCAGTTCTACAAGAGGTTCCATTCTTGTTCAGACCAAACATCAGTATAGGGAAGAAATGAGATCCGAGTGACTTTGGCCGTGGAATGATTGTTGGTGCCAGGCAGGGTGGTTTGAGGATCTCAGAAACAGCTGATCTCCTGGGATTTTCACGCACAACAGTCTCCAGGAGTTTACAGAGAATGGTGCAAAAAACAAAACAGAATCCAATAAGTGGAGTTCTGTGGTTCAAAATATCTTGCTAATGAGAGATATCAGAGGAGAATGCCAAAATGGTTCAAGATGATAGGAAGGCGACTGTAACTCAAATAGTATGTTACAACAGTGATGTGCAAAGGAGCATCTCTGAGCACACAACATGTTCAACCTTGAAGTGGATGGGTTGCAAGCAGCAGAAAATCGTGGAACATATACTCAGTAGCCACTCTATTAGGTACTTGAGGTAACTGATAAAGTGGACACTGAGCATATGTCTGAGCACCATTGAAGCTGCCTTTATACAAATTCCAGGATATATCCTGACACTATTCCTGCTCAATCTATTAATTTGCTTATTGATTTTACTGCATTTCCTTAATTTTGATAAAATGTAACAAATCAATAATGTTGTAGGTTTTTGCAAGTAAAATAGCGGAGGCATTTTATGTTTCAGGGAAGATGTAGCAACTTATTTATTAAAACTTATTTATTTACTAAAAAATGAACACAAAGTGCACTAAAAGACCATTACATAATCACACACCACATCAGACCTGCCTCATAAAGTCAATCCCAACCCAATTTCAGTGGTTGTGAATTCTGTATGTTTCCACCAATCACATTACTGTACAATGTTATAAATGGCCTTTTCCAAATTTAATGGTCCATAAAATGCAAAAGAACGCAAGCTAGGTGACAAAGAAGTTCAAAAGTTCATTTAATATTCGAGAATGTATACAGTAAGTAACCTGAAATTTGTACTCTCACAGACATCTACAGAAAATGAAACCCCGTTGATTGAATGATAGAAACATCATTCATCAGAAGTATAAAATAAAACAGAAATGTGACCTGGGTTCATTTGGCTGAATTGTTCACCTCTTAACTGAAAGTAAATTTCATTTATTGTACAAGTTTAATGAAATGCCTGGCATCTTACTGACCAAACAACATGCAAGAAAATATCAATGTCACTTTGACTCCAGAAAACAAAATAATTATTCATTGTTCAGTTTACTTGTTATATTCAGAACATCCGTTCAGAACATCCACTAATTCATCTTGCAGTAAGCCACAGTTCATGCAAAAAACGGACTGAGCAAATAATGACCACTGCACAGTGTTATATATTCACGTGTATTTTGACCATTACGGGTTGCTGTCAAGCTTCCCCGTGCGTGATATACTGAACATACTGTGAGAGGGCACTCTGGGTAGATGTTAACAAATTTAGTACCGATCAAACACAAAGTAAGCAAGACCTCAAAACCAGTTACTGCCTTTATTTTGTGAATTCATAGGGAGCCGTTCCTCACAATGTCTCCCCCAATGCAAGATTACAATTCAGATTTATACAGTAAATCTAATCGCACTAGGTCAGCCAGTTGCCAGAGGGTTTCCACAATTTACACAACATTAGCACCTAAACAATCGGTTCCTCATCGATGATCAATTGTTAGTAGAAGGAAGATAGACCCATTCTAGTCAAGCTATCTCTATGATTCTGTTAACCCTTAGTCCTCAAGCTTAATTTTCTTCCACAGTAGATGACTTCTTTCATCGCCTCTCCTTCTCTCATGTGTACTGTTCACAGTCACCCGGCCTCCCAATTTCACCACTGGCAACAAGGTGACATGCGATATTTGTCGTTCCATTTCCTTTGGCAGGAATAGTTTGAGTGAAAGAAAAGTAGGTGAGTGAAAAGAAGACACCACGTACCATGAGAAGCAAGATGAAGAAACAACCACAGGAAACGAGTTGAGTGAACAATCGAAGGGAAGAGGATGCGAACAGGATTGTTCAATAAAACAAATAAGAGAGGAAGAGAAAGACAGATAAGTCTAGTTAAATTTTCAGGAATGTGGTTGTGTTGAAAATGGCGGCAATGTTTAGAAGTATGGAATTGTATGCCGAAACGATGGAGCAATGGAGTTCACGTACTGGAAGATATGAATATTTTGCACTGGCAAATCAAATTTCAGATGATATTCATGTTCCAACTTTTCTGACTGTGATGGGTGCAAAAATGTTTCATTTATTACCCAATCCGGTGCAGCTGCTAAGCCTGATGATAAGCTTTAGGAGGACATAGTTAAAGTCGTAAAGGGCCACTATTCACCTAAACCTTTAACTACAGCTGAGAGGTTTGGATTTCGTAAAAGGAATTAAGAGGAATGTGAATCTGTTTCTCAGTTTGTGGGCTGCTGAAGCAATTGTCTGAACACTGTGATTTTGTGCAGTCGCCGAATGGCATGTTACATGATAGACATGATGCATTTCAGAAACATTTGCATACGGAATACTGGTTAACATTACAGAGGAAATTGAGATCTATGGAGATGGCACCTAAATAAGCACAGCTATTAATCATATCTTCCCAGGATCATGAAGTTTCTAGACTTGAAGAATAAGACACCTATTGACGATCATTGTTACTGTTTCGGCAAAACTGGCTATACAGCAAAAGAGTGCTGGCATAAGGATTTAGATTGCTGAAGCTGTGGCAAAGGGGACATACTGAATGCACGTGTAGTAGTTAAAAGACACTGTCAAACACAAGAACTGTAATAAAGAAAATTACTTTCGGAAAAACAAAGAGAAACCTGAACAAGATGGAGCATACTGAGGATGGACTGTGTGACTCTCTGTGCTTGAAGAAGCCTTGATGTTTTATCTGTTTCTGGACAGCTGTTGGGTGACATCACAGTATGGATGAAGGTGGACACCAGTACTGAAGTATTGCTGGTGTCAGAGACAGTTTACAAGGTTAAGTTATAACATCTCATCCCAGAAGAGGAAAGGTTGACAATAAAGACTTACACTGTTGATGCTGTTCCAATAGGGGGAGTAGTACATGTTATAGAGTAGATTAACAAACAGAGAAAGAAACTGTACATTGTTAAAGGTAGTTATCCAAAGCATCTGGGCTGCTTTTAGTTGGAACACCTCAAACTCAACTGGCATGAAGTTTACTTTTTGGTGGGTGCACTGGTCTACAAGAGATATTGAAATAGTCAATGGAGAACTGGGTCGCATGAGAGGAGTCACTGTTAAGTTGGCTGTTAAGCAAGACACAACACCTAAATGCCTGAAAGCAAGACCTGCTCCATATGCCCTCAAGCAAACAGAGGCTGCATTGGAAAGACTGGTCCAGAACAAGGTATTGGATCCTGTGTAAATAAATGGGTAACTTCAGTGGATAGTGTACTAAGGATGGTTCTTTAAGGCTTTGTGGAGAATTCAAGATAACCATTAACCTGGTTCTTATAGGTGAACAATACCCTCTTCAGCCTTGGCCAGTAGATGGACAAGTAGCGAGATTGACTTGTGTCAAGAGAACTTGCAGATGTATGTGGAGCCAGAGACATGGAGTCATATAAAACTACAGCACAGAAGAGGCCCTTTGGCCCAGCTAGAGGATTTGTCAACCCATTTAAACTGCTTGGTCCCATCGACCTGCACCAGGACCATAGTCCTCCATACTCCTTCCATCCATCTACCTATCCAAACTTCTTTTAAACTTTAAAATTGAGCTTGTATGCACCAATTACGCTGGCAGCATGTTCCACACTCTCAAGACCCTCTGGATGAAGAGGTTTCCCCTTAAACAATTCCCCTTTCACTCTTAACCCATGACCTCCAGTTGTAGTCCCGCCCAATCTCAGTGAGGTTGATGGTCAAAGTGGCTGGAGTATTCACTGTGATCTTTAACCTCCCACTTTGGTAGTCTGAGATATGACCTGCTACAAACAGACTTTACTTATACTGCTGCCTAAGAAGAGCATGGTAACTTGTCTCAATGACTATTGTCCAGTAACAGTTATATTCACAGTGAGGAAGTGTATTGAAAGGCTGGTGATAAAACATTATCAACTGCTACCTGAGAAGTGACATGGATCCATTTCAATTTGCCTACCAAAGCAACAGGTCCTCAGCAGATGCCATCTCATCGGCTCTTCACTCAACCCAGAACATCTGAACAGCAAAGATGCATACATCAGGAATCTCTTTATTGACTACAAATTGGCATTCAGTACCATCAACTCCTCAAAACTAATCAATAAGCTCCAATTCCTTGGCCTCACTTCCTTATGCAATTGGATCCTTGATATCCCCACTTGCAGACCCCAACCAGTTTGGATTGGCAACAACATCTACTCCATAATCTCCATCAGCACAGGTGCTTCACAAAACTATGTGCTTAGCCACTGCTCTACTTGTTTTATACCTGTGACTGCATTTCTAAGCACTGCTCCAATGTTGTATTAAAGTGTACTGATGACACCATTGTCATAGGCTGAATCAAAGGTGGTGATGTATCAGCATATAGGAGGGAGATTGAAAATCTGGCTAAGTGGTGCCAAAACAACAATCTCGTACTTAATATCAGTAAGACCAAGAAGTGATTATTGGATTCAGGAAAAGGAAACCAGAGGTTCATGAGCCAGTCAGAGGATCAAAAGTGGTGTGAGTCAGCAACTTTAAATTCCTCCGTGTTATTATTCTGGAGGACTTGTTCTGGGCCCAGCATATAAGTACAATTAGAAATAAAGCACAGCAATGCCTCTACTTCCTTAGGAGTTTGCAAAGATTTGACACAACATCCAAAACTTTGACAAACTTCTATAGATGTGTAGTAGAGAGTATATTGACTGGCAGCATCACAGCCTGGTACAGAAACACCAATGTCTTTAAGTGGAAAATCCTACAAAAAATAGTGGATTTGGCCTATTCCATCAGTGGTAAAGCCCTCCCTACCATTGAGCACATCTACACAAAATGCTGTCGCAGGAAAGCAGCATCCATCATCAATCGCCCCCACCACCCAGGGTTATGCTCTCTTCTTACTGCTGCCATCAGGAAGAAGATACAGGAGCCTTAGACCTCACTCCACCAGATCCAGGTTCAGTTATTACTCCTTAACCATTAGGCTCTGGAACTCAGCTTCACTTGCCATATCAATGAAATATTCCCTCAACCTACTGACTCACTTTCAAGGACCTTTCATCTCATGTTCTCAATGTTTATTGTTTATTTATTATTATTATTATTTCTTTTTATACTTCCACAGTGTGTTGTCTTTTGCCGACTGGATGAACCCCAAGCTGGTGCAGTCTTTCATTAATTCAATTATGATATTCTGTGGATTTATTGAGTACGCCCACAGGAAAATCAATCTCAGGGTTGTTTATGGTCACATATATGTACTTTGATAATAAATTTACTTTGAACTTTGAACCAAACTAGAGATTCAATCTGTCTGGAGACTGCCTGTTCCTGTGAGGGTACCGACAATCTGGGAATGACGCCAACATCATTTTATCTCTTGGTAGTGTCTGTATGCATCTTAACTGGGTACTGCATTGTCAGTAGGCAGCACCTCAGAAAGCACTGGTGATGGGGGAGCACTGGCTGTGTCACTTAATCTTAATGAAGCTTCTGCAGTCATTATCTCAGAATCCTTTCCCTTTCTACAGCTGGTTCTGAATGGTCAGTTTTTCTCGTTTTTCAGTAGGCTCAGAAATGGGCAACTGCTGATGAACATGCCTTCTTTAGATGTTGTGGCTACCAGCTTCCCCTGTGTATGACACAGGACCACCCAGTTGCAGGTATCCACTTTGTCCCAGAGATGTAGTTCCGGCCAAGTACTCTCACTTCTGCTGTGAAATTCTGTACTTTGCTTTGGCACATCTCTCTGCTTGGGTTTTCTGTTCATTTAGCACAATCTGTTTCATGTTTGGGGGTTTAAGCAGGTCAAGCCAGGTGTGAAGCTATCTTTTCATCAGTGCAGTGGCTGGAGTCATTTTAATAGTGATGTGAGAAGTGTTGGAGTATGTCAGCAAGAAAGTGCTAAAATGGATCCATTTCCCTCTGAAGTCTTGAAGGTTTGCTTCCTTGAATTATTTGCAAGGCCATTAGTGGTCTGATGATATGGTGCTGACTTGATATGCTGAATAGTGTTTGCTCTCATAAATGCCTTGAACTCTTTTAGACAGGAGTTTCAGGCCATTGTCACTTACAAGTGCTGAGGAAGTCCAAAACAGCTAAAGCTGGAACATAGCTCCTTAGTACATTATTCAGACATAGTGCTCTTCATGATGGCAACCTCAGGCCATTTGCTTTGTGTGTCCACTATGACCAAGAACATGGTAGCCTTCTATAGGTCCTACAAAATCTATGTGAACCCTCTGCCATAGTTCCCATGAATGCAAAGGAGAACGTTGAGGAACATTTCTCACTCACTGCCAATGAAGACGTGCTTTGGCCTTCTCTTCAATCCTGCACACTCTGCCACTGTGTTCTGCATGTAGCTTATCAAGCACTTGCAGAAGTGGAATGACAGTATGGTAGCCCCATATTACACATTCAAGTGGACTGTGAGCTCCTTCCATCAAGCCTGGTATGGTTCCAATTCTATGGTTGGCTATCCTTTCCATTCATGAGTTATCATGTTCACCACTTTAGATAGAACAGGGTTAGTACTTGTGCTTCCAAACTTGTGTTGCAGTTATCAGAGCTGTAAGTACTTCTTTGAAGTAAACAAATTTTTTCATAGATGGCTCTGGAGCTGTAACAGGTAAGGGAAGTTTGGAAAGTCCATCAGCCTTTGAATGGTGCTCAACCTCCTGTACTGTATACTGTACTGTTATGCAGACAGCAACAGAGCCCAATGTTTCATTCGACTAGCAGCCAGGGAAGGAATGCCCGCATGTGGACCAAAAATTGATGTCAAGGAGCAATAATCTGTCACTTATGTAAATCGTCGACCAAAGAGGAATTGATGGAATTTCTTAACTCCAAGGACAATTGCGAGTGCTTCCCGCTCTGTGCAGAAAAAGTAGCTTTCTGCCTTGTTGCGAAAGTGATTGGATGCTCTTCACCCGATGGCATGATGTGTGAGATAATTGCTCCTACATCATAGGATGATACCTCACGGGCCAACAGTATGGACAATGACGGGTTGTAATGTTCAGACTGACACAAAGCTGTTCGGGCATTTTTAAAAAGCCTCTTCACAGTGATCAATCCACTGACAGGGTGCTTATTTATTTGAAAGCTCATGAAGTGGCTCCAGCATGCTAGCTAGGGTAGAAACAAACTTTGCTTCGTATGTTAGTAGTCTCAAGAAAGATCTTAATTGACTTACGTTCTGTAGTGATGAAGACTGAACAACTGCCTTCACCTTTGATGATGACATGAGGCCCTGATTATTGATCACATGGCCCAAACATTCAATCGAAGGTCGAAAGAACTCATAATTGTCCTGTGGGCCCTTAACTCATATTCCTTGAGTCTTTGTAGTGTAGCATCCAAATTTTGTAGATGATCATGCTCATTTTTCCCAGTAATGAGTAAGTCATCCAAATAGCATTGCACCCCTGTCAACCTGCTCAGGATCTGGACCATTGAAAAAGTGCAGGAGCCGAGGTGATGCCAAACAAAAGCCTTTGGTACCTGAACGTTCCTTTGTGAGTCATTATAGTCAACAGCTTCTGGGACCATTGCAGGGGGATGGGAGATAGAGTGCCAGAACAGATAGTGCAGAGTTTGTGGACACAAATGTTACTAAAACATCAGACAACGTCAGGAATCAAAAGGTTGACCATGGTGCAACCAGTGTTCTTAGCTGAATGTATTTCATACCAGAAAATATTGTAGGAAAGGCAGATGATCTGAAGAAATGGATTAGCACATGGAATTATGATATTGTAGCCATTAGTGATACTTGGTTGCAGGAGGGGCAGGACTAGCAGCTCAATATTTCAGAGTTCTGTTGTTTTAGACGTGATAGAACAGGAGGGTTTAAAGGAGGAGGGGTGACATTACTACCCGGGGAAAATGTAACGGCAGTGCTCAGTCAGGACAGACTGGAGAACTTGTCACATGAGGCTCTGTGAATAAGAAAGGTATGACCATATTAATGGTACTAAAATAGACATGTCCCAACCGCCAGGACTTAAGAACTTTTTAAAAGCTATTATTAATGCTTTTTGAGATAGTGATTTAGATGCATATCATATTTTTTACTGAGTTAAGTATTGTATGTAATTAGTTTTGCTACAACAAGTGTATGGGACATTGGAAAAAAAGTTGAATTTCCCCATGGGGATGAATAAAGTATCTATCTATCTATCTATCTATCTATCTATCTATCTATCTATCAGTCCACAGGATTTAGAGCAACAAATTTATAGAGAAATTTCAAACTGTTGCAAGAAACATAAGGTTGTTACTGTAGGTGATTTTAACTTTCCACATATTGACTGGGATTCCCATGATATAAGAGGGCTAAGTGGGATAGAGTTAATCAAATACAGGCAGTCCCTGGTTTATGTATGAGTTCCGTTCCTGAGTCTGTCTTTAGGTCGGATTTGTATGTAAGTCGGAACAAGTACATCCGGTATTATTTAGCGTCAGTTAGTCAAACGTTTGTCTTAGTATATAGTATATATTTTACTTTTCTATGCATATAAAACACTTAAGAAACATATGTATTCCAATAATTAAACCACTGCTTTGCTTAGTAATAATTGTAGCTTTCATCGGGGCAAGGCCATTCACATGCCCCATTATTCTCACTTTATCCGTTATCCTTTAAAATTGTTCCAATCATTGACCGACTGTAGCCTAACACTTTTCCAATGACCGATGGTGCTTTACCTCTTTCCAAGCGCTTTATTATTTCCACTTTATTTTCAATCGCGATCGCTTCCCGTCAATGGAACAGAAACACTGCGGGCGGTGGGTCTCGAGCTGCACCGACTCCACTGGGTCCTAAGGACCACCGTACTGAGACAGGTTAAATGGGACAAGTGGGGGCTGTGCTGGGTTTGGGTATTTGATCCTCCACAATATTCCGCGTGGGAATTTAAACTGGAGGTGGCAGTGCTTTTTTTACGATGTCGAGTTGCAAGCTCGACATCAACCTGGCACGGATGGTACGGGAGTCACTGGATCGACATCGACCCACCACAGGAGTGGTCTGTCACTGCATCAAACTCGGAAACCTCTGTTCTCAAGCCCGGCACTGATCTCACTGCACCACCAGCCGACTGGAAAGGGGGGCGGGGTCAGGGTAAATCTTACTAAGAAAAATTTAAGCCAAATACAAAGTTAAACACTCAACACAGTGTCAACGGCAATGACATAAAATGGCAGACGGTGTCCTCCTTCCTCGGTTCGTAAGTACAAGTTGTCCGTAAGTCGAACGTTCGTAACTCGGGGAATACCTGTATGTTCAGGAAAGTTTCCTTAATCAGTACATAGCAGTATCAATAACAGAGTGTGCCATACTTGATCTGCTATTAGTGAATGAGACAGGGCAAGTGACAACCTGTGAAGGGAAATACCTTGCACCTAGTGATCACAATGCCATTAGTTTCAAAGTAAATATGGAAAAAGATAGGTCTGGTCCACAGGTTGAAATTCAAAATTGGTGAAAAGACATTTCTGATGGAATCAGAAAGGATCTGGCACGTGTGGATTGGGACAGGTAGCTTTTTGGCAAAACTACTTGGTAAGTGGGAGGCCTTCAAAGTTAAAATCTTGAGAGTGCAATGCTTGTATATGCCTGTCAGAATAGAAAGTAAAGATAACAGGTTTAGGGAACTTTAGTTTTCAAGAGATTTTGAGGCACTGGTTCAGAATAAAAGGAAGCACCTATCAGGTATACGCAGGTAGGAACAAATGAGGTACATATGGACTATACAAAATGTCAGAGAACACCTAGGAAAGAAATTAGGAAGGCTAAAAAACACAAGGTTGCTCTAGCAAACAAGGTGAAGGAGAATTCTAAGGGATTCTACAGATATGTAAAGATTGTAAGGATCAAAATTGGTCCTCTACAAGATCAGAATGGTAATCTATGAATGGAGACTAAAGAGATGGGGGTGATCATAAATGGATTCTTTGCATCTGCATTTACTCAGGAGATGGACACAGAACCTATAGGAGTGAGGCAAAGCAGTAGTGAGAACATGGACCCTATACAGAGGAGCAGGCATCCTGAGACAAATTGGAATGGATAAATCCCCTCAGACCCTGTTGGGGGGGTGGGGCAAATATAGAATTACAGAGATACTTAAATCATCCTTAGTGACAGGTCAGGTATCCAGACGATTGGAAGATAGCTAATGTTGTTCTGCTGTTTAAGAAAAGGTTTGAAAATAAATAGGAAATTATAGACTGGTGAGCCTGACATCAGTAGTGGGAAAGTTATTTTAAGGTATGAGGAATGCAGTTGATAAACACAGATCTTTAGTACTTAGCCAGGTACCCGTTCTGGGCCAGGTGATTTTTGTGGGATCACTCTCTTGAAGGCTGCTTGCTCTTCGATGCCAGAGTCCAAAATCACAGGATCATTGGGGGTTCTGGGAGTTCATGATAATTCCTTCATGTTTTGACGGTCACAGTGAGCATAGAAGACATTGAGCTCATTTGCAAGTGAAGTCCTGCTGTTGCCTAGGTCGCTTGATTTAACTTTATCAGAGTTGACAGTATTAATGTCCTGCCACAGCCGTCGAGCATCCTTCATTGATTCGTTTCATCTGGAATTGCCACTTCACCTGTGAGATTGCTTTTCGGCAATCATACCTGGACTTCTTGTAACTTAGCTGGTCACCAGACTTGAATGCGTCTGATCTAAGCCTCAGCAGATTGTGAACACCATTCTTGTTCAGTGTTCTTCTTATAGTGAACACATGAACAGAGACTTTAGCAAGTCTTAGAGATTTCTGCAGGTCTTTTGCTGTTCCCCTTCAGTTCTTTTTCATCTCTTTCAGCATTGCACATTGTGCTCTTAGTGTGATCTTTGCAGGATGTCCATTCCTAGGGAGAGTAACAACAGTACTGAGTATCGTCTATTTGTAGACAATTTCTCTTACTGTGGACTGATGAAGATTCAGGTCTTTAGAAATGCTTTTGTAGCCTTTTCCAGCTTTGTGCATCTCTACAGTTCCTGCTCCAAGGTCCTCTGAAAGTTGTTTTGATCGAGGCAAGGTGCACATAAACATATCTTACTTGAGATGAGCAAGTTCTGTCAGTAATCTGACTTTATGTATCTTTTTTTACAGGGCAGAGCAACCCACACCTCCAATCTTTTCTCATTGACTGGAACAACTGACTCCAAATAGCTGTTCCAGAATGCATTAACCCAGAGGTTCACATAATTTTTCCAACAAATGCATGTAATATTGGATCATTTTCTTAATAAATAAATGAACATCTATAATGATTTGTGTTATTTATTTCATTGGTTCTCTTTATCTAGTTTTAGGACTTAAGTGAAGATCTAATCACATTGTAAGTCATACTTATGCAGAAATAGAGAAATTTTAGTGTTCCCGAACTTTCTAGCAACATTGAATGTGTTCACGTATATTTTGAACCTTGTAAATTGCTCTCAAGCTTCACTGTGTGCTACGTACTGAATGTAACGTGAAAGGACATTCTGGGTAGATGACTTTCAAGTAAAAGAAACAGCTGCATATTTGTTCCTCACCATTCCGTATCTTGTGTGTGTTACTCACGACCATCCAGCTTCTCAATACTACAAACATAACAGACAAGTCAATGCCACGCCTGCCTTTTCCACTTTTTATAAGTCACACAACAGATGATGGAAAAGTGTTTGCCAATTGCTTGTCCTCAAGTTTCTGCACTTCCATCAATGCTCAATGATGAGTTATCCTTCAGACTTTTTCTTTATGACCATGTCAAGGAGCAAGTGTTTATCAAATTTTACATGGCATTCATTTTGGGCCAGCAAGATACTTCCCTAAAGCACTTTACTTGTTTTACAGGACTTGGTCTGGAGGTGATATGGCCAGAACTAAATATTAACAAAAATAGCATTTCAAAAGATGTGGTAAAGAGTCAGATAGTTTAAAAATAAATATGGTGATTTAATTTGACATCAGTCGCTCTTAAAGGATGAAGGCTATCAAATCTAGAGTAAAGTGGGAAAGAATATTATCGATGTTCAGGTCCTGATGAAGGGTCTCGGCCTGAAACATTGACTGCTATTTTCCATAGATGCTGCCTGTCCTGGTGACAGTTCCTCCAGTATTTTGAATGTGTTGTTTGGATTTCCAGCATCTGCAGATTTTCTCTTGTTTGTGAAATGTAGAGTAGTTACATTTAGCAAACACACACACACACACACACACACACACACACACACACACACACACACACACACACACACACACACACACACACACACACACACACACACACACACACACACACACACACACACACACACACACACACACACACACACACACACACAAAATCCATGACAGAAAAAGCAGAAATGTTACTGACAGGTGTCTAGACAAAGAACTCAACCAATAATAAGGCCCAATTTCAGGACAGATCACAGTTACCAAGGACAAACATGGATGAGGCTGATCTCAGTGTATTCATTGTGGTGGGATGTTCAAATTAAGGTCACCAGGTGGCATCTCAAGAAACTTGCTGGTGTTGGTCAGGGTACGTACCAGAAGATGTGAGATTTGTGATCCAGTGCTTGAAGTCAGAATCTTGACAACAAACTTTGGTCTGGAATCAACTGGGGATAAATTCTGTCCTAATTAATTCAGTTTTCAAAAGTAAACAAGACGCAACTGGTCTCATGCCCTTGGTGGCAGCCTCAAGAATTCTCAGCCACTATTTGAGTAAAAGAAAAAGGAAGTCAAATGGATGGATGGCAAGAGGGCTTGTGTACGTCTCCTCCAAAACATTTAAATTTCAGTGATTATCACACAGACGTGGATGTTGCATTGTTATTAATAGTGAAGCTTGCAGTGATTATTGCAGTCACAGAATAAATAGGGCAATGACTTCTGGCATCTGTATGAGAGTACTTTAACATGGAAGTTCAGAGGTTGGTCTTGGTGTCCTTTGTTTCTTCAAGGAGTTGTTCCCCCCCCCCCCCCCCCCGACAAAACAACTCTCATCAGCATGAATGTTATAGTGTAAATTTGATGTCCTCGGCCATTAGTTTTAACTCTGCTCACCTCGTATCATAGAGTTATAGAAAAGTACAACACAGAAACAGGTCCTTCAGTACATCTAGAATGTGCCAAACCATTTAAAATGCCCACTCCCATCGATCTGCTCCAGGACCATAGCCCTCCATACCCCTACCATCCATGTACCTATCCAAACTTCTCTTTAACATTGAAATAAAGCTTGCATGCACCACTTGTGCTGGCAGCTTGTTCCACACTCTCATGACCCTCTGAGTGAAGATGTTTCCCCTCATAGTCCCCTTAAACTTTTCACCATTCACCCTTAACCCATGACGTCTGGTTGACCAGAGAAAACCTCTGATCCCTTGTTCATTCATCACTTCCCACTAATCTTCCTCCCAGCACTTATTCCTGTGAGTGGCCTAAATGCTACATCTGCTCGTTCACCTCTTCCCTCATCTCCATTTAGACACCCAAACAGGCCTTCTAGATGAGGCAACATTTAACCTGTGAATCTGCTGGTTGTCTATTGTGTCCAGTGCTCTCAATGCGGCCTCCTCTGCGTTAGTAAGACCCATCATATTGGGCAACTGCTTCATTGAGCACCTCCGCTCCATCTGCCAAAAGTGGAATTTCCTGCTGGCCAGACATTTCAGTTCCCATTCCCATTCCAACGGGTTGGTCCACGGCCTCTTCATCTGCCTAGATGATGTCACCTTATATTCTGTCGGGGTAACCTCCAACCTGATGGCATGAATATCAATTTCTCTTTCCAGTTAAATAAAGATTCACCCCCACCCCCAACATCTATTCCCCACACTGGTTCTTACCTCTTCTTTCCTGCCTATCACCTCCTTCCCTTTCTCCCATGGTCCATTCTTCTCTCCTATCAGATTCCTTCCTCTCCAACCCTTTACCTTTCCTACCCACTTGGCTTAATCTATCACCTTCTAGCTTGTCCTCCTTCCCTTCCAACCATCTTTTTATTCTGGCATCCTCACCTTTCCTTTCCAGTCCTGAAACGTCAACTCGATGTCCTTTCTCAGGATGACAGCATTCATGAATTCATCAGAGGCTCTCTGGCAGCATTCTGCCTGTTGCTTGATAGCATTCAGCACAGACTACTGGTATGCAAGCCAAGGAAATGCAGTCCAAAGCCAACTACTTACAACCCATTGCTGTGCAAGGTAGCTCTCCAAGGCCGGCTGCCGTCTTCTCGACTGAAAGGCAGTGGAGTGAAAAGTGACGGCGCCCTCACTGCAAAATCTAGGTGCTTATGATTCACTTCAGCAGCCTTTGAAAGAAGTTTATAAGATTATGAGAGGAATAAATGCAGTGGCCAGCCAGAATCTTTTTTTTCTCAAGGTGAAATGTCAAGTACTATGTAGCATGCAGAGAAGGTGAAAATTGAAAGCGGATGTGCAGAGCGTGTTATTTTCTCACAGAGAGTTGTGGATGCACGGAACAGGCTGTGAGGGTTAGTGGTGGAAGCAGATACAACCGTGATGTCTAAGACCATGATTGACACATAAATATTGGTCAATGTTTTATTATTATCAGATACTGACGCACAGTGAAACTGTGTGGCATCCATGCAGATCATTTTATCACATCAGTCCAACTGAGGGAAAGGCATTAACGGAATGCAGAATGAAGTGTTGTGGTGACAGAGAAAATGCAGTGCAGGCAAACAATCGAGAGTACCATGACAAGGTAGATTGTGTGGGTAAAAGTTTATTTCATCATACAAGGGGAGCATTCAATAGGCTTATAACAGTGCTGTCCTTGAGCCTGCTCTTACATGCTTTCAGGCTTTAGTATTTTCTGTTGAAAGTGTGGTGGGAGAACAGAGAATGCCTGGAGATGCTGGAATCCATCATTATGTGAGTTATGAATATCTGAATTTATGAATACGCAGGGAATGGAGGGATGTAGATCATGTACATACAGAACAGATTTAGTTTAATTTGGCATTGTGATTGGTGTAGTTTATTATAAACTGAAAGGCCTGTTCCTGTTGTGTATTCTGCTTCTAAATTCCCTGAATTTCCTTTTTCCTAAATAGCTCTTTATGTACATACTGTATGTTCATGACAAACAATCACAAGTTGGCATAGATTTTGATAGTGTACCGTCAACATTTCTCATCGTTTTTGATATAATTTATTAATTTCACGGCGGATTTCCTTACTGTTTTTCCCATTTTTCACACAATTCCTCCCCTCAATTTATGAATCTTACTTCTAAAGAACAACACCACACGTGCACGGCCATCGCTGACGAAACAACTACAGTACATTAGCATGGAGTCACAAGAGGCTGCAGAAACTAGAATCTGATGCAGGAATCAAACTGCTGCAGAAGTTCATTGGGTCACCAACAGTATCCGTAAGGCAAAGGGATGGTTGTCATTTCCGGCTGAGACCCACACAGAGACTGAAAGTATAGAGGGAAGGCAGGCATTACAAAGAGGTGAGAGGTAGGCATTTGGCAGGTTGGTAGGTGAAACCAGGTGAGGTGAGGCAGATTGAACCAGATTCCCCCATCTCCACTTTCTTAATCCCACCATTTGCTGATGGTAGTTACAATGCCAGTGTTTTTATTTACCTGGTTGTATGTCTCTCCAGTCCTGTCACTCACTATGCTGTTAAAAAAATCTTAGCTTTTCCACGGAGACCACCATTTACCAACAAATGTCTCATCTGTTCACAAATCCTGATATGTTGCAGGTCCTTCATATTTTACTAAATATATCTTGTTTTCCATCATTTGTTTCTGCATCTAATTATGCACAAAGCCCCTTTATAATCTCTTTTTTTATTATTACAACTTACAAAGAATCTTACTAGGAAATTTTGGTTGGTTCAAAAATCAGTGGAGGAGATACTTATGATCTCAAATTAGAAATGATTATGCAAAAGTTCAAGGTTCAAAATGCTTGGTTACAATGTTTCAACCACGTTAAAATTTAATTGGTATTTCTGTGACATATTGGAATGAATCAGAGTTCAAGAGAGAAAAATATATATTAATAAACAAAGCGGCACAGTAAGAAGGAATAGAGATTTTTTTGTTCAGTTATTAATTAAGTCCATAATTTGAAGAGACAGAACAAGTGTTTCAAATTTATCACAAACCAATTAAACAACCAGGCATTTAATTGAACAAAAGGTTGGTACACAACATTTGTTTTCTGAAGCTTAACAAATACAGCATAAAACACATTGGCAAATGCAAAAAAAACACCTCAAATTAAACACCTACAAAATAAGGCACTTAATGATACTATTACATAATTGAGTTCACTTAACCTTTACTCTTAAAAGATTGAGAATCTTCTATAATTGGCAGAATTAATTGAACTTGGGACTCGTGGACACCAAGATAAGTAGAAAATGGTGGAACTACTCAGTGGCTCAGGCTGCGGTAGGGAACAGAAATAGTTAACGTTTCAGGTCCAAGATCATTGGTCAGAACTGGCAATGAGGGAAGAGAAGCTTGTATTGCTGCAGGAAAGTAGAGCAGAGACCATTTCTTTGATAGGGTAAAACTGGGATGACCATAAGTTACGGGAGTTTGCAAGATTTTCTGATCAATGTGTGAACACGAACAGTTAGAGAGTGAGAGCGTAGACAAAATAAACGAAAGAATGCAGAGCAGGAAGTCAACCTCGGTATATCAGGATGTCGGTGACCTACAATCCTAGAGGGAGATAAAAAGAAAGAAATAATAAGCAGTCTGGGCCACTATTATTGATGGATGTCTGAGAAAGATGGAGAAATCATGTTACTTGAATTTGTGGAATTCAGTATTATATATTAAATGCAAGACAAGATGCTGAGGATCATATTCTCCAACCAAGGTGGTGGACAGTGGTCGTACATTTGCTGTCAGACTCTTAACTAACCATTCCAGGCAGCTTGCCAATCATGTTAACTCAGTCTGATGTTCTTGCCTCACAGGGAGAGGATTCAGAAGACAAGTGCTTGGAATCAGGGAGCTATCGGATTGTGAGGCGATGCAGCCACTGAGCAGAGTGTAGTCGGTTGAGGAGAGCAATCATGTAAGCAAATACCCTTCATCAACCACCATCTGTTGTGCTGAGGGAAGACCAACGAACCCAAACAGTCCCAAATTAGAGAGACAGAAGAGACTGTAGATGCTGGAAATCTGGAGCAAAACTCAAAAGCACTGGAGAACTCAGCAGTTCAGCTGCATCCACGAGGGAAATAGACAGTCGACATTTTCTCTCAGGATCCTTCATTAGTTCTGGCAAAGGAACCTGGTGGTTATAATCTGTAACCTCAAAACATTAAACTAATTCAAAGAAAGACAGAGAAGTCTGGACAATAGGGGTCTAGTTTGAGTTCATTTTAAGCGAGGTATTACATGGTAGCATGTTCATGTAAGCAACTAACGTATTTTTACAAATAACCCGTAATAAATTATTTAAGTGAACAAGAATGCTTAATCAACCTATATATATACAGGATTACTTAAGTATGAATGAAATGTTAAATACACAACACCAATCACTCTCAAATGCGACGTTAGCATTCAATTCAAGAGGATTAGAACATAAAAGCAAGGATGTAATGTTAAGGCTTTATAAGGAACTGGTGAGCCCTCACTTGCAGTATTGTGAACAGGTTTGGGCCTCTTATCTAAGAAAGGATGTGCTTATATTGGAGAGGGTTCAAAAGGGGGACGGGAAAATGATTCCAGGATTGAAAGGCTTATCATATGAGGAGTGTTTGGTGGCTCTGGGCCTGTACTCACTGGAATTTAGAAGAATGTGTGGGGGGGTGGGGGTGGATCTTATTGAAATCTACTGAAAGTTGAAAGGCCTCAATAGAGTGGATGTGGAGGGGATGGTGGGGAATCTAATACCAGAGGACCCAGCCTCAGAACAGATGGACGTCCATTTAGAATGGAGAGGAGGAGGAATTTCTTTAGCCAGTGTGGTGAGTCTGTGGAATTCATTGCCAAAGGAAGCTGTGGAGGCCAAGTCATCAGATATATTTAAGACAGAGATTGATAGAGTCTTGATTAGTCAGGGAGTGAAGGGATACAAGGAGAAGGCAGGAGATTGGGGCTGAAAGGACAGTGGATCAGCCATGATGAAATGGCAGAGCAGATTCAATAGGCTGAATGACCTAATTCTGCTCCTATATCTTATAGTCTTACAGACCATAAAATATGACTGACCATTTCCCTCTAAAGATGTTGCCTGACCTTTTGAGATTTTACAGTGCCTTTGGATGTAGTCCTAAATCAAGCTTTATTTTCAAAGATGAGAGGAATTTTGCCATTCACCTCTGCCAAAACTAATCATTCTATGAATGTTTCTAAATCAGATGCCTTGGCCATTATTACATTGTTCAAGGGAACTTACACTGCACAAATCCACTGCCTCAGATTCCATACTTTATTCATGATCAAGTTACTTTAAGATAAACATATCATCTTTTAAATTTCTTGTTAGACTCAAGATTGTCACAGGTAGTCAATCCTAACTCCTAAGAATCAGCACTGGCCAGTGGGGGTCAGGACCTCTGAAGGATCCTATGAGAGACAAGCCACAGGCCTATGAAATCAGACATTACTCTTACCTTTTATCATAATTACAAGCTTCATAAATTTCACATGGTGACTTGGCAGATATTTGGGAAAGGATCAATGTAAAATAAATTGAAAAGGAAAAGGTTGCGGATGCTGGAAATATGAAGCTAAAATTTATAATTTATGGGGATAATCAGCAGATCAGATAGTATCTGTGAAGAGGCAAGTTTCAGATCAATGCTCTTTCACCCCAATGAAATAGAAATAAAACATTGGAATGATATGTAAACATGACTGAGATGAAGAAATCACTATTTGTTCTTCCTCAGAAAGCAAATTGACAAAGAAAGAAAATTGAACATGATACCTCCTTGATATTTTTCCAATTGTATCTTTACATTCATTAGAAATGGCAGGTGAGGCCACCGATTTAATGTCTCACCAATAAACTAAATAGTGCCTCTTATGCTACAGGCAATCTAACTGGATGCAACACTGCACTTCCGTTGCCAGTAATCAGCCCTGTGGTTTCTTCCAGTCTTCATTACAGCTTTCACTGAAAACATTAGAAATTGAATTTAATCAGAACATCCTTTACTGAAGGGAATAAAGTTATAAGTAAATGGCAGGATGTAATACAAAAATATATCAAAGTTATACCGTATGATCCACCGGATTCTTTAAGCTAAACTTAAACATGCACAGCTGTAGTTAGAACCCAGATTCTTATTTTCACTCGCTGTGCCATCTGCAGCAGAATCTGAACTTCTAACTTTCCATCTCAGAGACAGAAATGCTACACTATAAACCCTCATGTCTTCTACACAGTGCAGGATTAAAATAAGGCTTTCAAAAATAGCCTCATCAAAATGCTGAAGTGAACGGAATATTTACATTTTGTCTGGTTAGTGACTATTCTGACTACATAGTGAAACATTAAAGTATCATCATTCTGATCTACTCATTTTGTTGGTACAGATTATTCTTAGCACACTGATATTGAGGGAAAAAAATTAACATATTTCTTAAAATATCATTAAAACTTTGGATTATCCAATCAAATCAAAAATTAGAATGTTGACAGAAAACCATAGGCTGCTGCTAGTACATTGGAAGGCACGATACATTTCCTCATCAGCCTCTGGCTTCTTTGTGAGTTGGTTCTTGACAAGTGGTTCATAAGATATATGATGAAGGGTCTCAACCCAAAACATCAACTGTACTCTTTTCCATAGATGCTGCCTGGCCTGCTGAGTTCCTGCAGCATTTTGTGTGTTGCTTAAGATAAAGTGCACATTTTTCAGGGTTTTGTCATATATCTATATACAGGAGTGGAGTGTTGTATAATAGGGACAGGTTGGTACATGATCATCATTTCATGGATGTTTGGTGGAAAGCTCTTTGCCTTTGTTGCACCAGGCTTCGAGGTAAAATGTATTGGGTTTGAGCCTCGCCAGCTCCTTGCATGCTTTCCATTTGTGGTGGATTGAGTGCCAAGCTAGCAACTAGGCCTCATAAAAAGCAGGCAAATGCTAAAGAAATGGCAAGGTTGCTGCCTGATGCACCACAAGGCATGGAAAAGAACAACAACAATGCTGCAATTTAGGAATAGAAGGTCAAGGTGCTGACTGAATCTCACCTCACGCCACGAGGCATGGAAAGGAACAACAATACTGTAACTTAGGAATCTGAATCTTTTCTCCATCTACGTTCCTACATGCTCCATATTTACTGTGCACATTGATTATATTTATCAGTATGTTTCAGCACTTAGTTTAATTGTTTACAAGTCTTGTCAAAAAGCAATTTATATTAATATTATTCACTGCAAAGATCAGAGTGAACAACCTTTTTTTAGTTGCAAATGAAAAATGATCTGATGTGCGCACTTGCAATACATTCTAGTTTTACCTCAGATTTCCTGCCTTTACCTCCCTTCTTATCCATTATGCTTATGGAACCAAGAGGATTTCCTCATTTCGAATTTCAAGGAAAACTGAAGAGCTTTCTTACATTCAGGTTTCATGTCTCACCAACACATAAACTTGCAGTTGTAAAATTTTCAGATATTTCTTTTGGAAATCAAGTGAAAGATATGATTGAAGTTAAGTTGTATAAGACATTGGTGAGGCTTAATTTGGAGTATAGTATGCAGTTTTGGTGTGCTACTTACAGGGAATATGTAAGTAGAAAATTTACAAAGACATTGGTGGCTCTTGAGGACCTGAGCAATAAGGAAAGATTGAATAGGTTAGGTCTTTATTCCTTGGAACATAGAATATTGAGAGGACATTTGATTGAGGTATACTAACTTATGAGGAGTATAGATAGGGTAAATGCCAGCAGGCTTTTTCTACTGAGGTTTGGTGGGACTACAACTAGTGGTCATAAGGGTGGAAGGTGAAAACTTTGAGGGGAAGAACATGAGGGAAAATTTCTTCACTCAGAGGGTCATGAGAGAGTGGAATGAGCTGCCAGTGCAAATGGTGCAAGCAAACTTGATTTCAACATTTAAGAGAAGTTTGGATAGGTATATGGATGTTAGAGCTATGGAGGCTATGGTCAGAGTGCAGGACAATGGGACTAGGCAGTTTAATTTGTTCAGCACAGACTAGATGGGCCAAAAGGCCTGGTTCTGTGCTATACATTTCTATAACTCTATGATATTGCTCATGACTAACTTATCACCAGAATCAATTTTGTTAAATCTGTGAACATGTCCTATTTAGGATGAAACTCTGAAGCTAAAAGAAATAAATATTGTTTATTTATTCACTGAACAGCTGATTCCCTACATCAATTGAGAGCATCCTGACTGGCTGCATCACTGCCAGGTATGGGAACTGTACTTCCCTCAATCGCAGGACTCTGCAGAGAGTGGTGCAGACAGCCCAGCCCATCTGCAGATGTGAAATTCCTACTATTCAGGACATTTACAGAGACAGGTGTGTAAAAAGACGCCAAAGGGTATTTGGGGACCCGAGTCACCCCAAGCACAAACTGTTTCAGCTGCTACCATCCGGGAAGCAGTACTGCAGATTAAAAGCCAGCACCAACAGACTCCAGGACAACTTCTTCCAACAGGCCATCAGACTGATTAATTCATGCTGATACAATTGTATTTCTCTGCTGTATTAACTGTCCTGTTGTACGTACTGTTTATCTCAAATTAATATAAATTCCACATTGCACATTTAGACAGAGACGTAATGTAAAGATTCTTACTCCTCATGTATTTGAAAGATGTAAAAAACAAAGTCATTTCAGTTCAATCCATTTTGCGTCTCTGCAACATTTTACACCCCCCCCAACCCCTTTGCCACCATTGGTAACCTTGGTGATTTAGATGCTTAATATGCAAAATACTAAATGGTTTGTGAACTCTAATTCCTAATAACAATTTAAATATTGGTATTGGTTAACTGGTGTACAATTTTCAGATACGCAGTGCTTGCACTGATTGGGCATTTCAGAATATTAATTCGCTACAGTATTACACATATTTTTGATTCATGTTTTCATGTGGATATTTAGGAATCAATTTAATCTTTACCAGTGATTATCAGATGTAGCTTGGTCCAAAAGAGAAGGAAAAAATCCAGCAGAATGGAAGTACAAATTTAAGGCATATTATTCCTGTCTCATGCAATCGTGATTCCTTTTGTACAAAATGTGCACACTCTTCACTCTATTCAAAGTGAGTGCCTGTAAGAGTTCTGATGAAAGCCAAGATAAACTAAAGGTTCAGAACTTCATGGGAATTAGGGGCAGCTTTTGGCATTTCTAAGACAACTGCACAGCTCTAAAGAGTGCTATGTGAGCTCATTCCTCAGCCATTCAGCTCTATAATGAGTCAACCTATAGCCAGGGAAGTGATGACTCCCCTCCTGTTAGACTGTTTGTGGTAACTTTTTTTATTCTGACACTGAAGTACGAGGGACAGGACTAGGTGTGTCAAGAAAGCAAGGGAAGTGGGGAAGAAACGACGCTGGACAAGACACAGGCCCTGGATGAGACTAGGATACAGGGCCAGGGCTAGGACTAGTCTAGGAAAGCGGGACCTGGATGAGGAACTAGGAACTTGGAACCTGGACAAGGACTCCGAGCCAGAGACTGGACAGGGACCCAGAACCTGGGTCTTGATTCGGGCTTGGACTCCGGATCCAGGCGAGGACAAGACGTGGCAAGGCAACAGGACTGGACGTGGAGGCAGGACACGGGACTCCTGGGCTGAACGAGGACATGAAGCTCAGACTCGGACTTGGGAGACCGGAACACAGAGCCTCGGTCTTGGGAGAGTGGAACGTGGAACACAGAGCCTCGGTCTTAGGAGAGAGGAACATGGAACGCAGAGCCGGGACCCCTCCTTGGGAACTGGATGTAGAGCCGGGACTCATACACAGAAAGCTGAACACGACGAGTCAGTTCCCGACATTAGGTAGCAGCAAACGGCTGGACCCATCTAGCGAAGGCGTGGACACAGAGACAGTTCCAAACAACGAAAGACAGTTCCTTCTCTAGACGCAGCAGGGCTCCAGTTTAGCTCCAGAAGTAGAACTTGACAGCGAGAATAGGTGAGGACACAGGCGAGGCTCCAGGTGAAATGTAGCAGGCAAGGCTCCAGTCAAGGGCTACAGAAAGAAGGTGAAGGGAAGGGAACAGTCCAGCCTCAGGGTAACGGCAAAGCCATCCTGGCTTACCCCACAGAGGCAAGGACAGGATACTGACAAGAAAACCAGCACCCACACTCAAACCCAGGGCCACTTATATTCCCAGCCCCAAGATGAGCATCAGGTGCCTATGATTAAGCCCATCTGAAACAAGGGACAGCCAGATGACCCAGAGTCCAGAGTCCACGGACTGGATCGTGAACCGCAACACGGACTTCACGGACCGGGCCATGACAAGGATTGCCATGTCACCATGGAAGTCCTGAACTTAGTGGCCACTCTTTTCCACTCATAGTCAGACATTGGACTTCTTCCAAAGTCCGACAGCAAAAGTGAACTTGTTGCAACTTTGTAGCCATTATACCATGTTTCCCACAGTTCCTGCAGAAGGTGAGACCTGAGCGGAGCACATTTTTTTATTTCATTGAATTTTGTTAAAGTATTATAATTGTCTACATATCTGAAAATGCTATTTTTATATTTTAAAAAATTGTTCAATTAAGTTTTTGGATGCATTGAGTGTTTTTTGAATGTCAGAAAAACATCTTCAAAGCATGGCAAGTTCAACAGATGGCAAAGCCTAAGGACATACTGTCAAAGTTCCAGCTGTTTTGCTGAGCACATCTGGATTTGTTTTCAAAGATTCAAAGTATACTTATTAACGAAGTATGTATGTAGAATACATCCTTGAGATTTGTCATCCCACAGACAGCCACAAAACAAAGAAAACCATGGAACTTATTTAAAGAAAAACATCATTTGGTCTCTTAGTGGGATTACATCAAGTCCCTGTTGACAGACTGAACCTGTCAAGTTGCAATCAGGGTGGGTTTGTGATGTAGCTCTGCATGGTATTAGTTCCTATTTAGCTTGCAGGTTAGTAAGCAACAAATAATCTCCTGAAAGAACTCAACAGGTCAACAACATCTCTGAGATGAAAGGAAATGCCAACATTTCATGTCAAAACCCTGCATCAGGACTTTACCTCACTTCTATAGATTCTGTATCCTTCTCCCAAGAAAATACAAATGCTAAGAATACATTTAAGGTCCCCCCCCCCCCCATCTGTTTTGGCTCCACAAATGGATTACCAATTCTGGTCTTCCAGAGGACCAATTTTGTCCCTTGCAATCTTTTTGGTCTCAACATACCTTAGGATTCTCCTTCCCTTTGTCTGCTAGAGCAACTTCATGCCTTCTGTTATCCTTTCTGATTTCTTTCTTAAGTATTTTCTTGCATGTTTTGTACTCCATGCACACCTCATTTGGTCCTACTTGTCTGTACCTGCTATGCACCTCCTTCTTTTTCTTAACCAGGGCCTCAATATCTCTTGAAAATCTAGGTTCCCTAGACTTGTTATCTTTTATTCTGATAGGTACATATAAGCTTTGTACTCTCAAAATTTAACTTTTGAAGGCCTTTCACTTTCCAAGTGCACCTTTGCCAGAAAACAGCCTGTCCCAATCAACACTTACCAGATCATTTCTGATACCATCAAAATTGTCCTTTCTCCAATTTAGAATCTCAACCTACAGATCAGACCTATCGTTTTGCATATTTAATTTGAAACTAATGGTATTGTTGTCACTGGATGCAAAGTGCCAATGGAAGTAATATTTATTTTCTTCTTCTAAGTGCTTCATCAAATTATCCTGTGAACAAAGTAACTGAGAGTACAAGAGTCTCAGGACTCGCACCCACCAGGATTAAGAACAGTATCATACCTCAACCATCATGCTCTTGAATAAAAGGGGACAATTACACTCAACTTCACTTGCCCCCATCATTGAAATGTTCCAACAACTAATGATCTCACTTTCAAGGACTCTTTATCTCATCGTCTTATGTTCTCATTATTTATTGCTATTTATTTATACTTGCATTTGCACAGTTTGTTTTCTTTTGCACTCTGGTTGATCTTTCATTGATCCTGTTATAATTTCTATTCTATAGATTTGTTGAGTATGCCCACAAGAAAATAAATCTCGGGGTTGAATATGGTGACATATATGTAATTTGATAATAAAATTTACTTTGAACTTTCTGTCTGTCTCAGTATCCTGATAAATAAGCACTTCTAATTCAGACAAGGCTACAGTGCCTATAAAAATTATTCACCTCCCCTTAGAAGTTTTCATGTTTTATTGTTTTACAACATTGAATCACAGTGTATTTAATTTGGCCTTTTTGACACTGATCAACAGAAAAAGACTCTTTCATGCCAAAGTGAAAAGATCTCTACAAAACAGTCTAAGTTAATAATAAATATAAAACACAAAATAATTGCATAAATATTCAGTGCCTTCAGGTCAGTATTTAGTAGATGTACCTTTGGCAGCAATTACAGCCTTGAGACTGTGTGGATAGGTCTCCATTAGTTTTGCACATCTGGACACTGCAGTGTATCCCATTCTTATTTACAAAACTGCTGAAGCTCTGTCAGATTGCATGGAGCCCTTTTCAAGTCTACCCACAAATTCCAATTTGATTGAGGTCTGGACTCTGATTTGGCTGCTCCAGGACATTAGCTTTCTTGGTTTTAAGTGATTCCTGTGTAGTTTTGGCTTTATGCTCGGGGTCGTTGACTTACTGGAAAACAAATCTTCTCCCAACTCGCAGTTCTCTTGCAGACTGCACTAGGTTTTCCTCCAGGATTTCCCTATATTTTGCTGCATTTTATTTTACCCTCTGCCTTCACAAGCCTTCCAGGGATTTCTGCAATGAAGCATCCCCACAGTATGATGCAGCCACCACCATGCTGGCACAGTAGGGATGATGTGTTTTTGATGATGTGCGGTGTTTGGTTTCATCAGACCATAGAGCTTTCGTCCAGCTGACTTCAGTCTCCCACATGCCTTCTGGCAAACTCTAGCCGAGATTTCATGTGAGTTTTTATCAACAGTGGCTTTCTCTTTGCCACTCTCCCATAAAGCTGTGACTGGTGAAGCCCCCGCCAACAGTTGTTGTATGCGCAGTTTCTCCTACCTCAGCTATGGAAGCTTGTAACTCCGCCAGAGTCATTATTTGTTGCTTGGAGGCCTCCTTCACTAGTCCCTTTCTTGCACAGTCACTCAGTGTTTGAGGATGGCCTGCTCTAGGCTGATTTACAGCTGTGCCATATTCTTTCCATTTCTTGATGATTGACTTCACTGTACTCCAGGGATATTCAATGACTTGGAAATTTTCTTGTACCCATCTTCTGACTGGTACTTTTCAATAACGTTTTCATGGAGTTGCTTAGAGTGTTCTTTTGCCTTCATGGTGTAGTTTTTGCCACCAACTGACTCACCAACAGTTGGACCTTCCAGATACAGGTGTATTTTTACTACAATCATTTGAAACACCTTGACTGCACACAGCGATCTTTATTTAAATAATTATGTGGCTTCTAAAACCAATTGGCTGCACCAGTGTGTCATATGTGTCATATTAAAGGGGTGAATACTTATCCAATCAATTATTTTGCATTTTATACATGTAATTAATTTCAATCACTTTGTAGAGATCTCTTTTCACTTTGACACAAAGGAGTCTTTTTCTGTTGATTAGTGTCAAACAAAGCCAAGTTAAATCCACTGTGATTCAATGTTGTAAAACAATAAAACATTAAAACTTCCGGTGGGAGAGGGGAATACTATTTATTTTTTTTGTAATTTATTTTTTTATTGAAGTTCATCATCAAACAAACATTTCCATAAGATGTATTTCAGACATACTATTTATATGCACTGTAAATTTATGAGCTCCTAGGAACAACTTTCTATTTATGAAGCCCAGGATCCTACTTGTTTATCTAAATATTGTGCATCACACAATGATTTGTGACACAAATGTTATCATTTAAACTCAAGTTTCACCATTATTAACTTATCCCCTTCTCAAACAAACTCTACATCGTTCTCTCAAAAGAAAAACAGGAACTAGTCTACTACCATAGGTCATGGTCACACATATGTTTTCAAAAAAGTAAATCATTGCAGTTTGAGATGGCAAGACTCAGTTATGTTATAGCAACAATGATCACAGGTGAAGATTATGGCTACTTATTTTGTCATAGGAGTGCAGGGCAGGATTCTTCAAAGAAAAACTTCCCGTCACCATTCCAGCTTACTGTTTACTGCATGCTTTCAATGGTATATCTACCAAAAGAACAAACTTCTAATACAAATCCTGCTGAAAAACCTCACTATGCTAAATAACTTGAGCTCCCTGAAATCACAGGAGCAACTAATTAATTTATTTACTCAAAATGTCAACTTGTGAATTTTTCTTCATGAATGCTGCCTTATCCTTAATGTTCCAGCATTATTTTAAATTTCCATTACCTGTTTTATCCATATGATGCAAGAAATGGATTCTGCATAGTCACACTTGCTCTGATATTTATTGTGTCATATTAATAGTCATGGTTCATTGTCTTTCTGAGCCCAACAAATTGACAAATCCTTACAGACGCAAAAGATTCTGCAAATCTTGAAAATCTTGAGCAATAGACACAAAATGCTATAGGAACTCTGCAAGTCAGACAGTATCAATGAAGGGGAATGAACAGTCGATGCGTTGAGCCAAGACCTTTCATCAGGACTGCTTTATCATCTCAATGTTTCCACTTAGTAACATGAATTTTGATGTTTACCTTTTTTTTTACCAAAACTCTTTAAGGAGTTTGGCATTTTGTGGCAGCTTGGTGACTTTATCAGGTCAAGAGGTAGGCTCCATACTTCTTGGTGGAAATTTCAAATATTTTTGTTAATGAGATAGAGGGCAGAACTAAGGGCTCTGCACCAGGATGCCTAGCAAAATAAGATGAACAAAAATAAGATGTCAAAATGAAATCAAAGTTTCATAAGTTGCTGAAACGATATCACCAAAAAACATCGGAGAACCAAATATAAATAAAGTAATTATGTTATGTTAAAATGGAAGGAATTATGTTTATTGATTTTTCAGTGACTTTTTAAGGAAGCCATGTTGATGATGTCAGGCATTTGAAAAAATATCTTTGAAACAACAGCTGAACATGTGATGCAAAACATTAAGATGCAAATTCATCATTGTTTTTCACGAGCCTCCAATACAAGTTGCAAATATTTTATTTTAGTTTATTTTGCATGGATTTTGTAACATTTGGAGAGCAATATCCAGGGTTAAGGGTCTGGGCAACTGAAGCCACAGAATCTGAAGAGCATTAAGATGTTGAAGAGAAAAAGTATTGTCAGACACGGGAGGGACCATGGATGAAGTAGAAAATAAGAGTGAGAACTTTAAACTGTAAGCACTGTTCATATCAGAGCCAGTGTAGTTCAACAAACATAAAGGCAGTGAGTTCAGTCAGACAGTGCAAATTAAGTCATGCAGCAGAACTGTAGGAAAGATTAAATTTGCCAAGCATGACAGCTAACAATGTTTTGGTATTCCGACAAAGATATGGATGAGAGCTTCTGCAGCAGACATCCTAAAGTAAGAGAACAATCACGAAGGATGCAGAGATGGAAGATCTCCTACTAAATGGATGTGGGTTCATATCAAAGACAAATTGTGGACAGTTGGCTCTAGCCTTAGTTCAAATTCAAGTTGAAGTTTAATTATCATTCATCCATACAGATGAATACAGCCAAACGAAACAATCTTTCTCCTGGGCCAGGTTATAGCAAGAGGATGTTCTCTGATAATAGCTAAAGAAACCTCTTTGAGTGAGAACCACTATCAATGGCCAGGACTTTTCCAGGTTAGGTTATGTAAGAATTTACAGGGCAGGTTTTTAAATGGAAAACCTTGAAATCTAGGATAAATGTATGCCAGAGTTTTAATTACTGCTCATGGTGTTTGATCCAAACAAGTTCTCTACTCAGAAGTTAACAGGCTTGATTTTTAATCTAGACGGAAGATTCAAGAAGAGCTTCAAGAGCAGGCAATACAAAATAAATTTATTATCAATGTATACACGTCACCATATACTACTCTGAGATTTTCTTTCTTGCAGGTATGCACAGTAGAACAAAATATACATTAGATTCAATGAAAAGCTCACACAAAGACTGACAAGCAGCTAATGTGTACAACAAGACAAACTGTAAAATTCTCATCATTTTCAAATTTTTCATCAACAGTATGCATATTAGTGTTCTTTTTGAAACTGCAGCTTGACCTTTTATCTTTCTCTCTTCACTGAGCAGTCCATTTATTTTTGTCTGCCAGTCATACTCTTTGAATGCATCCTAGGTTTGTTGCATTTTCTACAAGTCTCACTTTCAATTCTGTGTTTTTTTTTTGGTTTATGTGAGCACCTGCCACAGCAGTAACATTATTTGTTTGTCCAGGCTGGCATCTGTCTAGATGCTACAATTTTGTTCATGCTTATTTTGATTCCTCACTGCAACTTATTTGCATCTCTGTATGCAGTTTCCACTGAAACTGCAATTTCAACTGCTCTTTTAAATGTAAGTTTTCTTCAATTAGAAGCCTTTTTTTGAATGCTCTCTTGCAGGATTCCACAAATTAAACAATCTCACAGTGATCATTAAGCCCATTACAGAATTGGCAATGCTCAGGAAACTTCTTCAATTCAACCATCTTGTTCTGAACAAGCCAGAGGTAAGTGTTGTGCTGAGGGAGAGCAGGGAGGCGATGAGTAAACTCAGTCACTACAGATGCTGGAATCTGAAGCAACACACAAAGCACTGTCAGAATATTTCAGATGAAGCTACTGAGGCCCAACATACAGGCAAAAATCAAGGATAGGTACAGGTAGCCAGAGGTAATGGTGGAGTCAGGAAGAGAAACATTGTACGTGGTTATCTCACTAACAAATATGTTGATAATCATGAAAACAGCCAGCTCTGGTCCCACACAGCACACCAGTAAAGGGCATTAGTTGAAAGTAGGAAAGAGGTGAAATCTGGTTGATATCAATTGCTGCAGAGAGCTTGACAAGGATGAGGAAGGATAGATACAGTTAGTGCTTGTCATCTCACAGCACTCTTTCAGTATTTTATTTGGATTATGTTCAAACTATAATGATGGATGTAAAGACTGAAGCAAGGACTTTGAGTAAATAAATCCCTAGTTAAATCTGTGCCCCAGTGTCAGTTGTTTAGCATCATTTTATCTGAAATATACATCATATTTGTATTTGGTTTGCTTCTTTTCTTATATACCTTTGGAAATATACTTAGAGAGTTTCCTCTCAGCCATATTTTTTGAAGGACAAAGAGCTCTACATTTCATAATACCACTGTGCCTGAGGCTAGAGAGTCTATACAATCCTTGCTTCACTGTGCTCAAGACCAGAATGCATCCTTCATCATTGTCACTGAAAATGTATAAAGTACACTTCTTTCGCAGGTGTCTGATATCAGGAATTCTGATGAAAGGTTGTCAACTTAATTGTTAACTCAGTTTTCTCTCTTCACAGTTATTGCCTGACCTGAAGTATTTTTTTTATTTCTGAGAGGCACTTTGTCTATTTGGAATGATTCATCCTCCCATTCCCACATTTATTAATTCATGTCAATAAACGTTAACTGTGGATAGTGAATTAGAGTTCTATCAAACCAACACAGTTAGAGTGGCAGCAACATGAATATTCTTTAATGTTTTGCTATTTGTTTTTTTTTACTTCAAACCCAAATATGCCTTTAGTTTTTATCCCTTTCAATGCACATTATTTGACAGATTTTGAATTTAATTTGTTCTTGTTTGGTCTATTTAAATATTTTCTCAAGTATTTTGTAGGCTTTTGGCTGTCCTTTCAGATGTGCCTGCCTCATCCATCCACCCACTCCCATCCTGTCACATCAACTGGCAGCCTGGTCAGTCCACAAAGAGCACCTGTATCTGTCAATAAGATAGATCAAAAACATGTTGGTCTCAGCACTCCAGCTGCAGAATTCTTAAACTAAATTCCCAGCCTTTGCCCAACCTCTGCTCTGAGAATAATTTTGCTTTCTTTTGAAATAATGGATTTATACAACACAGAAACAAGCTCTTCGACTCAGCAAGTCCAATCTAACCATAGTTATTTATTTATTTATTTATTGAGCTGCAGCACAGAATAGACCATTCCAGCCAGGCTGCCCAGCAATCCCCCAATTTTATCCTAGCCTAATCATGGGACAATTTACAATAACCAATTAACCTACCAACCTGGTCTTTGGACTGTGGGAGGAAATCAGAGCACCAGGAGGAAACCCACGCAGTCACTGAGAGAATGTTCAAACTCCTCACAGACAGCGGTGGGAGTTGAACTCCAGTTGCCTGCATTGCAAAGCAATGTGCCAACCACTACTGTGCCATGCTTGGCACCTATCTATACCAGTCCCACACTTTTCTCCCCACAATCCCATCAATCTGGCCCAGATTCCATTATTCCCGATACAGAACATTAGGAGCAACTGACTGTTCTCTATTAACATACAAATATGCATGCTTTTAGAGTGTATGAGAAAACAGGAGCCTGTGGAGGAAGGCTTGAGGTCACGGGGAGAACATGCAAACGGTATAGGCAGTGCTGTAGATGAGGATCTAACCCAGGTCTCTGGAACTAGGAGGCCACAGTTCCTCAGGCTGTGCCACTGTCACTCGAAAGTTGTTGTCTTTCTGGCAGTAGAACTATTGGCCATCTATGTTTGACCATTTAAATCAGTGCAATTTTTTAATGTAGAATCAGAATCAGGTTTGTAACCACTGACATATTGTATATCATAAAAATTGTTCTTTTGCTAGACTGAAAATCACTTTGAGTTACAAAAGTAAATGGTAAAAAATATAAATAATGAGGTATTCATATTGAGCAGTGATTGAAGTACATGTGTTTGTTTATAGATTCGGTGCAAAGAAAGCAAATATGTTTCTAATTCACTAAATAATATTGCTAAATTATTTCCAATATATTGATAATATTGCAAAACTATATATTTTTTTATTTTATGCACAATAGTAGCAAAGATTTCTGAATTCTCACAGAACTAAATAAATATTCTGGCATTATTTTGTCATATTTTGAACATTTGTTTAGCTCAGGGGCTCCCAAAGCATCCACAATGCTTAATAGCATTGGCCCATGGTTCAGATAGATGGAGCTCGTCAGCCTGGGAAGGCAGTCCATCTAAGAGAGGGAAAACTCTGATTTCAAACCTCCGCTGCCTTGTGGCCATTCCCACTTATGGGAAAGGCTTCAGGAGTAAACCCTGAGGACAAATCCGGAGCTGGAGTCCCTAAGGCAGTCTGACATTGCCTTCAACCTCGCTCTGGCAATTCCTACGATGACATTGGTGCCAAGCTGTATCGGCCTTTGCACTTCCCTTGGCCAACATCGGTGGTACAGAGAGGGGAGACTTGATGCTTGGGCAACTGCTGGTCTCCCCTACAAACTTACCCAGGCCTGCGCCCTGGAGAGGCTGAAGCAAGACTTTCCAGGCACAGATCCATGGTCTCGCGAGACTAACGGATGCCATCCATGACATAAAAAAGATTGGGAACCCCAGGTTTATCTACTTCTCTCCCAACCCCCCATCTAAAAACAGAGGACTTATGACACTTGCTTGAATCAAGTTAAGGGTAATATATTATTTGAATAAAGATGAGCTGCAGGCAAGTTCCGGACATAAATAAATCTTGCAGTTCTTCCTCCCCGAGGGCATCTTTTTGACATCACCTGTCTGTAAGATATCGCTTTGAACTCCTCTGCAAACATAAACACAGGAACCATCTAAGAAACTTTTAAGATTTGGATGTTTTCTATCGCATCATGTGATATTCTGGACTAGTATTTTTCGAGCATGTAGCAACATAGTCACGACTCACAAAACCAGCAGCAGCTTAGTGGAGTGAAGGCTGTGATTCTACCTCATCAGTTTTTGTTGCATTGTTACTGGAATAACATCAGGTATTTAACCTTCATGCAATGTTTTGGATCTCTCTGGATTTATATAACTGTAGCAATTGTCAAATAAAATGCTATGAAACAAATTTACCAACTTCAGTAATTTTTAGCTGTTTTTACTGTTAATTGACAGTTTATAACTTCCATTCTCATTCTGGAATATAGTAAGAGATTAGTTTGTTAGTCATTTTTAAAATCCTCTCTCTTACATTTGTCTCTTAATAAAATCTTCACTTTCCCCTCTGTTTTTCTTTCTCCAAGCAAAACCATAACTACCTGGAACTATTTCGCCTATGGTGTCAATGCCATTACTATGAACACAGAACAGAACCACAGAGCAAAATGACTATTTACCCATAATATTTGTTGCAGACATGATTCCAATTTAAGGTAAGTTTCTCTATGTCCATTCTTTCTCTACACCTTTACGTGTCTAACAGAATCTTAAACACCTTTGTCATATCTGCTCTATCATTACCCCCAGCTGTCCATTTCAGACCTTCAATACACTTCGTATAATTTTAATCCTTGTTCCTCAATTTGTTTGACAGTTTAATATTTCAATCTTAAAAATGATTTATTCAACACACACACAAAATGCTAGAGGAATTCCGCTGGTCAAGCAGTCAATGTTTCAGGGCAAGACCCTTGTTCAAGACTCCTTCTTCTCGGCCTGAAGCATCGACTGTTTATTCATTTCCATAGATGCTCCCTGACCTGCCGAGTTCCCCCAGCGTTTTGTATGTTTTGCTTTGGATTTCCAACATCTGCGGATTTTCTCATGTTTATGATTTATTTAGATTTTTCAAGGAATGTATTCCCTTACCAGTTCAATGCACTCTTGTTCAATCTATTAGTAGCTAAAAATTATCTTAAATTAAGAGGTTACAACAGACTTACATTGTAATTACAGCAGGAATATTTATGTTACAGTTATAAAAAGCAGGTTTTCCTTTGTAACTTGAGTGATGTATATTGACAGCAGGAAAGGCCACCTCATCAAGTTTTAAATTGAAAATCTCGAAGAGTTCAGTGATCCATTAAAACACCTACCAAACTGCTCAGTTTTCTCAGGATTTCCATTCCCCAACTTTACAGCCAAACAGACAATGAAGTTCTCGACTGGATGGAGGCAATCAGTATATCATCCATGGCAGGAGCAAATATGAAAGGTTTTTGTATTATGTAATTACGTGCATAACAAGAGCCAGATCATAATTTGAGTGTCAGTAGAACTGTTGAGCTTCTTTTTCTTCATATCAATACGTACATCTTCATTGAGCATATAGATTTATATTGATGACCGCCCTAGAAGGTAGAATTAAAACATTTCTTTTTATACCCATTCCTGAATTGTAGGTGCAGGATGGTATTGGGAAAATTGCATTTATTTCCCATCTCTAAAGCTACAGTGGGGAGCTTTCTCCTTGTAATGTGGCAGAGGTTCTCGTGATGTTGCTCTTCCAAAGGTGTAAGAGCAGAAATTAACAAGAGAGTGTGACAGTGTGGTAATAAATGTCTGGGTCAGGATAATGTGTGACCCTGAAGCAATATCTGCCCTCGAGATTGTAGCTCTTGTCTTTCATGGTGGCAACCACTGGTTTTGTCAATGTTACCTTGGTAAACTGCCGCAGTGGCTGCACATAATGCACTAGAGATAGAGAAGGTAAACATCAATTCTAGTGGCATATGTACTGATAAGCAAACTGCTCTGTTCTGCATTTTCTCAAGGTTTTCAAGAATACTTCAGGGCAAGAAATTGGCAGGCATTTCAATAAACTCCTGACTTAAGCTTTGCAGATCTTATGGGGACCTTGAGGCCGATTGAAATGAAGTAATTCAGCCCACTCAGTGTTAGTCTCACTAATCCCACAAAACTAGCTTCTCAGTGAGATCAACAGAGCCTACTGCTCATACAAATGAAGGCACATGCATAAGGGGAGATATTAAAAGGAGTCCCTGGCTATAAATACTGTACATACTACATCCTGTATGTAACTAAAGTATGTTACACTCTGCATCAGAAATGCAACGCTGACTGGAGGTAAATATATAGTGAAATATATAGGTATTTACCAATGGCAGTATCATTTTTAAAAGCGATTCTCGCATTTCCATGTCACTTTAAAATTTTAAGATGAACTTAAAATAACTTTAAAATACCAAGTAGTAAACATCCCAAGCAAGTGTCATAGAGACAGAGTCAAGCAAGAGAGGTACAGACCTTTGAGCCCAGCATGTCTGTGCAAGCCACCTATAAAAATCCCATTTACCAGAAATTGGTCTGTAGCCTTCCATGCCTTAGTGATTTAAGTACTGGTTCAACTACCTAAATGCTGTAAGAGTACATTCTTCCATCACCGCTTTTAACAAGGTGTTCCAAATTCCAGTCACACTCTGAGTGTAAAGCTCTTCCCCAAATCGCCACTAAACCTTCAACCTCTTATCTTAAACTGATGCCCTCTGGTTGCATTAATATCTGCTTTATGAAAACATTCTTACTATCTACTCTATTCGGTGCTCGTAACTTTGTAGACCTTTATCATATTCCCAACTCAGACTCTTCTGCTGCAAGGAAAATTAAACTAATCAATCTCGACTTTCTTATAACTGAAATGCTCCATCCCAGAACATCATTATGAATCTCCTCTCCAGAGTCATCATGTATTTCCTATAGTGTGGCAACCAGGACTGAAAATGGTACTCTAGCTGTGTGCTAAATAACATTTTATACATTTCTCCCCAAAAGACCCTGTATTTTTGAACCTATACTCTAGGTAATGATAATAACATTATGTCTTCAGAACAATCTTACCTACTTGTGCTGTGGCCTTTAAGGATCTATGAATTTGTACACCAAGGTGTCTCTCTTCTTCAGCGTTGCCTAGGGCCTTATCATTCACTATCCACATATTGAACTTGTTTGTAGGCTCAAATTGTATCACCTCATACTTATTGGGATTAAATAAGTAATAGGCAGAGTACAGGGTTAATGGCAGGACACTTTGCAGTGTGGAGGAACAGAGGGACCTTGGGATCCACGTCTATGGATCCCTCAAAGCTGCTGTGCAAATTAATAGGGTGGTTAAGAAGGTGAGTGGTGAGTAGCCTTCAGTGGTAGGGGGGGATGGAGTTCAAGAAACATAAAATAATGTTACAGATCTATAAAACTTTGGTTAGACCTCTTCATAGGAAACAAGTGGAAGCTTTGGATAGAGTGCAGATAAGATTTACCAGGATGCTTTCTGGATTAGATAATGTGCCTTTTGAGGAAATGTTACATGAGATTGATCAACAGAGGAATAGATGAAACCTGACAGAAGTGTTTAAGGTTAGGAGAGGCATTGAGAAAATTGACAGTCAGCTGCTTTCTCCCAGGATCACAATGGCCAGTACTATAAGACCATAAGACCATAGATATAGGAGCAGAAGTAGGCCATCAAGTCTGCTCCGCCACTCAATCATGGCTGATCCAATTCTTCCAGTCAATAGACAATAGACAATAGGTGCAGGACTAGGGCATTTGTGGAGTCATCCCCATTCCCCTGCCTTCTTTGATGCCCTGGCTAATCAAGAACCTATCTATCTCTGCCTTAAATGCACCCAATGATATGGCCTCCACAGCCGCTCGTGGCAACAAATTCCACAGATTTCCCACCCTCTGACTAAGGTAATTTCTCCGTATTTCTGTTCTAAATGGACATCTTTATCTAATGATATAGTATTATTTCTTATACACAGGGCCACACCACCCCCTCTGCCTACTAACCTCACTTTCTGATACACTGTATATCCTTGGACATTCAACTCCCAATGGCAGCCATCCTTAAGCCAAATTTCAGAGATGGCCACAACGTCATACTTGCCAATCTGAAGCTGAATTTCAAGATCGTCCATTTTATTTCTTATGCTGCATGCATTCAAATACAACACTTTCAGTCCAGTATTTGGTGTTTTCTGTTTTAACTGCACCGCACCTCTATTGCCCTGTAAATCATCCCACTGACTGTGACTATGCCTCATCTCCTGCCATTCCTATCTATCACCTCTGCTGCACGCTATCTTTGATTTGTTTCTGTTTTCCCTCTCCTCAGCCCTATCACTCTGGTTGCCATCCCCCTGCCAAATTAATTTAAACGCTCCCTAACAACTCTATTAAACCTGCCTGCTAGAATATTGAACCCCTTTGGGTTCAGGTGCAACCCATCCTTTTTGCACAGGTCGTACCTCCCACCAGAAGATGCCCCAATGATCCAGGAGTCCGAAGCCCTGCCCCCTATACCGGTCTCTCAGCCATGCATTACTATGCCTGATCATGCCATGCTTGTGCTCTTTAGCACGTAGCACAGGCAGCAATCCCGAGATTACTACTGTGGAGGTCCTGCTTTTCAGCTTCCAACCCAACCCCCTGAATTCTCTCTTCAGGACCCCCTCCTTTTTTCTACCTATGTCATTGGTACCAAGACTTCTGGCTGTTCACCCTCTCCCTTCAGAATACTATGCACCCAATCCGAGACATCCTGTCTCCTGCCACCTGGGAGGCAATGCACCGTGTGGGTATCTCTATTAGGCTGCCAGAACCTCCTGTCTGTTCTTCTCACTATGGAATCCCCTATGACTACCGCATTCCTCAACTTCTTCTCTCCCTTCTGCACCACAGAACCAGGCTCAAAGCCAGAGACCCAATTGCCTTGGTCGTCCCCTGTCAGGTCACCCCCGCCCCCCCCCCAACAGCATCCAAAACGAGATAACGATAACTGAGGGGGTGGCCACAGGAGTGCTCTCTACTATCTGAGCTCTTCCCATCCCTTCCCTGACAGTCACCCACTTATCTAACTCCTGCAGCCCTTGGGGTGACTAACTCCTTGTAGCTCCTATCTATCTCCTGCTCACTTTCCCTAATAAGCTGTAGGTCATCAAGCTGCAGCTCCAGATCCCTAACACAGTCTCTCAGGAGCTGCATCTTGATGTACCTGGCACAATGTGGCCACCTGGGAGAATGGAAGATTCCCAGGATTCCCACATCTGACACCCAGAGCAAAGTACTAACCCTACAGACATGCTCCTCATTCCTCTAAAAAAAATGGAAAGAAAAACAAACAAAGTCTACTCACCCACTTACCTCGCCGAAGCCCGTATGAGCTAAAGCCCTATGACTCTGGAATGCACTTGATTGGGGTATTGGTGGTCGAGGCTGATGCAACAGGAACATTTAAGAGAATCTTAGAAAGGCACACGGATATAAGAAGAATGGAGCATTATGTGCTTCGTGGGAGGGAAAGAATAGATTGATCATGGAGTAGGTTTAGAAAGGTCAACCCAGCATTGTGGCTGTACTGTTCTATATTCTAAGTTCTAAGTTACAGAGATTAAATGTTATTAAGCATTATCTGATGTTCTATGCTTGGTTTGACATTTTAATGTTATTTTTAGGTGAATGGTGCTTCACCTTTGCTTTACAATTAAGAGATAATTATTACAGGTGTATTTGGTAATCTCTGCTTTCATCGCCAACGATCTTTGCTTCTAATGTTAGGATCAAGCTTTCAAATAAGATCGCATCCCAGAGAATTGCCGACAATGGTTGAAAAGAACAATGTTAAAGAGAAAGTGACGTCTACAGTTTCCAGACTTCTGTCTTAGGCATTGAAAATTAATGCAAAATAACTGAGTGTAACCCAGAATACTGGATGTGCACGGCAAAGGTGCACACATTCAGGTTTTACGCACTTGAGGTAATGCATTATTAATAGCAGCTTTATAGTTCAGACTCACAATTCAGATGCTGCTACCTGTCGCCTTTTCACAGCACTGTTTCCTGGAATCATTTAATGTTGCCTGGCAACAGAATAGTCTGAGATCCTTTAGTCAAACTTTGAGTTAGATTTACCTGTAGTTAAGCATCATCAGAATGGCCAGCAAATCTTTCTGTTGGCATATTAATACACAAAAAGCCAGGTGAAAGAAGACCTCCACTTTTTTGACCTTCCAGATTCCATGGCGAATGTTTTGATCTGATCTACCTCACTGAACAGAAAATCAGGAAAGGCCAAGTGGTTTCTAGAGAGAATAGGGAAAAAAGCCACAAGGCCAGATTTGTCCTTCCTTAGGGCAGCTGGACACAAGCAACATATCCTTGTAGCAATAAGATCCTTGTCTCAAAAATGCAGTTCGCCTCGCTTCAGTGGGTGGTAAGATGTTGGAATCCATTACTCAGAAGGAGGTTTTGGGGTACTTGGAGGCCTATGATAAAATAGGTCAAAGTCAGCATGGTTTCTTCTAGGGGAAACCTTGCCTGGCAAATCTGTTGGAATTCTTTGAGGAAAGAACAAGCAGGAGAAACAATGGAGAGTTAGTGGATGTTGTTTCCTTGAATTTTCAGAAGGGCTTTGATAAGGTGTCACACACGAGGCTGCTAAACAAGATAAGAGCTTATGGTATTATAGGAAAGTTAACAGCATGGAAAGAAGATTGGCTGACTGGCCGTAGAGACAGAGTGGGAATAAAGGGGGTCTTTTCTGGTTGGTCGTCGGTGATTAGTAGTGTTCCAAAGGGGTTGGTGTTGGGACCACTTCATCTCACACTATATGTCAATGATTTGGATAACACCATTGGTGGCTTTTTGGCCACGGCTGTGGATTATACAATGATAGGTGGAGGGGCTTGTAGTGTTGAAGAAATAGGAAGTCTGCAGCAGGACTTCGACAGATTAGGAGAATGGGTAAAGAAGTGGCAGATGGATTACAATGTTGGGAAGACTGTGGTCATGCACTTTGCTAGAAGGAATAAAGATGCAGGCTATTTTCTAAATGTGAAATTAATGCAGAAACCAGAGTTGCAAAGGGACTCTGAAGTTCTTGTGCAGGTAGAGTCTGTAGCAAGAAATGCAAATGCAATGTTAGCATTCATTTTGAGAGGATTAGAATATTAAGGAAATGATGTAATGTTGAGGCTTTATAAAACATTAGTCTGAATGCCTTTGGAGTATTTTGAGCAGTTTTGGGCCTCTAATCGAAGAAAGGATGAGCTGGGATTGGAAACGGTCCAAGGAAGGTTCTTGAGAATGAACCTAGGAATGGCAGGATTAATGTATGAAGAGTGTTTGATGGCTCTAAGCCTATACTTACTGAAGTTTAGTAGAGGATTTCATACTGAATATTGAAAGGCCAAGTCAGAGTGGACATCGAGAGGATGTTTCCTCTGGTGGAGGAGTCTTAGTCCTGATGGCATAGGCTCAGAGCAGAAGGATGTCCCATTAGAACAGAGGTGAGGAGCCGTCGTGACTGTAGGGAAGTTGTTGCCATAGACAGCCGTGGAGGCCAAGCCATTGGGTATATTTCAAAGTTTGAAGTTCAAAGTAAATTTATCGAAGTACATACTGTACATGTCACCAGAGACAACTTTGAGATCCATTTTCTTGTGGGCGTGTTCAATAAATCCATAATAGAATAATAATCTAATAGAACCAATGAAAGACTGCACCAACATGGGCATTCAGTCAGTGTGCAAATAAAAAGAAAGAAATAATAATAATAATAATAATAAATAAATAAGCAAAAAATATCAAGAACATGCGATGAGGTCCTTGAGAGTGAGTCCATAGATAGTGGGAACATTTCTTTCTTTTGTTTCAATAGTTTGATGGTCGAGGGTAATAACTATTCTTGAACCTGGTGGTGTGAGTCACCTTCATCTTCTTCTGATGGCAGTAGCGGGAAGAGAGCATGTCCTAGGTGGTGGGGATCACTGATGATGAATGCTGCTTTCCTGTAACAACGTTTTATATAGATGAGATCAATGATGGTGAGATTTTTACCTGTGATGAACTAGGCCATATCCATTACTTTCTGTAGGGTTTTCCGTTCAAGAGCTTTGGTGTTTCCACACCAGGCTGTGATGCAGCCTGTCAATATACTCTCCATCACTCGTTTATAGAAGTTTGTTAACATTTTAGTTATCATGGCAAATTCTCTCAAACTCCCGAGGAAGTTGAAGAGCTGCTGTGCTTTCTTCATAATCGCACTTATGTGCTGGGCCCAGGACAGTTCTTCTGAAATAATAACACTGAGGACTTTAAAGTTGTTGACCCTCTCCACCTCTGATCTTCTGATGAAGATTGGCTCGTGGACCTCTGGTTTCCTCCTCCTGAAGCCAATAATTAGCTCCATGGTCTTGCTGACATTGAGTGAGAAGATGTTGTTATGGACCCACTTAGCCAGATTTTCAATTTCCTTCCTATATGGCAATTCATCACAACCTTTGATTCAACCAATGACACTGGTGTCATCAGCAAAGTTGAATATGGCATTAGAACTGTGCTTAACCACACAAAGATAAGTTTAAAGTGAGTAGGGCATGGGGCTAAGCACACAGCCTTGTGGTACACCTATGCTGAGAAGAGATTGTGGAGGAAATGTTTTTACCAATCCAGACTGACTGAGGTCCTCAAGGGAGGAAATCAAAGCTCCAATTGCACAAGGAGGTATTGAGACCAAGGTCTTACAGCTTATTAATTAAGTTTGAGGGGATGATGGTATGGAATGCTAAGCTGTAATTAATAAAGAGCATCCTGACATAGGCACCTTTGCTGTCCAGATGTTCCAAGGTTGAATGAAGACTTAGTGAGATAGCATCTGCTGTGGACCTGTTGCTCTGGTAGGCAAATTAGAGCAGATCTAAGTCACTTCTCAGCCAGGAGTTGATACGTTTCATCACCAACCTCTAAAAACTTCATCACTGGGGATGTAAGTGTAAATCAATGATCATCATAGAAGCAGGTTAACATGTTCTTCTTAGGCACCAGTATAACTGAAGCAAGAGGTTAAAGATCTCAGTAAGTACTACAGCCAGTTGATCAGCACAGGTTTTCAGTACTTGGCCAGTTACCCTGTCTGGGCAGAGAGCTTTTCATGAGTTCACCCTTCTGAAGGCTGCTCGCACGTTGGCCTCAGAGACTGAGGATCATTGGGGGATGTGAGAGTTCATGATGGTTCCTCCATGTTTTGACAATCAAAGCAAGTATAGAAGGCGATGAGCTCCTCTGGAAGCAAAACCCTGCTGTCACCTATGTCACTTGACTTAACTTGATAATAGGTTATGCAGAGGTTGATATGTTCTTAACCATTTAGGAGGTTAGAGTTTATGGGGAGAAGGCAGAAGAATGGGCTGGAGTGTGATAATAAAACTGTCATGGTGGAATGGCATAGCAGTATCGATGGGCTGAACTGCCTAAGTCTAGGTCTTATACAAAAAGAATACTTCTTGCAATAGACCAACATACTGTGAAGTATGGCAAGAGAATTGCATTAGTTGACATTGCTTCTGGATATGAAATTCTTAACAGACAATATAAGCACAAGCATCAGATAATTAAAGACAAGGAATTGGTTGACTGAAGTAGGTGAGATCTGCAGTGTTGATGCTTTCAGTTAAACCTGCATTTTTCGGTTGAATTAATTTCATTTGCACTCATCAAATACCCTTAACCTAAATCATTCTTTTGAAGGAGAAAAGGAATCTAGAATTCCTGGTTTGCCTGATGCAATTCTAACCTCTTGAGTTCCAACTATGGAATGCAGCAATGTAGCAATTATTGCTGAACATTGGTCCGACTTCAACTTTCCATACAAGCAATGAACAAGATTAGGAATAAACAAAAACAAAAATAAAATCCCAATGTGTATTAAAGTGTGGATTTTTTTTGTATTGGGGAATAAATATATGGTTAACTTCAGCAAACAAACACATAGATTAAAAAAAATAAACACCTCAGTCATTACTAATGCAGAGATTTAGTCATGAAGGTTATAACTGAAGAGAATACTGTTGTCTTTGCTGATGTACGTAATTTTTGACAAATTCTGTGACTTTTGACTGCTTTGAAAGGGAGAACACAACAACAGCTGCGAAGATCCCTGCTGCACCTGATGATCCTGTGATTTCTATTTCAGAGACTGATGTTAGGCTATCTTTAAAGAGAGTGAACCCTTGCAAGGCAGAAGGTGCAGATGGAGTACCTGGTAAGGCTCTGAAAACCTGTACCAACCAGTTAGTGGGAGTATTCAAGGACATTTTCAACCTCTCACTGCTACGGGTAGAAGTTCCCACTTGCTTCAAAAAGGCAACAATTATACCAGTGCTTAAGAAGAATAATGTGAGCTGCCTTAACGACTATCACCCGGCAGCACTCACATCAACAGTGATGAAATGCTTTGAGAGGTTGGTCATGACTAGACCGAACCCCTGCCTCAGCAGGGACCTGGACCCACTGAAAATTGCCTATCGCCACAATAGGTCAACGGCAGACGCAATCTCAATGGCTCTCCATATGGCTTTAGACCACCTGGCCAACACAAACACCAATGTCAGGATGCAGTTCATTGACTATTGCTGAGCATTTAATACCATCATTCCCACAATCCTGATTGAGAAGTTGCAGAACCTGGGCCTCTGTACCTACTTCTGCAATTGGATCCTCGACTTCCTAACCGGAAGACCATGATTTGTGCGGATTGGTGATAACATACCCTCCTCGCTGACAATCAACACTGGCACACCTCAGGGGTGTGTGCTTAGCCCACTGCTCTACTCTCTATATATACGACTGTGTGGCTAGGCATAGCTCAAATACCATCTATAAATTTGCTGATGATACAAACATTGTTGGTAGAATCTCAGGTGGTGGTGAGAGGGCATACAGGAGTGAGATATGCCAACTAATGGAGTGGTGCCACAGCAACAACCTGGCACTCAACGTCAGTAAGAGGAAAGAGCTGACTGTGGACTTCAGGAAGGGTAAGATGAAGGAACACATACCAATCCTCATAGAGGGATCAGAAGTGGACAGAGTGAGCAACTTCCAAGTTTTTAGGCGTCAAGATCTCTGAGGATCTAACCTGGTCCCAACATATCGATGTAGTTATAAAGAACGCAAAACAGAGGCTTTACTTCATTACGAGTTTGAAGAGATTTGGCATGTCAACAAATACACTCAAAAACTTCTATAGATGTACTGTGGAGAGCATTCTAACAGGCTGCGTCACTGTCTGGTATCGGGGTCAGGGGGTTACTGCACAGGACCGAAGAAGCTGCAGAGGGTTTTAAATCTAGTCAGCTCCATCCTGGGTGCCAGCCTACAAAGTACTCAAGCCATGTTCAGGAAGCGGTGTCTCAGAAAGGCAGCGTCCATTACAAAGGACGTCCAGCACCCAGGGCATGCCCTTTTCTCACTGTTGCCATCAGGTAGGAGGTACAGAAGCCTGAACGCACACACTCAGTGATTCAGGAACAGCTTCTTTCCCTCTGCCATCTGATTCCTAAATGGACATTGAACCCTTGGACACTATCTCACTTTTTTGAATATACAGTATTTCTGTTTTTTGCACATTTTTAATATGTTCAGTATACATATACTGCTATCTATCTATTTATTTATTTGTTTGTTTGTTTGTTTATTTTTCTCTCTTCTGCATTATGTTTTGCACTGAACTGCTGCTGCTAAGTTAACAAATTTCACGACACATGCCAGTGATAATAAACCTGATTCTGATTCTGAACACATTTTTGATATTGAACTAACCTGGTTGCTTTACCAATTGGCAACTACTGAAGCTTAATATTGACAGTGGCAGACGTAGAGTACAACACTAATGTCCTGATTCTTTTAACTTCTGGTTTCACTGAGTAAGGTATTCTAGTGTGCATGCCACATTAATGCACTGATAAGGGAATAAAATAATAATTTTGAGTGCATATTTGCTTTTAGTTTTGAGTGATCTTGAGCAAATATGCCATGAGTATTTAGTAATTTATATCCCAGTCTACTGTGATAAAATTCTAACTCTAATCATTTGCCATTATACAGGTTTCACTTGGAAAGTTTTTAAAAAAGAGATCTGAGAGATATCCAGTGTCTAAAGTTAAATATTATACTGGACAACAAAGTTTTGAAAGTGCTGGTTCCTCAGATTTTTGTTTTGTTTATGATAGACCATTTGATGCTGAAAACAAATATAATTTCAGACTACTTATGTCACATAAGAATTTGGAGAAAAAAGAAATGAACTTTTATTGAATATAATGCATTTAATTGCATAAGTATGCTGATGCTTTGCAATAGCTTAACTAGCTAAAATTCTTTTGTTGATGATTTCCATTTGTACTCAGTGTCTGAGGCTTCTTGCTTGTGTCCAACAATAATCAGCCAGCACTGATGGATTCCAAATGCCCTGATACTGTTTCTCCATGATCACAGTCTGCTGGTGAAACCTTGCACCATGTTCGCCATCTACAACACCAAGATTTGCAAGGAAGAAGTCTAAATGGGAATGCAGAAAATGAACCTTTGGTGACATGTTGCATTTCATCGTTTTGTATCCTTGAAACATGCTGTCAACCAGCTGCATATAATTTGGTGCTCTGTAGTTACCAGGAAAATTTGTAACAACATCCTTGAATGCCTTCCATACAATTTTTTCAAGTGCTTTGAATTGGCTGAAACTGATGACCTGTTTGATTTGTGGACCAATGACAATGCCTTCCTTAATCTTGGCATCAGTTATTCTGACTTGAATTATGAATTGAAGTAACAAATATAAACAATTTTGAACAAAATAATGTATGATAGGGAAACTTTATTAGAATTTTCATGATCAGCAGTCCAAAATTCGTAAGATACACACAAAAGTATTCAGGAAGCAAATTCTTAATTGTCCAGAGTCTTTTGAAAGAACATAAGGTACATTTTATTTTGCTATGACTATCGGAAGCAATTTATATTGTTATGCCCTCGGCCCCCTCCTTTGTGAGAATCGCAAGAGCCCGAGTCAAGGGGGGGTCAACTGACCCAAGAGAGAGAGACGTGCGGAAGACCACGTTCTCCCGAGAAGCAGAATAAAGGCGATATTGACTATTGTCTCATGAAGACCACGTGAAAAGCCCTCGGGCAAAGTGGGCTGGTTGAGAGAGAGATCGCATCACCTGCAACCTGATTGACACCTGCAATCCCGTGAAGAAGTATAAAGGAGGGTCTGAGGGGGGGACAACCCTCAGATGCACCCAGGAGACACCAAGGAAGCACGATACCGATTCCCGTAGGAGCGGGAAGGCATTTTGAAGGAAGCCACGTGCGTCAGATTCCAAATTTTGAATCTGTGGCTAGAACCAACGGAAGACTGCTTTTAACTAACAACGGGGAAGCCTGCTCCCCTGATTCCAAGGATTTGCTCTGTAAAGACAACGGGCAAGTGTTTATCCTTTCTAAACCATCTCTCTCTCTCTCCAATGTGAAAACCCCAGCGGTTCCCAAAAGGGAAAAGCCTGCAAACTTCTGAGTGACTCTTTATATTTCAATTGGACTCAGTATTACCCCTAGACAACTATAGAGCTTATTTCTGATTGATTATTATTACACCGGTGTTTTAGATTGAGTTTTGACGATGTATATGAGCTGAATGTTTTGTATTAACCATACGCTTGTGCCCGATTTGAATAAAACATTTGAAAATAGTAGCATCCAACTCAGCTGATCCCGCTATCTTTGCTGGTAAGTTACCTGGTTACGAGGTTACGTAACAAGTGGGGTTCTCGTCCCGGATTTGAAACCAAAGGGGAGGGTCAGTGAATCGGGCTGTAAGTCCAAACTTAAATCTGGTTACGCAGGTAGCCAGACGGGAAACCAGCAAAGATGGATGTGGATGAATTTATGAGAAACCCGACGGTAGAGACGCTAGGGAAGGCTACAAAATCAGACTTGGTAAATTTGGCGCAGGCATTAGACCTCACAGCGGTGAAGCCAGCAATGAAAAAGCAGGAAGTGCGAAGGGTCATACAACAGTATTACGTTGGGAAGAAGGTGTTTGCAGCTGAGGATTTGGAAAATATCCCCGAAAAGAGATTAGCGAGTGGGACAGATCAGGCAGAGTTGGAGAAAGCAAGGTTGGACCATGAGCTTAAAGTAAAGCAGCTAGAAGTAGAAGCAGCTGAAAAGGCTGCGGAAAGAGCTGCCAGGGAAAAGGAAAAGGCTGAGGAAAGAGAGCATGTGTTCAAACTAAAGGAATTAGAGATGAAACGGGGTCATGAGCTCCAGCTAAAGCAGCTAGAAATAGAAGCAGAAGAGAAAGAGAAACAAAGGAGCCATGAATTGGAGCTGGACAGGCGAAGGCAAGAGCGAAGAGCTCAAGGGGAAGAGAAAGAGGAGGGGTTTGATGTTAGTCGGGCGTTGAGGTTGGTCCCCCCCTTCAAGGAGACGGATGTTGATAGTTATTTTTTGCTTTTTGAGAAGGTGGCAGTGAATCAGAAGTGGCCCAGAGAGCAGTGGGTGGCGTTGTTACAAAGTGTGTTACGAGGGAAAGCACAGCGGGTATATGCCACGCTGCCCCCGGAAAGGGAAGGGAGTTATGACCAAGTAAAGGAGGCCATTCTCCGAGGTTACGAGTTAGTACCTGAGGCGTATAGACAAAGGTTCCGAAATTTAAGGAAAGGGTGGAATCTAACATATACCGAGCTAGCCCATGAGAAGGGTGTGCTCTTGGACCGTTGGTGCACCGCTGAAAAGGTGGCCGAGAACTATGGGCGTATCAGGGAGTTATTTTTGATTGAGGAATTTAAAGGTTGCATTCCGGAAGAGATCCGAATGTATTTAAATGAGAGGACGAATCAGTCCATCTCAGAGATGGCTAGGTTCGCAGATGAATATGCCTTAACCCACAAGCCAAAGTTTTCCTCGCCAAAAAGTTACCCGAGAGACCGTCGGAACGGCAGGGAAAGCCCGCCGGCTGAGGCGGAGATCCCACCGGGAGCTAGCAGAAAAAGTGAGGATACCAGACAGGAAACCTGGAGAACCCCTGGTTTAACCTGCTTTAATTGTGGGAAGGTGGGTCATATCGCATCAAAATGCTTTGCTCCGAGAAAGGAGCCAGAGAGGGAGAGAGCAGTGATCCCTATCGGGCGTGCAGTGGTAATCAGGAAATCGACAAGAGGGCCCCAGGTAGATGGAATACAGGAGGGGCTGGAGACATTTAGTTCCGAAGGAACCGTGTCTTTGAGGGAAGGGGACCCCCCCCATCCCCGTACGAATTTGGAGAGACACGGGGGCGGAGCTATCATTAATTAGCCGTAACGTGTTACCCTTCGGACCTCCGACGGGCGAGGTAGCCCTGAGAGGCCTAGGGAACTGGATCAAAGTAGTGCCTTTGCATAGGGTCCTTCTCGATTGCGAGTTGGTGTCGGGACCTGTGGAACTAGGAGTCCTGCCGGAGTTACTGGGGGAGGGCGTGGACCTCCTTTTGGGTAATGACCTCACGGGTGGGAAGATGGGAACCGCCCTGATAGTTGAGGCCCCGCCCCTCAAGTCCCAAAGCTATCCCGCATGCACGGACACTTGCAGCCTGTCGAGAAAAGCAGCTGAGAACCAGAGCAGTTTAAATCGAGCCAGTAGTGAATTGGCCAAGACGTTTTTACCGACCCTATACCACGAGGGTTCCGAGAGTGGTAAAACAGAAAGGAGTAAAGTGAAAGGGGGTAAGGGCGAGGAGATAGCCCCCCCCCCCTTAGTGAAGAGAAAGGTCCTAGAGATAGGAAATAAAGATGAGAAACGGATAAAGCTGTTAAAAGGTCCAGAGTTGGACGTGGTTGATCTGTCTGGTTTGGCAGAATTGTTTGGAGAAGTTGAGAGTTCTAAAGGTGTTCTCGATGGTCCCGAGAGTGAAATGAGGGCAGTCTTAGAGAGGAAGGGTATCCTTGCTGTGGAGAAGTCAGCTGAAATGGCCGAGGAGGTTGTTTCAGCTCGCAGGGTTGCGCCTTCCCCTTCGGGGGGCTGCCTAGAGAGTAGCTGGAAGGATCGGGGGACGTTAGAATTTGAAAAAGGTACGGGTGTTGAAAGCCTGGAAGAGGCCAATGTCCGTTTGAGTGTGTCCAAGATGGGGATGCACGTGGTGCTGAACCTAGTCACGGAGCTCAGAAAAAAGTGGAGGTATTTGACTCAGCTGGACGAGACGGCCGTCCTTTTGGATCAGATAGACTTGGTTCGGGAAAAAAAGGGTTAACCTTGGGAAGTGAGAGTTCCCAGGTGTTTGTGCTCGAAGGTGGGTTACAAGTTGGTGAGGTGAATATTATTATTGAAGGAAAAGGGAAATGTGTAGTTCCCAAATTGAATGAAGAAAATTTAAAGGCTGGACTGATATCAGAAGCAGCAACCAGGCCACAGAGACAATGGCTTGGTACCACAAAGCCTGTGAATCAATTACAGGTTGAGTTGGAAGGTAAAGGGGCCCCACATGCTATTGTTATTCCAGAGTGTGGTGTGAAAAGGCAGAATTTGAAATGCTGTTTGAACAAAGAGTTTAAACTGAAAACTAATAGCCTGAAGGGTCCTGAAGAGGAAACTAACAAATTGCATAAAATTAAAGAATTGGGTGGAAATTCGGAAGATGGTGTAAGTTTGGAACACATTGTTGATAAAATAACTCCTATGAAAGGTGCGGGCGAAAGCCTATTTCGCCAGGGTGCCCAAGATCACCACGAGGGAATTAACCGGAAAAGAGGCGAGGGTTAATGGGGACGCCATTTTTAAATAGCAGAAGCCGGTTTTAAGGGATTTTGACAAAGTATGTGAATAATAAAGACAACACCCATGGAAGCTTGACTGTTAAGTTTGAAAGTAACATAAAAATTAGTATTTTGCATGAACTTTTGTAGTACACACGTAAGCTAAGATCACAACTCTTTAGTTATGTTGCTGAAGAAAACAAATAAATAAGGTGGTTATTAAGCTGAAGTTTGATGCTACCAGACTTTAGTGTGGCACGTGAGGTTAAGGTATTAAAGAAAGGGGCACTGTACTTGTTACCTGTTTAGATACTGACTTGAATGTATAACAGTAGTACTCTGTGAAGAGAAAAGCTTGTGTAGTATGTAGATTCAAAAAAAAAAGAGGTCCTGTACCAACCTGTTTTTAACCGCTGGTAAAAAACCTGTTATGGGGGGAGGTGTTATGCCCTCGGCCCCCTCCTTTGTGAGAATCGCAAGAGCCCTAGTCAAGGGGGGGTCAACTGACCCAAGAGAGAGAGACGTGCGGAAGACCACGTTCTCCCGAGAAGCAGAATAAAGGCGATATTGACTATTGTCTCATGAAGACCACGTGAAAAGCCCTCGGGCAAAGTGGGCTGGTTGAGAGAGAGATCGCATCACCTGCAACCTGATTGACACCTGCAATCCCGTGAAGAAGTATAAAGGAGGGTCTGATGGGGGGGACAACCCTCAGACGCACCAAGGAGACACCAAGGAAGCACGATACCAATTCCCGTGGGAGCGGGAAGGCATTTTGAAGGAAGCCACGTGTGTCAGATTCCAAATTTTGAATCTGTGGCTAGAACCAACGGAAGACTGCTTTTAACTAACAACGGGGAAGCCTGCTCCCCTGATTCCAAGGATTTGCTCTGTAAAGACAACGGGCAAGTGTTTATCCTTTCTAAACCATCTCTCTCTCTCTCCAACGTGAAAACCCCAGCGGTTCCCAAAAGGGAAAAGCCTGCAAACTTCTGAGTGACTCTTTATATTTCAATTGGACTCAGTATTACCCCTAGACAACTATAGAGCTTATTTCTGATTGATTATTATTACACTGGTGTTTTAGATTGAGTTTTGACGATGTATATGAGCTGAATGTTTTGTATTAACCATACGCTTGTGCCCCTTTTTGAATAAAACGTTTGAAAATAGTAGCATCCGACTCAGCTGATCCCGCTATCTTTGCTGGTAAGTTACCTGGTTACGAGGTTACGTAACAATATAAACTACGTATTTGCTAATTAGAATGTAGCTGATTTCATCTGAAAGATGGATATGGATGAAAACTAATGTTGAGGGATCAAAAGAAAATCCAGTTAATATTTGCGATTGTGTACCATTGTAGCTAAGATGCAATATTCAGTTAACTGGGGATTTCATTGTGCTTATAATTTACTGTTATTTCTTTTTGCATCAGTTTGAAAATAATTTACACAGTGTAAACTCGAGCTTGTTCTGGCGAGAGGAGTACATAGATTGCACCTTTCACAAGCTCGTCTGCAAAAGTCAACATCTTATCTACCTACTAATGTGAAATATAATTGGTTGCTGAGTGAGTGCAGCAGAAAATAACAGATCATCCAGAGAAGGATTTTTGATTTGTCAAGTAAAAGTAATAGAGTTTTTGAAATGAAACAGTTTTTGACAGTCTAATGAGGACACTACACTCATTGCATTTTTTCCTCGGCTGGTTGAAAGATGTATTTTTTCTTCTTATACTTAATGGATCCTATCTTCCAAATATAGCTACTGCATCAAGAGTTCCAGAGATTCATATTTTCAGGATTAAATCGTAGGATACTGGGTGGCATGGATTGAACGGCCAGAAGGGCCTATTCCACACTGTGGCTCAATGAATAAACATCTTTCTATCTATTTGGGAAATAATAGTTTTAGTTAAAAAAAATAACACATTTGTTTTCCATTTATCAATCTCTATCATTATTACTTGGGATAATAGATTGATACATCTCTGAAAAAGGTCATTTGAATCATTATGCCAGCAATGTGATAGAATTCTGCAATTAGCATTAGATTAGAAATGGAAAGAAATCCCTAGATCATTGAATATTGCTCCTCAACATCCTGCAATCATATTGCTTATAGTTTTGCAAATTTAATGGCAAGGTATATATCCAGTTTTGAAAGTTATGAGTAACTCTGCTTCCGCTAGGCAGCATAATCTAGATTGTAACAATGCAATGAATAAAACACAGGCAAAGTATTGCATATGCCAGAAATCAAAATTAAAAATAGAAAGGACTTGAACTCTTCCAGTGCAAATTTTTCCCTATTCATGAGGGTTTCCAATTTTCTTGCTGATTACATTAAATATTTTATGCCAAAGGCAATACTTCCTCTAGAAAAATGTTACAAATGCTTCACAGGATAATTTTTAGACCAGAAGACTGTAAGATATAGGAGCAGAATTAGGCTATTTGACCCATCAAGCCTCCTCTGTTATTTCATCATGGTTGATCCATTTTCCCTCTCAGCCCCAATCTCCTGCCTTCTCCCCGTATCCCTTTCATGTCCTGAACAATCAAGAATCTATCAACCTCTGCTTAAATATACATAAAGATTTGGCCTCCACAGCTGCCCTCCATAGATTCACCACTCTCTGGCTAAAGAAATCCCTCCTCATCTTTATTCTAAAATGATGTCCCTCTATTCTGAGACTGTGTCCTCTGGTATAAGACACTCCCAACATAGGAAACAATTTCTCCCCATCCACACTATCAAGGCCTTTCACCATTCAATAGGTTTCAATGAGGTTACCCTTCACTCTTCTGAATCCCAGTGAATGCAGGCCCATAGTCAACAAATGCTCTTCATATGACAAGCCATTTAATCCTGGAATCAATTTTGTGAACCTCCTTTGAACCCAGTTTCTACACATCCTTTCTAAGATAAGGGGCCAAAAACTGCTCGCAACACTCCAAGTGGGACCTCGCCAGTGCTTTATAAAGCCTCAACATTACATCCTTGCTTTTATATTCTAGTCCTCTTGAGATGAATGTTAAAATTATATTTGCCTTCCTCACCAGAGGCTCAACCTGCAAACTAACCTTCTGAGCATGCTGCACAGGCACTCTCAAGTCCCTTTGTGCCTCAGATTTTTGTATTTTCTCACCATTTAGAAAATAGTCAACCCTCACGTTTCTTCTACAAAGTGAATGGCTATACACTTCCTGACACTGTATTCCATCTGCCAGTTCATTGCTCATTCTCCTAATTTGTCTAAGTCCTTCTGTAGCCTACCTACTTCCTCAAAACTACCTGCCCTCTACCTTGCTCCATATCACCTGCAAACATTGCAACAGAATGCCATCAATTCCATCATTCAAATCATTGACATATAACATAAAAAAAAAAGTCGGCCCCATCATAGACCCCAGTGGAACACCACTAGTTACCGGCAGCCAACCAGAAAAGGCTCCCTTTATTCCCACTTTTTACCTCCTGCCAATCAGCCACTGCTCTATTTCTGCGCGAATCTTTCCTGTAATACCATGGGCTCATAGCTTGTTAAGCAGACTCATGTGTGGCAAATTTTCTGATGTCTTCTGAAAATCCAAGTACACAACATCAACCAATTCTCCTTCAACTATCCTGCTTGTTATTTCTTCAAAGAATTCTAACAAATCTGTCAGGCAAGATTTCCCCTTGAAGAAACCATGCTGACTAGTGGGCTCAACCATCAACTTCAATAAAAAGCCATCTCACAGGCATTCTAGGAATTTCTTCTCTTGGAATCCAGCACCAACCTGTTTCTTCCTAAGCTACCTCCATATTGAAATCCCCCATGACTATTGTAATATTACTCTTTTGGCATGCATTTTCAATCTCCTGTTGTAATTTGTAGACCACATCCTTTCTACTGTTTGGGCGCCTGTATATAACCTCCATCAGGGTCTTTTTTATCCTTGCAGTTCTCTAACTCTATTCACAATAATTCAACAACTTCCAACCCTATTATCGGATAAAATATTTATGGGATCCCTGAGTGCGGAATTGACGGGTTTTTGAAAGCAAATAGGTTTTTCAGAAGGAAGTAGGGAAATGCGATTATCCTGTGAGCTGATCTAGACTCAATGGTCTGAAAAGCTTCATAGAGTCATTGTGAGACACAAATGGATACCAACCAGCCCTTCAACCCTGAAAACCAAATATCAATATCAACATGAACTCAAGAAATGTAGCTACAATCTACATAAAATCATCAAGGCAGTGAAACAACAATACAGAGACAAGATTCAGACTCAACACCCCACCAACAACACAAGCAGTGTATAGTAAGGTCTGCACACCATTACAGACTTCAAAGTAAAATGCAATGGAGCTTCCAACATCGCTGCCTCTTTCCCACACGAGCTCAATCTTTTTTATGCTTGATTTGATGTCGCCAACACTGAGCCCCTGAGGAGGCCAACGGATGATGCGACTGGCAGCTTGGTCATCTCTGAGGCCAAAGTACGCAGGTGATTCCAGTGGGTGGACAGTTGCAAGGCTGAAGGACCGGATGGCATCCCGGGGTGAGTACTCAGGAAGTGCACGGCACTACTGGCAGGTGTGTTTACCGATATTTTTAATCTCCCCTCTCCCAGTGTAGATTGGTCTCCTGCTTCAAAACATCCATCATTCTCCCTGTAACTAAAATGACCAAGATAACTTGTCTGAATGACTGGCACCCTGTCACATTCACCTCAATAATAAGCAAACACTTTGAGAAGCTGGTCAAGGACTAGATCTGCAGCATGCTGCCACCCACACTGGACCCCCTACAAATTGCCTACCAACACAACTGATCGACAGACAATGCAATAGCCACAGCTCTACACACTGTCCTTACACATCTGGAGAAGAGGGATGCTTATGTGAGAATGCTATTCTTGGACTGCAGTTCAGCATTCAACATCATAATTCCCTGCAGGCTCAACAAGAAGATCAGAGATCTTGGCCTTCACTCTGCCTTGTGTAGCTGGATCTTGGATTTCCTATCAGACCTCTGGCAGGTGCTAAGAGTGGGCTGCCTCTCTGCCCCAAAATACAGGTACCCCTCAGGGCTATGTACTATGCCCCCTCCTTTGCATTCTGTATACCCATGGCTGTGTCACCACTCACATCCCCAAACTGTTACTTAAATTTGCTGACGACACTACACTGTTTGGCCTAATCTCAAATAATAATGAGGCAGCCTACAGAGAGGAAGTCATCACCCTGACACAGTTGTGTCAAGAAAACAACTTCTGCCTCAATGTCGCAAAACAAAGGAGCTGGTTTTGGACTACAGGAGGAATGGAGACAGGCTAGCCCCTATTGACATCAATGGATCTGGGGTCGAGAGAGTATACAACTTTATGTTTCTCGGCTTAAACATCACCAAAGATCTTACATGGTCTGTACGTACTGGCTGTGTGGTGAAAAAGGCACAACAGTGCCTCTTTCACCTCAGACGGTTGAAGAAGCTTGGTATGGACCCCCAAATTCTAAGAACTTTCTATAGAGGCATGATTGAGAGCATCCTGACTGGCTGCATCACTACCTGGCATGGGAACTGCACTTCCTTCAACTGCAGGACTCTGCAGAGAATGGTGGGGACAGCCCAGAGCATCTGTAGATGTGAACTTCCCACTACTCAGGACGTTTACAAAGATAGGTGTATAAAAAGGCCCCAGAGGATCACTGGGGACCCGAGTCACCCCAACCACAAACTGTTCCAGCTGCTACCATCTGGGAAACGGTACCGCAGCATTACAGCCAGGGCCAACAGGCTCTGGGACAGCTTCTTCCACCAGGCCATCAGACTTCTTAACTCATGCTGATGCAACTGCATTTCTATGTTATATTGACTCTCCTGTTGTACATACTATTATAAATTACTATAAATTGCACATTGCACATTTAGACTGAGATGTAACATAAAAATTTTAATCCTCATGTATATGAAGGATGTAAGAAATAAAGTCAATTCAATTCAATTCAATTCAATTCACACATCACAACCAGAATTAGGTTTAATATCATCGGCATATATCATTAAATTTGTTGTTTTGCAGCAGTAGTATGCAACACATACAGTAATAATGAAAACTATAAATTACAATAAAAATTAAATATAACAAAAAAAGAATAAATAGTGCAAAGAGAGGGGAAAAGTACAGAGGTAGTGTTCATGGATTCATTGTTCATCCATAAATCTGATGGTGGAGCTGTTCCTGAAAGTTGAGTTTGTGTCTCCAGGCCGTTCTACGTCACCCTTAATGGTAGCAATGAGAACAGGGCATGTTGTGGGTGATGGGGGTCCTTAACAATGGATACCACTTTTCTGAAGCATTGCTGTTTGGAGATGTCCTTGATGCTGGGGACACTAGTGTCCGTGATGGAGCTGCCTGATTTCACAACTTTCTGCAGCTTTTTCTGGTCCTGGAAGTGGCCAGACAGTAATGCAGGCAGTTAAAATGCTCTCTTCAGTACATCTATTGAAATTCGCGAGTGTCTTTGATGGCGTACCAACTCTCCTCAAACTCTTAATGAAATATAGCCACTGTCACACCTTCTTTGTAGCTGTATTGATATGTTGGGCCCAGGACAGATCCTCAGAGACTTTAACACCTGGGAACTTGAAACTGTTCATCCTTTCCACTATTGATCTCTTGACTTTCCCTTCCTGGTCCACAATCAATTGACATTGAGTGCGGGTTATTGCTACACCACTCAACCAGCTGATCTATCTTGCTCCTGTATGCCTCCTCGTCACCATCTGAAATTCTACCAACAATAGTTGTGTCATTGGCAAATTTACAGATGGTGTTTCAGACAATCATGGGTGCAGAGCAGAGCAGTGGGCTAACCATACCTCATTAAGGTACAGCAGTGTTGATTGTCAGTAAGGAGATGTGGTCTCCCAATGAGAAAGTCAAGGATCAGTTGAACAGGCAGGTACAGAGGCCCAGATTTTGGAGTTTGTTGATTAGAACTTGATACAACATGCTCTCAACCAAGCCTGTTTCTGAGGTCTATACACTCAAACTCTCTGGAATATGATAGATGGTCCAGCTACTTTAAAGATTCAGGAATCATCACGTTAATTGGCAATCGTTTTTTTGGGTGCCACAAATCGACTATTTAAAGAGCAGCTGAATGGAGCCTCAGTGCTCAATCGTAAGCCTAGCCAGAGATATAGCCTAGCATTTTGTTTTGTGCTCAGTTTATGACCCGGTTTTATTCCGTGTCTCTATCCTAGCCTCAGATACTTCAACATTTGAGTCCATATCATCCTTCTCAGAGACTCTGATCACAGTACAATTGAGCCAGTATGGACCCAGTGAGGTATCAGAATCTTTCATCTGCTATGACCAGCCACAGTGAGATATCCAGACAATGCCTGGAGTTACAAGACTTCCAGGTAGCTGTTTGTCACCTTTCATAAGGAGGAAGCCAGCGTCGGTCACTCTGTGGAACCAGTACATCTTCCAACCCCAGAGAAATTTGATGGTGACTCAGGCTCTTGCTACAGCTTCCTCATTCAGTGCTCATTACTGTTCGACTCCAGCCGTCCCGATTCCCTTCACAGCATGGAAAGGTGGCCCTTATTATCTCTCTTCTGACTGGAACAGCCCATTGGCCTGGGCCACTGTGCACTGGGAATGAAGGTCAGAGGTTTGTTTGTATTCAGAGGAATTCATGGCTACATGAGTAAGGTGTTCGATCACCCCATCGGAACCAGTCAAGCCTCAGACCATCTGACCAAGATGCAGCAGGGCGGACGGTTAGCAATTGACTGGCTATCGAGTTCTGGACTTTGACTCAAAATAGTGGGTGGAACGTGAGTGCCTTGGCCACTCTGCACCCCCACATACTTCGAGATGAACTGGAGGATGCTCTCGCCCTTGGGAAAACCAGGAGAGCACTTAGACTTACTGGTCGACCAATCCATTTGTCTCAATATTTGTCTGGCAGGGTGTAAGTAGGATGACATCAAGAATATGAGGAGGCCTAACTCAGACTGAATGTCCAAAGATGCAGCTGTTGGGAGAACTGTGAAGACCTTTCAGTGTCAGAAGAACTGTGATGGTGGCAACCCCTCCCAACCTCACGGATTTTGGTGTCATGCTGAGGGCGAGGATCTCATCAGATATGAAGCAATGAGAAGAGAATGCTTTTTTTGGACTCCAGGGCAGCTGGAGATTTTCTGGACGTTGGGTCTGCCCATTGGCTCAACATACCACTACAGGAGCTGAGCCAGCCCATACCCACAACTGTCTTGGATGGCCATCTGTTTGGTTCCGGGCAGATCCAGCAACAAATATTGGTCTTGCGGATGAGGATAGAGGATCATGTGGAGGACATTAGTTTCTATATTATTGAGTCTTCTCACTTACCTCTGATCCTTGGGTACCTTTGGCTGTACCAGCATAACCCTTCCATGAACTGTAAGGAAGGAAGGACTGTTGCATTGTCCAGTCACTGTAAGAAGGTATATTTTCAGCTTAGTGTTTCAGCCCCGAGACTCTCCCAAGACCAGAGGCTGGTGAGGGGATAGACTTCTGTTCAGGGTAGCCTCGAGTCTTTAGGAAGCCCAGTCTGCCTTCTTCAAGGGGGCGGACAAGCTGGCTTCAGCCAATTAGAGGTTCGCTGGAATTAGATCTCTAGTTCAGCAGCAAGCCATGGAGGATTCCAAACAGTCTGGAATTCTAGCATCTACGCCAAAGGGCTCCAGTTACCAGGTCCTATTTAAGGGGATGGCTCCAAAATGGAAATACTTGGAGCCTAGTCACAGAAGCACAAGGATCATAGGTTGCTCCTCATTGTCACTATCTGAGGATTTGGACTGTGATTTGGCCTCAAAAGACTTAGGAACCTATGGATGAGACTCTGGGGTTTACTGAATCACCCCCGCTACTTATGTGAGGTATGTGCTCTGAACAAGGAACACTGCACCCAACCTCAAGGGTTCCTTCACCTTCTGACTGTTCTGGACAGACCATGGGTGCACATCTCCATGGACGCCGTCACAGGTCTTCCTCCTTACAAGGGGAAGACCATTATTATGGTAATTGTGGGTCATTTTTCGAAGGCCAGCAAATTAATTGTCTTGGACAGACAACTATCTGTAGCAGAGATGGCCGAAATTGTCCTTTACCAAGTCTTCACGATCCACAGTTTTCCAGTGGACTGTGTCGGTTTGCAGTCCACATTTTTGGAGGCTGTTCTGTAAGCTGATTGGGGTAACAGCGAGTCTTTCCTCTCAGTTTCACCAGCAGACCAATGGCCGGATGGAGCAGTTGAACCAGGATTTGGAATGAACTCTAAGATGCCTGGCCTCTGAAAGATCAGACAAGTGGTACAACCGTTTGATGGGGCAGAGGTCGCCCACAACACTTTATGGCATTTGGCAATAGGATGTTCCCCTTTGAATGCCAATTTGGGCATTGTCCGCCACTCTTCCCTGAGCAGGAAGCTAAGGTTGGAATCCCTGCCGTCAAAGATCTCCTCCAACACTGTAGGGAGAAATGGACAAAGACAAGGGAGATTTTGTTAGCTTCTACCCAAAAGGCTGAAATAAAAGCTACCCATAAGAGAAGATAGGGACCAGTTCTGTAGCATGGGCAACAGGAATGGCTGTTGACTCAGGATTTCCCTCTGCAAGAGGAGTCTAGGAAACTGGTGCCCAAGTTCATTGGACCCGTCAAGATTCTCAGGGAAGTAAACCCGGTGTCCTACACCTTGCAGCTCTCCAAGACCCTCAAGACCAATCCCACTTTCCACATTTCCAAATTAAAGCCTATGAACACCAGCCTTTGAGCCCCACCACCATCAGTCCTGCTGCCACCAATGTTTGTCGATGGGGAGTGGGTCTTCACTGTGAGAGGAATTCTGGGTTCATGAACTGTTCAGGGTGCTTGGCAGTTCCTTGTAGTCTGGGAAGGATTCGGACCCAAGAAACACTGCCTGGTTACTGAAAGGGACATCTTTGCTTCAGCACTCATCCATGACTACAATTATCAACTGTCCGAACAGCCAGAGCCATCAGGAATTGGTCATAGGGGATGTGGTCCTGTTATGACACGCACCAAATTGCAACAGCTTCCAGGGTTCAGATGCTCTAACTCTCTGAAAGATGAATAGCTCCTTTAAAGATTCAGGACCATCCTGCTAATTGACAACCATGTTTTGGGTGCCAAGAATTGAGAGCCTCAGTGTTCAGTTGTAAGACCAACAAAGATATTGTCTAGCGTTTTGTTTCGTGCTCAGTTCATGATACAGTTTTACTCCATGTCTCAATCCTAGTCCTGGGTACTCCAGCATTTGGGTCCAAATCATCCTTGTCAAGGATTCTAGTCATAGAACTGAGGGTATGATTGTATTGAACACTGTGCTGTAATCAATAAATAATGGCCGACATAGGCATTGCTATTTTCCAGGTGATCCAGGGCTGAGTGGAGAGCCAAGGAGATTGCATCCACTGTTGTCTTATTGTGGTTATAGAAAAATTGCTGCAGGTCCAGGTTCTTGCTAATGCAGGAGGCGATTGTAACCCTGATCAACCCTTCAAAGCGCTTCATCACACTAGGTGTGAGTGCTACTTGCAATAGTCCTGGAAGCAGCTCACCCCGCTCTTCTTGGGCACTGCTATGATTGGTGCCCTTTTAAAGCAAGTGGGAAACTCTGACAGCAGTGAGACATTGAAGATGTCCTTGAACACTCCCACCAGTTGGTCATCATATGATTTTAGAGTCCGGCCAGGTTCACCATTAGGGCCTGATGCCTTGCAAGGTTTCACCCGCTTGAAAGATGTTCTGCTGTCGTACTCCAAGACAGAGATCACTGGGTCATCAGTTGCTACAGGAGTAGTTTTATTGTCCATTTTAAAGTGTGCATAAAAGGTGTAGAGTGAAGCATCACAGCCATTTGTGATGTTAGCTTTCGCTTTGAAGGAAGTAATGGCCTATAAACCCTGTCAGAGCCATCTCTACCCTCAATAGAATTGTTAATTCCCCTTTAGTATAGACTTCCACAGGTCATTCCTGGATGCCTTATATAATTCTGGATCACCAGTACTGAGAGCCATTGATCTTGCCCTCAGCGGACTGCAAATCTCCTGGTTCATCCATGGCTTTTGGTTTTCGTATGTCTGATAAGTTCTCAAAGGCATACGCTCTTTGACATAGGTTTTGATGAAGTTGGTCACAACTGTGGTATACACATTCAGGTTCGAAGATGAATCCCTGAATATTGCCCTGTCCACAAGAGTTAAAACAGTCTTGTAAGCATTCCTCCGCCTCCCTTGACCATACCTTCTTAGTCCTCACCACTGATCTTTAGGCTTTACCTATATTCTGGAGGTAAAAATACAGTCAGGTATTGGACTTTCCAAAATATGGGCATGGGATAGCATGCTAAACCTTCTTGATAGCATTAAAACAGTTGGCTCCTCTGGTTCCAGAGGTGATTTCTTGGTGGTACATGGTTTAGAGTCTTCTTCAAGCTGGTTGAATTCCTCCACAATAATTGGAAGGTATCAGGATACACAATTTTGTGCTTACAGATTATAGAGTTTAGCTCCTGTAGTGCTTTTCTGATGTGACCTAAGGTGTGGAATGTACATTGCTGCCAGGATAATGGTGCAAAACTATCAAAGTATATATACATTATACAACCTTGAGATTTGTTTTGTCTCCTAGCAGGTATCCATCCAAAAGACACGCAAAAAAACCACACACACACACACACACACACACACACACACACACACACACACACACACACACACACACACACACACACACACACACACACACACACACACACACACACAGTGCAGAAAATAAATAAAAGATACACATCATGCTGCATAAAAAACGGAACTCATAAAAAAAATAACCCATAAAATGAAGACCGTCAAACACCCAACGTGTGATGTAAAACAAAAATCATGCAAACTGTAACTTTAGACAAATAGCATTTCTGGACTGAAGTCCGCAAAGAGAGCCCCTTACTCCAGTGCAGAGATGATTAAATGTTGGGGAGCAGCAAATGAAACCGGCCCGTATCTCGCCTCCGGCTCCAAAATCCTGAACCTTTTCAATCTGGCCCAGCGCTTTAATCTTCTGCTCTTTGGATACACTGGACTTTGCTGTTTCTATTCGGCATACAAATCTCCATCCAAACATTGTGTTCCGTTGCGTTGATATGCTCTGACGCCTGGACCCCACAGCTTCAATTAGTCTGTGCCCAACCTTTTACATAGTTCCACACTCATGGCGATAGGACTGCTGCCTCACCTTGCTTTCTTTCAGCCACATTGAATTACCTCCACATCCAAAGACAAGTTACAGACTATTACTTGAGCTGATCATTTGCCAGAGTAAGTGTGGTTAACAAAGTACTTAATTACTATCCTTGCTTCATTAGCCACCATCCAGAAGTCGCCAAGGTTCAGCAGCGCCACTGCTCATAAAACATACTCCATCTTTGCCTTTAAAAGATTGAGCTGGCTTGTCTTTCAGAAGAATAGTGAGGCCATCAGGCTGGAACGCTGCATTCAAAAAAGCAGGTGTTACCAACTTTCACGTGTACCAAAGTACACAGAAACTCCTGATTTCCCTCTGTTTCAACAATCTTGCTCTTCAGTTTTATTTGCTAGAGATTGTACATTCTCCAGCAGGATAGTTGATAGTGGAAGTCCTAAGCTGCTGTGTTATAATCGTACCTGTAGACATTCCCACTTAAAAGGGATCGACAATTGCAACCCATCTGCCATCCAAGGTTCATCAATTCTGAATATCTATAGCTATATCTAACGTCTTAAATCAGTACTGCTTACTGAAGTACTCCCGCTAGCGACTGTGGATTTCAGCTGTGGTAGTCCTAACTGGGAACATTTGATGATTCCCATCGGAGTTGCATGCAAAATGTCACCACTTAATTGATTTATCGTGGAAAAAAATTGTTGTGGCGACCCACTTTCTGCGCAGGCGAACCGGCTCACAAATAGCCAGCGCACGGGGGGAGACTTTGGTAATGCACCTCTGATGTCATTTCCGCCCAGAGAGGGCAGGCGCTAGGGATTAAATGCCAGCGCCGTGAAGTTTGAATAAACTAGTCTTGAAACAACTTACCGACTGCGTGTCGTTCTTTCAGCACTGTGTGTAGCACATCGCTACATTGGTGACCCTGTCGGTCCAAACGGGATTTGGACCAAAGATGACCGACTCTTCATCTGTTCACGCAGTTTCGCTAAAACTGCCGACTTTCTGGACGCTGCGACCACGCGTGTGGTTTAGCCAAGCAGAAGCCCAGTTCCAGATTCGGTAGATATCTTCTGGTTCCACGTGTTACTACCACGTGGTGAGCGCCCTTGACCAGGAGACGGCCGCCCAGGTTGCGGATTTCATACAGTTGCCCCCGGAAGAAGGCAAATATGAAGCATTCAAAGCGCTGCTCATTGAGACCTTTGGCCTCTCACAGCGTGAGCGGGGTGCCTGCCTGCTTCACCTGGACGGTTTGGGAGACAGACTGCCGTCAGCATTGATGAACCAGATGCTGTCCCTGGCTGACGGACACAAGCCCTGCCTCATGTTCGAACAAGTGTTCCTAGAGCAACTGCCCGAGGACATACATCTGCTGCTGGCCGATGCAGATTTCAGTGACCCCTGGAAGGTGGCGGCCCGAGCAGACGTGCTTTGGAAAGCCAAGAGGGAGACCGTGGCGTCCGTCGGTCAGGTTACCAGGCCACGCACCCAACAGCAGACCAGACCAGGCCCGGCAGGGGGGCGCACACAACACAGAGGCAGGAGTGAGGAGCACAGTGAACAGTGGTGTTTCTACCACCAGCGGTGGGGCACAAAAGCCCACCGTTGTCGCCCGCCCTGCAAGGGCCAGGGCCAGCTGCTGCTAATGACTATGGTGGCTGGCCACAAGGACAGCCTCTTGTACGTCTGGGACAAACAGTCGACCACTTCTTGGTCGACACCGGAGCGGAGATCAGTGTCTTGCCCCTGACGGGGTACGACACCCGCAACAGGAAGCCAGGACCCACCCTGAGGGCCGCAAACGGCGGCACGATATGGACCTACAGCATCCGCACAGTGCAACCTCAGTTCGGCGCCAGCCAGTTCACGTGGGGCTTCACACTGGCCGCGGTGGCCCAACCACTCCTGGGGGCGGACTTCTTGCGAGCTCACAGCCTGCTGGTCGACTTGCAAGGGAAAAGACTGGTACATGCCGAGACTTTCCAGACGTTCTCCCTGGGTGAAGCCAAGTTGCCAGCCCCACACCTGGACTCCATCACACTGTCAGACAACGAATTCACCAGAATCCTGGCGGACTTTCCATCGATCCATGGCACCGCAGTTCACGGCAGACACGGGGTACAGCACCACATTCCGACCTAGGGACCAACCCTCCATGCCCGCGCACAAAGGGTCCCCCTGGAAAAGCTCCGCCTGGCGAAGGAGGAGTTCAAAAGTATGGATGAATTGGGAATCGTACGGAGGTCCAACAGCCCATGGGCCTACCCCCTGCACATGGTGCCCAAAGCAGCCAGGAGTTGGAGACCATGCGGCGACTACCGCAGACTAAACGAGGCTACAACTCCAGACCACTACCCCGTGCCGCACATACAGGACTTTGCAGCAAACCTGCACGGGGCAAGAATATTTTCTAAAGTAGACCTCGTCCGGGGATACCATCAAATCCCGGTGCACCCTGAAGACATCCCCAAAACAGCACTCATCACCCTGTTCGGCCTGTTCGAGTTCCTCCGAATCCCCTTCGGCCTGAAGAATGCCGCACAGACGTTCCAGCGGCTAATGGATGTGGTGGGACGCGACCTGGGCTTTGTGTTCATCTATTTGGACGACATCCTTATATCCTCCGCCAGCTCTACTCCCGCCTGAGTGATTTCGGCCTCAAGATCCACCCGGCCAAATGCCAGTTCGGTCTCGAAACCATCGACTTCCTGGGCCACAGGATTACCAAAGACGGGGCAACACCTCTGCCCGCCAAGGTAGACGCGATCCGCCACTTTGCCCGGCCCAACACGGTCAATGGCCTGCAGGAGTTCGTTGGTATGGTGAACTTCGACCACCGTTTCCTCCCCTCAGCAGCCCGCATCATGCGCCCTTTGTACACCCTGATGTTGGGTAAAGGCAAGGACATTACTTGGGATGAGGAGGCCATGGCTGCTTTCATTAAAGCCAAGGAAGCCTTGGCAGATGCTGTGATGCTGGTGGACCCCAGAACGGACGTTCTGACCGCCCTCACGGTGGACGTATCCGACACAGCAGTTGGTGGGGTGCTGGAGCAGCTCATCGAGGGGCGTTGGCAACCCTTGGCGTTCTTCAGCAAGCACCTACGACCACCCAAACTCAAGTACAGTGCTTTTGACCGGGAGCTGTTGGCACTGTATCTGGCAATCCGGCATTTCAGGTACTTCTTAGAAGGCAGGCCGTTCACCGCGTTCATTGACCACAAACCGTTGACCTTCGCGTTCACGAAGGTGTCCGATCCCTAGTTGGCTCGCCAGCAGCGACATCTGTCCTACATCTCCAAGTACACGACGGACATCCAGTATGTCTCGGGAAAGGACAACATCGTGGCGGACGCACTCTCCAGACCAGCTGTCCAGGCCCTGTCCCTGGGGGGTGGACTATGTAGCACTGGCGGAGGCGCAGCAGGCAGACGACGAGATGCCCAGCTACAGGACCGCAGTCTCAGGTTTGCAGCTGCTGGACTTTCTCGTAGGCCCAGGTGAGAGGACCCTCCTGTGCGACGTGGCTACCGGCCAACTTCGCCCCATCGTCCCGGCAGCCTGGAGGCGGCGAGTTTTTGACTCTATACACGGTTTGGTGCACCCATCTATCAGGACAACTGTCCGGCTGGTCTCCAGCAAGTTCGCATGGCACGGACTTCGCAAGCAGGTCAGTGAATGGGCCAGAACATGCGCGCAGTGCCAAACAGCCAATGTGCAGCGGCACACTAAAGCCCCGCCGCAGCGGTTCAAACCCACCCACCGGAGGTTCGACCACATTCATGTGGATATCGTGGGCCCCCTACCAGTATCCCAAGGAGCGCGGTACCTCCTAACTATGGTAGACTGGTTCACGAGGTGGCCAGAGACGGTCCTGCTCATCGACACATCTGCCAATTCCTGTGCCCGAGCACTGATCGCAACCTGGGTAGCACGCTTCAGGGTACCGGCCCACATTACCTCCGACAGAGGCGCCCAGTTCACCTCCAGCCTGTGGTCGGCTGTGGCCAGCCTGTTGGGAACACAGCTACACCTCACTACTGCCTACCACCCACAGTCGAACGGACTAGTGGAACGCTTCCACCGTCACTTGAAGTCGGTTCTCATGGCCCGCCTGAGAGGACCTAACTGGGTGGATGAGCTTCCCTGGGTCCTGCTTGGAATTCGCACAGCGCCCAAAGAGGATCTGCACGCCTCGTCGGCCGAGTTGGTGTACGGCGCGCCCCTGGCCGTCCCGGGAGAGTTCATACCAGCCCCAAGGGGGCAAGAGGAAGATCCCGCAGCAGTCCTGGACAGGCTACGTGAAAGGCTCGGCAACCTGGCCCCCGTACCGACTTCACAGCATGGACAGACCCCGACCCATGTACCCAAAGACCTGCAGAACTGTAAGTTTGTGTTTGTACGAAGGGGGCGAACACCGGGCACCGCTACAGCGGCCGTACGAGGGGCCGTTCAAGGTGATCAACAACAACAGGTCCACGTACGTTCTGGACATTGGGGGGAGAGAGGAGGTTTTCACGGTGGACCGACTCAAACCAGCCCATGTGGACTTGGCGCAGCCGGTCGAGGTTCAGGCACCGCGGTGCAGAGGCAGACATTCCAAACAGAGGCTGATCCAGACTGTGGACATTGGGGGGTGTATCGCCGGTTCTGGGGGGGGGGGGGGGGTTATGTGGCAACCCACTTTCTGTGCAGGCGAACCGGCTCACAAATAGCCAGCGCGCGGGGGGAGACTTTGGTAATGCACCTCTGATGTCATTTCCGCCCAGAGAGGACGGCACTAGGGATTAAATGCCAGCGGCGCGAAGTTTGAATAAACTGGTCTCGAAACTGCGTGTCGTTATTTCAGCGCTGTGTGTAGCACATCGCTACATTGTTTCAATTAAACTGGGTAAGTAACCCACAAACTGCATATATTTGGGATTAGGTAGCTAAAGATAAACCAACCACTGATGGAACGGTTAAAATAAGGGTACTTAATGGAAAGGAAAAGAGATGCACTAACTCCTCAAAGGCTGGTGGGCAAATGGAACTTCACAAGGGTCTGGAGACGGGCAGCATGCAAGGAGAAAGACAGGCATCAGTTTGCTAATAGTTGGTCAACAAAAGCTTTCTGAAAATCTACACAGACACCAAAGGCACGAACCACATCAATACTCCCCCTTTGCCTAATCAAATGACTCAATAAGGATAATTAAACCCAATTTGCATTTAACAAATCTTTGAAGCTTTATTAATTGGTATCTTTCCACATACCAATTAATTTGCCCTAAGAATAATTGAATCTTAAATTTATTTGTACTGTTTATTTCTCTCATGTGTGTGTCTTTTAAGTGAGGATGGTGATGATCATCTCTTTCTAGTTGATCATGGGTAGGCGGCCAACTTCTGAACTGTTTAAATCCAAGTAGTTCATTGAGAAGTTAATTTTGTTTTCTAAGTTCAATTTTTAAAAATTTTAATCTGCATCCCTTGTGACTTGAATTCTTTGTGCTGAACAATTTACCTTGATCCTACTAATCCCCTTCAAAATCTTAAAAATCATAATCTTGCTCATTTAAAGGTAGTTCAACTCAGTTAACTCACATTGTTTTAATAGTGTGTAATAATTGTTTGAATTTATAATTCTGTCTGTCTTCTGCTTAAAACTTTACACTGGAAATGTTTCTGGAATAATTTTTTGTTTACTTATGATTAAAAAAGGAACACTTCTGATTTGTGTGCTCTTAGCTTTAGAAGAATTGCATCAGTGGAAATAATGTGCTACTAAAACCATAACTGGAATTATAGAATCTGAGTTACATCTTGGTCTTATACATAAAATAGTTCCTGCGACACAATCGGTTGCTGGGATGATGACAGCAGGGACTGGCAAGCACAGATTGCCGAGTACTGACCCAAACAAACCATAGTCAATTCGAGAAAAGTTATGCTTGGCATCATCAGTGATGCAAAGTGGAGATCAGAACTGGGTATCAGTTAGCAGAGCAATTAAACCTTTTGCAGAACCTGGGCGGCCACCGGATTGGTTTTCACAAAAGCATTGTGCATTGCAGTACTCAGAATTGTTGGAAACAACAGGAACACCCAAATGGAAGCGTGCTGAGAAGGGAGAAGTTGTGAAAACTGGGGAAGATGTAAGTGTTCGCAAGCTCACCACTGAGCGAATTGATGAACTAAAGAAACTTATTAAAGAGACTCAAGAGAAATACAGAAAGGTGAAGAGAGAAACAGAGCTGATCCAGGCTGGGCATGTGGATAGTAAGCTTCAGGAAACATGGAATTAAATTGCTGTGAAGAAGAAACTTGAAGAGGAGGAGGCTGAAATGAAAAGGCGTGCAACAGAAAGTGCCCGTCAAGCAGCAAAAAATGCCCCAATAGATTGACTAATTTGCCTATCCGGTAGGCAATGGAGTCGAATTCTCCTGGAATAGACTATTCTGTGACAGATACACAATAGGCCAGTGAGGACAGCCACACTATTGTCAGTGAGGTTGATCTCCAGATGAACTCTACGCATGTCACTAGTCCCAATGTTCATGCTGAAATGGGAACAGGTGTATCAACCCTGCATGTTCCAGAGCTGCAGCCAACTTGTACCAGTGTACCGGTATCGCCAGCACCTACAGCTGAGGAAACCACCATTTGTGTTCAGGTAGAGAGTTGTGTGGAGCAGCCAGCTCTCTCAGTATCCAGAGATCTGGCCAGTTTCTCTGTGTTCATTGACTCTGGAGAAAGCAGGTGTCTGCCACCTGGCACTCTACAGATTGCAAGACAAAGAGAGAATGTCGTAGATCAGCACCGGTCAAAGCAACTTGAAGGCAATGTTAATACTGGAATGTCTGATTATGCCAGTGTACTTCATTTGGGAAACCCTGCAGACATCTTAGCAATTATTGAAGAAAAGGTTGAGGAAACACCGGAGCTGATTGATTTTCCTCCTGATGTTGGAGAGCGGATAGCGGCTCCTGAGGGAAATCCTGCCTCCCTCTTTCAGGCAGAACAGATGGTAAAGGAGGAAACTGAAGAAATCCAGCCACAGACTCACAAATCAGAGTGCCAATCCAGTGAAGAGATGCAAATTTTGGCTGGATTGGACTCTGCTGACAGTTTAGTTATCAAAGGAATTAAACAGGGATTACCAGAGCAAGTCGAGCAGGAGCAAGATCAGGAAGAAGAATCCAATTCAGGACACCTGTAACAAATGGGAAGTGCAGGAAAAATGACAACTTCTCGAGGCCTAAAATCCAAGGTACTTGGAATGGAACATGCTTTGCCAAGGAATGCCATGTGAAGTAAAAGCACATCTGATGAAACATCACATTCCTTGCCACGGAGCACTGCACAAAACAAAAATACCTCTGAGGAAATTGGACACATGTCACCCAGGAGCATTACACAGGGCAAAAGTACTTCTAGTGAAGTGGGACAATCTGAAATTGTAGAAACCACAAAGGACGAGACTGGATTAGTTTTAAAGGGCTAAATCAAGCTGCAGGATATGCTTATTTCCAAAGAGGAAGATGGAACTAGTGAAGCTGCCAGTGTGGATGAGACCAGGGAGGAGGAACCAAATGAGGTTTATATGTCAGAAACAGATAATGAACCACCTGTCAGTGAGAGTGACGATGGATTCAGCATTCACAATGCACATCTGCAATCATCAGTTCTTGCTGATTCAATACCAAGCAGCTCAGCTTCCTCACAGTTTTTTGTTTGCAGTGAAGACCAGGAAGCCATTCAAGCTCAGAAAATTTGGAAGAAGGCTATTACTCTAGTATGGAGAGCAGCTGCTAATCACAGATCTGCCAATGTATTCCTTTAGCCAGCAACGGACAATATTGCCCCGGGATATCATAGCATTGTACACAGGCCAATGGATTTGTCAACAATAAAGAAAAATATAGAGACTGGTTTAATTCGCACAACAGCAGAGTTTAAGCAGGACAATATGCTGATGTTCCAAAATGCAGTGATGTATAATAGTTCTGACCGTAGTGTGTATCACATGGCATTAGAAATGAAATGAGATGTCTTAGAACAAATTCAGCAATTTTTAGCCGCTCAATTAATAATGCAGACCTCAGAATCTGAAATCAGTGATAAGAGCCTTCGTGGGCGTGATTCAACGTGAAAGCAGGATTCTGCAGAGAAGGACAGTGTCCCAATGGGCTCTCCTGCCTTCCTTCTCTCTCTCTTTGCTTTGCAGGTGGAGACTGATATTGCTAAAGAGGAACAAGAAATTGAAATACAGAAAGAAATTTACAGACAGATCCTGGGATGAAGTCTGAAAGTAAGATAGAAAAGCATGGATCAACAGGCGAGGATCAAGGGAGTAATGACATTTTTAAAGTCCATACAGAACATTGTGAGAAAATGGAAGTGTGCCTGGAACCTTTAGGGAAAGAGGAGTCAGAATATTTTAAGAATGTAGAGTATTCCCAGGAGAAAGTTGAAGCAAGAAAAATTGTCGGAGAAAGTGTACTTAGATCTGGTGAAGTGCTTTGAGGGCAACTGCAGTTATCTTGCCCTTTATTCAAAGGGCAATCCACTTCCAGAAGCACAACACGATATTGCAGTGAATGAACAAATGGAGATATCTGAGGTAGAATACAACACAATGAGAGACAGTCTACAGGAGGAAGAAACCACCAGTGAAGAAGAGTTTTGTGATATTGACCTTTCAGAATTTGACATAGAACTGTCTGTCTCTGAGAGTGATGTTAGCCTCGGTTCCGAGCAGTTGTTGGTCTTGGATGAGCCAGCAGCTAGCAGTCACACATCCTCCCAGCTAGCCACAAGAATTGACCAGGATCAAATTTCAGCTCAGAGGAATTAGAAGAGGACAGTGTTGCTCATGTGGAAGGAGATAGCCAGTCACAGATTTGCTAGTTTGTTTCTGAATCCAATAACTGAGGATTGAGTTCCTGGATATCACAGCCAGGTGCACAGACCGATAGATTTATCCAATATAAAGAGAAATATTAGAAGAGGACTAATCTGCACAACAGCAGAATTCCAGCAGGATATCATGCTGATATTCCAGAATGCAGTAATGTACAATAGCTCCAACTATCATGTTTATCACAAAACAGTGGAAATGCAGTGAGACGTCTTGAAACAGATGCAGGATATACTGGAAGAAGTCAAACTAGGTGACTATAATAAAAGCCACAGCTGGAAGAGTTTACATCCCATGCAAAAATGAGTATTCCTGCTGTTGGACACATTGTTGGAGGAAATATTGAAATTAAGTGTTTTGTCGTGTTTTTGCAGTATTTTTGAATTTTGTTATATCTGTAGCAATGGTTATGATATTGCATAGCCTTAAAGAGTAAGCGACATGGGTGAAAAAACAATAATCAGTGCACACAAGTTATTGCAAGGTGCAGAAGAACCCAAGAAATGCAGAATGCTGTTTTGTTAACCTATTGTCCTTACCTCAAAACAAAAAATCCCTTTATTTTAATTTTCAATGAAGTTGAAATCACTTATTGCAGTTAATTCAGATTTGTTAACAAACTGCCTGTTGTTTGCATTTCATCTTTTGTTAATAAAATTCAATATTCATTTTGCAGAAAAAAAATAAAAAGAATAGTTCCTGCAACAATGAAAACAGTCAGTTAACAAAATACCATTTACATTGCACAGAACTGTCTTCTTTCTGTGTAGAAATAAATGCTGATTGCACCGTGCATTGGATCAAGATTTCCCATGTGTGAGTATTGAAGATGACAACCAATATTGTGACGCATGTTGCTTTTGCAACAACCCACAATGTTTATGAATTGTGCATGCTATTGAAGGTTCCACTTGACAATGTGCTTTTGAGTCAGAGAATTGGAGCCTTGAAGTATTTTAGACCTCTATCTTGAATATATTTCTGGTCACGGAGGAATTAAAATATGGAAGAAAACATCAAACTCAAATGAGTTAAGGACAGTGGAAGTAGACAAATTGTATTTATTCTTGTCATGTGCTTGAAGGAATGGAGACTGCCATTTTATGAAGGTGCTCTGTAACCTCCATTTTGTGAGCTGGTTTTGCTCAGGAATAGTTCTGTCAAAGTGTTTTAAAGTGAATGCAATGCTGCTCCTGGCAATCTGTTGAACTAGAGATAATTTCCAAATAAGAAATTATTTGTGAGGTGTTCTTTGGTAAGATAAAACATGCAGGTTTATGATTAGGGGAGTCAGCACCTGAGTAACCCAAGCTTAGTAACTGACTGTTCTGCTCTGATTCAGAACAAAGAAAAATTAATTACAAGTTGTCACTTGTGAGAAAGGCAATAAAATGATGCTGGCTTGGACAAAATTAATGAGGAGAGGCTGGTGAATTCATGTGAGAAGAACAACCTAAGCCTTAGCAAGGAGAAGACCAAAGAAATCATTGTGGGCTTCAGGAAGGTGCATACAAACCACCCCCCCCCCCCCCGTGTGAATACATGGCCCCTCTGTAGAGAGAGTTAAGTGCAACAAGTCAACAAGTTCCTGGGAGTTCACATCTTGGCTGACCTCACCTGGTCCCTTAACACCACCTCCCTAAACAAGAAGGCACAATAGTGCCTCCACTTCAATAGAAGATTGAGGCAAGCAAGGCTTCCACCCCCCGCCCCCCCTCATCTTAACTGCATTTTACAGGAGTACCATTGAGAGCATCTTGACAGGTTGCATCTCCATCTGGTATGGGAGCAATCAAGCATCGGACTGAAAGTCCTTACAAAGGACTGTGAGAACAACTGAGAGGATCATGGGGGTCTCACTACAATCCATCAGGGACATTTATCAGGAGCGCTGCATACACAGGGCCCTTAGTTTTATTAAGGATGCCACCCATCCGTCCAGCATCCTCTTTGACTTTCTGCCGTCAGGAAGGAGACTACTATGCATTAAACAAGAACGATCAGGATGAGAAACAGTTTCTTCCCCCTGGCCATTAGGCCTCTGAACTTCAGGCTGCATCATATTTGAAGTGTCACTGGTTAATCTTTTCAGTACCCTTCAGTATTTAATATTAATGTATTTTAGTTTGTTATTTATGTGTGATTCATCTGTTGATTTTATCCTTGCCTTCATAGTTTTTCATGTGATGCATGTGTAACTGTGTTTTACACCCTGGTTCAAAGAAACATCTCACTTCTATATACATTATATGGTTATGTACATGCATGTAATTAAATGACAACAAACTTCACTTGACTTGACTCGACCAGAGACAATGGAAAGCTGACACCCGTAGCCAGATAGGTCAGAGCCAATGAGAATGAAACACAACATTTGAACTGATAAGGAAAAAGGGGCTTTGGATACAGAGTAATAAGAGTTCTGGAGACTAACTATTGCTAGGAAGACCCCCTTGCCAGGGGTTGGGAGATGAATGAATTGCTTGGCCAATATGAGATCTCCTATTTCAGGGTTATAAATTGGAGAAGTAGTCAGAGTGAGTATTGATACAGAGGGGGAAAAATAATTCATATTTTAATAGTTATGTTGATATTTGTACAGAAAAAAAAGTAGAAGTTTTGATTAATTAAGAGTTGTGTAGTGAATTTCCTAACCTAGATCATTTGATGCTGGTCTACAATGTAGTATTAGAAGCCACGAGTTTGAATCATAGAATGAAAGAGTAGTTTAAACTATGCCGACTATCAAGTACTTACCTATTCATGTCACATTTAGTATTTTTGGACCGCGATTTACAAAGCCTTAGAAATTCAAGCTCTTGTCCAGATACTGTACTTCTTAAGAGGTAGTAAGAGTATGTTCATCCACCACCTACTCAGGTAGTGTGTTCCAGATTGCAACTACACTTCGGGTGATAAAACACTTTCTAAACTGTTTACTCCTTGCCATAAATTTATGCCCTATGGTTTTTAGATATCTGTATAATGGAGGATTTTTTTTTAATATAAGCCACTCATAAACTTTAAACCTTTATTAAGGCCCCTCACCCCATCTCCTCTGCTCCATGGAAAACAAACTTAGTCCATCTAGTATCTCCTCTTGGAGTCTGTGATTCTCTGAACCATCTGATTAAGCAGTGCACCAATTGAGAATAAAGTCAGCTTTACTCACAGCAAGCAAAGAATTGTCATTGAGGAGGGAAAAGTTTGTTTTCACTGATCTTATACCACATGCTTAGTTAGAATGCAGTATTCACAGTTACAAATCTATTTGTTTACAGTTCTAATAAGATAGTTTATGTTATTTGTAAAAGCTAGAATCTGGACTAAAAGGTGAATTTACACATTGGAAGTTATGACAGACTGCTGGTATATTGTTGACTCGATACCCACAAAAAAATGTATCTCAGGGAGGGCAACACGTATGTGCTCTGATAATAAATTTACCTTGAACTTTGAGTTTAGGTTACAGCACCAATTCTGGTTTCAGAAATGACAGTTGAGAGCTTTGGGCAGCAGTGGTTCGATGAGTGTGCTGCTGCTTCACCGCGCCGGAGATCCAGGTTTGATCCTGACTTAGCCCTGGCTGTGTGGAGTTTGCACATTCTCCCTGTGACACTGTAGGTTTCATGGATTTGCTCAGCACATACAGGACCGAACAGTTCAGTCCATCATTCAGTCCAAACGTTTGTAATTTTTCCCCATCTATACTAATCCTATTTGTCTGAAAAAGATCTATATCCTATTTTGCTTGGTCTAATAGTCTCTAAAGTGTAGTAATTTTATCTGATTCCACTCTTACTAGCAGTGCATTCCAGATGTCAAACACTCTGTTTAAAAAAAGTCTTCCTCCTCAAATTCTCCATCCCATCTTAAACCTATGACCTTATGTTTTTGATACCCTTCACATGGGAAGAAAAGATTCAGACTACCTATCCTATCTATGACTCTTAGTATTTCATATACATCTATCAACCTTCAGGGTAAACAGACCAATTGTTCCCCATAACCAAAGTTGCCTAATCCAATCACCATCCTGGTGGCTCCAGCTTCCTCTCTCAACCCCTGTCAAGTTGGTATGTCAACTGGCCACTGCAGATTTTCTCTAGTAAACGGGTGGTTGATGATTGTTGTGGACTTGGTGAATTGAGAGTCCCGCTCTTGTGTTGTGTGGCTCTGTGTTGGAATAATTGGAAATCAAATTTGTTTATTATTATCATATGTACGGAGATTCCGTGAAAAGTTTGCCTTGCATACAGTTCATGCAGATCTAATTGTTACAGAGCACATTGAGGTAGAACAGAGTAAAAGAATGACAGTGCAGAATAAAGTGTAAAAGCTACAGGGAAAGTGCAGATAAAGAGTAAGGTGTAAGGTGATCATGAGGTGGATTACGTGGAGAAGAGCCTATTTGTCATTCCATCGAACTACTAATTTCTTACAACAACCACACAAGTGCTCATTCTTGGACCCTCTTTACCACCATCTGCATGCCACCTCTCAGATACAACACCAGCTGTGTATTAGTCAACCACCTGCTCTACCGATGACAACAGGGTAGGTATAGTTGAGTGAAAGATGGTATGCAGATGGTGATGAGTACCTTGCTCTGTCCTAATCCCATGCTGAACCTACATCTCAATGCCTCAGTTTCCCAACTATTCAAGTGCCCTTCATGACTCAAAATAGTAAATCACTGTAGCATTAAAACATTATACATCAAGTTGAATCTAATCCATCGTCCACTTCTCCAACTTTTCTCTTATTAAGATTCTCTTTTGTGTAAGTTCTCCCCTATGTTGTGCTTGTCTCCATTCCACATTCAGAGCCATTCACCGCACCAAGGACACTTCAGCACGGGCCATGTCACATGTCATTTGTGATGCGACTGTGATGCTTTATCTTTCATCCTTTTTTTCCACAGAGCTTTCCAATCTCTCTCAGGCCTTGGATGAATTGATTCACTTAGCCTCCTTCAGAATATTCATCTCTCTTATTTTCCATCATCGACTTCCCTTTCTTTCTCAGACGACTGTCCCTGAAATTCATCACTGGTAAATTCTCTTGCTCAACTAAAGACAGTGATCTAATGAAACGAAGTGTCAGCTTACACAGCAGTGCTGGTGACACTGCTGAGGTCTCCATTGCTTTACACAAGAATACAATCCCTGCGCAGGGTCATGCAGTTCTTTACTTGCTTTTCCATATATTTTTCTCTCTTTCCCCGGATTAAAGCTACATTAACCGTGCATGAAACATTAACCTTATTTACTGTTTAAGAATCAAAATATTCCTCAAGACAAATGGCAAAAATCAAATTTATTGTGCTGAATATTATCAGGCCCAGGCTTCACCAGCAGCAATGTGGATGGTTGTGGAATCAGATGGGAAATCTTATACCTATTTTCCTGAATGCTGTGCACTTGTTCCTTGACTTTGATCACTTCTATCGGATCACTGGCTTGACTTTCAGTGAGTGACAGAGCTTGGGAGCAGATTACATGAACAGGAAGCTGCCAATTTAACCTTTGACCTCTGGTAGTGTTCGGTGTCCATAAGACCATAAAACATAGGAGCAGAATTAGGTCATTCATCCCATCGGGCCCACTCTGCCATTTCATTATGGCTGATCCCCGATCCCATTCAGCCCCATACACTTACCCACTCACCATATCCCTCGATGCCCCGACCAATCAGGATTTGTCACTTCCGCTTTAGATATACCCACAGACTTGCTTTCAACTACAGTCTGTGGCAGAGCATTCCACAGATTCACCACTCTTTGGCTAAAACGTCCTCCTTACTTCTGTTTTAAAAGGCCACCCTGCAACTTTGAGGCTGTGCCCTTTAGTTCTGGATACCCCTACCAGAGGAAACACCCTCTCCACATCCACCTTACCTTGTGAGTTCAGGCTCAAAGCTGCTAAATGCTCCTCATACATTAACCCCTTCATTCCCAAAAACATCCTTGTGAACGTCCTCTGGACTCTCTCCAACGACAACACATCTTTTCTGAGATATGGGGCCCAAAACTGTTGACAATACTCCAAGTGCAGCCTAATCAGCGTCTTATAAAGGCTCAGAATTATCTCCTTGCTTATATATTCTATTCCTCTTAAAATAAATGCCAACATTGCATTTGCCTTCTTTACCATGGACCCAACCTTCTGGGAGTGTTGCACAAGGACTCCTAAGTCCCTCTACACATCTGATGTTTGAATTCTCTCCCCATTTAGATAATAGTCTGCACTATTGTTCACTTTAACAAAATGCATTATCATACATTTCCCAACACTGTGTTCCATCTGCCACTTTTTTGCCTATTCTTCCAATTTGTCCAAGTCCTGCTGCAATTGCATTGCTTCCCAGCACCACCTTCCCCTTTACTTATCTTCGTATCATCTGCAAAATTTTCCACAAAGCCATCAAATTCATTAACCAAATCAATGATAATGTGAAAAGTAGTGGTCCCAACACAGACCCCTGAGGATCACCACAGGCAGCCAATCAGAAAAGGCCCCCTTTATTTCCACTCACTGTTAGCTATTCTCTTCCCATGCCAGTATATTTCCTGTAACACCATAGAATTTTATCTTGTTAAGCAGCCTCAAGTGAGGCATCTTAGCAAATGCCTTCTGAAAATCTAAGTAAATGACATCCTCTGTCCACACTGCTTGTCACTCCTTTGAAGAATTCCAACATATTTGTTAGGCAAGATTTTCCTTTTCAGAAACCATGGTGAATTTGATTTATTTTATCTTTAGTCTCCAAGTACCCCAAAACCACATCTTTAATAATGGAATCCAACACTTTCCCAACCACTGAGGAAAGGCTAACTGGCCTATAGTTTCCTCCCTTTTCTGGTCCTTCCTTCTTAATGAGTAAAGTGAAACTTGCAATTCTCCAGTCCTCCGGGACCATGCCAGAATCAAGTGATTCTTGAAATATCATGACCAATGCATCCGTTATCTCTTCAGCAACTTCTTTCAGGACTCTGGGGTGTAGTCCACCTGGTCCAGGTGAGTTATCCACCTTAAGACCTTTCAGTTTGCCTAGCACTTTTTCTTTTGGAGTAGCAATGGCACTCACTCTTGCTCCCTGACACTCACAGACCTCTGGCATGCAGCTAGTGTCTTCCACAGATGCAAAGTACTCATCATGTTCATCTGTTATTTCTCTGTCTCCCATTACTACCTCACCAACATCACTTTCCAGTTCTACAGTATCAACTCTCACCCCTCTTTCATTCTATATATAACTTTAAAAACTTTGTATTGTCGGCTAGTTCACTTTCATATTTCATCTTTTCCACCCTTATAGCTTTTTTAGTTGTATTTTGTTGGATTTTAAATCCATTCTAATCATCCAACTTCCCACTCACTTTTGCTACATTATATGACGTATCCTTGGTTTTTATGTAGTTCTTGACTTCCCTTGTCAGCCACAGTTGCCTACCCCTGCTATTTGAGAACTCCTCTTCTGTGGAACATATCTATCCTGCACCTTTAGAGCTATTTCCAGAAACTTCAGCCACCTCTGTTCTGCCGTCATCCCTGCCAGTATCCCCCTCCAATCCACCTGGGTAAACTCCTCTCTCATGCCTCTGTAATTCCCTTTATTCCACTGCGATACTGATACATGTGAATGATGCTTCTACCTCTCAGACTACGGTATGAATTCAATCATATTATGATCACCGTCTCCTAAGGGTTCCTCTACATTAAGATCCCTAATAAGCTCTTGTTATGAGTGATGAACAGACCTGATGGACAATGGGGTGAAGGGTTAACCATTCCCAACCCCCCTCCTGAGAACTACGAACTATTGCTGTTGTTATGCTGCTCATGAGAGAGAGATAAAGCCCAGGCAAGAACATTTGCTACAGATAAGAGGGGGAGAGAGAGACTGTTGATTAACTGTATTATGACTTCTATAAGGATTATTTACTTTCTACTACTTTGCTCGTTAACATTCCTCAGTGGAGTGCAGGAATGGCCTGATTTGATGGACACAGACATTCAGAATTGATGGATAGCTGAGACCCCGTTAGTAGGGATAAAAAGACAGGTCTAGAGAGACATCCTTCAGACACGCCAGTGGACACTGATTGAGTGTTGGAACCCACAAGAAAGGTGGGGGCTTCGGAGACCGAACCAGGAGATCGGTCAGTAAAACTCACAGTGTTACAGCAGGGCTGGTGGGGACTTGTGTGTGTGTCCTCTCATGCCAGAGTGACGAGTCCACCACAGAAGAATGGGCTAGCTGAAGGACGGAGGGGTCATAGCTGAATGACCACCACAACAATGGTGCAACAGATTAAAAGGCAACAGGAAGGTTTGCTGACTGCAACTGCTTAATCTCTCGCTCTCTCTCTCTCTCCAACAATTACAACCCAACAACCATAACTACATCGGCACTCATGAACTGAACAGAACTTTATAATTTTCTATGACAATTCATTTACCCCTAGACATTGATAGAGCTTGTTTATTATTGCTTATTATTATTCCTACACTTTTAGATTTATTACTGCTAACTTGTGTTATATGTATATTTGCATTATTGGTATTGTTTTGCTTATTTTACTAATAAACACTTTTGAATATAGTACCACCAGACTCCAACTGATTCTTCTTTCTCTGCTGGTCAGACACCCAGTTACGGTGTACATAACAGATTGGGGGCTCGTCCGGGATTTTATGACCCAATTAGGAGGCCAGTGAATCGGCATAAAAGTTCCTTATCTGATCTGTTTGTGAAATTAACCAGATGGGAAGCCAGCAGAGATGGAGATTGTCAAATTTTTAAAAGACCCGACTTTGGGGGTATTAGAGGTTGCCAGGAAGGCTGAATTGGTGAATGTTGCGAAACGATTAGATCTCCCAGAGGTGAAATCATTGATGAGAAAGGTGGATATACAGAGAGAAATAGCTATGCATTATGTATCCAAGGGTGTGTTCACACCAGATGTATTGGACCTGTTCCCTGAGAGGAAACCAGCCAAGGGTGAGGTTCAGTTAGAGATAGAAAAATTAAGGTTGGCTGAGAAGAAGGAGAAGAGGGAGAATGAACTTTGGATAAGGCAGCTGGAAGCAAAGAGAGAAGCTGCAGGGTGAAGGGAGGATGCTGAAAAGAGGAGGGAGGAAGCTGAAAGGGAGGCTGAAAGGAGGAGAGAGGAGGCTGAAAGGAGGACAGAGGAGGCTGAAAGGGAGAAGGAAGAAGCTGAAAGGCAGATGGAGGAAAGGGAGAAAGAGAGGCAGCATGCACTGGAAATAGAGAGGTTAAAGGTACAGCAGGGAAGAGATCGGGCGGCAGACCCAAATGAGGGGTTCAAGATTAGTCGGGAGATCCAGTTGGTACCTCCATTCGAGGAGATGGATGTTGATAAGTTCTTCCCCCATTTTGAGAAAGTGGCTGTGAATCAGAACTGGCCTGAGAGAAAATGGGCTGTTCTGTTACAGAGCGTACTTAGGGGGAAGACTCAGCAAGCGTATTCGGCATTGTCCATGGATGAGCCTAGGAATTAAGAGGAAGTAAAAAGGGCTGTACTGAGGAGTTATCAGTTGGTGACAGAGGCGTACCGGCAGAAGTTCTGGAACTTGAGAAAGCCGTGGAACCACACGTATTTAGAGTTTTCCCGTGAGATGCAAATGTTTTGTGAGCGTTGGTGCACCTCAAAAGGGGTTGATGAAGATTATGATAAACTGTTGCAGTTAATATTGATGGAGCAATTTAAAAGTTGTATTCCTGAGAGTATGAAGACGTACTTGGATGAGAAGGAGACAGAGACTCTGTCTGTGACTGCCAAGTTAGCAGACGAGTATGCTTTAACCCACAAGTCAAAGTTTTCCTCAAATAAGAGTTACCAGAGAGGCAGTAGGGACAGTAGAGAAAGCCCACCGGCTAAGGCTGAGAATAAGCCGGGAGCTAGTGGAAAAGGTAAGGAGGAGGAAAAGCAGGCTGGCAAGAAGGTTCCTAGCTTTACCCGTTATAATTGTGGGAAAGCAGGTCATATAGCATCTAAGTGCTTTGCTCCGAAGAAGGAGACAGGAAAAGGGAAAACAGCAATCCCTACAGGTTGCATTGAGTCAGTCAGCAGATCGATGAGGAAGATAAAGGTAGATAGAGCACAAGAGGGATGTGAGAAGTTTGTCTCAGAAGGGATGGTGTCTGTAAAGGAGGGTGAAACCCCAGTTCCAATGTGGATCTGGAGAGATACTGGGGCTGGTCAGTCATTGATTCTAAGGAAAGTGGTAGATTTTGGTTCTGAGACCCAGACTGGGGAGGCTGTGTTAAGAGGTATTGGAAAAGGTACCGAGGCCGTACCTTTGCACAGGATATTTTTGAAATGTGACCTGGTATCTGGACCACTCGAAACAGGGGTGAGGTCAAAAATACCAATGGACGGCGTGGACGTCCTACTTGGTAATGATCTGGCCAGTGGTGACGTGTGTTCAGCAGTGAAGCTGACAAGCAAGCCTGTGAGTGCTGAGGACCCACCCATAGAGTCTAAGATTTATCCCGCATGCGCAATAACTCGCAGCATGTCTAGAAAGACGGCTGAGACAGGAGCCAGTTTAAATGAGTCCAGTGTTGATTTGGCAGAGACGTTTTTACTGACCCTGTACCAAGAGGGGTTAGAGGGTGGTAAAATGGAGGATAGTGGGGTGAAAGAGAGTAAAGGAGAGGAGGTAGATCTACCCTTAGCCAGGAGGGAATTTATAAAGGAACAGAGTCGTGATGAGGAGCTTGTGGCGTTGAGAGAGTCAGCTCTTTCTGAGGCAGAAATTGATAGGGAACCAGAGGGCTACTACCTGAAGGAGGGAGTGCTAATGAGGAAGTGGAGGCCGACCACGGTGCCAGTCGATGAGGACTGGCGGTGGTACACCAGGTGGTGGTTCCGAAGGTCTATCGGAACAAAATTTTGAACCTGGCTCACAGGATACCCCTAGGCGGACACTTAGGAGTGAGGAAGGAGGTTATGGAGGCACAGAGTAAAGATGAGAAACAGATATGGCAGTTAGGAGGTCCAGGGTTGGACACGGATGACCTGTCTGGCTTGACAGAGCAGTTTGCAGTTGAAGAATTTAAATGTGTTCCCGATAATGATGTAAGGGCTGTCCTAGATGAAAAGGATGCCACTACCTTGAGGGAGTCTGCTGGGTTAGCAGACAAAGTTGTTTTAACCCGCAGGGTTGAGTTTACTCCAGATGGGAGTTGCCCAGAGAGTAACTGGGAGGATCAGGGGAACTTAGAATTTGAAAAGGGGACGGTATTGAAAGCCTGGAAGAGGTAGATGTCCCGTTTGTGTGTGCTCAGGGTGTGAAGGGTGTGGATGCACAGGGTACTGAAGCTAGTATTGAAACTCAGGAAAAGTCTGAGGTATCTGATTTAGTTGAAAAGGAATGCAGTCCTTTTGGGTCAGATGGACTTGGTTCAGTGAAGAAAGTGTTAACCTTGGTACCAGTGGAAAGTGAGAATTCTCAGTTGTTTGTGTTAGAAGGTGTGTTAAAAGTTAATGATAAGATGAAAGCTGGTGATGTGAATATTATTGAAGGAGAAGAGAAAGGTGTTGTTCCTAAATTGAATAAAGAAAATTTAAAGTCTGAATTGGTTTTAGAAGGATTGACAAAAGGGAAGGGACCATTAACTGAACAATGGCATGTTAACAAGGTGCCTGTGAATCAATTACAGTTTGTTTGGAAATTTAAAGATAGACAACTCGCTGATGTTATTTAAGTATGTGATTTGGAGAGGCAGAACTTGAAATGTTGTTTTGACCAAAAGGGATCATCTGCAGCTGTTAAACTGAAAACAAATAGAATGAAAGATCCTGAAGATAAAATTAATGACTTGCTTAAAATTAACAAATTGTTTGGAAGTTCAGAAAATGGGCTTAGTTTGGAAAACCTTGGTGATAAGATAGCTCCTGTGAAAGTCTGTTCCACACTGGTGAGCAAGCTAATCACATGAGAGTTAAGTGGAAAAAGGACAAAGGTTGACCAAATGCCACTTTGAATAATAGGATCTGGTTTTGAGGGAATTTGACAAAGCATGTGAAAAATAAAAACACCATGAAAGATTGACTGTTTGAATGTTAAGTTTAAAAGTAAAATAGAGATTAGTATTTGCACAAACTTTTGTAATGTACTATATTATAATCACACATGTATTGGTTCACACTTTGTAATATACACCTAAGCTAAGAACACAACCCCTTTAGTACTTTCTTGCTAACATGAAAAATAAAAATAGGAGGTTACTAAGTTGGAGTCTGTTGTTATAGGAATTCGATATTAAAATACAACATGTAAAGGGGAGTGACAATGTAATTGCTGATTGTCTATCCAGATGTTAATTTGAAAATGTATCTGTATTACTCTTGTAGTTAAACCCACTTCTGTATTTAGTTAAACTCTGTAATTCAGTAATATGTTTTATTAGTTAATTTTCACCTTGGTGAAAATTTCCAAAAGGATGGGGGTGTTATGAGTGATGAACAGACCTGATGGACAATGGGGTGAAGGGTTAACCATTCCCAAACCCCCTCCTGAGAACTACGAACTATTGCTGTTGTTATGCTGCTCATGAGAGAGAGATAAAGCCCAGGCAAGAACATTTGCTACAGATAAGAGGGGGAGAGAGAGACTGTTGACTAACTGTATTATGACTTCTATAAGGATTATTTACTTTCTACTACTTTGCTCATTAACATTCCTCAGTGGAGTGCAGGAATGGTCTGATTTGATGGACACAGACATTCAGAATTGATGGATAGCTGAGACCCCGTTAGTAGGGATAAAAAGACAGGTCTAGAGAGACATCCTTCAGACATGCCAGTGGACACTGATTGAGTGTTGGAACCCACAAGAAAGGCGGGGGCTTCGGAGACCGAACCAGGAGATCGGTCAGTAAAACTCACAGTGTTACAGCAGGGCTGGTGGGGACTTGTGTTTGTGTCCACTCATGCCAGAGTGACGAGTCCACCACAGAAGAATGGTCTAGCTGAAGGACGGAGGGGTCATAGCTAAATGACCACCACAACAACAGTGCAACGGAATCAAAAGGCAACAGGAAGGTTTGCTGACTGCAACTGCTTAATCTCTCGCTCTCTCTCTCTCTCTCTCTCCAACGATTACAACATAACAACCATAACTACATCAGCACTCATGAACTGAACTGAACTTTATACTTTTCTATGACAATTCATTTACCCCTAGACATTGATAGAGCTTGTTTATTATTGCTTATTATTATTCCTACACTTTTAGATTTATTACTGCTAACTTGTGTTATATGTATATTTGCATTATTGGTATTGTTTTGCTTATTTTACTAATAATCACTTTTGAATATAGTACCACCAGACTCCAACGGATTCTTCTTTCTCTGCTGGTCAGACACCCAGTTACGGGGTACGTAACACTCTGGGTTATTACACAACACCCAAACTAAGATAGTCTTTCGTCCAGTAGGCTTGAGCACAAGCTGCTCTAAAAAGCCATTTTGTAGGCTTTCAACAAATTCCCTCTCATGTGATCTGACACCAACCTGATTTTCCCAATCCCATAACATTTTGAATTCCCCATTACAATTTAGACATTACCCTTATAACATGCCCTTTCCAACTCCCTTTACAATCTCAACCCTACATCTTGGCCACTATTCAGAGGCCTATATATGAATCCCACAATGACTTTTTTTACCCATGCAGTTTCTTAACTCCACTCACATAGATTTAACATTCTTTGGCACTATGTCACCTCTTTCTAAAGATGTAATTCCATTCCTTACTGATAGAGCCACACCATCACCCAGGCCTTCATGCTTGTCCTTTTGATTCAGAAGACATCTGTCCCATCTTGAGGAAATGTTGATTTCCAATGCCTGAAGGGATCCTATCTTGATATAAATATTGTGAAATTATCTGATCCCTAGGCGAGGCCTTTGTTCTGGCAAGAGTCAGAGTAGAAATGGTGGGGGTTGTGGTATCAGGGAATATTCCCCACTCTTCCCACCCCTTATTTGATACAGCAAGGAATCATTTTGTCTCAAATGTTAACTCAAGTTTGCTTCAGCTATTCAGTTCTCAAGAGACTGGGAAAACCAGACTGGAATGGTTAAACATCCATCCCAAACTAAGTCAAGGACAACCCATCAAATGAATATATTTAAAGTGTCAGCTGGGAGAAGACTGACTCCTTCCTCCTCCCATCCAACCTATTACTAACTCTGCCACTGGGTGGTGCAGAGGCAGGTTATTAACACTTCTGTGGGACTTACCTCAATAAAACCCTTCCCACCCACTTGCTCACTTATCCTTGCCCACTCTGAAACATTCATTCATATTGCAACACCCATTGTTTTAAAATTTTCCACAAATTTATGATTAAGATGTACCTTATCAGTAAGTATTATTGATAACTAACCTTTAATTTCATGACTCTCAGCTCTTTTATCACATTTGTCTAAAATCTGAATGTTCATGTTTATGATTTCAGACAAGTACAGATAGGGAGACAGATTCTGGAAAGGAGTAGTAACAGGGTTGTTGTGGGAGATTTTAATTTCCCAAATATTGATTGGCATCTGCCTAGAGCAAGGGGTTTAGATGTATTCTACAACTACCACATTTGGCTCAGCCAGTGACTTCCAGCAAAGTCTGGATGACATCCATGAATAGAATGGTGATGGCTGGAAAGACAGCAGACAGCGTGGAAAGACGGCAAATGGGGCAGCAAGGGTTAGCACCCCGAACTGCAGCTCCTGTGAGGGAGCACCCAAACAAGCTATGAAGAACCCTTCTGAAACATACCACAGAGATGGCTGAGAGAGGGGGAGGATGAGCATCCCAATCCGACAGACCTATTGTCATTGACTCAAGCAAATGGACAATTGACTATGAGGGTAGTCTGTATAACCACCATCTCAGTATCGTTTTCAGTGACACCTCGAGAGAGCAGGACCTCGGCTCGTGTGAGGCACTGGTGATACCTCCAGAACCAGTGATCCAATTCAACATCTCTGAGCCCACCCTGAAGGAGGTCAAAGAAGCCGTCAAAGCAGCAAGAGCAAGTTCCGCCCTTGGCCCCAGCGGAGTACCTTACAAAGTCTACAAGTAGTGCCCAAGGCTCCTTGTGTGACTCTAGAAGATCTTAAAGGTGATCTGGTGGAGAAGAAAGGTCACTGCTAGGTGGAGGCAAGCAGAGGGTGTCTGGATACCAAAAGAAGAGGATTCAAACAAAACCGAGCAGTTTTGAATCATCTTGCTGCTCAGACTTGAAGGGAAGTTCTTCTTCAAGATTGTGGCCCAACATTTAACTGAGTTCCTCTTGAAGAATGGATACATAGACACCTCAGTACAGAAGGGGGGAGTCCCAGGAGTGCGTGGATGCCTAGAGCACACAGGAGTGGTGACCCAGCTGATCTGGGAGGCAAGGGAAAACAGAGGAGACCTTGCAGCACTCTGGCTAGACCTAACCAATGCCTATGGGTCTATCCCATGCAAGCTCGTTGAAACAGCACTGACAAGACACATTGTTCCAGAGATGATCCGAACCCTCATTCTGGACTATTACAGCAACTTTAGGTTCCAAGTCTCCTCAGGGTCACTAGCATCTGTCTGGCATCGGCTGGAGAAGGGCCTAATCACTGGCTGCACAGTTTCGGTGTCACTCTTCTCACTGGCCATGAACGTGATTGTCAAGTCAGCGGAGGTGGAATGTAGAGGCCCCATGTCTAGATCTGGCACTCAGCAGCCCCCCTTAAGAGCATTCATGGACGACCTGACCGTGATGGCCACATCCATCCCTAGGTGCAGATGGCTCCTTCAAGGGTTGGGACAGCTCATCTCATAGGCAAGGATGATCTTTAAACCAGCCAAGTCCAAGTCTGGCCCTGAAGAAGGGAAGAGTGGCCAACCAGTTCCGCTTTACCCTGGGAGGGATCCAGATTCCAACGGTGACAGAAAAATCAGTCACGAGCCTGGGCAAGGTCTTCGACAGTTCCCTGAAGGACACAGCCGCACTTCAACAAACCAGGAGCGACTTGATAACCTGGCTCACCATGATTGACAAATTGGGGCTTCCAAGAAAATTCAAAGCCTGGATGTACCAAAACGGAGTCTTGCCAAGGCTACTCTGACCCCTTCTAGTCTACAAGGGGCCAATGTCAACAGTGGAGGCTCTAGGGAAGACACAGTCAGTTTCTCCGGATGTGCTTGGGGCTCCCCCGGACCTTAAGCAGCACTGCCCTGTCTGGACATTCCACCAAGCTGCTGCTCCCCATCAGCGGCCTATCAGAGGAATTCAAAGTCACTCGAGCCAGGGAGGTTATGATGTACCGAGACTCCTCTGATGTTAAAGTCGCTACGGCAGGAATCCACGTGAAGACCGGAAGGAAGTGACGGGCACAGGAAGCTGTTGACAGAGCGGAGGCTCAACTGCGGCACAACATTTTGGTAGGTGCTGTGGCAGTGGGGCGGGCAGGACTGGACTATTTTCCCAAACCACGATACGGCAAAACCCATCAAAAGGAGAAGCGTCAACTGACTCAGGACGAGATACGAGCAGAAGTGGAGGAAGGACGATACAGCAAGATGGTCGGCATGTACAAACGGGGTGCCTGGACTAGATGGGAGCATGCGGAACCTTGCAGTTCACCTGGACAGAGCTCTGGAGAGCCGAACCATTGCGCATCAAGTTTCTCATCCAATCAGTCTGTGACATTCTCCCAAGCCCAGCCAGCCTGCACAGGTGGGGCATGGCAAACACTCCAGCGTGCCAACTGTGCCAGCAGAGGGGCACTTTGGAGCATATCCTCAGTTGCTGCCCAAAGGCATTGGGGGAAGGGCGATACTGCTGGCACCGTGACCAAGTCTGAAGGTCTATGGCGGACGCAATCAGCACAGCGATTCAAGAGAGAAAAAATCAGCACACTCCCAAACAGTCCGTCACCTTTATTAGAGCGGGGGAGAAGGCTCAACGTCGGGCTAGCTCCTCAGGAGGGCTTCTTGCCACTGAAGGAGACTAGCAGCTCAAAGTCGACCTAGGGAAGCAGCTCAAGTTCCCAGAGATCATCGCAGCCACTCCACTCTGCCCGGACATGGTGTTAGTATCAGAGTCTACAAGGTTAGTGGTCCTGCTGGAACATACTGTCCCCTGGGAAGACTGGATTGAAGAGGCCAACAAGCGAGCGCAAGAGGGCTAAACACACAGACGTTCTTGCAGAATGCTGGAGCAATGGCTGGAGAGCTCGCTGTGAGCCAGTTGAAGCTGGGTGCTGGAGCTTTGCTGGCCATTCATTACAGCGGACTCTTAAACTCCTTGGAGTAAAAGGACTGCAGTGCAGAAGAGCCATCAAGAACATTCAGGAGGCTGCTAAAAAGGCCTCGCGGTGGCCGTGGATCTGGAGGGGGTGGAATCCGTGGATCAATGCGCCACTTGGACACAAGTTGGGGGCTAATCACCCCCGGTTGGATCGCCCAGGCGAGAGTGTCTGATGACTAAAGACCCAAAATATCCTACAACCCCGGGTTCATCACTGCAGACGTGTCCAAGTAGCACCAGAAGGTGTATTCTACAACTAGATGGGGTGGAGTGAGTTAGGTGTGTTCAGGAAGGTTTTGTGACACAATATGTAGATAAGCATACAAGAGGCGAGGCTGTACTTTATCTGGTATTGGGAAATGAACCTGGTCAGGTGTCAGGTCTCTTAGTGTGAGAGCATTTTGGAGATAGTGATCACAATTATATCTCCTTCATCAGAGCATTGGAGAGGAATAGGAACAGACAAGCTAGGGAAACATTTAAGTGGAGTAAGGGGAAATATGAAGCTATCAGGCAGGAACTTAGAAGCATAAATTGGAAACAGATGTTCACTGGGAAATGTACGGAAGAAATGTGGCAAATGTTCAGGAGATATTTGCGTGGGGTTCTGCGTAGATATGTTGCAATGAGACAGGGCCAGGAACCGTGGTTTACAAAAGCTGTTGTAAATCCTATAAAGAAGAAAAGAAGAACTTACAAAAGGTTCAAAAAACTAGGTAATGATAGAGATCTAGAAGATTATAAGGCTCGCAGGAAGGAGCTTAAGAATGAAATTCAGAGAGCCAGAAGGGGCCATGAGAAGGCCTTCACGGACAGGATTAAGGAAAACCCCAAGGCATTCTACAAGTATGTGAAGAGCAAGATGATAAGTCGTGAGAGAATAGGACCAATCAGGTGTGACAGTGGAACAGTGTGTATGGAACCGGAGGAGATGGCAGAGGTACTTAATGAATATCTTGCTTCAGTATTCACTACGGAAAAGGATCTTGGCAATTGTAGGGATGACTTGCAGTGGACTGAAAAGCTTGGACATGTAGGTATTAAGGAAGAGGATGTGCTTAAGCTTTTGGAAAGCATCACATTGGATAAATCACCAGGTCCGGACGAGATGTACCCCAGGCTACTTTGGGAAGTGAAGGAAGAGATTGCTGAGCCTCTGGCGATGATCTTTTTTTTAGATTATGAGGACACTCAGTCCTCTTTTATTGTCATTTAGAAATGCATTCATGCATTAAGAAATGATACAATGTTCTTTGGATCATCAATGAAGACAGGAGCAGTTCCGGAGGATTGGAGGGTTGTGGATGTTGTTCCCTTATTCAAGAAAGGGAGTAGAGATAGCCCAGGAAATTATAGACCAATGAGTCTTACTTCAGTGGTTGGTAAGTTGATGGAGAAGATCCTGAGAGGCAGGATTTATGAACATTTGGAGAAGCATTATATGATTAGGAATAGTCAGCATGCCTTTGTCAAAGATAGGTCATACCTTACGAGCCTGATGGAATATTCTGAGGATGTGACTAAACACATCAATGAAGGTAGAACCACAGATGTAGTGTATATGGATTTCAGGAAGGCATTTGAGAAGGTACCCCATGCAAGGCTTATTGAGAAAGTAAGGAGGCATGGGATCCAAGGGGACATTGCTCTGTGGATCAGAACTGGCTTGCCCACAGAAGGCAAAGAGTGGTTCTAGACAGGTCATATTCAGCACAGAGGCCAGTGACCAGTGGTGTGCCTCAGGGATCTGTTCTGGGACACCCTACTCTTTGTGATTTTTATAAATAACCTGGATGAGGAAGTGGAGGGATGGGTTAGTAAATTTTCAAATAACACAAAGGTTGGGGGTATTGTGGATAGTGTGGAGGGCTGTCAGAGGTTACAGGGGAACATTGATAGGATGCAAAACTGGGCTGAGAAGTGGCAGAAGGAGTTCAACCCAGTTAAGTGTGAGGTGATTCATTTTGGTAGGGCATATATGATGGCAGAATATAGAATTATTGGCAAGAATCTTGGCAGTGTGGAGGATCAGAGGGATCTTTGGGTCCGAGTCCATAGGACACTCAAAGCTGCTGCGCAGGTTGACTCTGTGGTTAAGAAGGTATTTGATGCATTGGCCTTCATCAATCGTGGGATGGAATTTAAGAGCCGAGAGGTAATGTTGCAGCTATATAGGACCCTGGTCAGGCCCCGCTTGGAGTACTGTGCTCAATTCCAGTTGTCTCACTATAGGAAGGACATGGAAACCATAGAAAGGGTGCAGAAGAGATTTACAAGGATGTTGCCTGGATTGGGGAGCATGCCTTACGAGAATAGGTTGAGAACTTGGCCCTTTCTCCTTGGAGCAACGGAGGAGGAGAGGTGACCTGATAGAGGTGTACAAGTAAAGAGAGGCATTGATCGTATGGATAGTCAGAGGCTTTTTCCCAGGGCTGAAATGGATAGCATGAGAGGGCATAGTTTTAAGGTGCTTGGAAGTAGATACAGAGGAGATATCAGGGGTAAGTTTTTTTTACGCAGAGTGCATAGAATGGGCTGCTGGCGGTGGTGGTAGAGGTGAAAATGATAGGGTCTTTTAAGAGACTCCTGGATGGATACATGCAGTTTAGAAAAATAGAGGGCTATGGCTAAGCCTTGGTAGTTCTAAGGTAAGGACATGGTTGGAACAGCTTTGTGGGCCGAAGGGCCTGTATTGCGCTGTAAGTTTTCTATGTTTCTATGACTTTTTTTTGGATAACATATGGAATAAACTGCAAATTTACTATTTTAGATAGGTAATTAAAGTTAATAAAAGCACATCTCCAATTTTGAATATTTTAAACTGAAGTTATGACATACATCATTATTTACTTGTAACATACACAAATGAATCTGCAAATGCTGGAAATCCAAAGCAACACACACAAAATGCTGGAGGAATTTATGTCTATATGTCTATTTACCTATAGTTAAGTCTGTTTATTATACATTTATAGACATATAGGTAAATATGTTTATTTACTTATGTCTATTGCACAAAATGAAATGTTTACAATATTCACTACATAAATGAGAAATGTAAAGTTTAAAAACAAAAGATTCTGCAGATACCTGAAATGCCGAGCAACACAAAATGTGACGAGACCCAAGTGTGAGGGAACAGCAGACTCTCTCTGTCACAGTGGATGGCAGGCTCACAGCTTGGTCCAGGAGCAGAGGAATGGCAGAATCCCCATGAAGAGATAGAAACACGAGGGTAGGCGTAGGATATCAACAGAGGCTCACAGGAATGACTGGGTGACACTGCAAGGCAAATCATTCTCTGTAACACAGTAGGACTCTGCAAAACAGCAAACTCAAGACCCCTTTAAATAATCGTAGAATGCAGGAAACACATGTCAGTCAGGTTAACTTGGCAACAGTCAACAGTTTGGACTGACATACTTCATCAAGACGGGAAACGTAGGAGGAAGAAACTAGAATCGGGTGGCTGTGGAAGGGGAAGGAGCACAATCTGGCAGGGGATAGGTGAAGCCAGGTAAGAGTGAAGGAGGGCTGGTGAAAGAGGAGGCATGAAGTGAGAAGCAGGGAAGTGATAGGTGGAGAAGGTAAAATGCTAAAGAAGAAGGAATCTGATAGGAGAGGAGAGTGGACCATGGGAGAAAGGGAGGGAGTAGGAACACAAAAGGGAAGTAATGGAAAGGTGAAGAGAAAGGAATGAGTAAGATGTGAGTCGGAATAGTAAAAGAGAGAAGGGGGAGTGCATAGAAATTACTATAAGTTAGGAATTCCATGCTCATGCCGACAGGTTGAAGGCTACCCATACAGGCTATGAGGTGTTGCTCCTCTAACCTGAGCGTGGTCTCAACATGGCAGTAAAGGAAGCCATGGAGCAACATGTCGGAATAGAATTAGGAAGTAGAATTAAAATGGTTATGTACCAGGAAGTGGCAGCTGTTTTGGCATTAAAAGCCGAGCAGCTTAATGACGTGGTTCCCCAATCTACATGAGGTCTCACCGATGTAGAGGAGGCTGCACTGGGAGCTGTAAATAAATTAGAATGTAAAGTTTTAATGTTTCAGAGATCTGCATAACACCATTGTTTAGAACTGTGGGAATAAAAACTACTTTTCTTGTAAAGATTTCTAATGTTTTATTACAATGATATATGTATTGAGTTATGCTTCAAGCTTTCCCTGAACATATAAAGTGAACATTATCTTTGTGTTCTGTGAGTAACAAAATTACTGGCACATTTGCTTTAAATATGACTTAATCACATAAAGAAAACAGAGAAAATCTTTTCCCATTAAAGTTATAGATTGTATAACAACCTAGACAGATTGTAAATGATATGTGTGAAAAAAAGCAACATATGATGTCAATTTAGAAAAGCGTGTAGAGCTTCATAAACACGAGGTAAGTAAAGGAAAAAAAGATGCCTTTAAAGATCACTTTATGCAACATCAGGATGGCCCAAAGCAGTTCACAGGATTTCACAGTCAATAAACAACTTTTTAAAAGTGTAGCCACAGCCGTAATAAAAACAAGTCTGTGCATGGCAAGCTTTCACAAACAACCATAAGATATATTAAGCTGTTTTAGTGAAGATTTCAAAATGCTTTCCTACTTCTGCTTGAACTATTTTGCCCTTGACCATTTCAATAAAGCTCAAATTAATCTCAAGAAACATTGCTGCATATTTTACTGGGCATATACCAGCCAATGAAACTCATCAGTCAATTCAATAGTTTCAGATAGTGGTTCTGCTTCTCCCATTTATCTTCTCTAGACTATTCTCTCGTTCTTTACTCGTCTCATTGCCATTCCCAATTATCCTTTGTCAATAGCTCCCTATTCTGATCCACCTTGTCACAGATTTCACTTCTGCTCCATCCTCTCTTCTACCCTTTTAGATTTCATAACACTGCAATTTTACCCATTTGGATGAAAGATCAGCAATGTGAAATGCTGGCTCTCGGCTTTTCTCTCGAAGTGTTGCCTCACCAGTTAAAGAGTTTCAGCATTTTGTAGTGGTTAGCACAGGGCTATTGCAGCACCAGCGACCCAGGTTCAATTCTGCTGCTGTTTGTGAGGAGTTTGTACGCACTCCCCGTGATCGAACTCCGCCTGGTGCTCCTGTTTCTTCCTACATTCCAAAGGCATGTGGGTTAGTAGGTTAATTGATCTCATGTGTGTAATTGGGTGGAGTGGGCCTGTTGGGCTGGAAGAACCTGTTACCATGCTGTATCGCCAAACAGAATAACTAAAGTTTCTCCAGTTTTCTTTGCTTGTCCTTTTGGTTGATGGATGCATGTTTTCAAAACACTGGGAGAAGACATTTATATTTTCTTCTCGAGTTACAGTATGTTTTAATGTTTTATGAAATCCCAAAAAGGCAAATGTTATGTCGGCCTCACCCAAAACACTACTTCATTGCCCATGTACGACAGAGAATCACCCAAAATTAGATACTCCGATCCTGGTCTGGGACTTTAACTGAAGATATTCTGACACTGAAGTTCCACTGAACAACATCTGACTGCAAATTTTGAATTGGCCCAAAGATGAAGTCTCCAATACTCGGGGTGCAGTGTGAAAGCACCTTCCATTAGCAATTATGCATTTAAATAGGCTTTGAAAGGATAGAATTCCAGGACCCTAATTCCCCTAATAGTTACAAGGGGTGATTGATAAGTTAGTGGCCCAAGGTAGAAGGAGATGAGTTATTAACTTCAAACTTTCTGCATTATCACTCAAAGAGTTGACCTGCATGTGCATGTAACAAGAACTGTATAACTCATCTCCATCTACCTTAGGCCACAAGCTTATCAATCACCCCTGCTGTGGATATTTTCTGGAGGTCCAAGATCTGTATGCTCCACAACCGCTGGACTAAGTGTGTAAATGTAGGAGGGGACTATGTTGAAAAATCAATGAGCTAGGTTTTCTAAAATTGATTCCTTCAACAGGAGGCCACAAACTTATCAATCACCCTCTCGTATAAGATGACAGAGGGTGCAGAAATTTGGAGAGGCATGAGGTGTTTTGTTTCTTGCTGAAATAACCCAAAATGCAGGAGTTTCATGGTTGGACTTTCCCTTTATTTATCTACTCTGATTTTTACTGAACACCTGACTGGATTTAGGGTTGCCAAGTGAGCAACGGAAAAGCCACAGAGCACAAGTAAATTGACCTGTGTTCAACGGGGAAGTGCTGCCGCAGTGTATGGAGCACTGTAATAAAGTCTGACGATACTAGCAATGAAGTCGAATGACAGTAGGGAAAACCCGGGAAATGGTGACATTTAGAATAAGGCAGAGTGCTGGAATGGAGGGCAACTGTGAGGGGTGGAGTGGTGGGGACGGGTAGTTTCTTCAAAGATCAAGAAAAGGCATCTGGGCCAAAGTAAGTGTGTGCACAGCAAGCTTTCATAACAGTTATTAAGCTTTTTAGGGATTATTTGAAATTCCTCCCTACTCCTGTTTGAACCACTCTGCCCTTGACCTGTAATACTGTTTGAATAGCTAGAATGTATTTCCAATGTTTCAGATGTCAGCCAATAGCTACTTAATTCAAAAAGGACAACAAAAATATGAGGACAGGATCTCATTGATTATATATTGATCTCTTGATTCATAAATATCAATTTAAGAAGTCTCACTTTAATATCATTGACCTTTCAGAGTATAAACCTCTGACCTTCAAAGCTATTTTCCACTACAGTGAATAATTCAGTTTTGTTGATGCTTAAGAAAACATTAAACCTGACTGACAATGATAGATTTAGAACTGTCTTTCTGATTAACAACTTTCACTTAACAAAACACATCCCTTTCGCAAATTGAGGAAAGCTCTTTGGTCCCAAACTGGAGATAGATTGTGTTCACTTTTTACATACCAATTGCCTTGTCTCTTTAACCATCTCTTTACTGTGATGGAATAAGGTGGAGGGGCTGTGAAGCAGAGCATTCAAGAATAAAATGTTCTCTTCAATCAATTTTCCCATAGCTCAGCTCACAAGTAAGAGGAAGTGAACAACCAAGGGACCGACACTTATCTTCACCCTTGAATCTGATTTCAAAGTTGCAATTACTTATTGAACTTGGATATTCTGTTTTTCATAGGAGATGTTTCTGCACTTCTGTCGCTTTTCTCCTGAATGATTTGCCATTTCTTATTATGGAAATATCCACTGTATTTAAGACTCCTCCAGCAGCAAGAAGGTTTTGCGTTATTTACTGTATTTACACCTTGCACAATTCTAACTTTGTCAGAAATAAACAATTATTTTATGTAGTCACTCTTCTTAATTTAAGCATTAGAGGCTTAACATTTCAGTCCATTAAGGCTACATAACTTGACATGAAATAAAAACCTATGTTTTTCGTTCTACAGAATCTGACTGTCTGCAGAGTTTTTCTAGTTTGTTTTACAATATACTGTATTTTCTTTGCTGTGGTGCTGCAACAGTATATTCCAAAGCAACACAAACAAAATGTTGGAGGAACTCAGCAGGTCAGGCAGCATCTACGGAAATGAATAAACAGTTGACCTTTCAGGCCAATACCCTTCTGTTTTGCAAAGGGCTTTGAACAGCTGCAATAAAACACTCATGATTTTAATTTTTCCAAGTCCAGATTAAGTCAAACCTTGCAAATTAGCTCTGTTCCTTTCTCTATCTAGTACATATTGACTGCTGAATATTACCAGCATTTTCTGTTTTATTCCTTGCACAGGTGGTTGTTTTCAAGTCCTGAAGAAGGGTTTCGGCCTGAAACATCAACTGTTTATTCATTCCCGTAGATGCTATCTGATCTGCTGAGTTCTTATAGCTTTTTGTGCATGTTGGTTTGGATTTCCAGCATCTGCAGACATTCTTATGGTTGTTTCCATTTTAATTAAAGTGGAATTGTTGACATTTCTCTCAAATGCATCTAAACTGCCTTAAGTACTTAAGCAGATTGCATACAGTACATTGAGTTGTGTTTTGAACCAAAAAATATTCAGACTATAAAATAAATGTTATTCAAATGTGAACTCTTCAATTCATGTTTTTGCAAATCAAGGAGTTCCTTTATATCTAATAATCCCACATTAGATGTTTTTCTTGGTTAGTTGGTTACATTTCTTCTCATCAAATTCATCTATAAATAAGATTAAAGAAATGTCAATAGATATCACTTAACTTTAATGATTCTGAATACAACTACAAATTGTTTCTACTTCTGGTTGGTATGATATTAGAAAAGGAAGAAGACAGGGACAATTCAACAACATTGTATCTCAGCCCCTCTCCTGCCTCTATTCTTCCCTGTTTCAGAGCACCTTTCCTCAATCCTTCTCCACCTACCATGCCTCATTTTTCACCAATCCACTCCACCCTCCCTTCTTTCAAGAACTGACCTCAGCTTTCTTGCTGAATTTAAGTCGCGAACAGGGAATCATCAGAGAAACCACTCAGTTACCCTACCTCCAACATGTACATTCCAATTTACTATTCAAGGAAGCTGATGATGTATAATGTGCCATTGGCTGTAAATTCACTAGTATCTCTGGAAGGAGGAATGCTTGGCTCATTTTCCTCTTATTACTGCTTCTTAAAACATGGAATTGGGTATAATGTGCTGGTATGGATTGGAATTTGGCTCTCAGAAAAAAAATGCCGAATTAGAATAAAAATAAAATATTCTCTTGTTGGCAAACTAGGACAAATAGAGTACGCAGGGATAATTCTAGAACCATAGCTTTTTTATAACCTATATAGAATTCTGTAAAAAGATGGGATTCAAATACTGTTCAAAAAGTAACTATAGATTGTGTGATGGGATCAAATAACCTATTTCCAAGATTCTGGCTGTAACCAGACTAGGTGAGAACTTGAGTACAGAGGAGGAAGTAAAGAGATTTGATAGGGACCAGCACAAGCTGAGAGAGTAGGAAAGGAAATAGCAGATAAAATATAATGAGGAAAAATGAGGAAGACTGTTTTCCTGGACTGAAAAATCTATGACCTGGTGCCACAATTTCAGAAAAAAAAAAGAGATGGGCTGTTTAGGACTGAGAAGAAGCAAATTGCTTTTCACTCATCAGTTGGTGAACCTTTGGAATTTTCTCTCCCAGATTGTTGTATAAGCCTAGTCCTTATGTTCATTCAAAGTAGAGATCCAAACATTTCAGAACAAGAGGACAGTGTTGTAAAATGATTTTAAGGTAGAAGAACAACTAGATAGGGCTATCTCAATTAGAGGGACCTAAACTTTATTTGTACTTTTCTATGAATATCATTGAATGGTAGAGTAGACTCAACAGGGCAACTAGTTTGTTTCTGTTCTTACAATCTTTTACATTTGATGCTCTTTCGTATGTACATATATAGTATACTATACACATATGAATATGCATACAACGTGTGTGTCTGTGTGTATGAAATAAAGTGTGACATCATGTGGTTATTGTTATTGAAGTGAGTCTGGTACCAACTCATCTATCATACATTAATATACTTAAAATAGAAAAGGTCTATCACTGGGCTTATTGAAAGGTATACTGGGTTTTGAAACTAGATCGGAATGTTATTTCACATAATTTATTGGAGGTTGGCAGAAAATTAAGTAACAAATTAGGGAAGAAATGGAGCCATGTAGCATCAATTTATTTAGGCACTACACTGTTCACAAGTCTGAACTATGCAGACATACCTCAAAGATGCATGCTTACGCTGCTGTGCTACTCTCTGATCACCCCTGACTGCGTGACTAGCCACAGAACAAACACCAGCTATAAATTCGCTGATGACACAACTGTTGTCGGCAGAGTCTCAAATGGTGGAGAGAAGGCATAGAGGAGTGTGATAGATTAGCTGATTGATCGGGCTCACAATGATGAACTTGCAATCAATGTCAGGAAGACCAAGGAATGGACTGTGGACTTCTGGGTGAGTAAGTCAAGGGATCACACATCAGTCCTCATTAAGGGGGTAGCAAGTAACAAGGCTGAGCGGTTTCAATTTCCTCAATGTCAATATCTCTGAAGATCTATTCTGGGCCCATCATATTGATGCAATTACAAAGAAGGCATGCCAGTGACTATAAGTCATTTGGAGTCTGAAGTGATTTGATCTGTCACCAAAGATGAGCAAGTTTATCCATATGTATCATGCACAGCATTCTGAAAGGTTGCCTCGTGGCCTCATACAGGGGCACCAATGCACAGGAAAGGAAGAATCTGCAGAGAATGGTGGACAGCCATTTTAGTCAAGGGGACAGCTCTCCCCACCAACATCAAGAGGTGATGCCTCAGGGAGTGGCATCCATCATAAGGCACCCCCACATCTGAGTCATACTCCCTTCTCATTTCTGCCATTAGGGAGAAGGTACAGGAGCCTGAAGACTAACATCTTAAGGTTCAACAGTAGCTTCTTTCTCACTGCCATTTTATCAGGTTATTGAACTGGCCTAAAAATTCCTAACACTATCTTGGACCATGTTCTTGAAATAATATCATTATGCTTATTTATCCAATTATCCAATCCAAGATGGCAGCGCGACGCAGCTTGCAGTGGCCACTCTGGAGCTGATTATCTGTTATTTGTGAATTCGGGTGCCGTGCGCAATCATAATCGGATGAAAATGGACGTGGGAGCACAGAGGAACATCTGGAAATCTCCCGGAAGACCTTCTTCGGTGCTGCTGCTGCTGTGAGGTCCGGGTCTCTGCTGGGAAGAACAGGCACCCAGTCCTCAGGGTCGCATTGCAAATGGCCATTGGCGGGGGCGACTTAATACGCTCGGCAGAGGATGGTGCTCAGAGAGGCTGTGCCAGAGGGGATGGTCTGAGGCTTGGAGGTTCGACGGACTCAGAGTTTGCTGCGGTCGGAGCGCTTTCAGTGTGTGCTGTGTCTCCGAGGCTGGGTTTGACGGAGCTTTCGTTGTGTGATGTGTCTGCGAGGCTGAGTTGGGCGGCGCCGTGGAAGTCCATAGCGGGGGTATTCCCTTTGCCGCCTGCGTGGAATGATGAGTCTATTGGGACCCTGAGGACTTGTGGAAACTGTGTGGTGGTTTCTTTTGAACTTACAGTCTTTTAACATCTTTGGACTATTTTTACTGTGCCCATGGATTGTTTTTTTTTTATCAATTATGCTATTGTTTGCACTGTTGTAACTATATGTTGTAACTATGTGGTTTTGTGCAGGTCTTGTAGCTTTAGTTTTTGGTCTTGTTTTGTCTGGTGGATTTGGAGCTCCTTTCCGGGGAACTCGCTAAGATGGTAGCGCGATATTAATACGCAGCAGCCTCTCCGGACTCTGGATTGGGGATTGCCAAACGTTACGTGGATTTTCTGGTGTAGTCTGTTTTGTCATATGCTTTTGTGATATCATTCTGGGGGAACGTTGTCTCATTTTTTAACTGCATTGCATTTGTGCTTTCTAAATGACAATAATCTGAATCTGAATCTGAATTTTGTCCTGCTAGTTGTGTATAACATATGTGTTACGTACCCGTGGGTATCTTGTACCTGTCATGTGCCCATGATGTAATTGAAGCTATGCTGGAGATGAGGTTATGGTCTTGTGATGGGGGAGCGACATCATTTTCCCACCAGTGAGAGGTCATGTGATAGTTTTTTTTAACCAGGTATAAAAGGAGAACCCCACCCTGTGACGTGGGCAGTCCGTGGTTGAATTTGGTAGTGACTCTATGCTGCTGCGTATTCCGATGTTATGACGCAGTTTTATTTATAAGTGGAGTTTTACTTTCTGCCTTAAGTCAAAGGTTATTGCTGGCAGTTTTGCCATAATACTGCCAGTCCAGTCATTGGAGACTGAAGATTTGAAGTTCGGGAAGATAAAGATCGAGGAAAGTTGATTTCGACGGTAAAACAGGTTCAACCTTGTTTGATTCTCATTCGGAACGAATTTGTCAGCTATGCCCATGATAACTCCTGTTCTGCCAGAAGAAGAGGGTTGGGTAAAGTTTCGCCAAAGAAAGGTCAGTGCCTTTAAGCCGTTTCAGTTTTCTTCATCGTAAATCCTTTGATCGAAGCATACTTCAACTGGGCTCAGCAGTAAATCGTAAATCCTCTCCTTTAACGGACTGTAAATCATTTCGGACTTTCGTATTACTACTACTGAGAACTGTTTTTGCACTCTCACTTTAAGAACTGTTAGAGCTGCCGTATCGAGTTGACTTCCGGTTGTTAGTTGTTTGTTTACTTTTTGGGTTTTTTTTAGCAGTGTTTAAAAAATGTTTTATTTGTTATAAAAACCCTGTTTCAATCATATATTTATTGTTGCTGGATTGTAACATATGTTAATTTAAGCTTATGTTAACTTACATTTTTCATATTTGTAATTGTGCCACTGCAGCAAAAAGTTAGTTCTCATGGCACTTAGACACTGTTCGTATACAGCATGCCTTTGACATTAAACTTGAGCATGAACTTGACTTGACAAGTGGAGCAAGTACAAAGATCTGGATGGATTGGTGGTGAGGTATGTTGTAATGTGAGGATTACTAAAAGTAAGTTAATACTAATCTGGAAGCTGTTGGTAACGAGAGGCTGGTTCTGGGTTTAAGGGGGGGTCTTACTTCCCATATGCATTGTAAATAATTCCATCACCCAGGCCGTACGAGGTACCTGAAATCCTCTGTATTGTAAATATCATTTGCCGTCCCAGATAATGATGTTCTTTTGGCCATTAAATTGTTGAGTGGTCCTTTTTAAAAATAGAAGTTACCACATATTTTTGGCGACAAGGCAAAATGGTTTTGTGGACATGTCGGCATGTTTTGAACGGGAGCTGTGAGTGGACGAGGAGCCTCGCGTTCAGATGACTACATTCGGAACTTTCGGTGAATTTGTGGAGGGAAACGAGGGCTGGCCGGAGTATGAGGAAAAGTTGGGACACTTTTTCTGTGCTAATGGAATTACTGAGGAGGCTAAGAAGCACTCTATTCTCCTAAGTGTGTGTGGGGCAAAAATTTACAAGTTGATAAGGAACTTAGCCATGCCGCGGAAACCGGGAGAAATTCCATATGACGAACTGGTCAAGCTCATGGGGAACCACCACAATCCGAAGCCTTCGGTGATAGTTCAATGGTTCAAGTTTCACAGCCATGTCCAGAAGCCAGGTCAGTCTGTGGGCGATTTTGTGGCCGAGCTTCGGCAGCTGTCGGAGCATTGCGATTTCGGAGCCGTGTTGGATGACATGCTCCGTGATAGATTGGTATGCAGTATTAATAATGACGCCGTACTATGCCACATGTTGGGGGAAATCCCACTGTTGACTTTCAAGAAAGCCCTAGAGATTGTCCAAGGCATGGAGATGGCTGCTAATAATGCTAAGGATATCCAGAAAGGAGATGGGGGTTTCGCAGTCGGTGGCAGTGAACCAAATCAGGAGGGAGACTGGTGAACAGGCAAAGCAGGTGGAATGTTTTCAGTGTGAAGGGACGCACTATGCAAATGGTTGCAAATTCAGAGGTACTGTCTGCCATGCTTGTAGCAAAAAGAGATATTTAGCTAAAAAGTGCAGGACCATAAAGGGTAAGGTTAAGCCTGGGCAGGGGAAAGCTCAACAGACTCAGGCAGCCACACACCACCTAGAAGCAGATGAGGAGGCAGCGTGTGCCTACAACATGTTTGGAGTGGAAACGGATGAGGGACCACCTGAACCATATTATGCCACAGTCACTGTCAGGGAAAAGGACATTAAGTTTGAGATTGATTCAGGGGCTACTGCATCTGTCATTAGTGAAGAGACCTACAGGAGGACATGGGTATCCAACCTGCCTCCCATCAGACCATCTAAGCTCAAACTCAGGACCTATACGGGGCAGCCCATACCTCATTTAGGGGTGTTATATGTGGATATTTCAGCCGGGGGTCAGAAGGCTGAAGCCAGGCTGGCTACAATGCGTATACAGTGGGCCCAGTCTTTTGGGCCATGATTGACTTTGCAAAATCCGGCTCAACTGGCATGAAATTAAGTATGCACACACGACAGAGGACAATCTGCAGTGGTATAGTGATGTTTTCAGGGACGAGCTGGGCACACTGAAGGGCGTGACCGTGAAACTCCATGTCGACCTTGAGGCCACACCACGTTTGTTTAAGCCCAGGTCGGCGCCCTATGCCATGAAAGGCAGTCGAGGAGGAGCTGGAATGTTTACAGGGTCTGGGCATCATTGAGCACTCCAGTTTTCAAGGTGGGCGGCTCCCATTGATCCAGTTTTGAAGGCAGATAAAACAGTGAGGATATGTGGGGACTACAAGGTTACGGTGAATCAGGTCTCTAAGCTGGATGAGTACCCATTGCCACGGGTGGATGACCTGTTTGCGACCCTTTCAGGGGGTAAGCTGTTCACAAAGCTGGACATGAGCCATGCCTACCAGCAGCTGCTGCTTGACGAGGATTCAAAGGAGTATGTCACTATCAATACGCACAGGGATTATTCAAATACAATCGCCTGGTGTTTGGAGTGGCGTCTAGCCCCGCCATTTTCCAAAGGACAATGGACTCTTTGCTGCAGGGGATTCTGCATGTAGCAGTGTATCTTGATGATATTTTGATCATGGAGGGACAGCATCTGGCTAACTTAGAACAGGTGCTGAAGAGGCTCTCAGATGCAGGGCTGCGATTGAAATACAGAAAATGTGTGTTCCTGACTTTGAGTGTGACCTACCTGGGACACAAGATTACAGCTGAGGGGTTTTGCCCAGTGGAGGGCAAAGTGAGAGCTATCAAGGAGGCCCCAAGCCCCAAGAACGTCACTGAACTCAGTTCATTTTTGGGCATGGTGAATTATTATGGTAAATTTCTTCCGGATCCCACTTTATAAGCTGCTTCACAATGACACTAAGTGGGAGTGAGGTGAAAAGCAGGAGGAAGCTTTCAAGGCAGTGAAAGAACTCCGCCACTCAGCAAAGCTACTTGTCCACTATGACCCAGACAAGGAGATCATCATTTCATGCGACGCTTTGCCCTATGGAGTCGGGACAGTTCTCTCACATGTAATGGAGAGCCGTTCAGAGAAGCCGATTGGTTTTGCTTCACACACCCTCACAGCTGCGGAGAAGGGATATTCACAGCTAGACAAGGAAGGTCTGGCCATTGTTTTTGTGGTCAAATGCTTTCATCAGTACCTCTATGGACTTGTATTCACAATTTATACGGACCATAAACCACTGATGAGCCTTTTCAGGGAGACCAGATACATCCCACCGCTAGCCAGGATACAGCATTGGGCTCTCACATTGTCAGCCTACCAGTATACTATCGTGTACAGAGCGGGTGGGGATAATGCAAACGCCGATGCGCTGAGTCGACTCCCTTTACCTGAGACGCCTGTTACTACATATGTGCCTCCAGAGACTGTGTTTTCATTGGAGAGGCTGTCCGAGACACCTGTAAAGGCAACCTAGATCAAGCAATGGACAGAGAGGGACCCAGTCCTGTCTCAAGTCAAGACTTTCCTTTTACAAGGTTGCCCCAGAGTCGTGGAAGGAGAGGAAGTGAGGCCTTATGCCAAACGCAAGACCGAACTGAGTCTGCAGGATGGCTGCATTTTCTGAGGGGCGAGGGTCATCGTGCCTCCCCCTGGCCATTCACAGATTGTGGAAGAAATTCATGAGACTCACCCAGGGGTGACTCGAATGAAAAGCCTTGCAAGATCCTACATCTGGTGGCCAAGAATGGATCAGGATCTGGAGAACAAGGTAAAATCATGTATGGAATGTCAGACCAATCAGAACATGCCACCACCAGCTCCTTTGCACCCATGGGAGGCCAGTCTACCCCTGGTCTAGGCTACATTTGGACTTTGCTGACCCCTTTATGGGGCAGATGTTTCTTGTAATGGTGAATGTGCACTCCAAATGGATTGAAGCTCACATCATGAGCAACATCACAGCCCCCTCCACCACAGACAAACTCAGTCCATGGGTTTGCAGTCCACGGGTTGCCTGACACTCTGGTCACTGATAATGGCCGGACGTTCACCAGTGAGCTGTTCAGTGAGTTCATGCAGCAGAATAGCTTTCGTCACATTCGGACGGCCCCTTTCCACCCAGCCTCAAATGGATTCCCCAGTCAGTGAAGGAAGGCCTGAAGTGGATGACAGGGGACTCTCTTAGTACCTGGCTTTCACGTTTCCTGTTTAAATACTGCCTCACGCCACAGTCTACGACTGCAGAGATGCTGATGGGGCGTTGGCCTAAGTCAAGATTGGACCTGCTGCGCCCAGCATAAAAGCAAAAGCGGGGGCATATTATAGAGCAAAAAGAAGTGGAAAATTAGGAAGCTTTTAAAAACCAGCAGAAGGCAACAAGAAACCACAAGGAGAGAAAGGGTGAAATATGATGGTAAGCTAGCTAAAAATAATAAAGAGAGTTCCAAAAGCTTTTTCAGATATATAAAAAGTAAAAGAGAGTTCAGAGTGGATAATGGGCCACTGGAAAATGACACTAGAAAGGTAGCAATTTGTGACAAAGAAATGAGAGAAGAATGGAATAAGTATTTTGTGGCAATTTTCACTGTGGAAGGCACTAACAATATGGCAGAAGGCCGAGAGTGTCAGGGAGTAGAAGTGAGTGCCGTTGCTATTACTAAGGAGAAGGTTCTTGGGAAGCAGAAAGGTCTGATGGTAGATAAGCCACCTGAGCCAGATGGAGTTCAGCCCAGGGTTCTGAAAGAGGTAGCTCAAGAGATTGTGGGGGCATTAGTAATAAGCTTTCAAGAACTGTTAGGTTCTGGAATGGTTGCAGAGGTCTAAAAAATGATGCAAATGAAGCTGAATGAAGATATCCCCTTTGATTCAAGAGCCTGATCGTTGAAGGGAAATAACTGTTCCTGAACCTGATGGTGTGAGTCCTGAGGCTCCTGTACCTTCTTCCTGATAGCAAGAAGGCAGTGTGACCTGGATGAGGGGATCCCTGATAATGGATACTGCTTTCCTGTGACAAGTCTCCATTTAATTGTGCTGAGTGGAGGGGAGAGTTTTACCTGTGATGGATTGCAGGAATTTCCATTCAAGGGTATTGGTTTTTTTCATACCAGGTTGTGAAACAGCCAGTCAATATGTTCCCTACAACACATCTATAGAAGTTAAACAAAGTTTTAGTTGTCATTCCGAATGCTCACAATCTCCTAAGGAAGTAAAGGCACTGCTGGGCTTTCTTTGTAATTGCACTTATGTGCTGACCCCAGGACAAGTCTTCTGAAATGATAACACCAAGGAATTTAAAGTTGATGATCCTCTCCACCTCTGATGCTCTGACGAGGACTGGCTCGTAATCCTCTGGTTTCCTACTCCTGCAGTCAATAATCAGCTCCTTAGTCTTGCTGACACTGATTGTTGTTGTGGCACCACTCAGACAGATTTTCAATCTCTCTCCTCTACGCTGATTTGTCACCACTTTGTCTTGGCCAACTACAGTGGTGTCATCAAAAAATTTGAGTATGTCTTTGGAGCTGTGCTTAGCGATACAATCATAATTGTGAAGGGCAGCCGGCTAAGCATACAGCCTTGTGGAGCATCTATGCTGACTGAGTTCGTGAAGGAGATGTTGTTACCAATCCAATCTGACTAGGCTCTGCAAGTGAGGAAATCGAAGATCCAATTGCACAAGGAGGTATTGAGGCCAATGTTTTGAAGCTCATTAGTTTTGAGGTAATTATGGTATTGAATGCCAAGCTGTAGTCGATAAAAAGCATCCTGATGTATACTGTACACTTTTGCTGTCCAGATGTTCCAGGGCTGAAGGAGGAGCCAATGAAGTGGCATCTGCTGTGGACCAGTTGCACCAGGAGGCAATTTGGAGCTGATCCAAGTCACTTATCAGGTAAGAGTTGAAATGGTTCATCACCAGCCTCTCAAAAAACTTCATCACTGTGGATGTAAATGCTACTGAAAGATTGTCATTGAGGCAGGTTACCACATTTAGGTACTGGAATAAAAGAAGTTTGCTTAAAGCAGGTGGATATCTCAGTGAACACTGCAGCTAGTTGATCAGCACAGATCTTTAGTACTTGGCCAGGTACACTGATTGGGCCGGGCAATTTGACACTCCTGAAGGCTCCTTGTACATTGGCCTCAGAGATTGAAATCTTAGAATTATCGGGGGCTATGGGAGTTTGTGATAGTTCCTCCATGTTTTGATTATCAAAATGAGCATAGAAGCCATTGAGCTCATCTGGAAGTGATCTGCTGCTGTCAACCATATTGCTTGTTTTTATTTTCTAAGAGTCAAGTCCTGCAACCTTCATTGATTCAAGTTTAGTCTGGAATTGCCACTTTGCCTGTGTGATGATTTTCTAGAGATCATACCTGGACCTCTTGTAACTTTCTTGGTCACCAGACTTGAAAGCCCCTGATTTGGCCCTCAGCTGATTGTGGATCTCATGGTTCATTTAGGCCTTCTGGTTGGGGAACATTCTGAACGATTGTGTGGAGAAACACTCATCTACAACCATTTTTATGAAATCCATGACAACCATGGTGTATTCATTTTGATCCATGAATGAGCCCTTGAACACGACCCAGTCCACTGACTCAAAGCAACCCTGCAGCAGCTCCTCTCCTTCCTAAGACCACCTCCCAAGACCTAATCTCTGGAGCTTTGCTATTTAAGCTCTGCCTGAATGTGAATTGCAGAAGCTCTGGGCATGGAACAGTAGGCATTACTTATGTTAGTATAATGGTGGTCTAATGTATGAGATCACTGGTGCTACAGATTATATGCTGATGGTAATTGGACAAGGATTTTTTCAAACATGTCCGGTAAAGTATCCAACTGTGATTTGAAATGCATCAGGATGGACTGTTTCTTGTTTAGAGACAGAATCACGTAGTGTTTCAAGCGCTTGATTATAGTTGGCCACTAGTTGTATGTAAACTGTGGTCAGGATTGTGGAGGAGAACTCCTTTGGTAAATAGAACAGATATCATTTGTTAGTTGTCCAAGTTGAGGGAACTGAAGTTCGACAAAACTGCCACAGAGAGTTTATCATGAAACATACACCTCCACTTTTTTTCCTTTTCTGAATCAGCAGTTTGGTTGATCCTGTGAATTGAGAAAGTTTGAGTCTGATGTGCTGGGAGTAAGCATGTCTCGGTTACATATAGAACACACCAATCACTCTGACACTCAATTCTGTTCTCCAGTGAATGCACATTTGCTAACAACTTGCCTGGGCAGAGGGGGGTCTCATTCCTCTGTGTATCAGCCTGGCTTGAAGTTCCACCCTCTTGCCTCGCATACAACCATCGTGTTGAACCTTCATCCGTTTAAAGGTGCCATATGTGCTTGCTTGAGAGTTAAGTCCACTGGGTCCTTCAGAAGATCATGCAATCTGTAGCTAATTAAGCCTATTTAAAAGGACAGTGGTTAAAGGGGAATTACGTGCTGCAGATTGCTGTGAGAGTCATTCAAAAGAGGTATATTTGGAAGTATTGTGTACAGCACGCAGAATGTCACCGTGGTTCACCAGTGCCATCTTGCAGAAGAGTGGGTGTCAGTTATTCGGAGACTTCTTCAAGCTGGTCTGTTTGAAATCCCCTGCAATGAGAGGGAAGGCATCAGAGGGGACTGTTCTGTGATGACTGTTCACTGTGCTCAGCTCATCCAGTGCTTGCCTGACAATGGCTAGTGGAAGAATGTACACTGCTATCAGGACGATGGTGCAAAACTCCTCAGCAGATAAAATGGATGACATTTGACCGCTAGATATTCCAGTTCCATTGAGCAGTACTGAAGCAGAACTGTCACGTCTATGTACCCCAATGAGTTAATCATGAAGCATACTCTACCTCCTCTACCTTTAAAAGACTCAGATATTCAGCCTTTGCACTGAATGGTGAATCCCTTGGGCTGAAGTGCTGTGTACGAAATGGCTGGGATGAGTCATGTTTCCATAAAGCTAAGTACACAGCAGTCCCTGATGTCCCTATCGTACTGCAATCTTGCTTTCAGGTTTTCAGTGTTATTTTCCAGAGACAGTATGTTCGCCTGTAGGATAGTCTAAGGCTACTGAATTTTAATCACACCTCCAGACCAGCATGCATTCTCGCTTCCTTTTTTTTAAAGGGGAACTGCACTCACGATCTGAATCTGACATCTAGAATCCGCCAGTTTTGAGGATTGATAGGTTTTTAAACATCTTAAAATAATGTTGCTTTCTCAAGTATCCATGGTTGTGACTGTGGATGCCAGCTGCACTGTTCCTGAATGGGAGTATTTGATGATTCCTTTTGGAGCTGCACATAAAGACTCACCATCTTGAAACTACATGAGGTTCATGAAATAATGGAAGTAAAAATCCTTAGAAATATGCATGGCTCCTTTATATCGCTTTGTGTAGGTTCAGTGTGTTCAACAAGTGCTTCAGAACTTTGTTCGTCAGTATTTTATTTAAATGTTTTTAAAATATTCTTTTAATATTGGAAATACTTTCAATTGCATCTTTGTTGAATTTAACTGTCTGAATTTGGCTGGAGAGTTAGAGAAAGAAAATGCTGGGCCTCAGGTGTATGTCTTTGACTGTTTCTCTCCCAGATACCTTGTGACCTATTGATCTTTTCTGTTTATGTTCAGATTTCCAGCATCTTCGACCAGCCTCTCGCTTGCTGCTGCCAGAAGGTGACTGTCTGTGATGGTTTCCCTCTACCCCTTTCACTTGCTGCCCCAGGAGGGAGATCCCTGCATTCAATGGGCTCTCTCTCCCTTGATTCTGTCAGAGGAAGGTTCTGGAGTACGGCATCTTTGGCCAACGCTGTTTGTGGATTGACCCCTGTCAATCACACTATGATGTGTTTCTGGTTGCACCTTTCTTCTGTTTGCTGTTTTTGGGTGATTTCGATTGGCGCAGCCTGCAGGTCACATACAATACAGTCCTAGATTGAACTGAAATGAGCTGAATTGAATATCCCTAGACTCTTTTGATTTTATATTCTGTGTTTTCTCGCTTTTTTTGCTGCTTGTGTGATTTTTTTTTACATAATGTGGAGGGGGGGGGTTGGTGTTGATATTTTACTTCAAATGGGTTCTATGGTTTTCTTCGTTTAGTGGCTGTCAGTGGGAAGACAAATCTCAGGCTTGTATGCTGCATACATACTTTGATAATAAATGTACTTTAAGTCTTTGAATCTTTGATTTTCTACCTTCAATGCTCAGAGAGCACACTTACACCTGGGTCAGAGCATTGTGCACGTTTTTTTTATTTGCCCAAGATATACAGGGGTTTGTATACAGGTATATTCACCGCTGCTGGTGAGTTCATCTCTTGCTGATGTGAGAGCATATTGCTGGGTCATTCTCAACAGAAACTCATTATGTGAAGCTCCCTGAGGGAAGGTATGTTGTGTGCTTTGCTTTCAAACCATATCATCAACAATGCTAGGCAAGAGCTATGACCTGGCCAGCTACAGTACAACTCTAATAATCTGCTACCCAATTATTCAAAAATCCCTATCATTTGCCACCTGGCTCACTAAGTGTTCTTTCCTGCACTCCCTTTGAACTCACCAGGACCCTATTTCGCACACTATATTTCAATAGACTAAGGCCGCTTTTCCAGCATCTTTATAAATTTATGGTCCCTCGTGTTCTGCACATCTTTCACATGCAGTAACACCTGTTTTTCAAACACCCTTTAACTTCACCAGGACATTATTTCTTGTTCCCTTTACACACACTTGGACTCCGTTTTCCATGCTCCCTGTAAATTTGACAGATTCACAGGAAATTTAAATATTCTACTTGAACACCTAAAAAGAGTGTTAAATGTGTTTTGGAATATCAAAAGCAGTAACATTTAATAGTCTGTAAAATCAATGAGTCTGGCTGGCTTCAAAGTCTACAGACGGCCAGATTAACAGAGTTTTACTCTGATTGGAAATGAGCTACAAATCTGTCATCTTCAAATGGAATCGGAGACAAGCGATGCACATTTTCTATTATCCCTTCTGGTATGATGTTAATATAGAGTCGTCATTGATTTCTCACACAGAGAAGCACAATACTGCTAGTGCTGGGAATTAAGATAAACACAAAGGATTCTGGGATTGTTCAGTCAATTATGCGACATCTGAGGTAACATTTTAGGTTGGTGAACTTTCATCAGAAATGAAAAAATAACATGTCTCTAATAGATTTAGTGATGTTTGTGGATGGAGAGGAGAAAATGAACACAACAGAGTCAGGAGGCAGGAAAGATTAAAAGGTACAGAGGATGATAGGGCAAAATAAAAGAAGATGGTATGTGAACCACCAAGGTTGGCTAAGTGATGTCAATGGAATAGCAGGATCTTTTTCTGCAATCTCCGGACAAAAATTCAGAAACATAAATTTGGAAATGCTGGAAATGATTATTATGTGAAATTAAAACTTCACTGATGATTGTGAATACTGTCATTGTACAAAGCGGTAAGTAAGGCTGCTAACTAGTAGAATTCACTTATCAACTGTGGGTATTAATTAGTACAGTATATTAACATGTCAGTGGAGTTTAATCCAATTCCTAAAGCCGTAGCAGAAACATCAAAATTGGCTTGCCTGTGGAAACCAGAGGGTCGTGGTGGAGGGAGTACATTCGGATCGGAGGGTTGTGAATAGTGGTGTCCCACAAGGATCGGTTCTGGGACTTCTACTTTTCGTGATTTTTATTAACGACCTGGATGTTGGGGTAGAAGGGAGGGTTGGCAAGTTTGCAGATGACACAAAGGTTGGTGGTGTTGTAGATAGTGTAGATGATTGTTGAAGATTGCAGGGAGACATTGATTGAACGCAGAAGTGGGCTGAGAAGTGGCAGATGGAGTTCAACCCGGAGAAGCGTGAGGTGGTACACTTTGGAAGGACAAACTCCAATGCAGAGTGCAAAGTAAACGGCAGGATACTTGGTAGTGTGGAGGAGCAAAGGGATCTGGGGGTACATGTCCACAGATCCCTGAAAGTTGCCTCACAAGTAGATAGGGTAGTTAAGAAAGCTTATGGGGTGTTAGCTTTCATAAGTCAAGGGATAGAGTTTAAGAGACGCGATGTAATGATGCAGCTCTACAAAACTCTGGTTAGGCCACACTTGGAGTACTATGTCCAGTTCTGGTCGCCTCACTATAGGAAGGATGTGGAAGCATTGGAAAGGGTACAGAGGAGATTTACCAGGGTGCTGCCTGGTTTACAGAATATGCATTATGATCAGAGATTAAGGGAGCTAGGGCTTTACTCTCTGGAGAGAAGGAGGATGAGAGGAGACATGATAGAGGTATACAAGATATTAAGAGGAATAGATAGAGTGGACAGCCAGCACCTCTTCCCCCGGGCACCACTGCTCAGTACAAGAGGTCATGGCTTTAAGGTAAGGGGAGGGAAGTTCAAGGGGGATATTAGAGGAAGGTTTTTTACTCAGAGAGTGGTTGGTGCGTGGAATGCACTGCCTGAGTCAGTGGTGGAGGCAGATACACTAGTGAAATTTAAGAGACTACTAGATAGGTATATGGAGGAAGTTAATATAGGGTTTATATGGGAGGCAGGGTTTAATTGTCGGCACAACATTGTGGGCCGAAGGGCTTGTACTGTGCTGTGCTATTCTATGTTCTAAATCTCTGAACTCAGAAACAAAACCAGAAAACAGATCATTGTATCTTTTGATTTGGACAAAGAGGTCATTGAATAGTTATTCTTTCCGGCTGAGCATTCCCAACAGCTTCAGAATTCTTTTTCAATTCAACCATTTAAAATCATTTTCCTCAGGACACATAGACACATACATGAAAACATTTGCCACTTTTCCCATTTCTCTTTGTAGATTCAATGAGTCAATTCCAACAGAGCTAACAGAAAGATCTTGATTTTCTTTGTTAATAAAATCACAGAAATAAGACCATAAGATGATTTAAAAAAATACAGATAGCTTAAGTGTAGCCTTGAAAACTCACTACATGACCAGAATAACATCTGATTTACATTGTCGCAATGGATCTGCTGGAAAAACCTGATGGGTCAGTTGCCATCTGTAGGCAGAAGTGGAGAGTCATGCTTTGGCTCAACACCCTTCATCTGTGTGGTGTTCAAGAGAGGTAAGAGTGAGGGATGTATCAAGAGCTGGAAAAGAATAAATAGATCCAGGCTAGGAGGATGATCAGTATATAGAAGAGGGAAGAATGGAAATCGTGATAGAGACTAGGAGATAATAGGTGGAATCAACAAAGGGCTAGAAATGGTTCTGATAGGCAAGGAATGTAGAGCATAGAATCAAATAAAAGGGTGGAGGTGGGCAGATTGGAACAGTAGGTGGATGGTATCTGGTGTGAGAATCGTGTGAATGTTGGAGTCAGTGGAAGGGGGAAAGAAGCAAGGTGATGACGGTAGTGAGTGCTTAACGTAAATTGTTCTTTGTTAATTTGCAGATGAACAAGGAAGTGAATATTAAAGGAAATCAAGAACTTATTATCATGAATAAGGAGCAAAATTAAATGTTAGCTGAACCTTCTAGATATATCCTCTGTTAAATGAATCTCTTGTACTTGTTTCTTGACTTTGGGGAGAGACCAGCAGAAAAACTACATTCCAGAATTCTAATTTTTATTTTTCTGTGCAAAATTTGAAGCTGAGTGATTTCTCTTCTTAATTCTGAGATCTTAAAAATGAATTATTTCTGACATTTGAGAAATTTGAGAATTCTCTTTGAGAATCCCTATTAATTATGGTTTTAAATATGTATTTCCTTCCATCAATGCACCTTTGGTACCCCGGAGACCAACGTGGAAAACTGATGTTTTTTTTAGAAAATACCTTATGCCATTTGAGCATTTGGATAGCATATGTTGTGTTCAGCTGGGACTGAATAATGCATTGGATCTAGCAGCACTGAATAATCTGATAACTTCCTTTGAAAATGGTTTAACAATGGTAAGTACCCCTGAGATATTGCAGATATAATGGAGATAATTTCAACTCTAATTTGGTAAATATAACCAAACTAAATTAAAAGTATTGTTCAAAGTCTAACACACCTAGGACATGACTGAGCACTCCTGCGCACAAAGGAAATGAATGCATCTGATTGCCAATAGTAGGACTGTAATTATAGCAGTGAGAGCTTGTACTTCTATTGTTTAGTCCAATGCTTTTACATCTTTTCTGTGTGTTCAACACACCAAGACATCAGACCTCATAGCAAACTCAGAGTACTGGTTAACAGTGCTGCTAAAGCATGGACCAATATCCTCGGGCTACCAATGACCAGAAAGCGAATTGGAGTAGTCGTGTGCACAATGTAGTGACAGGAGAAGGTCAGAGGCTAGGAATCCTGCAGAAAGTAACTTGCCTCGTACTGCCCAAATCCTGTCCATCATCCGCAGGGTTCGAGTCAGGAGTGTGACGGAATACATTCCACTTACCAGGAGGCGTGCAGCTTCAACAACACCCGGGAAGCTCAACATCATACAGGACAGAGCAGCCCGCTCGATAGGCGTCCAACCACGACTATTTATTCATTTACCAATTTAGCATCAGTTTGTACGGAATGCAGGATGCACTGCACCAACTCACGAAAGCTTCCAGAGCTCCAGATTAATGCAGCATTGAAACAGGTCCTTCAACCCAACTTGTCTATACCGATCAAGATTACCCATCTAAGCTAGTGCAGTTTGCTGGTGTTTGACAGATCTGCTCTGTTGTGTATTTAGTATTTCAATAATATTTGAGTACTCTTGCGTATATATATATAGTTTGATTAAGTATTCTAGTTCATTTAAATAATCCATTACAGGTTATATGTAAAAATACGTGAATTGCATTCATCAGCACAATACCACATGATAGGCGTGTGCCTCGCTTAAAGTAAACATGAAATTAGACCCACATTCCCAGTCTCCTGTGTCTTCCTTTGAATTAGTTTAATGTTTTAAAGTTACAAAACTTAACATGCTCCTTAAACAGCAGTTTCCGAAACTGCAACCCTACTGACTGGAAGGTCAAGATCAGTAAAAGCACAGGAACAGACCCTGCCCCCACCCCCACCCCCACCCCCACCCACAAGAGGATGCCCTCCAAACCATACACCAACCTATCTTGAAAATATATTGCTGTATGTTAACAGATGTGGGTTCAAAATCCTGGAATTGAGGTCATAAGATGACAGCACACATGCTCGCAGTGCCCAATGCAGGTCCAACCGAAGGTTCATCCTTTACGTCTTTCTGTACAATTGCAAGACACTGCTGAATATTTAGTAATCAGGTACTGCAAGGCTACCCTTCAGCGAGATGCTCGATAGGGGAGGAGTTGGACTTGTGGACTGTGTTGCCATCTGCTACAGAAAGACAATGGAGACGCTGTGTGGACTAACAAATAGGTCAAGTGATTGTCTTAGTTGTTTTCCTTGTGCTCGCAAGACCCTGTTGGACATGGGTGATGTAGAACACAGCAAGTCCTGTACACTGTTTCATTGGAGAGACTGACGACAGGGAAGCTGCATGGCCTCATTTGTGGTGCAGGCCAGGCCTATCGTGCAACGGGGCCGCCTGTTGCATCCATCCAGGGGAGGAGATGCCAGAGGTGGCGTGGCGTGGCAGGCATCCATGCTGGACTGGAAGCTGGCCCTCCCATCAGTGCCGCCCTCCAGTGTTCACTCAGTGGAAGACAAGCTGGATTGCGTTTCTCTGCGGCAGCACTAGTACAATGATGATCGGACTGCCAGGGGCTAGTTCTTGCTCACAACATCCCAGGCACCATCAGTCTACAGGACATGACACTCAGGGACATGGGCATTATAATTCTTTTGTGTGACTGTATGTTTACTGTTATCATAATTATATGCCCTATATGAACCTTTGATGTGTGTGACTGTGTACTGTGTTCTGCACCTTGGGCCCAGAGGAACGTAGTTTCATTTGGCTATACTTATGGGTATTCATGTATGGTTGAATGATAATTAAATTTAAATTTGAACTTGAACTGAAAATTGAACTTGTGGGTACACCTACACCTCAATGAGCGCAACAGTTCAAGGAGGCAGCTCACTTTTACCTTTCCAAGGGAACTATGTGTTGGCTCAACTGCAAAGCCCACATCCCTTCAGTGATTTAAAAACATCAGCAACTTCAGTAATCTTAAGATACATGAAAGCCTACAGTGCTGACTACAAAATCTTCAAAATAGACAGGAAGGATAGTGAGGCAGATGGACATGTGTGTATGTGGGAGGCTGGGGTTCAGCAAGTAGGCATGTGGTCGGTGAGACAGGTGGAGATTAGGGACTCAGGTAAAATACAATTCATTAGATGGAGATCTGCAGGGAGGTGGAAGTTTGGGATTTGGTTAGAGGGCGAAGAGATGGGTGGAGGTTAACAGATGTGTTAGAGTTTGGTAGGCCATTGGGTGGGTTGGATGTCAATGAGACAGGTGGAGGCTGAAGGTCCGAAGCTGGGTAGTGTTTGGTGAGTAGATTGGAAGTTGGAGAATGAATTGCAAGTTGGAGAGCCTGACTAACAGCAGTCAAAACACTGGAGTGAGTGAGTGTGTGTGTGTGTGTGTGTGTGTGTGTGTGTGTGTGTGTGTGTGTGTGTGTGTGTGTGTGTGTGTGTGTGTGTGTGTGTGTGTGTGTGTGTGTGTGTGTGTGTGTGTGTGTGTGTGTGTATGAGAGAGAGAGAGAGAGAGAGAGAAACATGATACCTAATTCCTAAATGAGCATTGAATGGGGAATGATGTTGTTATGTGGGTGGAGAATGCATCATCAGCAAAAAGGCCAATTCACATACCAGAATTGTCTGGTCCCATATCCAATGTGTTGCAATCAATCTAGAAATTTACATAAACAAGAGAAAATCTGCAGATGCTGGAAATCCGAGTAAAGCACAAAGTGCTGCAGGAACTCAGCAGGCCAGGTAGCATCTGTGGAAAAAAAAGTGCACATTTTTTCCATAGATACTGCCTGGTCTGCTGAGTTCTTCCAGCATTTTGTGTGTGTTTTATCCAGACATTTACATACTCTGGGCAAATGAAAATCATTTTAATACTGGTAAAATGTAAGTGCCATGTATTCAAATATCTAAATAACAGATTCCTGAATGAGTGGCAAATGGCATACAGTATCAGATGTCCAGTGGAGTCAACTGTGCACCTGCAGCACCCAACTGAAAATGAAATTGCAGACTCCATATTCACATTAACACTTCAATCACAGCATGAAGACTTAGCTAACATAATAACTAGTGATTATGATGTGTGTATACAGGAAGAATTAACCTAGTTACTAGTTACTAGCATTTAATTACTAGTTTGGAGCAACATTGTAAGCCAAAGGACCCATAATGGTGCTTTACCACTCTATATTACCTCAATGTAGCTTGATTAAGGAACTCTGCTATCAGAAGTGCAAGGTAATGCATTAGCAATGATTTTCACATCTGTGTGAGCAGCTAAAGATGAACCTGCTGCTTGCCAGACTAAAAATCAAATAATTCCTAATGCAAAACTTTATAGAAGCAATAATTACAGCAATTCAAGGACTCTTAATGGTTCTAATGCACTAAAAGAGCTCTATAAACAAGACCACAAATTATATCAACACCATGCCCTGTAGAGGACATTGATTACCCAATTTCTAAATACTGTTTCATAAACACCATAAGCTAGTAAATGTCTGTACCCCATTTAAGCCAGAAAATTAATCCTCAATCATATCAATATCATCCTTGCTTCTGATTATAATTTTAAAGAAGGAAAATGTTTTACTTTCAGTATTTATTTAGCAGTATATATTGTACTCATTGCAGAATAGGGCACGTCTATTAAATCTTGGTTTAGGAAGAAAAGAGCATTAAAAACAAAGATGAGGATGAATAACGTAGTCACTTGAAACCTATACTGAAGCATATATTAACCTGACTTGAGCTTTGTTTATAGAAATTGATGAAAGGAAGTCTTTGAATAGTACTATCCATATAAAACAAGTAGTATAAACATTCTAAAGGTTAATAAAAGCAAAATACTGTACTTGAGATGTGGAGATTTTGCAATAAAAGGCTACTCTTGAGGGTTGGCATTAGGAATCTCCCCTACCTAATAAAGTGACCACTGAGTGGACATATGAGGTCTCGACTGCTGTAGCCCATCCATTTCAAGGTTCAACATGTTGTGCTTCCAGAGATGGTCTTCGGTAATGTGTAGCTATTTCAGTTACTGTCACTTTCCTGTCAGTTTGAACCAGCCTAACCATTCTCCTATGACCTCACTTGTTAACAAAACTTGTTACCCACAAAACTACTACTCACTGGATGTTTTCTTTTTGGGTTTCTTGCACCATTCTTTGTAAAGCCCAGAGACTGTTGTGTGTGAAAATCTCAGCCAGTCATTAGATTCTAAGCTACTCAAACCACCCTGTCTGGCACCAATAATCATTCTATGGTCAAAGTCAATTAAATCACATTTCTTCTCCATTCTGATGTGTGGCCTGAGCAACAACTGAACCTCTTCACCATGTATGCATGCTTTGAGTTACTGCCACATGATTGACTGATTAGATATTTGCATTAATGAGTGGTACCTAATAAAGTGGCCACCGAGTCTGCTGGAAATACACAGCAGCTCAGGCATCATCTGTAGAGCAGAAATAAGAATTTATGTTTCAGGTCTTTTCAGCAGGACTGGCATATCCTAATTTGGTGATGAATTTTTCGTCAAACAAGCCTGGTCCTTACACTAGCTTGAGATCAATTTTGTGCATTGTGTGTGTACAATCCTCCACTCCCTGCATTTTTTTCTGGAGAAATTACCATTTTTTAATTAGAAGATGTTACAGATTCAACCTTATCCTTTTCCTTCTGTTCAGTTATATTGAAAGAATGTTTTAATGCAATTGACAATCAATCGTACATCCTGCCCCAGCCAATCTCCAATTCATTGGGCAGCCCATCTTTATTTTAAATAGTAGATACTCTGAAATAGACAGGCCAAGATAAAATGTGTTTCAAGTTTAAAGGAAGGAACAGAGAAGGAAAGAACAAAAAGAATTGCCAGTGATGGATCAAGTGTGCAAAATTGAGATGGCACAAATTAAAAGGAGATGGTAAAGAGGCAAAGGAGGAAATATGAAAAAAAACACTGGAGATGCAAATCAGAATAGTAGAATCATTAATTGAAATTTAACAGTCTTCTCTTTCACTCACTGGCTAAAGCTTCAAAGTCAGGTTAGCCCTTGACTAATTGTACCTTCAATATTATAATTAGTTTGGTCTTCTTCACTATTTTAATATCATAGAACACAGATCATTTTATTCATGAGTCTGTGTTGTATACCTCATTTTATAAAGGGAAACCTCAAGAAACAATATAAAATCTGATTTTAAAATTTCAGAAAAAAAATCTACCAAGGTCCAGCTGGTCTCTGTAATAAATATAGCTCTTTGCATCAAAAGAATTAAGCTAGAAGGGATGAAATCAAATTAGTTGCTATGGTAACCTGAAGCATTAATTAGCTGCACAGATAGGAAATTGAAGATGGTCCAGAATAGAGGACACAGAGATAGAACAATTTATTGATTCAAGTTACTGTAATGTCAGGACAATTGGTAAACCCTAGAAGGTGAGTTAATTATAATGATTCCATTACTTCATTGGGTGAAAAACAAAGCTCTTCCATAGTTTCAGTTTCTGGTGATGTAATATCCATTGCATTCATTTATAGCCAGTCACTCATGCAGAGACACAGAAGGATGAAATCCTGTTTTCATAGAATCATACACCAGGGAAGCAGGGTCTTCGGCCCATCAAGAATAAACTAACCACCAGGTGTCTTCTCACATTAATGCTGTGCTAATCACATTATATTCTGTCAACATTCTCATCAACTTCCCTGGTTCAATCACACACCTACACAGTTCAGGTCATTTATAGTAGCCAATTATCCTACAAGCTTGCACATTTTGTTCTCTTAGTTTCCTGTCGAATTTTTCTGTTGTTTATAGACAAAAGTTAAGCTTTGTTATACTGCCAGATTAGACTTTTCTTTAATGGCATATTTGGCTGCAAGAATCACACTCTGGATTGGAAAAACACTCTTCTGATCATTCTACCTGTCCCAGTTCTTTGGTAGACCTGTCCAGCTAGACTTCCTCTACCACTCTGAAATATCCCCCTCTTATTTTCTTACATCGTGATTGCTCTTGGAAACAGTTTTTCTGAACTTATTTTACCAAAAACATAGGAATTTTTCAACACATCCAGCATCTCTTCCCTTAATCTTTCTGTGGAATAAGAGTTTCTTCCTAAAGCATTGTGGGCTGAAATGCCTGTATTGTGCTGTATGTTTTCTATGTTTCTAAAGATGAGCTTTCTTGCTCTTAGTGCCATTACATCGTGTATCTTCTATATTTGCTGTTCTGCTATTTCAATGACAGGATGATCAGAACTATGGTTAGGTACACATGGTGGCATAAGCTTTTCACCAACCTAAAACAATGTGAGTCAATTTATAATGATATCCTGGGGTGTATTTTATGAGTAATTTGAAACATAACCTGGAAATTGCAGAAGGTTAGGCAGATGCAGGTTGCAAAATCATTCCGCTGTTTAGCAGATCTGCTAGAGCAAGTGGTTGAGGCAGGTAGAATAACAACATCTAAGAGGTAGTTGATGAGATACACGAATTGGAAATACTTAGAAAGTTGTGAACCAAACACTAGAAAATGGAATTAGCTTGATTGGGCTGTCTTGATCAGAATGGACTGGTTGGTCCAAAGAGCTGCACAGCTGCACAATATTATCTATTGGCTGCAATCTGAAGGGATGGAAAAATGAATAAGAAATAAGCATCTGCAATATATTTTTCCCTTTATGCTGTTCATTGATAAGTATTCAAAACAGACAAACTCTAGTGTGCAGGTGATTCTTTCCCTTCAGCATCCAACACCATATAAGACTGATATTGTTCACTTGGGATCAGCTACTGAAAATCTCCAGAATTAGCAGTTACTTCTTTCAAGAACTGCACAGAGGAGATGATGGACAATAATGATTTTAATTTACCAATTATTGAATTATATGCAAATTTAGCAGAATGACTGGATTATAAAACATTTTAGATTGTTCAAGGAATCAAACTTTCCTCTTATTTGGCTGAAATATAGATGATTTAGTGCAACATGTTATATACTGTATGTTCTAACCTACTCATAAAATGTCAATAAGCCTTTTGGCTTCAGGACGAGTAGCAAATGTCTCTGCTCATTTAACTAATGGCTGGACTACAAAGCTTAAGTAGTCATGTGCCAAATGACCCTTGAAAAACCATAATGCCTTCAGACTAACGTGACATGCTGTTCCAGAATGCATATTCACATTCAGTAACAAAGCACACTAAAGTAATGAGTTCTCCGTTTGTATGCAGCAAAGCTGCTTCAACAGAAAACATTCTGTTTGGGAGTGTAAGAATCAATTTTCTCCAAAGGAAAATAATCACATTTCTTATTAGAAATATAAGATTTGCAGATATCATTTAAGAATGTTAACAATATACGAAGTAAATCATTGATGAGTGAGCAAATTAAAATATACTTAATATTTTGTAATAACTATTTAATCTTTCAAAAACGCTCTATTCACTTTATAACAAGATGAGTTATTCCAGGAAAATATATACTACAGCAATGATTACCTTCAGAATCTATGGCTTAAAAGGACTTCACCAATTATGTTTCACAGCACATACCAAATGTTAGTCTCTTCACCCAAATTGATGTTTGATTGTGTGTGGGGTCATCAGCTACAAATAAAAGTAAAGACCGGAGATGATAATGCATGAATAACAAAGAACGACAAAGGTAATTGTTTGCAGGGATGTTTATATTGACTTCTAAGTTACTTAAGTGTTTAGTTTCAGTTAAATAATTTTCAATCAAGTACTTGCTCTGTGGCATTGCCAAATCTTCTATGGATTTACTTGATAATGTTGGTCACTGAATCTGGTACAAGTTTATAGTCAGCCTCTTCTCCCCCATCTCTAAAGATTGTTGGTGACTATAAAATACCAGTTAGTGAAACAACCAATCCTTGCTTTTTTTAATTGGTGTTTTTTCTCTCAGATATGTCCATTAACCAAATGAACATTTATTTTTATCAGTCAAGTGCTAATTTAGCTGCTTGAAAGCACAAAATGACCATTATTACAAGTGCATTCTAATTAGCAGGCTTTCTTTCATTCTCATTTTCCACAATCATCTGCAAAAGATTTTGTCCAACCCCATCTTTTTAGTTACAATTCCTTAGAAACCATTGAAACCAGAAAAATGAAAATTATTTGGAAAGACAAAAATATGACCTTTACAGTTAAAGTAGGCTTATATTTTTGGAAAGGTTTACCCTTAACAAGTAATCAAAAACCTCAGTGAGTTCCATATCACCAGTTTCACAGCTTGCTTACTAGTGAAGGTGGTGATGAAAATGAGCCATTTTATGACAGCAATTAAGATATAAAACTCTTTTTAGTAGAATTGATAACAGCTGTTACACGTCTGCTAATGTTTCTTGGAAGCTGGAGAAATGACAAGGAGCATGCAAGCTGCAGTAGACAATTTTTGACAGCAGAATTCTTTTTCAATCGAGGGACAGATTTTGTGCAGTTATAGCTGGGGTTTCTTCTGTACATTTAGAACTGTGGTAGATGAAGTGGTGACTACTGCACTTTACCAAAGGGAAATTGAGTCCTTCACTGGAGATCATTAGAAAGTGTATTTTTGAGATGGGGTATTAGTCATTCTCCAAACAAAACTGGAAATAATTAATGGTTATTTCTTTGCTATCTGAGAGAAAAAAAAATGCAGTGTATTCAATATTTTGGTAATACTTGTGTAATATTGCAAATGCATTGTTTGATTAGCATTCTTTGTTTGTTCACATAATTCATTATGGATTATATGAAGTTTGTGAATGGAATAGGTCATTATGCCACCACATCATGAATGAATGCCTCACTAAAGAAAAACCAAGTATACAAGTATTCCAGGCCACATGTACAAGTATTCTGGATGAAAATATGCAACTGGTTTATAAACAGTAAGAACCAAGTGATAATAATACATGAATTTTAAAAATCAGATAACTGGGTGATACATACTGAATGAATTGAATGGTATTTTGAAGCAGATGAAACAGCCAATGCAAAATGAGTGTATTTGTGAATGTTGCTAGTATTTCTGAGTGCAATAGGTGGGAAAACAAACAGCTTGCTTAGAAGTTTAACTGCTCCAAACAAACTATCCAAAATGAACTTTGCTGATATCATGAACATCAAACAGGAACATTTGGAACCAAAACCATCATTAATTGCAGAACACTTAAGGTTTCATAAGTGGAATCAAAGGAAGGAGACCATTCAGCCTACATTCGTGAATTGAAGAAAATATCGGAGCATTGTCAGTTCAGTGATGGGCTTAATTATGTACTGAGTGATCACTTAGTTTGTGGAATCTTACAAGAAAGGAATCAAAGATGGCTCCCAACTGAAGCACAACTCATACTTAAAGGAGCAGTTGAAATTGCTGTATTGATAGAAACAGCAGCCAGAGACACAATTAAGTTGTAGTCAGGAAAGAAACTGAAGTGAACAAAATTGGTATGTCTGAACAGAAATGTGCCTGGCTGAACAAATGGTGTTACCTTTGTGACAGGGGTTCACTTACACCAGATCAATGCAGCTTCAAAGGCGAGACTTGCAGAAAATGCAGCAAGTAGAACACATTCAAAGAGCATGCTGGACAGACAAAAATAAATAGATAGTACTGCAAAGAGAGAAACATAAAAATTTCAGGTTCAAAAAATCATAAAAAATATGATAATGATATGAGTGGTACAGGACAGAGAAGCCTTAAGATTTACCATGTGAAAACTAACAAGAGACCAACAATTAAGCATAGACCAGAAGTAAACACCAAATTAATTAAAATAGATTAGACAATGGCTCGGCTCTTTAGAGATTGCTCAACACAGGTCTGAATGACATTTTAAAGATACTGAGCTGAAGCCTACAGAAATCCTGCTAAGAACTTATACTGAAGGAAAGATAATGCCTGTGGAAGTGACATGAATAATAGTAAGATACAAGAATCAACAAGCTATATTGGACTTGTATGTGGTAAAAACAGGAGGGCCAGCATTGTGCAGCCAGTGGTTTAAATTAAATCAGTGGTCTCAGAAGCCAAGAGGGTTGGACCTGTTAGGATCTGTAGTGATTTTAATATCATCATCAACTCAGTGATGTATTTATTCAAATGCTTCTGGATAAAATCACTCAACTTCACTTGCCCCATTATTGGAATATTTCCACAACAAATGGCCTCCCTTTCAAGGATTCTTCATCTCATGCTTATTTATCATTGTCTTGTTGCATTATTCAACTTCCATTAAGCTTCAGTTGACACACTGCTACCCTGCCATTTGCCTGTAAAATGTTTTGATACAAATCTGAATTCATTGTTCCCTCAACAACTGGAAGCTCTTCTGGCCCTGAGGCAGCAAAGCAACCCTAAACCATAATGCTCATTGCACCACACTTCACAATTCGAATGAGGTTTTGGTGTTGGTGTGCAGTGGTCGTTGTCCTCCAAACACACTGGTCTCCATTTCTGCCAAAAGGTTCAACGTTTGTCTCACCTGTTATCCCAGAAGTGTTGTGGAACATCCACGTGGTCTTTTGCAAACCTGAGATGTGCAGCAATGTTTTTTTGTTTGGAGAGCAGTGGTTTCCTCTGTAGTGTCCTTCCATGAACACTATTCTTGTTCAGTATTTTTCCTATAGTGGACACATGAACAGAGACTTTAGCAAGTTCCAGTGATTTCTGCAGGTCTTTTGCTGTTACCCTTGGTTCTTTTTCACCTCCTTCTGCATTGCACGATGTGCTATTGGTGTGCCCATTCTTAGAGAGAGTAGCAACAGTACTGAATTTCCTCCATTTGTAGACAATTTCTTTTACTGTGGACTGATGAACACTCAGGTCTTTAGAAATGCTTTTGTAATCTTTTCCAGCTTCATGCATCATTACAATTAATCTTCTAAGCTCCTCTGAAAGTTGTTTCGATAGAGTCAAGGTGCATATAAACAGATCTTTCTTGAGAATAGCAGGCTCTGTTGATTACTCGACTTTGTGTGTGTTTTTTTTTTATATATATATAGGGCAGGGGACCTCTACAACCCACACCTCCAAGCTCATCTCTTTGATTGAAACACCTGAATCCAAATAACTTTTATAGAAGGCATTATCCAGAGGTTCACATACTTTTTCAACAAATACATGTGTGTTGCCTTTATGGCATTCGTTTAGTTTATAATATTTTCGCTTAGTAATTCGTTTGTTAGCATTTTCTAGTTAAAGTTAGGATTGTTTAAAGTAAATTCGTTGTCTGTGATATATCGCGGCATGCGATGACGTCACATCTGGTTTCGCCGCGTCTTGTGGGAAAATACCGGTTTGGAGAAATGGGAAGGAGGGGGCTCACATGTGCAAGATCAGCGCAAGAAAAGTTGTCTTTCTACGCACTAGAAACATAGTGAAGCAACGCCGTAAGTTCATGAGATAATCGATGTGTTGAATTAAAATGTTAACGCTGATTCTGTTAAAAGTAATGACGGTTGATAAGGTTTATGTTTTTGTTAGTTAAAGAGTTGGGATAGTTTGTGTTGAAGTGTATTTAAAGCAGTCAATGGTGTAGGTAGATTCTGACTGTATGCTGCATTTTAATGTAATGTAGTTGTAGTTTACATTTGCAAGTATTTACGATATAAATGTGATATCAAGAAGGAAACAAATACTGTACAAATCTTGTATTGTTTTATCAACAGTTTTCACCATACGTTAATGTGGAAGAGTGAACAGTAAACGGTTAATCTTACTGCGATCCTGTTTTCATTGACGACGGTTTACCTCGGTGTTTAGTTCAGCGTTCCCTTACACCTGAGCGAGAACACTACAGTGAAAAGGCGGCATTATCAGGTGTTTCAAGTGCTGCAATGACAACTCGATCCAGCATCAAGTGGTTGCCATCCAGCGACAGGGGCAGTAGGGCATCATCAAGTAAGGCCGCCCATGCAAGAGCTAAAGCAGAATCCGCCAGGGTGCGAGCACTCTACACCAAACGAGAAGCAAAATTGAAAATGGAAGCGGCTGCCAGAGAAGCTGAAAACCAGAAGGAAGCGGCTGCCAGAGAAGCCAAAAACCAGAAGGAAGCGGCTGCCAGAGAAGCCAAAAACCAGAAGGAAGCGGCTGCCAGAGAAGCCAAAAACCAGAAGGAAGCGGCTGCCAGAGAAGCCAAAAACCAGTTGGAAAGGGCAAGGATAGCGGCAGAGTTAGAAGTGCTGAAGCTAGAACGAGAAGCAGAAGCTGCCAGGGTGGAAGCAGAGTTCATAGAAGATGCTGAAGAAATGCATGATCTGGTTGACGTAAAATCTACTTCAGAAAAGATCAGATTGGAACGCACAAGCGACTATGTCCAATCTCAAATAGACTGGAAGATTCGTTCTTCCTCCCCATACTTATTTGATAACGTCCCATGTCATGAGGAGTCTCAGGGAGGCCCGATTGCATCACATCCATCCGAGGAAGACAATTTACCCTTGCAACTCCATGATGAGTTCAAGAATGAAAGGGCTGATGACAAATACTTCTCGACACCAAACTTACCAGATTTGGCGAGAAGAGAGGCAAAGACCGAATTCAGAACAGCAAATTCCATAACAGATGTACGCCCTCAGTCGTATACCCGCCGACATATTTCCCCAGCCCGCATGCCACTTGCGGTTGAACCCATGGCACAGTATTTAGCACGACGCAATCTCATCACTTCAGGACTATACCAGTTCGAAGATAAACCTGAAAATTACCATGCATGGTACTCCACATTCACCAACGCTATCGACGGAGTCCAGCTCAGAGCAACCCAAGAGTTGGATCTTATGGTGAAATGGCTGGGAAAAGAATCATGCGAACAGGTGAGACGCATACGCTCAGTGTACAACAACCCCAAGCTAACCTTAAGCAAAGCATGGGAGAGACTTCGGGAGGGCTATGCAGCCCCCGAAATTACTGAAGCGGCGTTATACCGACGTCTGGAAAATTTTCCTAAGGTGTCAGCCAAGGACCACACTAAGTTAAGAGAGCTCGGAGATTTACTCATGGAGATTCAAGGCACCAAAGGAGATGGCTACTCAACTGGTCTAGTATACCTAGATACTCCACGCGGGATTAGACAAATCGTGGACAAACTTCCATTTGGGCTGCAGGAAAGGTGGGTGTCTGTTGCCTCAGAGTACAAGGAAGACCACAATGGTCGATTTCCTCCCTTTGAGTATTTCACTAGGTTTGTGTGCAAGGAGGCGAAGAAGCGAAACGACCCTAGCCTCATGGGTCCAGGAAGCAGTACAACTTACACCAAGTCAGATAAATCCTCTTCGAATAATTTCAACATTAATAAACCAGTCTCAGTGCTTAAGACTGAAGCCTTTACAACTAACAACGACCCTAGCAAGAATTGTCCGTTACATAACAAACCCCACCCCCTCAAGAAATGCAGAACGTTTAGGGAAAAAACCCTTGAAGAGAGGAAGGCCCTTCTCAAGGAGAAAAGAATATGTTTTAAATGCTGTTCCTCTACCTCTCACCTTGCTAGAGAGTGTACGATCGCCGTGAAGTGCCCGGAATGTAATAGCACTTATCACGATGGGGCCATGCATCCCGGCCTGTTACCGCAAACCGACAACGCTCCATCACCCTCACAACAGGACGGCGGGGAGGGAGAGGCTCACTCAAGGACAACTGTTGTCAGCTCGAGCTGTACAGAAGTTTGCGGTCAAGCTCAGTCAAGCCGTTCTTGTTCAAAGATCTGCCTCACTAAGGTGTACCCTAAGGGAGCCAAAGACAAGGCCATCAAAGCCTATGTAATTCTGGACGATCAGAGCAATCGCTCACTAGTCAGTCCAGAGTTCTTTAACTTGTTCCACATTGAGAGTAATCAGTTCCCATACTGCCTTAGAACTTGCTCAGGCAGCGTGGAAACTTATGGAAGGAAGGCAGAAGGCTTCCAGCTCAAGTCCCTGGATGGTAAAGTCGTCATCTGTCTCCCTCCACTCTTAGAGTGCAATAAAATCTTGAATAACCGCACTGAGATCCCGACGCCAAGTGCGGTGCTACACCAGCCACATCTCCACCACATCGCCAAACACATCCCAGAACTGGATCCAAAAGCAGAAATACTCCTGCTATTAGGAAGAGATGTTCTCCGGGTACACAAGGTTAGGCAGCAGGTCAATGAACCACACGACGCCCCCTTTGCGCAACACCTGGATCTGGGCTGGGTGGTGATAGGAGAGGTGTGTCTCAGCAACGTACACAAACCGACAGTTAACGCACTCAAGACCAATGTGCTAGAGAGTGGCCGCCATTCAATTTTTCAACCCCGCACAAGTGTCACGTGTATTAAGGAAGCATGACAAGGCTTTAACAAATGTAAAGTAACTGATGAGACGTTGGGTCAGTCAGTCTTCGCTCAAACTGAGCATGATAATAAACTTGCTCCATCAGCTCAAGACGCCATTTTCTTAAAAACAAAAGCCACCAAGGTCTTCAGAGATGAAGCAAACAATTGGGTCGCCCCACTACCTTTCAGAGAACCACGCCAGTGCTTGCCAAACAACAAAGAGCAGGCAGTCAAGCGGTTCACGTCCTTGCAAAAAACCCTGAAAAGGAAACCTGAGATGCAGCAACAATATGTAGCATTTATGGAGAAGATCTTCGCTAACAGACATGCTGAAGTAGCACTGCCACTGAGGGAAGGCGGGTAGTGCTGGTACCTCCCAACATTTGGGGTTTACCACCCACAAAAGCCCAATCAGATCAGGGTGGTCTACTGGAACCAGTTACGATCCAAGGAAGAGTCCTTCTCAGAGAACTTACCTCTGAGCTCTCTGACTGGGATACTCCCCTAGCAGAAGACAAGCTAAGCAAGTGGGAGGCTTGGAGAGATTCACTTCAAGATCTAAAACAGCTTCATATCCGACGTAGGTACACTGCGACCTCACCCACCGAGGCAGCGCACACAGAATTGTGTGTTTTTTCGGATGCGTCTACCAAGGCCATCCGTGCTGTGGCTTACTTGAAAGTGATCGGGAAGGATGGTCAAGTTGAAGTAGGATTTGTAACTGGTAAGGGGAAGCTCACTCCCCAGTCCGAGCCGACAATTCCAAGGCTTGAACTGTGCGCAGCTGTCCTGGCTGTGGAAATGGCAGATCTTATCCAGGACGAGCTAGACCTAGAGTTCGACGATGTCAAGTTCTACACGGATAGCAAAGTAGTGCTTGGTTATATTTATAACGAATCAAAACGCTTCTACGTGTACGTTCATAATAGAGTTCAACGTATCCGCCTGTCTTCAAAGCCCGAACAATGGCATTATGTACGTACCGAGGATAACCCTGCAGACCATGCATCGAGATCCTTACCTGCATCCCACCTGGCTCAGACATCCTGGTTCACCGGACACCCATTTCTGTATCAGCCACCAACGGAAAAGACTCAAATGAGTGAGACATTTGAGCTGATCGAACCCGAAAGAGACTCAGAAATTCGGCCGCAAATACAAACAGGAGCCCCCCCTCCACCAGGGGACTTTTCTGATAAGGATTTGTACACAAAGCAATGGAGACAGGTCCAGGCTCTGGCAAATTGGTTCTGGTCTCATTGGAGACAGGAATATCTACCTTTGTTGCAACACAGACAAAAGTGGACAGAACCCTGCAGGAATCTTCAAGTTGGAGATTTAGTCCTGCTCAGGGACAAGCAAATCGCCCGCAACAGCTGGCCAATGGCCAGAATCACTGCCACATTCCCTAGTAGGGATGGACAGGTCAGGAAGGTTGAGTTGAAAACTACCGACCAAGGTGATGTGAAAATTTACCAAAGGCCAGTTACAGAAGTCATTCTACTTCTGCCTAAGGACTGATCTATAGACCGAAGTTTGTATTATGTTCATTGTGACCTTATGAAGGTTAAGCGGGGAGTGTGTTGCCTTTATGGCATTCATTTAGTTTATAATATTTTCGCTTAGTAATTCGTTTGTTAGCATTTTCTAGTTAAAGTTAGGATTGTTTAAAGTAAATTCGTTGTCTGTGATATATCGCGGCATGCGATGACGTCACATCCGGTTTCGCCGCGTCTTGTGGGAAAATACCGGTTTGGAGAAACGGGAAGGAGGGGGCTCACATGTGCAAGATCAGCGCAAGAAAAGTTGTCTCTCTACGCATTAGAAACATAGTGAAGCAATGCCGTAAGTTCATGAGATAATCGATATGTTGAATTAAAATGTTAACGCTGATTCTGTTAAAAGTAATGACGGTTGATAAGGTTTATATTTTTGTTAGTTAAAGAGTTGGGATAGTTTGTGTTGAAGTGTATTTAAAACAGTCAATGGCGTAGGTAGATTCTGATTGTATGCTGCATGTTAATGTAATGTAGTTGTTGTAGTTTACTTTTGCAAGTATTTACGATATAAATGTGATATCAAGAAGGAAACAAATACTGTACAAATCTTGTATTGTTTTATCAACAGTTTTCACCATACGTTAACAGTAAACGGTTAATCTTATTGCGATCCTGTTTTCATTGACTACGGTTTACCTCGGTGTTTAGTTCAGCGTTCTCTTACACCTGAGCGAGAACACTACAACATGCATATTGGATCATTTTTCTCAATAAGTAAGTGAACAAGTATAATGTTTTCATGTTAGTTATTTAATTGTGGGGGGGGGGGCAAAGGTGCTGGGGGAGGACCCAAATGCAGGACACAGACACATTTTGTAAGATTAACTAAATAGAGTTTATTACTATTTCCAAGGAGAGCTGTGATGCAAGGATTGAACAGAGAGAAATCAAAGAGAGCAAAGAGGAAGCAAGAATAGGCGTAATGGACGAGGACGCAGACCCGGGACTAGGCTGGGACTCAGGGTCTGAGGGCTAGGACTTGGAGCTCGGGAATCAGAGCCAGGACTCGGAACACGGACCTCGGTGCTTGAACTTGATACTTGGAACACCAGAGCCAGGACTTGATACTTGGAACACCAAACACAGAGCCAGGACCCCTCCTTGGGAACAGGACATGGGCCCGGGGATTTACACAGAGTCAGGACCCCTCCTTTGGGACAGGACATGGGGCCGGAACTCATACATGGAACACAAATGACAGTCCACTTGAGTAGCAGAAAACGGCCTGCCTACTGAGCGGGATACGAGACGACAAAACAACGATGGACGGTACTATAACTGGGCCCAAGTTTGCTCCAAGCAGCGGGAGCTCCTGACTCACCCTGGTGGGATAACCTTGCCCGGACCTGCTCTGGCAAGGGAAGGCGGCTTGCTGGCACTTGCTTCGGGAGGAGTCTTGGCTTGCTCTGGCAAGAAACTTAGTTGGCTCCGGCTAGATGACTTTGCCTCGCACTGGCTTCAGTGACTTCGTTAACGCTCTTGCCCCGAACGGCTGAAGCCGGAGACTTATAAACTGCCTGTTTCATCGAGAGTAAATTGCCTATAATCACCAAGCCTGAGGGACACGGGAAAACAGGGAAACAAGGAGTCAACGGTCCGGATCATAACACAAACTAGGTAAATTTAAAGGGAACTCAATTCAGACCATTACAACACAATTGCAGTTTCAAATTCAAGATGATGTCTAATCATGGAAATATTGGTGGATTGTTCTATTTACCTTTGGAAAAAGAAATACCTGAAACATTTAGAAAGAGGACGCTCCTTGACATATTCTCTCTAATGCTAATTGGAAGTGTCCATATTACTGCAGAGGTGATCCAAAGGGAAAGCAGATAAGGCCCTACACTGTCTCAGCTCTACATGGCCTCCCAAACTGGTTGGAATGTGCAGCAGAAATGATAATTTCCACATTTTTACTAACACCGGGCTGAATTTGCCCTTGATGATGGTTGCCTTATGTGGGATTTGTTGTACCATTCAAGCTAAGAACTACAATGCTGGAGGAATAACTTGCCACCTATCTAGGAATGGTGAAAAAGAAAGCGTTGGCTTGAAGATTTGTCTGGTGGCTTGAGATAGATCAGCTAACCAAGCAACTTTCCATGCACTGTTCGGGATGCCAGCATTTCCAAAAGATGCCACGCAGTGCTTATCCATCCCTGGGAATAGTCTGCATTGTCCTGGTAGAGGATTTCTGTGGATTTTGTTGGACTATGCAGGGGCACAAATTTCTTGGTAGTTGTTGGTGCAGCTATCAATTGGTCAGTAGTGTTCACAATAGCCTCCACTACCACCTCACATACTTTTGATGTGTTGGGAATCTTCTTCTCAAAAGCTAGTATTCCGGTGTTGTAGTCAGTGCGTTGTGGAACTGTTTTAATAATTCCTGAAAATGAATGGAATAAGACATATTACATCTGCACTGTATGACCCAGCTACAAAAGGCTTTGTGGAATGATTTGTCCACAGTCTAAAGAATGTACTGCAGGCACTGTCAGCAAATCACAATACACTGAATCAGAGGTTTGCCAAATTCCTCCTTGCGTATCACAATGCAGAACACTTCCACAGTCGATATATCACCAGCTATGCTCTTCCTGGGTCATCCCTTGTACTTATATTTGGATCTCCTTAGACCCAATCACAGAAGGAGTATGCAGGACAAACAGCTGAGACAAACTGAGGACTCCTCAAACAAGAAGGTTTGATGTTTCACTCCTGGACTAGCAGTCCTGGTGAGGGACTATGGAGGTGATGAGAAGCTGGTTCTTGGAAAGATTAAGGACGGAACTGGATCACTCTCCTACACAGTGGAGATTGTGTCTGATGTCATCTGAAGAAGACACACCGATCAGTTGAGGAAAGCACAGTCAATTGTTAGAGATCAAAGCTGTCCAGAGCTGTCAGAAGCACTTCCTGCAGTTCCAGAGTTAACACCTATAACCACCTGAACCTGAGATTATTTTGTTTCATAGCCACAAGTCTCACCTGCCAAGCACAGTGAACACCCCCCCCCCCCCAAATCAGGAAAGACATTATCCCATAAGTGTAAGGAATCCTCCACAGCAGTTACAACTTTAGGTATCGATGGGACAATTTAAAAGTTGCAGTTCTGTGGATTTCTATATAGTATGTGTATTATATAACATACTGTGTGTATGTGCTGCACCTGTTATATCTTGCCATATGTTAGATATTTGAGTTGAAATACATTCTATATCAAGTTGGAGTTTATGGGTAAACAGAGAGGAATGTAGTGCATTCAATATTTGAATAATATTGTAAATATATTGCTTGTTTAAGTATTCTTTGTTTACATAATTTATGATGGTTATATGTACAAAGTACATGAATTACATCACCACGTCATATGTGGGTGCCTCACTAAAGAGAAAATAGTATTCTAGGCTCACATGTTTTACTTTTAATTAGTTCCTGAAGTTTCGAAACATTACAACAAAGTGAAACAAACATGCAGTAATTTCTCATGTGGAAAAAGGAAAGGAGCTTGGCATGAATCAGTGAGAATACTTCTAACTGGAAACTGTTCTCCAAACTTTATCAAAGGAAAGGAGAAGAGAAGCAAACAGTCCAGGAGGAATGTGAAAAATAATAGTGCAGAAGAAAAGAATGAAAGTGGGAAAATAAGATTCATTGTCTGATGTCTGATGCTTGTCTGATGTTTAAATAAAGATTATATTCTGGTCCCCACACAAATTCCCTAAACCATGTTGTGTATCTTCTACCTATTTCTTTCTTGGGAGTTCTGCAATCTGAATGGAGAAAAGGGATATCTTTCCTTACACTAAATTCTTAAATAATATATCATTGGCACATTTATAATTTAAAGAAAACAGACAAGTTTGATCACAGACTGAAGGTTTCTCTATTTGAGAAAGGATGTGTGAAGATACAGAAGATAAAGTCTATGGAAAGAATTGCACTGTATGGCTGTGATAGCAGATAGGCACAACAGAAAGCGTATTCTTACATTTGTGAATGTAGACTTGGAAATAAGATTGAAGAGAGCAGAGAATTGAATGGCAGAGATGGGTATTGAATCATTTCAGTTGATGCGGATGAGAATGATCAGAGCTGAAAGTCGCTGGAACTTGAAGGGAACAATTGTAAGCCATGCAATGTCAGATGTGATACAAGAGGAAAATGTAGTCGTGGAAACATTGAACAGCAGGTCTTTATGTTCTGCTCTGACTGAATGCAGACAATCAGCACAAAGACATGTAATTCACATGAGTGGTTCACACTGAAAGAGACAGAAATAGGAAAAAAGCAGGGGCCTGAGACAAATTGGCATTGCTATTCTTGTTTCTAAATAGTTTGATTTATTAAATAAGGAGATTAATGATATACTTAAAATATTAACTTTAGTGTTTGAGGTAATTTAGGATGTAATCCTAGGTGATTCTGGTTATCTTAATACCCAGGTTTTGTTTGCTTGACTTAGTGTTAGATAACGGAATAAGGGAATGAAGGAATCTTTTCTGTGCAAGAAACAAGCATAAGATTAGTCACAGTAACAAACAAGACCTTTATACTTCTATAAAGCTAAATATGGCAACAAGTAAAAGACTGTATCAAATGATAAAGTATAAACTTTAAAAAATATATGATTTAAATTTAAAATAAATCTTTTTACCTTGTTTTTACCAGAAGCATAATGCATGACAAATATCTGGTTGATTATGATTTATGTTATAAACAGGAATGGGGGAAAGGAACTAATATTATTTTGAAGAGATTAGATGTGGTAGAACAGGTGAAGGGTAGTGTCGAGTATGAATTGGAAGCTGTTAAGTCGAATAGCCAGTTTCTATGCTATACAGAATATGCAGTTTACAATGAAATATAAATGTTACAGTACATTGTTTAAATTTCTTTTATAATTGAAAACAAGAAACATTTCTTCACACAGAAGCTGGTGGTTTTGAACATAATCTGACCTGAATGGCTGTGATTGACACAGTTACATCTATTCTAAAGTCCTCAGCTAGGAGAGAGATACATCCCTTAACAACAGTGATGCGTCTCTAAGGGTTTTATGTGTCTCATTCTTCTGAACTTCAAAGAATTGAAACCTAGCCTACAAAATCTTTCTTCATATGACAGATCTTCCATCTCTGGAACCAGAGGGATGAATCTTCACTGCACACTCTTTGAGACAGTTTTTTTTTTTGGTATTGAAGTCCAAGTATGATCTCACTAAGGCCGTCTATAATTATAGGCTTTTCTAGTAACAAAATTCAACATCCTATTCACTTTCTTGATAGCAACTGCTTAAAAAAATAGATCCTAGAAATCTGAAATAACAGCAGGAAATGTGGGAAAAACTTAGCAGGTAAGAAAGCAGCTGTGGAAAGATCAAAGACTTTCAATACTTAGTTTCTCTCTCCACGGTTGCTGCCTGCCTTGCAGAGTTTCTCAAGCATTTTCAGTTTTTAGTGCTCCACCTACATCTTACTTTTCAGTGACTCTACAAGATGTCCTCAAATATTAACATTTCCCAATTTCTTTTTGTCCCTATATAGGACATGAAAGGTTATGGGGAGAATACAGGAGAATGGAATTGAGAGGGATAATAGGTTAGCCATGGAGGAAAAGGCAGAGCAGACTCAATGGACTGAATGGGCTAATTTTGCTCCTATGACTTATAGTCTTATACAAGTGGATATCCTCACAGTTTTTCACATGGTGTTCCATCTGCCATGTTGCTACTCACTCAGTCAGCTTTCCTCTATCTCTTGCAGCTCCTTTGGACCCTCAGCATTACAAACATTTCCACTTAGTTATTAGTTATTGGCATTCTTGAAAATGCTACATTTGGTCCCTTCTGCTAATGTGCTGACAGAGATTGTGATTCATTGAGGATGAAGCACCAATTGCTGTGGTACCTCATGAGTCACCTAAGAAGAATCATCAAATTGTTCAGCATTGAGACAAACACCATATTATTCATCCATAACAACTAATATTCCCAACCAAGTTGGTCTTACTTTTGTTTGATTTCCCTCTAAACCTAATGCCTATTAAATGTTTTTAGTGTACCTCTCTCAATCACTTCCTCTGGCAGATTGTTCAACATACTGATCCCATATTGCTGATAATGTTGCCCATTAGGTTCTGATTAAACCTCTCACCTTAAACATACATCCTCTAGTTTTTGTTTACCCATCTCTGGAAAAAAGGCTATGCACCTTTGCCTATGTCCCTTATTCCTCTATGCTCCAATAACTAAAGATCTGATGTGCTCAACCACTCTTCATAGGCCAGTTCCTTAGGGAGCTATATATTCCTACACTTTGTTTTCTGCTATTGCACCAATTTACAAACTAGCAAGCTGTCTGAATCAAAGAAAAAATCCTTTTGGGAAGAAAGTTTGCCGTCCTTTTCTACTGTGACCGTTATGTGATGTCAGATCCACAACAATGGATTGCTTCATCATTGCTTTGACAGTTAACAGTGAAAAAGATATTCGGCAGATCATTTGGCATTAAGTAGTTATTGACTATGATAAAGCAAACTGAGCGAAGTCAATCTTCAACATCTAGATGCCAGCATTGACTAAATGTTCACAAGCTGATATCATTATTTTCACCTAATCATAAAAAGCTAGCATTCCAGATTATTCTCTCCCCTCATTTGAATGGGAATATTTGAAGCAGCGTAGCAGACAGAGAAACATAAGTGAGGAACTGTCACTTTAGGAATCTTCAACTGCGATTCTGAATCTTAGCATCCATCCTCAAGGACCCTTAACACACAGGCCATGCTCTCCTCTCTCTGCTGCCTTCAGGAAGATGGTACAAGAAGCTCAGGACCCTCACCGTCAGATTCAGGAACAATTATCATCTCTCAGCCATGAGGCTCCTGAACCAGAGGAGTTAACATCACTCAACTTCACTCATCCTATTATTGAACTGTTCCCACAAGCTACTGATTCACTTTTGAGCACTTTTCGTCTAATTTTCTTGATATTTATTGTTTATTTATTTATTTTTCCTCCACTCAAGCTGGTAAAACCTGAGCTACAGACATAGCTAAGCATGCTCATTTGCCAATTGTTAGGAACTTTTGGGTATTTCTCATGTGTTTAGTATTTTGGCTTTCTGAAGATTTACATAGATATTGCTGTGGCCCTAATTGTTTAATGCTATTGTGTAATGCCTTTGGGATGATATCAGTTGTAGATATTACTATCAGGATAATGTATACCCTGCTCATGTTCCAAAGTCTTTTAATTTCCTCTTTTAATTCAGCATTTTTCTGCTGTTTTTCACATTGTTTTCTGTAATTTATGTATGTTTGGAATGGCTGTATCTATTAAATAAGTTGTTCTTGCTTGTTTATTCTGTATTATTATATGGAGACAGTTATTATAGATTGTCCTATCTGTAATCACTGATCAGTCGTAATATAATTTATGATATTTTGATTCTAAAATTGGATCAGGCTTGTATTTATAGTAAGGTATATGAGTCTGTATTTTAAAGCAAGACTTTGGTGAATGATGTTTGCCCCATGATTGTGCCGGTAATCAGATTGTGTTAAACTGCAACAGGATCCTGATATGTGTTAGATTGCTTCTGGTTCTTCTTGGCATTTTTTTTACATTTATCATCTTCAATTTTATGGTCTTTTATTATGCTTCCTTGTCTATACCTGGTCTGTTCAGATCGTGGGGATGTCTTCCATGGAAGGTCATGCTCTTCTACTGGTTAACTTTTTCTTCAATAGTGAAAATGTCTTTGTTTTTCTGGGTTGTGCTCTCATTTAAGCTTAGTGGTGTATACTTCTTACTGGAATTGCATGTGCTTGCGTGAGTCTTGTTTTCATTGATGAGAATATATCCTCAGAAGTTTTATCTGACTGTTGTGTAGAATTTTATGAGGGTTATTCCTCTTCCCCCTTCTGTCCTAGGTAGTGTTAATCTAAGCAAATTCAAATGTACATAATGTTTTCTGAAATTTGTCATTTCAGTTCTTATGTTTCTTTGTATATTTTCCAGATTTGTTTTGGACTTAGGTATATTTGCCAAAAGAATACCTTAATGTAGGTATAGTGAAAGAGTTTGTTGTCTTTCTATATTTTTAATGTTGAGCTGTGTTTGGCAGATTTTCTTAAGCCTTGAAATAAATTCTTTCCAAAGTTTTTCCTTAATTGCACTCTGATCTATTTTCTTTGTTTGTTTATATCTCAGATACTTATACATTTCATATTCATCCATCTTACTGCAGGGGAAGACAGCTTCTGGCCCAGCCAAACTTGAGAAATCTTGTTTGGGTGGATGTTGCGTGATGTTTTCCCATTACAAATCAGAACAATGAAACAACAAACAGTACACAATATGCAATTAAACAATTGAGCTTCATAATTCTTAATTTGACTATAGGGCAGTAAAGAAACAAAAAAGAAAAAGGGCCCATTCTCGTGAAACAGTATAGTGTGCAACGTTGGAGATCATTGTTTTCCCGTCTGTTAGTTCTCCATCAATCTTCCCCCTGGGGCGTCAACTCCCAACCACATTCCAAGTCCGCTCCTTCCTGCAGACTACGACTTGCCTGTTCTGGCATCGTCTCTCTCCATCTCCCACCGAACAAACATTTGCAAAACTTTCACTCGGAACAACAAGAAAGAAAGAAAAATATCTCCCCTCATTGGCCAGGGCACATTCCAAAGTCCCTGTTGTCTCTAGTCATAACCTAAACACTGCTGCTACAGAGAAACCATTACATTAGCATGAAACATTACAGCGTGTTACATGTTCTGTTTGCTCTATTGCACCTTTCTTTATATTTAATGTTCTGCATTTATCCAGTCCAAAGTCCATGTTTATATTTTTTGAAAATAGTTATTATTATTATTTTTTTCTTTTGCTTTTGTAAAATTTGTCATCTTTTCCTCCTTTTGGTTGCAGTCTTTCATTGAAACTATTCTTTTTCTTGTTCTTACTCTATATGTCCTTATGAAAATGAATCTCAGGATTGTATATGGTGACAAAAATGTACTTTGATAATACATTTACTTTGAACTTTGTAAAAAATGTTTCCTAAAAACAGTGACTGTAACACATACCATCGTCTCCTCTCTAAAATAAGTTCCAGATAACAACACTCTCAGTGTATAAAACTTGCCCCTCAAATCTTCTTTAAGGCTCCTTCCTTGATACCCCTGTCTTGGAAAAAAAGATTCTGACCATCTATCTTATCTAAGCTGCTGATAATTTTATGTACATTTATCAGGTCACTCCTCATTCCCCTTTGCTCCAAGGAAAACAAACCCTGAATAACTAATCACTCTCATACCTAAAGTCATCCAATCCAAGCAATATCCCTTTGAATCTTCTCTGCAGTCTCTCCAATGCGACAACATCTTTCTTTGTGTGGTGAGTGGAACTGCACTCAATATTCCAAGTGCCAGCTAAACAATGTTGTCTCCAAAATTTTATATTCCATTCCTTGAATTATTAGAGCAAATATGGCATGTGCCTTATTCAGTACCATGCGTCCCCACCTTCAAGGAACAATGGACTTGATCACCTGTTAATTATCATTTTTAACACTCTTTTATGTACTTCATGTACTCTACTCTGTATTTCCGAAGGTATTACTTCACACTTGTTTGTATTAAATTCCATCTGCCAATATTCCACCCAGTTTTCCTTTGGATCTATACCTTCTATAATCTGAGACACCATTTCTCACTATTCTCAACTCCACTGATTAATCATATTTCTTACATTCACATCTGTCACAAACATGGGTCCCTGTACTGATCTCTGCAACATGACGCAAGTCAGAAAAACATCCTTCCTTTACCTCCAATCATGGAAAAGAAAACAGGCTGACGGCTTTGTTCAAAAATTGGAAAAATCTAATCCAACCATTACTTCTTTATCATTAATCATTATCATTATCATTAAAATAAAGTAAATTGCTATTGACAACTTGATCATGTAATGCTTAGACACCAATAAGTGCTCACCAGAGGTCCACATAAATTTCTTCACAATGACTCAACCACAAGCACCTTTACAGCCTTGGTGTAAATAAATGGTGTCAATAAAGAATCAGACTCCAAGGATGACGAGAACGAGGGTGGGACTGCTAAAGGATAAAGAGGGCATCATGTGCCTGGAGGCGGAGGAGGTTGGGGAAGTCCTAAATGAATACTTTGCTTTGGTATTCACAAGTGGAAAGGATCTTGATCAGGGTGAGGTTGAAATAGAGCAGGCCTGTGTGCTGGACCATGTGGAGATTATGGAAGAAGAAATGCTGGATCTTCTTAAAAACATCGATTGATAAATCCCTAGGGCCGGATATGATACACCCCAGGTTGTTGTGGGAATTGAGAGAAGAGATCACTGGAGTATTAGCTATGATCTTTGAATTCTCTTTGGCTACAGGGGAAGTGCTGGAGGACTGGAGAATGGCAAATGTAGTTCCCTTGTTTAAAAAAGGTAATAGGGAGAAACCTGGGAACTATGGACCGATGAGTCTTACTTCGGTGGTCTGCAAACTACTGGAAAGGATTCTTAAGGATAGGATTTACGAACATTTGGAGAAGTACAGTCTACTCATGGATAGTCAACATGACTTTGTGAAGGGAAGATCATGCTTCAGGATCCTGACTGAGTTTTTTGAAGAGGTAACAAAAGAAATTGATGAGGGTAGGGCAGTGGATGTGGTCTACATGGACTTTAGCAAGGCATTTGATAAGGTCCTTCATGAGAGACTCATCCAGAAAGTCATGAGGCATGGGATAAGTGGAACCTTGGCTGTTTAGATAAAAAATTGGCTTGAAGGAAAAAAGCAGAGTGTAGTTGTGGAAGGAATGTATTCTGGCTGGAGGTTGGTGACTAGTGGAGTGCCATAGGGATCTGTCCTGGGACCCCTGCTATTTGTGATTTTTATAAATGACCTGGATGTAGAGGCGGAAGGATGGGTGAGTAAGTTTGCGGGTGACACGAAGATTGAAGGAGTTGTGGATGGAGCTGCAGGTTGTCGAAGGTTACAAGAGGCTGCAGAGTTGGGCAGAAAAATGGCAGATGGAGTTCAATCCGGATAAGTGTGAGGTGATTCATTTTGGAAGGACAAACCAGAAGACTGAGTACAGGATGAATGGTCAGTTACTTAAGAGTGTGGATGAACAAAGTGACCTTGGGGTTCAAGTCCATACATCCCTTAAGGTTGCTGTGCAGGTTGATAGGGTAGTTAAGAAGGCCTATTGGATGCTAGGCTTCATTAACAGGGGGATTGAGTTCCAGAGTAGAGAGATCATGTTACAACTCTACAAATCTCTGGTGAGACCTCACTTAGAGTATTGTGTTCAGTTCCGGTCACCTCATTATAGGAAGGATGTGGAAGCTATGGAGAGGGTGTAGAAAAGATTTACCAGGATGTTGTCTGGTTTGGAGAACAAGTCAAATGAAGTAAGGTTAGCAGAGCTGGGACTTTTCTCTTTGGAGCGTAGAAGAATGAGAGGGGACTTGATAGAGGTCTACAAGATTATGAGAGGCATAGATAGGGTGAATAGTCAGTACCTGTTTCCCAGGGCACCAATAGCAAACACCAGAGGGCATATGTACAAAATTAAGAGAGGGAAGTTTAGGGGAGATATCAGGGGTAAGTTTTTTTTACACAGAGGGTTGTAAGTGCCTGGAATGACTTGCCAGGGATGGTGATGGAGGCTAAAACATTAGGGGTATTTAAGAGCCTCTTGGACAGGCACATGGATGAAAGAAAAATAGAGGGTTATGAAGTAGTGTGGGTTTAGTACTTTTTTTAAGGATTATATGGGTCGGCACATCATGGAGGGCTGAAGGGCCTGTACAGTGCTGTAGTGTTCTATGATTCTATGACCAGACAGTGCCTACCTTTGGCAGTACATTCACATTAGAGTGAAGCTTGAATCAAAAAGTCCTGGTAAAACTGATACCAGTGAAGAAAACAAAATTCTAGCTTGTACACAACAGGATAATAGTGATTTGATTCTCCCAGTCCCAGGTGCCTTGATATACATCTACAAGGCAAAGTTTTAGTCCTTTCTTCAGTTCCTTGTCAATAACCTTCCTTATTCCAAAGTTGAGGAATTGAATGCTGATGATTTCATACTGAAGTCAACAAAACTAAATTTCAGCAGCAACTACTACTTTCATGTGAATTTCACACTGCTAATGAGGATGATTTCTTTTCCTCTAGTGAACCCAATTGACTGAGAAGCTGTTTTAGCTGCTATTAAAGAGAATGCACAGTATACCTTGTTCCTAATTTACACTGAATTAACATACAGAATGCGCAGAGCAAACTGCAGGAAACACACAAAGCACCAAAAGATTTTATTCAAGAGTTTTCTTGGGCTGTACATGCCAGCACAATGATACATCTAATCAAATGCTTCATACAGATCAAAATTGTTTTACTCCAAACAGTAACAAAAATGGTTAGAGTATCAGGAATCCTGTTTCTAACCTTATGGGGTACCCAATTCTTTTCCCTCCATTTAAGTAAGATGGCAAAATGGCAATGGAAGTTTGTACTTTTGGATTCTGTTTTTCACAGTTCTCCCTTCCCTTGTATCCAGTAAATATGTCTGCTTAATTCAACTCAGCAAATAGCCTAAACCTGATGGGATGCAACACACACAGTGCATTTCCTCTGGACAAAGAGAAGAAATACTTGACAAATGAAGGATTTGTTTACAATTACCGTTTTAGAAATTCTTGCTCTATGTACAACATGTGCAGTACATTCATGGTCTTCTGCTGCTGTATCCCATCCACATCAAGGTTTGATGTCTTGAATGTTCAAAGATGCTCTTCTGCACATTACTATTGTAATGCATGGTTATTTCAGTTACTGTTGCCTTCCTGTCGGCTTCTATGTGGAAATCCCAGGAGATCAGCAGATGCTGAGATACGCAAACCATCCCATTTGACACCAGCAACCACTCCACAGCCAAAGTCAATTTGGATCACATTTCTTTCCCTCTCTGATGTTCAGTCTGAACAACAAATAAACCTCTTGACCATGCTGTGATGCATTGAGTTGCTGCCACGTGATTACTTATTAGTTACTACATTGAAGATCAGGTGTACAGATGTACTTAATATAGTGGCTGCTGGGTTCATCTACTTGTATTTAAACTTGATTTTTGATATAAGGTGGTCAGTGCTGCTGTCAAAAGTAGTTGTTTTTTTATCCCCTAAGTAATTAAAATGCTTTTATCCTGGAAATAGTACAACTAATTTTCCGTGTCATTTTACTTACAAATTATTCTGAACCTTGTGTTTGGTAACAAGTTACATGTACTATATTAGGCATCTAAATTTGTTTCTTGATTATAAATTGACTATATCATTACCCTGAGATGGTAGTGATGTAATTGTCTTTTGACACATAAGAGAATGGATCTCTGGTACACTGCTCCACACATCAGAATCCCATCTCACAGGTCAATAGAGCAGGTGGCTCCCACTTAGTAAGACAGAAAAGCTGCTCTGTTTTGTAAAGCCCAGAATCCAGAATCATTTCATCTCAGATGCTCCTGAGAAAGGAGTCAAGGACCCCTTCCACCTGAGTATGAAAATTTGTGGCAATCAACATTTAATAATCCTATTACGTTCCAAGTTTTGGATCCCTCAATATATTTAGCAGGACCTTCTAAATACACATACTGGATTCCATTGTCCATACCTGGTTCAGTAACAAAGTCATTGGACATAGCAGGATATATTTGGGAAGATTCCCAAGATAGTTCTAGGGTACAAGCTTAGATGGTTGTGTTTGAGAGGATAGAAGGCATGGGGCAATTTGGTGTGGGAGAAGCGGTGCCCAATACCTGCTCAGGGAGCAGTTAGTGTTCAAAATAAACAGGAAAAGGAACCATAAGACAATAAGACAAAGCAGCAGAAGTCGGCCATTCGGCCCATTGAGTCTGCTGCGCCATTTTATCATGAGCTGATTCCTTCTCCCACTTAGTCCCACTCCCCCGCCATCTCACCATAACCTTTAATGCCCTGACTACTCAGATACCTATTAATCTCTGCCTTAAAAACACCCAATGACTTGGCCTCCACTGCCACCCGTGGCAACAAATTCCACAGATTCACCACCCTCTGGCTAAAAAAATTCTTTGCATCTCTGTTCTGAATGGGCGCCCTTCAATTGTTAAGTCATGTCCTCTCGTACCAGACTCCCCCACCATGCGAAACAACTTTGCCACATCCACTCTGTCCACGCCTTTTAACATTCGAAATGTTTTGGCTTGTTGGCTGGAGGTACCTTCCGTATTAAATCCAAGTAAAAAAAGCCTGAATTGTACCTGTAATAAAAGCATCCACATTAAGAGTGCTGTCCATTACAGAATACTATTCAGTACACTAATCACAATTGTCTCACAATAAAACAATTTGCATTTATTAAGACCTTTGACCTGAAAAGCTCTGAAGGCACTTTACAGAAGACCAATCAGACAAAAATGGCAACACTACAGATGCATTTGACAGTTTAAAAATTATTTGTCAAGGTGGTACATTTTCAGGAGAGAGAAAAATGGAGAGGATGCCAGCATTTAAAGCATAAATCTGTAAAGACACAGCAACCAATGGAAAAGATGTCTGAACAGACAAGTGACACAACAGTGGAGCTCTTGAAGGGAGATTAGTTTCCAAGTTCAAAGTTCAAAATAAATTTTATTATCAAAGTACATATATGCCACCATATTCAACACTGACTTCCATTTTCCTGTGGACATACTCAGCAAATCTATAGAATAGTAATCATAACAGAATCAATAAAATTTCAACCAGAGTGCAGAAGACAACAGACTGTTCCAATGCAAACATAAATAAGTAGCAATAAATAATGAGATAAAGAATCATTGGTTGTGGGAACATTTCAATGATGAGGTATGTGAGAGTAGTTACCCATTTTTATTCAAGAATCTGATGATTGTTGGGTCGTAACTGATCTTGAATCTGACGCTGCATGTCCTGAGGCTCTTGTATCTTCCTCCTGATGGCAGCAGTGAGAAGGGAGCATGACCTGGGTGTTGGGGATCTCTGCTGATGGATGCTACTTCCGTACAACAGCATTTCATGTAGGTGTGCTCATTGGCTGGTAGGGCTTTACCCGTGATGTACTGGGCCAAATCCACTACCTTATCGGCGAAGACTCCAGGAGGAGCAAAGCCTTGAAGTGTTTGAAGGCCAGGAACCACCATAAATCAGCAAACTTGAGAGAGTGCTGGAGGAGCAGGACATAGCACATGTTAGGATGTAGTTACACTAGGATGCGGGATAATCTGGAGCGAGAAACTTCTGCTGCAGGAAGAAATATGGCTGTGGAATCAAGCTCGGGTCAAGATACAGACACTCCAGGAGAAAATTGTGGATGCTGGAAATCCAAGCAACACACACAGAACACTGTAGGAACTCAGCAGACCAGGCAGCATTGATGGAAAAAAAAGTACAGTCGACGTTTTGGGCCAAAACCAGGAAGAGTTACAGCCCAAAACATCAACTGTACCTTTAGCTGCAGGAAAAAAGCATGAAGGAGGTGTGGGATGGGATGAAGATCATCACCGGATGTGGTGCAAAGCGGGGGGCAAACATAAGTGGAGATGTGGAGAAAGCGAACCAGCTGAACAACTTCTTCAATAGGTTCGACAGCACAATCTCACCCTCACTGCAGAACTCCACACCAGGCTTACTTCCCTCACAGGAAAATATCCACTCACAGGAGACCTGGCCCACGCCCAGGTTTACGGCTGCACAGGTGGAAGGTCAACTGAGGAAGATCTGTACCAGCAAGGCGGCTGGACCGGATGGAGTTTCCCCACGATTACTGAGGGCCTGTGCAACTGAACTGGGAGAACCACTACAGCGCATCTTCAACATGAGTCTAGATCAGAGAAGAGTACCCAGACAGTGGAAAACATCTTGTATTGTCCCGGTACCGAAGAAACCACAACCAAAGGAGTTGAATGACTTCAGACCTGTTGCCTTGACGTCGCACGTGATGAAGACCATGGAGCGGCTGATAATACAGAATCTGAGGCCACAAACCAGGCACGCCCGGGATCCGCTTCAGTTTGCGTATAAGGAGAAGGTGGGAGTGGAGGATGCTATCACGTATTTGCTGCACAAATCACTCTCTCACCTAGATGGGGTCAGTTGTGCTGTGAGGATTACATTCCTTGACTTCTCTAGTGCCTTTAACACCATCCAGCCCAAGATCTTAAAGCACAAACTAACGGAGATGGGAGTAGACTCTCACATGGTGGATTGGATAGTGGACTACTTGACAGATAGACCTCAGTATGTGCGGTTGGGAGACTGTAGGTCTGACACAGTGGTCAGCAGCACAGGAGCGCCACAGGGAACCGTACTCTCTCCGGTCCTGTTCACCCTGTACACATCTGACTTCCAATATAACTCGGAGTCCTGCCATGTGCAGAAGTTCGCTGATGACACGGCCATAGTGGGGTGTGTCAGGAATGGACAGGAGGAGGAGTATAGGAAACTGATACAGGACTTTGTGATATGGTGCAACTCAAACTACCTGCGTCTCAATGTCACCAAGACCAAGGAGATGGTGGTGGACTTTAGGAGATCTAGGCCTCATATGGAGCCAGTGATCATTAATGGAGAATGTGTGGAGCAGGTTAAGACCTACAAGTATCTGGGAGTACAGTTGGACGAGAAGCTAGACTGGACTGCCAACACAGATGCCTTGTGCAGGAAGGCACAGAGTCGACTGTACTTCCTTAGAAGGTTGGCGTCATTCAATGTCTGCAGTGAGATGCTGATGATGTTCTATAGGTCAGTTGTTGAGAGCGCCCTCTTCTTTGTGGTGGCGTGTTGGGGAGGAAGCATTAAGAAGAAGGACGCCTCACGTCTTAATAAGCTGATAAGGAAGGCGGGCTCTGTCGTGGGCAATGTACTGGAGAGTTTAACATCGGTAGCTGAGCGAAGGGCGCTGAGTAGGCTACGGTCAATTATGGAAAACCCTGAACATCCTCTACATAGCACCATCCAGAGACAGAGAAGCAGTTTCAGCGACAGGTTACTGTCGATGCAATGCTCCTCAGACAGGATGAAGAGGTCAATACTCTCCAATGCCATTAGGCTTTACAATTCAACTGCCAGGACTTAAGAACTTTTTTTTAAAGCTATTATTAATGCTTTTTGAGTTAGTGATTTAGATGCATATCATATTATTACTGAGTTAAGTATTGTATGTAATGAGTTTTTGCTACAACAAGTGTATGGGACATTGGAAAAAATGTTGAATTTCCCCATGGGGATGAATAAAGTATCTATCTATCTATCTATCTATCTATCTACAGATGTTGCCTGGCCTGCTGAGTTTCTTCAGCATTTTGTGTGTGTTTCCTGAACTCCTTAAATGGTTAGATTAGGAAGGATGAGAAGCTGGCCCTGGCAGAATTGAACTATGGAAGCTCAAGATAACAAAGGTATGGGCACTCTTTTGACACCTGTTGGTCAGAGCTGGGCACTCTGGAGAGAAAAATAGTGACAAGCAGTACTAAACAAAGCTTTTGCCATAAAGCATTTCTTCATGCACATACAGATGGAAGTAATTATACTCATTGATTGACTAATTGTTCCATGATCAAAATCACAATTAGTTTTTCTCTCAATTATTCTGTTGTGCATTCTTTCAGATAGTCCTAATTTGTTCCTTTAAGTATTGACAGATGCTTTTGCATATTTACTCACATTGTCATTATGGCTGAATGATGAAGAGTTAATGCTCTGTAACTGATTATCCTGAGAGAAAAAAAACAGTATAGTTAACTTCACTAGCAAGCTATATCTTTTGTTTAAGGAGCATCATTTCTCTTCAAAGTAGCTTTGGGTACATCACTCTCTTTACAGATTTACATTAAGCAAAATAATTGATCATCAGCACTTGAGCAATATTAAAGAAAATAGCCACAGAGGGAAAAATGGTTGAGGGGTTCTCAAATGCTTCACACATCCAGTTTTACTAAGCAAATCTTGAAGGTTTAGTTACAGTTATATCTTTAATGCCTGGCATAATTGTCTTCTCCTATGACATGCACAGGGATTTGATCCCCCTCAGCCACTCCTGAGATCTCTGCCATCACAGAGCCAGCTTTGAGCCAATTTAATTCACTCCACATGATGCAAAAAAGAAGCAGCTGAAATGACTGAATAAAAAATAGGCGGAGAGACCCAGCAACATCCTAACTGTGGCATTGAGGTGTTGTGGAAAGTCGGTCCATTATAACTATGACACTGGCATGCACCTGGCAAAGAAGAAAGTTCCCCAGTACTTTCCATTTATAAACCACAGTACAAATCCAAAGCAACACACACGTATTGCTGGAGGAACTCAGCAGGTCAGGCAGCATCTATGGAAATGAATAAACAGTCGATGTTTTAGACCAAGACCCTCCTTCAGAACTGGAAAGGAAGGGGATGACACCAGAATAAAAAGGTGGGGAGAGGGGAAGGAGGATAGCTAAAAGGTGAAAGGTGAAGCCAGGTGGGTAGGAACGGTGAAGGAAGAGGGGAGTGCAAGGGAATTTTATTTATTTATTTTATTTTATTTTTTTACGGGAAGGAGAAATCAATATTCATTAAATCAGGTTGGAGGACGGCCTCATCATGGCACAAGAGGAGGTCATGGACCGACACGTCAGATGGAGAATGAGAGTCGGAATTAAAATGTTTGGCCACCGGGAAATTCCACTACTGGCAGAGAGAGCAGAGGTACTTGATGAAGCAGTCCCCCAATTCACTACGAGTTTCAGCAATATGGAGGAGAGTACATCAGGAGCACTGTACACAACAGACAGCGCCTACAGATTAGCAGGTAAAGTGTTGGCTCAACTGGAAGGACTATTTCAAGTCAAGTCAAGTCAAGTCAACTTTTATTGTCATTTTGACCATAACTCCTGGTACAGTGCATAGTAAAAATGACACAACGTTTTTCAGGACCATAGTGTTACATGACACAGTACAAAAAACTAGACTGAACTATGTAATAAAAAAAACACAGGGAAAGCTACGCTAGACTACAGACCTACACTGGACTGCATAAAGTGCACAAAAACAGGGCAGGGAAATAATAAATAGGACAGTAGGGCAAGATGTCAGTCCAGGATTCGGGTATTGAGGAGTCTGATAGCTTGGGGGAAGAAACTGTTACATAGTCTGGTCGTGAGAGCCCGATTGCTTCGGAGCCTTTTCCCAGATGGCAGGAGGGAGAAGAGATTGTATGAGGGGTGCATGGGGTCCTTCATAATGCTGTTTCCTTTGCAGATGCAGCGTGTAGTGTCCCTGTAGCGTTTGAGGCCCTGAATGGAGATGAGGGAGGAGGTAAATGGGCAGGTGTGGCACTTCTTCCACTATCAGAGATGTGTCAGTAGCGGGAATATTGAGGGGGGGGTGGAATGAATAGACAAGGGAATCATGGAGGAAGCAATCCCTGTGGAAAGCAGAGATGGGGGGGGGGAGGTAAATTCGTGTTTGGTGGTAGGATCCCTTTGGAGATGATGGTAGTTGCAAAGAATAATGTGTCAGATGTGAAGATTCTATTGGGATCTCAACTAACTACAGCCCAATCAGTCACCTCTGATCACCACCCAAATGAAGGATGGTGTCTTGGCAGTGCTATCAAGAGGCAGGTACTCTCCAATAAGCTGTTCACCAGTGCCCAGTTTAGTTTATGTCAGAAGCATCGAGTTTCAGACCTCTTCATAGCATATGACAAATCTCATCGATCTGAATTTCAGTGCTGATATGAGAGGGACTGCCCTTGACATCAAGGCAGCTCTTTACTCAACGTGGCATCAAACAGGCTGCTTCATCTATCCACCACAAGTTTTGCAGAGGAGATGTTTTCTCAAAATTATACAATGTTTACTTTCATTTGTAGCTCCTATGAAAATGAAGTATTCCACACCTGTCTGAGCACAAGTCAAAAACGTTAAGGTAAGTCACAAAACAAGTGTCAGGGGAAAATTATCTCTGATGAGAGATTTTACGTTACCATTGCTAGGTGCCTCCATGAATGTTTGAAAAGGCATATACATACTGTTGGCTACAGAAGTAAGACAGAGTCCTCCTTGCACCTCAAAGCCTTTGGAACATAGAACACAGAACAGAACAATGAAGTACAGGCCCTTCGGCTCATAGTGCTGTGCCATCCTTTTAAACCACCCATTGATTAACATAACCCTCTCCTCCTACATAACCCTCCATTTGTTTCATCCATGTTCCTATCTGATAGTCTATTAAATGTCCTTAGTGCTTCCATTACCACCCTCACCAATGGTCACTAGTAATATAGATGCCAGTCTTCACCCTTTCAATTCCCTACACATGTAATCAGGAAACAGTGATAGGCATTGGGTACAGCAAGGCTATGAGCCTTGACAATATTCTGGCATTAATACTGAAGATTTTTGCTCCAGAACTTTCCATACCCTTGGCCAAACTGTTCCATTACAGTTACAATACTAACATCTATCCAACAAGATGGAAAATCACCCTGGTATGTTCTGTCTACAAGAAGCAGGACAAATCTAATGCAACCAATTAATTTATTATTGTAGCATATACTGAGATGCAGAACTTGGCAAACGTGAGTAGATAAAGGTGGTACAAAGGGAAAAACAGAGACAAATTTTAGCATATAGCGCTGCAGTTACTGAGAAAGTGTAATGCAGTTAGTTCGATAGTTCAATGGTTCCATTTTAATATGAGAGAATGTATACAATATACAACCTGAAATTCTTGTTCTTCACAGGCATCCACAAAAACAGGAAAGCGCTGAGGAATGAGTGACAGTAAAAACATTAGAATTCCAAAGCCTCCCTCCTCCCCCTCCCACACATAAGCAATGGAACAACGACTCCCCCGCTCCCCCATTTATTTCAGTAACAGGAGCATCAGCACCCTCCACCCACCATCCAAGCAATAGCAAAGCCCCCAAAAAGGCCATAATTTCCATTACAACAAAAGTAAATAATTCACCCAACAACCTAACATACCACAGGCTCTTTCTCTCTCCTCACTAAAGGGGGAAAGAGGTGTCACTCAGCAAGAAGGGAAACTTAAACGAATCAACTCACAATTTACAGTGTTAAAGTCTGCCACGCTGTTTTTATTTTCCAACTTCTCCTACTTACAAATCAGCAGCAAACTCTCCCCCACCAATGAGAGGGAGGGGGAGAGCAATTCTCCAAGTTCAGAGTCCACCAACAGCCGATCTGCTGTCCATGATATTCTATTTTCTCCCACAATACTTCAGTCAGCGGCACCAGCATAGAATTGGCTTATTCCCAGCCTCGGAACCATGAAGGCATGATTATCTTCTAAGCCTTGTCCTTGGAATATCGAAAAATGGCCGATCCCATAACCAGGGAACAGGGGTCCAGGGTCCCGGTCCACTGGTCGCCCCGTCTCCTGTCCCCCGTATTACGGAGTACTCCACCTCTCACCTGTTTCTCATTATTACCTGTTCTGCTGCCACTTGTGTCTCATTGTGCTCCACCTATCATCTGCCTCTCTGTTTGTTGCTCACTCTATTTCAGTCCTGTGTTTTCACCTGTTTGTTGCCAGATTGTGCCATTGAGTTTTCCTGAATCTTTCCAGTATTTGTATCTGAACTCTGTTTGTCTGTCTGTCTGTCTGTCTGAATAACAACTCTGCCTGTTTTCTGATTCTGGTTTTTGGATTTCTCTGGAACTTTTGATCTCCGCCTGAACTTTTGCGCTGACTTCGTTGCCTCTCTGGAATTGCTACTCAAGAAAAATGACAGTGCGCACAGTACTTGGTCTGTGATTAGGTCCCTGCTTTGGCATCCTAACAACTCATTCTTTTTATACAAGAGGTCCATTCAATAATCTTATAACAGTACGATACAAGCTGCCCTTGAACCCAGTGGTACATGCTCTCAAGCTTTTGTACGAACTGCCTGAAGGGAGGAGGAAGAAGAGAGAATGTTGTAAGTGAGAGGGGATCTTTGACTACGTTGTCTGCTTTTCCCAAGTAGTTGGAAATGCATTCAAGACTCAAGTTTATTAGTCATGTACATAAATATCAACAAATACAATGAAATACTTCATTTGTGATAACAACCAACACACCAAATTATGTGCTGGGGCAGCCTGAAAGCATCGGCACACATTCCAGCACCAACAGAGCATGCCCACAATGCTCAGCAGAACAACACAGAACACAATCAGCAAGAAACAACAACAACAGAAACAAGCTCTGTTCCTATTTCCCACACACACTATCCTTTAACACAGGACAGGCTCTCAGTGGACACAGATTCAGGCCTGCAGACACTGGGTTTAAACTTCCCTAGTGAACTTGGAGATTCTCCAACTTGGCTCTGGCCAAAGAGCCTTGCCTTTTCGACTTCTGATATATCCTTAGGCCTTGATTCTTGGCATCAATCCCAGGACATGTTGATTACAAAACAGCAGGCCTCTATCTTTAGTCTCACTGATTTGTGAACCCAAGGGGTCATTAGAACTTGTTTCTCATACCCTTTATAGACAGAGTATAGGGGAGGCTGGTTCCCTGGTTATAGGGACGAAAGAGCTAGTTTAATTAAGAGACCCAGAAATCAAGGCAACATTTAGTCGAATATGGCATCAAGAAAACCTGGCTAAATAGGAATTAATGGGAATCAGAGGAAAACTCTCCACCAGTTGGAATTAAACATAGGACAAAATAGGATTGTTGTGGTGGTTGAGGGTCAGTTATTTCAGCCTCAGTTCCTCAAGGTAATTCCCTAAGCAAACCATCTTCAGCTGCTTCATTAATGGTTTTCCATTAATCATAAGTCAGAAGTAGGGATGTTTGCTGATGATTACACAGTACTATCTGTTACTCCTCAGATAATGAAATTGTCCATAACCAAACATAACAAGACTTTGTCAATATCCAGGCCTAGGATAAAAGATGACTAGTAATATTCACTCCATACAAGTGGCAGGCAGTGAAGATACACTGCAAAAGAAAATGTCACCTCTGACATTTAACAGCATTGCCATTACTGAATCCTCCACTATCAAAATCTATAGGATGCTACTATTGACCTGAAATTAAAATGGAGTACCATGTACACAATGTGGCTACAAGAGAAGATCAAAGTCTAGGAATACTGCAGTGAGTTCTTACTGTCTAACTCACCAGATGCTCTGCACCATTTACAAGACTCATGTCAGAAGTGTGAAGGAGAACTTACCTCGATCAGGGCAGTTTCAATATCTCTCAAGAGGCTCAGTACCACACCAGACATAGCACTCCACTCCACCACTAATGCACAGCAACAACAGTTTATACTATCAGTGGAATGCACTGCAACAACTCAACAAGAGTTCTTAGACAGCAACTTCCAAAACCTCGAGCCATACAAGCTTGGGAATACCAGCACTTGGATGTTCCTGTCCAAACCACACATCATCCTGACTTTGAGATAGACACTTAGTGGCTACTTTATTAGGTGACATCGTTCAATGTGTATTGCAGTTAAAAAGTGCCCTTCTGCACACCACTATTGTTATGTGTAGTTATTATTATGCATAGCTTGAACCAGTCTCGCCATTCTCCTCTGGCATCTCTCATTAACGAGGCATTTTCACCCACAGAACTACTGCTTGTAGAATATTTAGGTTACGCCCACACTAGACTGGATAAATCCATAACCGAAGCTTTTTCTCTTCGTTTTGACCCTCTGTCCATACTGAAACGACGTTTTCCTCCCCCAAAAATGGAGCTTTACTAAAACGCTCTCCAAAGTGTTTAAATCTGAGAACACCTATTGGCCGGTGTAGTGTGTACGGGGTACCCGAAGCTTTTTAAAAACCTTGTCATGACATGCCGGAACAGATGGTAGCTGCAGCGCGGCATTTCATAGTTTTCTTGAATGCAACCTCCAACACCACAACAACAATGGCGGACGCCTTCAGGAGATTGTTGCTGAGCAGAATGTTACTGCAGCTTTGCAGTATGACAGAGAATTTCAAACCCCCCACACAACCTACCAATTTCAGAACAAACCACAACAAGACTGAAGCCAGAAGAGTTAGAAATGTACTCACCAAATAGTTTGACCCATAACTTACTAAATAAATAAGTATACTCACTTTACCTAGTTTTCTGTCCTTGCTTGTATGAAGGTGGTTTACCTATTTATGCAAGTACTTCTCTGACAATAGATGTGTAACAGCCTAATGTAACATTGCATGGAAGTGCAAGATAACACTGATGCAGACATGTTTTATACATTTAACAAGGTGCTTTATTAATGTATTGCTTGTACAAACATTCATTAGGTGTAATTGTCACTTCTTCCAAAATGTCAGTTTTAAGTAGTAGCTTATGTTTGGCATAGGCGTGAAAATGTTAAGGGCAAAAAAGGAAAGTTGTAAGTTTCACTTTTACTCAGGTAAAAATAAAATCACTTTTGCCCAGTAACTCGTTTTATTGCACATGTTAAATACAGCAAAATAATACAGAAAGACATTGCAAAAGTAAAGACAAACAAATGAGGTAACAGCAAATTTCACTTTTGCCCAGTAACAAGCCTTATTGCATTTAGGTGCAGCTGTCGTCTCTTTCATCGGTGAAGAGACCATGGCCGTAGGAAATGTTTCCAGGGTGACTCCTCTGTGGGAGTGGGGAAGATGTCAGTGGGGCCACCCGGGGGTCTGTGTGTCCGTATGTGTAGCTATTGTAGTGGCTGTGAGGCTGGTATTGTGGCGGTGAAAAGTACTGGGGGGCACCCATCATATTCCTCATCATTGCAAATCCCTCTGCAACACAGTTAGTCAATTTTTCAATGTTTGTTGTCAGCCGGGTCATACTATCCGTGAACTCCCTGTCGGTTGCCTCCATGCACTCCAGTATTTGTTTTTTCTTAGTTTTAAGTCCTCCTTCGCGAGATCCAACAGCTGTCCGTCGTTTGGCAATTTTCTTTTAAGTTTTTCTGTTCTGTAATTGGACAAACGCTCATTTCACGGTGAGATTCAACACCAAACATGTGGCTTGTTTTCTGTAGATGTGTCCTGCGCATGCCCAGTAGGAGGAGATTCGCCCAAATACCCATTTTAATGTGGACGGAGGTATTTTCAAAAATGCCTGGTGTGGACGTCTATCGTTTTTACGTGAGACCAGCATTTTCAAAATTATCCAGTCTAGTGTGGATGTAGCCTTATTTTGTTCTTTGCACCATTCTCTGTAAACTCTAGAGATGGCTGTGCATGAAAATCCCAAGAGACCAGCAGGTTCTGTGATACTCAAACCACTTCATCTGGCAGAAACTATCATTCCACAATCAATGTAATTTAAATCACATTTCTTCCCCATTCTGATATTTGGTCTGAGTAATAATTGAACTTCTTGACATGTCTGCATAAGACATAGGAGCAGAATTAGGCTATTCAGCCCATCCAGTCTACTATGCCATTTCATCATGGCTGCTTGTATGCATTGAGTTGCTGCCACATGATTGGCTGATTAGATATTTGTATTATTGAGTAAGTGTACAGATGTACCTACTAAAAATTGGTCACTGAGGGTATCAATGTTCATTCGCTGTTGCTAGTCAAAATCCTAGAGCTCTCTCAGTGACAACATTGTGGGTAAATGCATAACGCAAGTACTGCAGTGGCTAGGCAAGTTTGTTCACCACCACCTTCTCAAGGGCAATTAAGAATTGGCAAATAAATGCTGGCTCAGCCTACAGAACACACATACTTTACTGAATTAAAAAGTCAGGAGTGTGATGGAAGAACCTTCCACTTAACTCGCTGAGTAAAACTTCAAAAAAGAAACGAAGAAGCTGGCTACAAACCCGGAAAAAGCAGCGCAATTGATTGGCAATTTATCTACCACCATGTGCATTCATTCAGTCCACCATCTGTTCGTTTTGGCTGCAGAGTGTGCCGCATACAAAATACACTACCTCTACTCACCCAAAGTATTCCTGGAACACTTTTCAACATGCATCCTCCAGTTGTAAGGAAGCAGATGCATTTGAACAAGTCCACAAGCAGGTTCCCTTTGATGCCACGCATCATCCTGACATGGAAATGCATCACTATTTTTCATTTTTGCTCAGGTCCTGATTAAGAAGAAGGAGGTGCAAAGCAGACACAGGCAGATAAGGAATAAGTGAGGTACTTGAGTATAAAAAATGCAAGAGAACACTTACGAAAAAGAATCTGGAGGTCAAAAAAAGAAGGTATAAGAAATTTTAGAATCAATAATATCAAAAAAGGATTTAGAAATGAAAATTGGTACCACCTGAAATAGATACAGAAATTTAAGTAAAATAATCATCTTAATAGTATTAATTCTACCAATCAATGATAAGGACAATGGGGATCATTTAGTAAGCAATTGTTTAACATGATCAATTAAGAGTAAAAAGTTAACTTTAAATAGATCCTTATGCTTCTTAATAATTTTAACACCCACATAAGTAATCAGTAACCAGTCTGAATGTTGACTGTCTATAGATTGGAATTTGCATATTTAATAGGAAAAGCTCACTCTTACTAAGATTCAATTTATAACCAGAAAAACTACTAAACTACGTCAAATATATTGGGTGAATCACAAAGAGTGATTGCCAAGGCCTCCAAGGCAATCTCAAATAGTAAGGGACTTCAAGGACAGCCCTGTCTAGTACCTCAAAAAAGCCTGAAAAAGGGGGATCTCTGGTTATTGGTAAGTACAGAAGCCAAAGGTGTATGATATATCAATTTAATCCAAGATATAAACGTTGGGGTCTCCAACTCTATCAAATGCCTTCACAGCGTCAAGCGAAATAACACATTTTAGAGTTTTAGGTGAAGAGGTATATACAATATTCATTAACCTCTCAACAGTAAAATACGAGTAACAGTTTTTAATAAATCCTGTCTGGTCGTCAGAGACAATTTGTGGCAATACATTTTCCAATCAAATTGCCAATATTTTGGAAAAGATTTTGGAGTCCACATTCAACAGGATATAGGTCTATCTGATGCACGTTCAGTGGGGTCTTTATCTTTTTTAGGAATTAAAGTAATAGATGCAGAATAAGAATCCTAGGTTAAGTAAGAAATATTTACAGCAATCAAAAAAGGATGGCAGTTTGGCAATGCCGAACTTAAGATTCTATTATTGGGCAAATTAATATTCAATATTTAACATTCTGGACAGAAAATCTGGATGAAATTCAATGTCCATGATCGGTGAACCTCGAGCATGAGTCTGTACAGGGGTTCTCATTGGCTTCTATCTTAGGGGCCTCCCTTCCCTTTGCACTTACTAAACTGAATAAACAAATGACTAATCCTACAACTAAACATACAATATGAATATGGTTTCAATTTTGTAAATTTTCTGGATTGAATGGATTTATCCTATCAAGTCCTATTATATCTAATTTTTTCTTCCAACCATCCAGAATCGATCAAGTTTTTCTTTTATGGAAAACAAAGGGAATAACATTTTTTCATGACATATTCATGGATAACTGTCTCACGTCTTTTAAACAGTTGTCTAATAAATATAATTTGCCTAGATCACAATTTTTCAGATATTTACAGATTAGAAACTTTTGAATATTATTTTACCTACTTTTCCAATATCACATCAAACTGAAATTACAGAAAAAATTACAGGTTTAAACCCCTATCAGAAAAGTTTAATAGCAATTATTTATGATCTGATTACAAAAATACATCTAGGTACATCTGATAAAATTAAGAATGAATGGGAAAGAGAACTTCAGGTATTTTTACCTTTAGAGAAATGAGAGAAAATTCTCCAAGTAGTTAACACTTTTTCAATGTGTGCTAGACACGCTTTGATACAATTTAAGATGGTTCATACGGCCCATATGTCTGAAGGATAAGTTAGCTCGATTTATTGCAATATAAATCCTGTCTGTGACAGACGTAAGTCTGAGGTAGCTTCTTTGACACATATGTTCTGGTCTTGTCCTCTTTGGGAAAAATACTGGAAAGATATTTTTGATATTATTTCAGCAGTTTTGCGTATTGATTTACAACCTCATCCTATTACTTCAATTTTTGGATTACCAGTGATGGACTCTAGTCAATTATCCCCTTCAGCTTGCTGTTTAATTGTATTTGTTACATTAATAGCCAGAAGACCCATTTTATTTAAATGGAAAAATTCTAATACCCCTACTACCTTTCAACGGTTTTCCCAAACTATTACATGTTTAAACTTGGAAAAAATTTGGAGTGGCACTATCGACCCTTCGTTTAAATTTGAAGAAACTTGGAGGCCATTTATTCAACATTTACATATGATGTAAGATGACCTTCTTTGAATCCTTCTCAATAACTTTTTGTTCGTGTATAGAGGAGCAGAGTGAATGACAAATAATGATTTTAACCGATGAAACATGGCAGCCCAGCTTTTGTTTTGTTTCTATTTTGTTTTTTTTTAGTTTAGGGGGACTTTATTTTTCCTCTTGTAAAAATTTTTTTTTGAGTTTTTTTTTTCATATTTAGTTACTAAGAGCTTGGGAGGTTTAGATTACACGTGTTACTCGGAGTCTGTTTCTGTATACATTAACCGTTATTAATGTAATCCCGATCTCTTTGTATCATTATCGTTGTTATGTTCATCTACTCGAAACTCAATAAAAAAGATTGCTAAAGAAGGAAAAAAAGGTATAAGCTTGCTCTAGCAGGCAAGATGAAAGAAAATCCAAAGGCTTCTACAGAAAGATTAAGGGAAAATGCATAAAATCAGTTCTCTGGAAGATTAGAGTGGTCATCTATGAATTTAGCTGAAAAAGGTGGGGTATATCAAGTAGATTGTTTGCATTTGTGTTTGTTTGGAAGAGGGACTCAGAGTCTATAGAAGAGAGACAAAGCAGCAGTGAGGTTATAAACTGTACACAGATTACAGAGGAGGACGTGTTTGCTGTCTAGAGGCAAATTGGGGTGGATAGATCCACAGGGCCTGACAAGGTGTTCCCTCAGACTCTGTGGAAGGCAAGTGCTGAAATTGCGGGGGCACTTGCAGAGATACTTAAAATGTCCTTAGCCATGGGTGGGGTGCCGGAGGAATGAAGGAACGTTAACGCTGCTCCATTGTTTAAGAAAGGTTCTAAGAATAAGCTGGGGTATTACAGGCCATTGAGCCTGACATCAATAGTAAGTTATTGGAAGGTTTTTTAAGGGTCCAGATGTATAAACATGGAACATAGAACATAGAAATTTACAGCACATTACAGGCACTTCAGTCCACAATGTTGTGCTGACCATATAACCTGCTCTAGAGACTGCCTAGAATTTTCCTAGTGCATAGCCCTCTATTTTTCTAAGCTCCATGTACCTATCTAATAGGCTCTTAAAAGACCCTATTGTGGCTGCTTCCACCACCATCGCCAGCAGTGCATTCCACGTACTGTACCCACCACTCTCTGTGTGAAAAACTTACCCTGACATGTCCAAACACCTTAAAATGATGCCCCCTTCATGTTAACCATTTCAGCCCTGGGAAAAAGCCTCTGGCTATCCACACAGTCAATGCCTGTCATCAACTTATACACCTCTATCGGGTCACCTCTCATCCTCCTTCACTCCAAGGAGAAAAGGGCAAGTACACTCAAACTGGTCTCAGAAGGCATGCTCTGCAATCCAGGCAACATCCTTGAAAATTTCCTCTGCACTCTCTCTATAGCGTTCACATCCTTCCTGTAGCGAGGTGACCAGAACCAAACACAATACTCCAAGTGGGGTCTGACCAAGGTCTTATACAGCTGTAACATTACCTCATGGTTCTTGAACTCAATCTCACAGTTGATGAATGCCAACATACCATAAGCCTTCTTAACAACACTGTCAACCTGCACAGCAGCTTTGAGTGTCCTATCAACATGGACCTCAAAATCTCTCATGTCCTCCACACTGCAAAGAGACGTACCATTTATATTATATTCTGTCTTCAATTTTGACCTACCAAAATGAATCTCTTCACACTTTTCTGGGTTAAAGTCCATCTGCCACTTCTCAGCTTATTTCTGCATCCTATCCATGTCCCGCTGTAACCTCTGACATCCCTCCAGACTATCCACAACACCCCGAACCTTTCCGTCATTAGCAAACTTACTAACCCACCCTTCTACTTCTTCATCCAGGTCATTTATATATATTTGAATAGACAGATTAGTGATAGTCAATCTTACAGATTTTTGTATAAGTTACCAAGAAAGTTAATGAATGCAAGTCAATGGATGTTGTCTGCATGGACTTTATCAAGGCCTTTGACAACGTCCCACATGGGAGGTTGCTCAAGAAGGTTCTGTCACTTGGTATTAAATATGAGGTAGTAAATTAAATTAGCTGGAAAAGCCAGGTCATGATAATAGATGCTTACCTCACTGACTGGAGGCTTTTGACTAGTGTTGCAGGGATCAGTGCTGAGTCTATTGGTGTTTGCTATCTTTATCAATGATCTAGATGATAATATAGTAAACTGGATCGACAAATTTTCAGTGATTTCAAGATTGAGGGAATACTGGACAGTGATGAAAGTAATCAAAGCTTGCAGTGGGATCTGGACCAGATGGAAAAATGGGCTGAGAAATAGCAGAAGGTGGGAGTTGACAGATGGGAGATGCTGCACTTTGGGTGAACAAATGATGGTAGGACATACACGGTGAGCATTAAGGCACTGAGGAGTGCAGTAGAACAGAGGGATCTGGGAATACAGATCCACAATTCCTTGAAAGTGGTGTTACAGGTTCATAAAGAAAGCACTTTGGAATTCACAAATCAAAGTACTGAGTGCAGGAGTTATACTGAAGTTGTATAAGATATTGGTGAGACCCAATTTGAATATTGTATGGAGTTTTTGCCACCTACCTACAAGAAAGATGTTAATAACATTGAAAAAGTACAGAGAAAATTTACATGGATGTTGCCAGAACTTAAGGACTGAGTTATAGGGAAGGGTTGAATTGGTTAGGATTTTATTCTCTGGAACAAAGGAGAATGAACAGAGATTTGATACAGGTGTACAAAACTGTGATGGGTATAGATAGGATAAATGCAAGCACGTTTTTGATATTGGGGTTTGGTAAGACTAGAATTAGAGGATATCGGTTAAGGGTGAAATGTAAAATGTTTAAAGGGAGCATGAGGGGAATCTTCACTCAGAGGGAGGTGAGAAAGTGGAATGAGTTGTCAGCAGAAGTGGTGGCTACAATTTCTATTTCAATATTTAAGAGAAGTTTGGATGAGCACATGGATGGAATGATAATGGAGAGCTACGGTTTGGATGCAGATCAATGGAATTAGACAGATTAACAGTTCAGTATGGACCAGAAGGGCCAAAGGGCCTGTTTCTGTGACCAAACCTTCTATGACTCCATGACTCTATATCCTAGAACTCGCAACTTTTGCAGCTTTTTGTGAGTCCTTTCATTAGAAAGATTTCAGCACTTCATGAAGACTCTGCAGCATCTTTTCAGGGGTTATGAGGAATGGGTAATAAACACTGGCCCATCTAGTGATGCTGGAATTCCATAGCTTGATCAAAACAAAGACCGAGGAGATGATTTTATAATTGCAGACCATAATATAAGGTGGCAACAGTGGTGAAGAAGTGTTGCTGGAGGTCCAATTAATCAAGCAGCATTGCAAACAAAATCCCAACTCCTAGGTAGCCAGCAATGGCCTGCGGCATTATATGAGGGCTATAAATAATTCTTCCTGGTGTCTCAGCAAAAAATTTATCACCACCATCAAAAAACATGTCACCAAAGCAGCAGTGGCCAAAGTGCAGCATAAGTAGCCCACTGATTTTACAGTGCAATAGATGACTGAATGATGTAGAGTGCAGTGAATAAACTCTTATACCAGCACCATCTTTTCCTGATGAATGATGGTGCTGGAGAAGAGGGAGCTACTGGTTCAGAGGTGAAAGGAAGAACTGCATGTTCACTTTGTTCCAATCTAAAAATGGCTTAGAAGTGGCCCAAGTCAATGCCTACAGCAAATTTCATGAAGGGGCGTGTGCTTAAAAGATGTTTTAATTGTAGAAGTGCCCATTAGTGAACAAAATACCAGTTCTGAAACAGACCGAATTAAAGGAAAAAAAAATCAATCTTCTATCTCAGGAAAATTAGCATACAAGTTCATCGATGCAAGAGCATATTACAAGTGTAAACGAGTTTATTGGATGTTAGCAACCCATCCTTTCAGCATTGCATAGATGTCGGATCATGGTTCAAAATTCAAATACATTTATTATCAAAGTACATACATGTCCCCATTTTCTGCCCTGAGATTCATTTTATTGTGGGCATTCACTGTAAATAAAAGAAACACAATAGAATCAATGAAAACCCACACAGAACAAGATGCAAAAATGACCAATATGCAAAAGACAACAATCTGTATCGATACAAAAAGAAAAAAACAAACAAAATATTAATAAACAAACAAACAAATAAATAAATAAATAGATAAATAGATAAGCAAGCAAGCAATAATATCAAGAACATGAGGTGAAGAGTTCTTGAAAGTGAGTTCATAGATTACGGGAACTGTTCATTGTTGGCGTGAGTAAGTTGAGTGAAGTTATCCGCTCCAGTTTAAGAGTCTGTTGGTTGTCCTTAACCAGGTGGTGTGGGTCCTGAGGCTTCTGTACCTTCTTCTTGATGGCAACAGTGAGAAGAGAACATGGCCTGGATGGAGGGGTTCCTTCATGATGGATGCTGTCTTCCTGCAACACCACTCCTTGTAGATGTGCTCGATGGCTGTATCTGTGATAAACTGGGCTGGATCCATTACTTTTTGTAGGCTTTTCCATTGAAGGGCATTGATGTTTCTATACCAGGCCATGATGCATCCATCCAGTATATTCTCCACCATGCATCCATAGAAGATTATCGAAGTTTTAGATGACATGACAAATCTTCGAAGTTTCTAAGAAAGTAGAAGGTGCTGCCATGCCTTCTTTGTAATGGCACGTATGTGCTGGATCCAGGACAGTTCTTCTGAAATGATAACACAGATGAATTTAAAGTTGCTGAATTTGAAATACTTATTAGGTCACTAAAGCCTTCTACCTACATGTCCAGGTTCCTTGTCTGAAATAAACATTAATCTCCTCAACAACATAATCTGCTGCCTCTTTCATCCTTCATTTAATGTATAAAAGGTATCTTGCTGCCATTCTATAAAACATTGCTGAAGCATTAATTGAAGCACTGTGTACTATAAAGCATCTGCCCTACCACATTGTTTTACTAGTTTTCTTCCCTCTACACTCTCGGATCTGATGCAACATCTCAACCCAAAATGTTAACTGTACCAACGCCTCCACAGATGCTGCACAAACAGCAGTTTGCTTTCTGCACCAGATTCTAACATCCACACTTTCCAGTGTCATCATATACAGCTCAAATCTCTCTATCCAAAGAAGAATGGACTCACCCGGAAGAGCATAAAATATAGGGATGAATGGACAAATTGAACAAGCAGCTTGAAAGAAGTCTAGCTCACAGTAGTTTCAACCAAAAACAATTAGGGGAAAAAAATCTAAACTTTGTAAACTTCTGACTAATGGCAAAAGTCTACAGTATTATTACCCCCTAAAGAATAAACTTCCTCACAATTTATTATTCCTCAGTGGGTTATTAAATATTTTCTATAAACCACGTGGCATTACATTTAGGATCAGCACAATTTGATAATTATGAGGGGATTTTGAAGTGTTATTTGAGTTTACCAGGAAATCATTAAGTGGGTATAAAATCCTTACATATTATGCCATTACACTTCATGATGGAGAAAAGTGAAGGTGTCAACTTCTTCAGAATTTTTAATGCACTTTTTGGAAACACCACAGCTGATGGTTGGAAGACATTAGTCTGAATTCTTTAATTGGAAAATTAAGAAGTTTTTAATGAGATCTTAAAAGATATTATCAGGTAAATTTTGCTTTGACTCAGACTGTAATATTGTTGTGTTGCCTTTATTATTGGTAGTTTTCAATGTCATCACAGGAATGTAATATAAGAAATGAAAATATAGCATCTGTTTCAGTGCAAAGTTGAGTGGAGGTAAATACTGCAGAAGTTTTATTTCAATATTCATGGTTTATAAAATTTCCCCTTCCTGTTTGAATAAATTATATTTTCTATATCAAATGTTCTTTTCATAACTTACCTAATAAGCTGATATCTTTACCTACTGCACAGTTCTAATCTAGTTGTAGGTTTAGAAAACAAACATGACATGTTCTATGATTCTATAGGTGCAGGTCAGTGGGACTAGGCAGAAAAATGGTTCAGTACAGCCAAAAAGGGCCAAAAGGCCTGTTTCTGTGCTGTAGTGGTCTATGGTTCTATGGTTCTATGACAAGCAGGCATATACCCTTACTTTATAACTTTGGGACTACACAAAATTTTAGCAGCAATATAATACCTTTGTATAGCTCTGTCTTCACTGTCAAATATGAAATACAGGATTCAATTTATATACAGCAAGCTCCTATTAACAGAAACATCTGGCCAGATGATATTTTTAGTAATATTAAAGAGATAAATATTGCCAAATATGCTGGCATAACTCCCTTGCTCCTCTACAAAGTAGTTCCATGTCTATGAAAGTCCATCAGTGAGATCAGAATGCATTTTGGTTTCATGTTACATTGAACAGATTGAACAACTGAAAATGCTGCACTTGCTCAGTGGTGGCACTGGTGTATCATACTAGATCCTGTGTTCAAATATCTAGAGCCAGATTTAAGCCCACAATTTAACTTTGTCCATTATTTTAATTCATCAATTTTTAATGTCACTGTTAGAATAGCAGAGAAAAGATCTTCACGCAAATGGATTAAAAATTTATGGAGAAATATTCACATAGTGCAAACAAATTTAAAGCCAATTGTAAATCATAAACATGAGAAAATCTGCAGATGCTGGAAATCCAAAGCAACACACACAAAAAAAAAGCTTGTGAAACTCAGCAGATCAGGCAGCATCTATAGAAAAGAGAAAACAATCAGCATCTCAGGCTGAGACCCTTCATTAGCCAATTGTTCCAGATATTCCTTCCTAGATTAATAAGATATGGAACACAGATCTGCACATTAAAGTTCTGGAATTTAGAATTTGCAATCACAGCAAGTCCTTCAGGTAATCTCAGAGGCATGACAACGTCATCAGATTTCTGCTCATCATTAACAAAGGTGTCCTTGTCTACTGAATGACAAACATATTACTATTTTGCATATACCAATGAACAACAAAATTTCAATGATAAAATGGCTTTCCTTTGGGGATATGAATCTATCTTCTGTGCTAGTGCGGAAGGGTTATTCTAGGTTTTCCCATGAACACATTTGAAAGTCATTGACATAAATCATTGTCTTGTAAAACGGGTAAAAGGGTTTGTTTCAGGGCCAGTTTGGAAACAATATGGAGGTGACAGCGTGCATTTGAAGTACTTTCTGCGCAGAACTATGTCATGCTGAACAAACATCATTGCCAACTGCATGCTTTGTTTTGCAGCTGGTGAAAGTATTTGCTGATTTATGGTTTTACCGAACCATGTTATCCATGCTGTGGAAGTGAAAACTGAGAATACATCATCTGATATAATAGAAACTATCCACCAAATTGCAAATATATTCTAACTCAGCAGCTTGCATATTATTCCAATATTGTGGAGTTGGTTTGGCTGACTGACAGACGTTGACTCAGTTGGCAGAATCCCCAGAAAGAATAGATTTGCATTTTCTACAAAGGAGTATGATAACTTTGAAATCTATCTTAAATTTATGTAGATTATTGGAAGCATATATACCATTTGAGCATTATTTCTGTATGATAAATACCAAGTACCGTAATTAATCCCAAACTGTGAGTCTGTAGCACATACACAGAGGAATGAAAACATATTATTGTCTTCACTTTCCAAAATCAAATTTAAATCAGATAAGCTACAACATGAGCTCATTTTGTCATAAATGAACAGGCAATATCGATGGAATGGGATTGTTCAGTCAATTGACAGCAAAGTGCAAAAAGGAAGTTAAAATACGCCAACATAATCCAAAGTACCAGTTACTCATTTATTTGCACAAATGAAAGCGCAGAGAACTATATTTAATAGAAATTGTCTGGGTTATCTTCAAACAGGCTGTAAATTTGATTCAAATTGGAAGGACGTTTGGTTGCTATAGATTGTATTTTCTGAGGAACTGGTCTGATAGCAAAGCCCTATGCTTTAATTTCATTTTACTGTGGAAATAGAATAATTTGAAAGAGGTTTTCACAGCTCTTCCTTCAAATGCAGACCTGTTTTATAATTCAAGTAACATTAAAGGTGAGACCATTGAATAGGATTTAAAGCAAATAAAAATAGTTGGATATAGATAGTTCGATGTCAAGATCCCTAGTGCTCTTTTTGTAAACATTACAAATGAAAAGTTGTATCCAATTTCATTTATGAAATGGAATTGTACTGGGTGGTGCTCACTGGAGGTTTAGGATGTTGGTTTCTGTGCAGTACCAAACCAGGCATTTGTATCCATTGAAAGCATTGTGAGGCCTACACAGGCTCCCTGCTGCTCAAGTACGGGACTAATGCTCAACCATGCTATCCCCACTCCACTCAACTCTTGGCTGAACAATTGAAAGGCATTGGTAATGACTTACAGGTGTGATGCTAGTGGATATTGCAAGAGGACATACTGTGTTTAGTGTTTGTGGAGACATTATCAGAACTTCTCAATGAGGGGTGTGTGAGACAGGAGGTTATAATTTTAATCAATTAAAGTTTTAGCACTGAAGGGCTAAATGCATACACAATTCCACTTACCAGCATTTTTAGCTCTGGGTCCAGAAACATGAAGTATCTTCCTATGTGATGAGAGCTTCTGTCTCCAACTTTAAATCTGGAAAATTCAAGTTTCCACACCTCGCACCACTCTGGGAATTAATTCAAATCCAAACCCCTGGTTATTTTCTTTTCTGCTAAAGGACCGAGTCTTTCCTGTTTATCTAGTCTGATCATTTGATACACTTCAAACAATAGAGAACATAGGCAGCAGAGAGATTTTAGGGAGAATTCCAGGAAGTGTGGGGGTTGTCAGCAGGAAATAAAATTGCCAGTGTTTGATCAATGGATGGTTGGTATGGAGGAGAGCAGTGAACTCAGAAGCAACCACCACTCTCTTTGTGCCTTTCAGGTTGTAAAAGATCCATGGAAGTGTTTCCAACCTCCACTGAGGTCACCGCTCAGTTTTAGTTGTTTTTTTTTCCTGGTTTTGGGGTTCATTGGGATGGTTTTCGATACAAAGAAGGTAGTTGAGGGTCGGGTTAGGGAATTAGAGACAGAGGTGTGGGAATTACAGGAATTAGAGGACAGGCTGGAGTCTTAAGTCTCTGCTTCACATTTGAATGACAGCGATGGGGACATGCAACATCCGTGGATTGGGCCATGATGTGGGGCTGGATGTTGGGGCAACAAACTCCCATCGATGAAGGCTGGTGACTTCCGCAGGGTCAATGAGTTCCAAAGTCAGAGTTCCATGCAGAGAGAAGGAATGAGGCCCACTAATCCCCTGGGTTCACAAATCGGCGAGACCTGAGTTCGAGGTGAGTCTGGAGTCTGCGGACTGGTGTTCAGTGGTTGGAGGATAATGTGGTCGATGACAAGGATTGAGAGTGAGGATTGAATCGAGAGTTTGGAAGTCGAGGCCCATTGGTTGGAGCCATAGGTCTGCAAATATCTGCAAATCCACTAGTGTGGTCTACATATCTGAATCCGAATCCAGGTCCGACCCGGAGGCAGAGACTGAGGAAGAATTGGGGTTAGAGGACTGAGTGTGTGCATGGGTGGGAGGGAGGAATGTGGTTTGCTTTGCTTGTTTTGTTTTGTGTGTTGTGTGTTTTCTGTCAAGCATTGTGGGCATACTACGCTGGCATCAGGTCATGTGCTGACACCTGCACACTCATGGTGGTGTTGCTTGGTAACACGAACAATGTATATCACTGTATGTACGATGTACTTGTGATGAATAAATGTGAGTCTTGAATCTTCAGTCTCATAACCTGTCTTAGAAGAGAGAAGGGTTGGGAGATTTTCTTGTGTTGCTTAGGAGGGCATAAATTTGAGCGACAGGGGCTGGAGCAGTGGAGAGGTTAATGAGGTTAGTAGTACTGTAGCCAATGCAAGCAAATTGAGTGGTTAAGCTAGACAAGAGTGCAGCAAATGGAGAATAAAGACCATTGGTTTAAATGGCATTTATTTCAAAACAAGAGGTTTAACAGGTAAGGCAGATGAATTCAGGGGATTGATTAGCTCTGGGAACTGGGATATCATAGATGTAGCAGAAACTTAGCGCAGAATACAAGTGCTACAGACATGACTGAGGTGCAAGTAAGAGAACAGGGGTAGTCATCCTCCGGATGAAAGAGCAAAAGAATAGCCATTAGCGTGGATTTTCTTGATCGATCATCCAGTGAGGAAATCTCACACAAAATGCTGGAGGAACTCAGCAGGCCAGACAGCATCAATAGACTAGAGTTAACAGTCAATGTTTCGGGCCAAGACCCTTCATCAGTCCTGAAACATCAACTGTATTCTTTCCATACATGCTGCCTGGCCTACTGAGTTCCTGAAGCATTTTGTGTGTGTTGCTTGGATTTCCAGCATCTGCTGATGTTCTCATCCAGTGAGGGCATATAGGTAGAACTGAGAAAGTGGATGGTCACTCTAATGGAGGTGTATTATATCACCTCAGTAGTCTGCTGGAATTGGAGGACCAAATATGTAGACAGAATAAAGTATCTATCTATCTATCTATCTAGATTACTGTTTATAATGCTTAAGATATTAGTGTTTCAAATTCCTTAATGTTGACTGGGCCAGTCATTGTGTAAAAAGGCTTGGATGAAACGGAGTTTGTGAATTGTGTCCAAGAAAGGGTTGTTTATCAAGTTATAGAGAACTACTAGAGAAGGTGCAATAATAAACCTCATCTTGGAAACTGAGGTAGGACAAGGGGTGGAAGTGTCAGTCTCAAGGATTTTGGGGATTAGCGTTATCTGTCACATGTACATTGAAACATACAGTGAAATGTTTCCTTTGCGTCAATGTCCAACAAGTTACAAGGATGTGCTGGGGGCAGCCCACGAGTATTGCCATGCTTCTGGCACCAACATACCATGCACATGAACCCTAGCCCATACTTCCTTGGAATGTGGGAGAAAACTGGAACACCTGGAGGAAGCCCGTGCAGTCATGGGGAGAATGTACAACCTCCTTAATGACAGCAGCAGGAATTGAACCCAGATCTTCCAATCACTAGTGCTAACATCTATGCTACCATGCTGCCCTCTTGGTGAGCACTTTAGGTACAGTGACCATAATTCTATTGGTTTAAAATAGTTATGGAGAAGGATATGACTGATCCTTAAGTTAAAGTCCTGAACCATGGCAGAACAAAGTATGGAGCCATTAGGTGAGATCTTGCAATGGTTGATTAGATGAAATTCTTTATGGGGATAGGAGCATCTGTCAAGCAGGAGGCCTTTAAAAGTGTGATGGCAAATTTTCAGGTCCTATTAGGCTGAAATGCAAGGCTGGTAGGCTTCTGAACCCTGCTTGATGAGAGATATTGAGATTCTGGTTAAGAAATAAGGGAGCTGTATGTTAGGGATCATTCCGGAGTTATGAAATTATGGCTAGCTAATTAGGGATTAATTAAAATGAGGATCAGTCTTCAGGAAATAAAAAATAAAAAAATAGAGTGAAAAATCTAACTTCCATCTGATACTTTGTGACTTGTGAAATCAATCATTGGGTGTTTGACATTCTGATTCTATTCCATTGGAACTACATAGGGGAAGACAATAGATGATTATTGCTGCTTATTACCACATTATCTCTTAAGACAGTTCAAGGCAGATCTGTTTTATCACTTAACCTTCTGATTAGTTGTATATTCATCCTTCAACACTCTAACAAACGGAATATATTTTGGGTGTATGGATCTTGTATTCATTGGCTTTTGGAACAAACAGGAAAATTTGATAATCAGAGAGGTTCTGGTTGTTTGGATGTGCTGCCATGTGATTCTGTAAATTTACCTGACTATACTCAAAATGTTAAAGTTAAGAGAGTGATTGTAGAGATTTGAAATGTGGTTAGTTGTTTATTGGTATAAAACTTCTTGTCAGGAGAGTGAGATTCTCTTGGAATTTTCTGGACTCTCTCTCCTGGATGTTCGCTGTGTGAATAAAGATTTTTATATTTCCCTGATACAGCTTCCACATGGCTCAGTTTTAGTCAGTCACAGCAGCATACACTGTGCATAAACAATTGGGACCAAATGAATCTCTTGATGGCTGCATAAAGTATAGAAGTGCACTTAAGAGAGAAGTTAAAGAGAACAAAAAGAGGGTTTGGCAGGCAAGGTGAGGCAAAGTATCAAGAGATTCTTTATCTTCAAAGTTCCAATGTTGTTTATTCTCATATGCACAAATCCATGTAAGCACCAGCTCAAACAAGAAACACACTTGCAGCAACGTTGTAGGCTATACAGTGTCACAGAGGCAGCACTAACAAGGAAAACATAAATTATACATAATCTTTTACACGAAAAAACACAATCAGATTGAAAAAAAATCTCTGTTGCAGTGCAAAGTGATCAAGGTTGTCAGTGTTGTACTGAGGTAGCGATGAGAGTTTTGTGAGTTAGTTCATGAACTGAACAGTTTCTATTCCTGAACCTGGTTGTGTGGGGACTTCAGGCTTCTGTAGCTTCTGCCTAATGGTCACTGCAAGGAGATGACATGGCTGAATGGTGAAAATCTTTTGCATTCCATAGCTATATTATGAGTATTATGGCGGCTAGGGAGAGAATATGAACCATCTCTGCGTGGAACCAAAGGCAAACATTGAGATTTTTAATGAATATTGCTCTTCTCTTTTTACTGTGGAGAAAACGGTGGAAGATAAGAAAATGGGTGAAATGAGATGTGTTGTGTTGGACCACATATAAATGAACAGGGAAGAAGTACTAAAGGCCTGAAAGGGCACTAAGGTGGATCATTCCCAGGACCTGACCTCGTGTATTCTTGGACCTTGTGTGAAGTAGAGATTAAATTGTGAAGGTCCCTGCAGAGATTTTTTTGCTTCATCTTTGGCCACAGATGAGATTCTGGATGACTGGAGAATGGTTAGTAATGTACCATGTTTAAAAATGATAACAAAAGCAAGCCAGGAAACTATTGACCAATGAGTCTGACATTGTTGGTGGGTATATTTCTGGAGGGGATTCTGAAAGACAGATCTACCAACATCTGGAGAGACAGGATCAGTTATCATAGCTTTGTGTGTGCAAAGTTATGTCTGACAAAATCTCTTACAGTTCTGCGACCAGACATTGTCCTTGTGTCTGAGTCTACCAAGCAAGTGGTGCTGCTGGAGCTGACAGTCCCATGGGAACACACACGAGGAAATCTGCAGATGTTGGAAATTCAAACAACACACACAAAATGCTGGTGGAACAAAGCAGGCCAGGCAGCATCTATATGGAGAAGCGCTGTCGACGTTTCGGGCCGAGACCCTTCGTCAGGACCAGTCCCATGGGAAGATCACTTGGAAGAGGCCTTTGAAAGGAAGCTCTCCAAGTACGCAGGACTGGTCAGCAACTTTCAGCAGACTGGATGGAGAGCGAGGTGTCTCCCAGTGGAGGCCGGATGTAGGGGATTCGCAGCCTGTTCCTTAGCCAGAGCCTACAACAATTTGGGCATCAAGGGAGAGAGGAAGAGGAGAGCCATCCGCTGTACCAACAATGCGGCAGAGAGGGCCTCAAGATGGCTGTGGCTCAGAAGAGGGGAGCCATGGACCCATAATTAGCTGGCCATCTGAACACAAGCTGGGATCTGATCAGCCCTGGCTGGGTCACCTGGAGAAGGGTGTATGATGATGAAAGACCTGAAACACCCGATGATTCCAGGAACATCACTGAAGACGTGTCCAGAGGCATCAGTAGATGTATGTACACAGCGAGGAAGTAACAAAAAGGATAAATGATGGTAGGGCAGTGGATGCTGTCTCTATGGACTTTAGCAAGACCTTGACAAGGTCTCTCATGGCAGGCTGCTCCGGAAGGTTTAATCATGTGGACCAGAGTGAGATAACAGACTGGATTCATAATTGGTGCAGTGATAAAAACAGAAGGTGATGATTGAAGTTTGTTTCTTGGACTAGAGGCCTGACACAACAGTCAGTGCTGAGTCCTTTGTTGCCTAAAATTTGTTCAAATGATTTGACTGTGAAATTACAAGGCATGGTTACTAACTTCTCAGACGGTAGTATAAGAGGTGAAGTTGTAGATAATGTTTCAACTAAAAACTAGAAGGCATTGGTTTAAGTCGAGAGGTGAAATTAGTTTATTATTGTCATACTGTCCACACAGTACAATTCATTACAACAGTGCATTGAGGCAGTGAAAGTGTAATGCAGGCAGACAAAAGAGTGCAAGGTCATAATGAGGTAGATTGTGAGGTCGAATTCATGTTATGGTTCTAAAGGACCATTGAATAGCTTTACAACACTGGGACAGAAACTGTCCTTGAGCCTGGTGGTCTAGGACAGCTGGGGGCTTTGATTATGCAGGCTGCTTTACTGAGGCAGTAACAAGTATAGACAGAGTCCATGCGGAAGGGCTGTTTCCGTGATGTGCTGAGCTGTGTCCAAAACTCTCTACAGCCTCTTGTGGTCAAGGGCAGAGCAGTTGCCGTATCAAGCTGTGATGAATTCAAAGAGGATGCTCTCTATGATGCATCAATAAAGCTGGTGAGGGGTCAAAGGAATCATGCCAAATCGCTTTGAGGAAGTGCAGGCACTGAAGAGCATTCTTGGCTGTCGAAGAAAAAAAGGTTTTGGCTGATGTCCCTTCCTTGGAACCTAAAGCTCTCAGCCTTCTTGACTTCAACACTGCTGATGTAAACAGGAGCATGTATACCGCACTCCCACCCTCCTGAAATAAATGGCCAGCTCATTCATTTTGCTAACATTAGTGAAATTTTAATTTCATGACACCATGTCACTAGGCTGTCATTTTTCTTCCTGAATTTAGACTCATCATTCATTAACATATGACTACTTCAGTGTTGCTTTTCAAACCTGTAGATGATATTAGAGCATGTCCGGACAAACAGTCATGAGTGCGTGGGGAGAATCATGCTGGCACCACACATGACTTACTGCAGTCAGGAGCAGAGCTTTCACAGTTACAGCCAGACATTTGTGCCTCAGTCTAAGGCAGTGCATGATGGATGTGCCTCAAGGAGTTGATGAGAAGCTGGCCTCCAATGCCTTGCTAAAAAGCCGTACAAGCATTCCCACAAGGATGGAACTTCTCATGTAGCTTTACAGAACACATAAGCTAACATGTATGCTCACATATACCAAGCATCTTATTGCATGCTCTTTATATTTTCTATGTGAACTGCTCCACTTGGTCTTCAGGAACAGAACTCAGAAGTGAGCACACCTACCATGTATGGCTGCAGTCACTTGTAGCTATTGACTCACCATGGGCACTACTATATGACTTGATGGTAATGTTCAGTAGGTTAGACAAAAATAGTAACTGCACTCATATTTTATTCTGTAACACAACAAATAGAACCATGTGATCTGTAAATTGTAAAACACTATCTTGTTGTACTGGGCTAAGGCTATTTCTCAGAATGTTTAGCAAGGAAACCTAACATTTTGTCATTCTAATTAATATAATTACCATTCATAACTTAGATAGTATAGGAATTATTTCCTTTGGTGAAGAAATTTATGTACGAAGGGACGTGACATTCAAATAATGAATGGCAGTTACATATTTGGGGGAATTTTTCCATATACCATAGGTAGGCATTGTTTGGAACTATCTACTAAAAGACTGTGGACACTAACATAATTTGAACTTCCAAGGTAGGTATGGATAAACGTTTATTAAAGCTTGAGGAGTCAAATGGCCTGTTCCCAATCTTTCTTTGTTCTGACATTCTTGAACAATATTTAAAAAATACAAGCAATTGAAATGTGAACATTGTCTTTTTTTAGAATTTTGCTACAGACTATTTATAAATAATAATGAAAATTGATTGACTAATACCGTAGCTACCATAATAATGCCAACTCCTCATGAGCCAAATTAATTACAAGAAAAATGTTTTTCTTGTCTGCTTGCAGAAGGAGATAAAGTGTCCTCACTGAATGTAGCATTATCATGGATAATTACTTATGTACCTCTGATTCTTAAGAGGATTCCCTGACAAGGTTTTGCAGTCATTGATATTGGTCTTTGGAACAATTGCTTCATTAGTAACATCATCACTGAGTTCAATCTCCTTATTGAACACTCTTCAAGCTTCTTCTGACTTATGTAGAGTGGAAGGTCTGAAGAAGGTGGAAAAGACAGCATGGTGGTATTTTTATGTTTGTTCTACCATGTTACAAATTTGATTATTCATAACTCTCATTCTATTTAGGTGCAGTAGGATTCCTCCACTTCTCACAGACAAATAACAAACTCATAAATTCAGGATTACTGGCAATTAAGGTAGCAAATAGAAACTGAATGATCACTGCAAAGAACTCGGATCTTCCATTAGAAGTCCCGTAAAATAGACCTGTAGGAAGAATAAACATGATTCATTGTGAATTATAAACATTTAGTTTGAACACTTATTTTAGATTCATTTATAATTCTACATATGGTGATTGTCCATTGTGTCCGATGATGACAGGAGACCTGTACTGGAGAGTTTTTAAAGTGGAATAGCTGTTGTACTGGGGCAATTCCACTGTCTTGACCTCAGAAGTCCAGGTTCAGTGGAATGAACAAATGTCACAAGCTGCGGTCTTCCTGGTTGTCGTGGATGACCACGACGTCTTCTGTGCCTAGTCACACTCTTCACTCTCCACAGAGCTTTGCAGTACTGCCTTCCTGGCCATTGGATCTTAGTGAAGGTCTCATCTACTGACCTTGCATGATAGGACAAGCATGTCCCTATCGTACTGGGATATGAGACCGCCGGCTACCCTCATCTGGTTTAGCCTGCCTGCCGAAGCAGTGTACCGGGGCTATGGCCGCTGTCACATGTAAACAGCTATTTAGAGCCACAGTTGAGAGCTGAGTGCCCAGTGGGGATCAAAGGTGAATAAGCTGCCCTGGAATGGACACAACGGGCCCTTTCACCAGAGGTGCTGCCCCTCCCTGAACACCCCATTCACCCAATGCTACATAAATATACACATAATTCCACTGAGAGATTTGTGTCTTCAAATTATAATGAGAATTTGAAATAAATTGAATGAAAGCCATGAAATAAATTTGACTCTTTCAAAGCTAGCTGATTAGCAGTATAAAGAGTAGTAAACTTCGATAGATGGACAGTGGAAGGCATTCTGACTGGCTGACACATGGCTTCCTATAGGAACTCCAGTGCATAGGAATGCAAGAGACCACAGAGAGTGGTGAACTCAGCCAACTGCATCATTGGTACAGCTCTCCCCATCATCAAGGACATTTACAAAAGATATTGTCTCAGGAAGACAATATCCAACATTAAGAATTTTTATCACATGACCATGCCCTCTTTTTGCTGCTGCTATCAGTCAGAGGTAGAGGAATTTTAACCTCAAGGTTCAACCACAGACAAGAGAAAATCCGCAGATGCTAGAAATCCAAGCAACGCATACAAAGTTCTGGAGGAACTCAGCAGTCCAGGTAGCATCCATGGAAAAGAGTACAGTGACGTTTCGGGCCAGGACTAGGCCTGAAATGTTGACTGTACACTTTTTCCATAGATGCTGCCTGGCCTGCTGAGTTCCTCCAGCAATTTGAGTGTGTTCCTTAAGGTTCAACAACAGCTTCTTTCCCACTTCCATCAGGTTCTTGAACTGACTTGGTAAAACCTAAGACTATATTTTTTCTCCCTCTCTCTCAACTTGCATAACAAATAAACAGCAAATTGAGTGTAAATTACATATAATCTATGTTAATTTAAGTTCATATTAATTTATGTTTGTCATGTTTGCAAACTGCTGCAAAAAGCCAATTTTCACAGCAATTATGCCTATGACAATAAACTTCAACTTGAACTAGAACTTGAACTGATTTGATAAGAGTGTTCTATATTTTACTGAGAGATGTGCTGGGAACCATTGTGCATCAACCATTAAAACTAGAATCATATAAGCTTACACACATATCTTTCTGTGCTACATTTCAATAATATGAACAAAACTGAAATACTGAAATCTAATCTATTCTAATTTACAACAGCTAAGATTAGAGGACATTGGGATGCCTGCCTGCTCATTCTGTCTGGGTCTATCTGATCTACAACCTGAAAATTACGAAGACTTTCCATTTTAGCACGTTCCATCACTAAGCCACATTTAATATCTTGGTGACTGAAACATTTTTTTCTTGCACTTAAACTGAATTCTGGGGACATTGAGCACAATAAAGTTACCTGGCTGGAGCACATAGTTTGTGTAAGTTAATGAGACAAGAATGACAGCCAATATTTTAATGTTTCTGTAACTACACCACAGATCTTGACGAAATGTTCATGTAATTACTACAGTGTGATGTCAGAGTCCTGAAGCTCAATTATGCACTTTAAAAATAAACAACAGAGTTTCGAGGACTCACTTATCACCATTGTAACAGGAAGTTGAACATTGACCAATGGTATGGGCTGTACAGTGCGCAGGATATCTTTTGGAGAGATTGATTGGAAATGATGGATGCCAGCTTTCATCTTTGCTCTCTCCCCCTCTCCAAACCACTCCATCAACAGGTCTCCTGTCTTCTTCATCCTAAACTAAACTTCATTCCCTTTTTTTCAACTGTCTCTCCTCTTTAACTCACTATCGCCTCCATCCTCTGATACTCTTTGCTCTCTTACTTTCAGGAATCAATTTTCTCAAACCTTTGATCCCCAGTTTTCTCCCTGCCAATCCTTTGTTCAGCTCATACAACCTGTTCCTTCTCCTGTTCATGTGCCCTTCCTCCTTGAATCTACAATCGCCTCTCCCACCAGAATTCCCAGTTGAATTCCTACCTTCCTTTCAGTTCCATGTTGTGCCCACTTCGCACAGGAATGTGCCCATTCCAAACCTCAGATAAGTTTCTCTATTCAGGAACAGTCTCCAGAAATGGAAATATATGACTTTACAATTCTATCCATATATAACAGTAATATTATACATACTATTCTAAAACTCCAAGGAATGTCTGCTTCTAACATTAATTACAAAAGGGCCAAAGAAATATTAGCCACCCACAGCGCCAATCTGCTAAGCAAATTTGCTGACGACACTACACTGAGTGGCCTAATCACAAATAATAATGGAGCAGCCTACAGAAGAGAGGTCATCACCCTGACACAGCGGTGTCAAGAAAACAACCTCTCCCTCAACGTCGCAAAAACGATGGAGCTGGTTTTGGACTACAAGAGGAATGGAGACAGGCTAGCTCCTATTGACATCAATGCATCTGGGATTGAGAGGGTGAACAGCTTTAAGTTCCTCAGCATACACATCACCAAGGATCTCAAATGGTCTGTACATACCAGCTGTGTGGTGAAAAAGGCACTGCAGCACCTCTTTCACCTCAGACTGTTGAACAAGTTTGGTATGGCCCCCCAAATCCTAAGAAGTTTCATTAGGGGCACAATTGAGAGCATCCTTACTGGCTGCATCACTGCCGGGTATAAGAACTGTACTTCCCTCAATCGCAGGATTCTGCAGAGAGGTGCAGACAGCCCAGCACGTCTGTAGATGTGAACTTCCCACTACTCAGGACATTTACAAACGTACAAAGGCAGGTGTGTAAAAAGGTCTGAGGGATTATTGGGGACTCGAGTCACCCCAAACACAAACTGTTCCAGCTGAAACCATCCAGAAAACTGTACCGCAGCATAAAAGCCAGGACTAACAGGCTCTGGGACAGCTTCTTCCACCAGGCCATCAGACAGCTTAATTCATGCTGACGTAACTGTATTTCTATGTTGTATTGACTATCCTGTTGTACATAATATTTATTATAAATTGCATATTGTACATTTAAACGGAGACATTAAGTAAAGATTTTTACTCCTCATGTATATAAAGGATGTAAGTAATAAAGTGAAATGAATTAAATTGTCAACTGAAGGGGACAATCAGGACTGAGACAAGCGAACGGCGACCGATATACAGAAACACCAACGACCGTGTACTGAGAATGTGTCATCAACTTGTAATGAACCATCTGCAAGCTAACAGCGCAAACTTGGCGAGCTCCACAACATCGAAATCTATTAATATTGTTGGTCTATTTTATATTCTTTCTGTAATCTGTCATTACTATAAATATCATCAAGAAATTGATGACAATTTCTTTTAAAGGCATCAGAAATTTGAGTTTTACTGACAGACAGTCTTGAGTCATTGAGCTGATCTAATTTTAAGCTTCCAAGTGGTGCAAGTACAGTGAACTCTGACTTACAGAACGGAAGGACTGTAAACAAGGTGGAAGGAAATATCAGGCCATTTCTTGAGGCAAAGTCACAAAAATACAGTGAAAAAATTAGAACACTGCAAAAACAACAAACTCAAAGAGATTTAATCAGCTAATATATAGAGAATAAATATAGATATAACCATAGATTACTGAGACCTTTACGTACCTTACAATTAAAACATCACCTCGTCAAAATGAAGAAGAATTACTAATTTTCCTTTTTGTTGGTTGATATTCTCAAGGAGACCTTTTGTTATTTGAAACATAATATGTGATTTGTTTTCAGAAATCTTGGTTTTACCTATTTCACATCCCCTCTTAGTTTCCAGAAACTAGGCAGCAGTTGCATTTATTTTGAGCTGCATACCAAATCCTTTACTTTTATGGAGCAAAATGAAAGAACTACTTCGGAAAGTGACTACCAAAGATTAATAGATTAAAAATGCAAATGGTTCATAATAATTTAGTTCTGCATTTCAAGTTACTTTTTCACCTTTTGATGCCATTGTTGATTATAAGCCAGAATTATGTATTAGCATATGAAGAGGAAACATTAACATTACATTATCTATGCCATTTAACACCGGTATCAATCCATTAAAATTGTAGACAAAGTAATGCAATATATCTTATAGCACTAAACATTCATATGCTAATATGATAGTTATTTTAGAACATTAATTTTAACAGCTTTTATACCACTGATTGATTTAAAATCATGATCTGTCTTATTTAGTAGAACATTTTAGTTTTTTTTGTGTTCTTAGTCATTCATATCCGGATTTTTACACAATGCTTGACATAATAACATCCACTGACTCATATCTACTGAGAAGAAAGATAAATAAGGAAAATATGCCAGAAAAGTCACCAAAGCAGAAAGAGAGATGTAGTTGAAGGACAAGAAAGCATCATTCTTATTTACAGAATGCATATCATGAGGAAAGCTTGCAATTTTGAAGTCTTACGTGACCTTCACCCAAAGTGCTGTAATTATCTTTGTGATAAATTGTCACTGCTGTAAGTTGAGGGAATAGGTGAAAAGGAAAGAAAAACAGGCCATCAGAAATGCAGGGATTTCTGAAAAAACTCAGATATCTCATCACCTACCACACAAACACCTAATCTATCTTCAGCCCACCATCCATTTCATTGACAACTCCACTCATTACTTTTTTTCATGTGTTTCTCCAATTCTCTGTTCAATCTCTCTTGTTCCTACTTTGTGAGGTACGGAAACATGATCCATTGAGTTGAGTTGTCATAGTGCTGCTTATTTACCAATCCAACTGCTCTGGATCTCCTGTTCTACTCTGTATTATCTCTATAGCCTTATCCCATGTCATTCCACAACCTCTAAACCAGGAGTTAACTTCACTGGCTGCCAACAGCATTTTATTCTCCTCTACCTTTCCCATTTAGACTCTACACCTCTCCATCCTTGTAGTTCTGCCACAACCATGCTCAATTCATTACATACAATCAGGCTACTTGGCTCAAAAGTTGACAGAATAGTTGACCCCTAGGGAACATCCATTTGCGGAAGAGATCAACATCACTTAATTGATAAATGCTTTGAAAATAGCTTAGCAAACATCAAAAATATTCCCAAAGTACTTTTCCAAAACAAAGTAAAACCTATGTTTTGTCATTTTTTGCTAAAATAGAAAATATTGGTAAATGACGAACGTTATTACAATGGTGTTCATTCATACATGTTTAAATTAAGCATCGATCTCTCTCACTCACTACCTGCTACCTCAGAACAGCATTATCAATGATTGTCAGATAGTCCACAGTTGTGTTGCCTACAGTACATTAACAGGTGTTGGTTATTCATGCACTGGGATCTCTCTTCCTGTTTTTTGGGCTATCCACTCAATACAGCTTGGGTGTGCTGATGAAGGACTGCAGATTTTTCTAAATGAATAAATAACCTTCCTCATTTATTCTTATCACCTAAAATAATCAGTAGAGATATGTTAGTGAATGAGTGGGATGAGGAAATTTGGAAAGTGCAAATGTCTTGAGTTGAAGCAGGTTCTATATGGGAATGTAAATGTGTGAACTTTAGTAATTATATATAAAGGAAAAATAACTAGTGAATGCAACATTAATTAGACAAGGTTTTTGAGCCTAATTGCCTTAGTTCCAATAATGTCTCATGGTCTTTCCATTGCCTTTACTTTCTTGATATTAATAGCCAGCTTCTCGCTGCAAAGTGTATTTCAGTACTCCATGTTATTGACGTCAATCTCTCTTTAATAAACACAAAATGCTGGCAGAACTCAGCAGGCCAGACAGCATCTATAGGAGGAGGTAGTGACGACCTCCACCCATAGATGCTGTCTGGCCTGCTGAGTTCTGCCAGCATTTTGTGTTTTTTTAATTTATTTCCAGCATCTGCAGATTCACTCGTGTTCTCTTTAATAAACACCTATGTCCACACATAAATCTATGTATACTTTTGAATTTCCTTTTCATTTCAAATACCTTATCCTCTCCTGCATTTCCAGGTCAAGATAATCTTCTTTCTTGTCTGGATCCCTACTTCATATGATGCTGCATTTACCTGTGTGTCCACCTCAACTTGCTATTTAAAGCTGGCACACCAAGCCAGGGAACACACACAAAACACTGGAGGAACTCAGCAAGCCAGGCAGCATCTATGGAAAAGAGTACAGTCAATGGTTTGGTCCAAGACCCTTCATCAGGACTGGAAGAAAAGATGAGAAGTTAAAGCAAGAAGTGGGGGGAGAGGAGGAAGTAGTACAAGGTGATAGCTAATAGGTGAAAATGGGAGGGGGTGAGGGGTGATTTAAAGAGCTGGGAAGTTGATTAGTGATAGGGATAAAGGGCTGGAGAAGGGGGAATCTGATAGGGGAGGGTAGAAGATTGTGGAAGAAAGGGAAAGGGAGGAGCATCAAAGGGAGGTGATGGGTAGGTGAGGAAATAGCACCAGAACAGGGAATTATTTCTGAACAATCTCAGTCACAGAATAGCTATTAGATCTTGGTTGTACAACTTTCCAATATCCGTTCAGCATTTCTTGCATTTGGCATTTAATTATTCCTTTCCTTTGTCACACACTTTAAACTGTGGCCTTGGTGATTCAATAACGTCACTTTTACAAGTAAACAGTGTCTGCAGTGCAATGGGTTGAAGCAAATGATACACTTGAACAATAATAGGTGAACTTCAGTAATTACTTCTAAAGGAGGAAAATTAATGAGTCCGCTAGTTGCTGGTGTTTATCAGTAAAAAAGGGACAAGTTTTTGAGGCCTAATGATCTTTAAATTCAAAATACTCCTCTGGTCCTTTACTACATAATTGCTTGTCCCTTCACTTACATTTACTTATGCTGTTTCTCTGGATACGGTATGCATCTGAGTATTGCTGTAACTGATAACAGTCTCCACACCAAGAGCTTAACTCTTATTTTTAATTTATCAAGTCGCTGGGTTCTGAATGGTTTTTGAGGCTTACTATTCTGAAAATACACAGCCTTCCCATGAGCCTCAGTGTCCATTGTCAGCCAACAGATGCACCTTGTTTATTTTATATAAGTTTTAACTTTAGTTTGAAAGGAACTGAAAGAGCTATGATTGTCTTTGTGTACTGGATGAAGGACAACATCTGTGAAGAGTCAGTCCACTGTAAACTGGGCACCTTGTCACAACCCAAAAATCAGGTTAAGAACAAACAACTTCACCTTGAGATCGGACTGGGAATTTCTAGTGAGAGTGACGAGAATGATTAGGTGGCATAATATGAAGGAAGTAGCAGAAACTAGTTTGACAGGTGGATGGAAAGACAAGTAACAGGTCTGAGGATGGGGCAGTTAGAGTCATCGTGTCAGAGAAAAGTACAGCACAGAAAAGGCCCTTCAGCCCATCTAGTCTGTGCTGCACCATTTAAGCAGCCTACTCCCATGACCTGAACCAAGACCATAGCCCTACATACCCCTACCATCCATGTCCCTATCCAAACTGCTCTTAAACATTGAAGCTGAGCTCGCATGCACCTGCTGCGCTGGCAGCTCATTCCACACTCTTATGACCCTCAGAGTGAAGAAGCTTCTCCTCATACTTCCTCTAAAATTTTCACCTTACACTCTTAACCCATGACCTCCAGTTGTAGTCCCACCCATCCTCAGTGGAAAAAGCCTGCTTGCATTTACCCTATCTTGTACAGTTGGTGTAGAAGTAGATGTGGCGTATAGAGAGACTGTGAGGAAGGATAGGTAGCTGGTAGGGCAGATTTACAGTTAGCGGGTTGGGTTGAAGTATGCTTATTTTAATGTGCGAAGTACAAAGAACAAGGGTGATCAATTTACTGCACGGGTCAGTACGTGCAACTACAACGTTGTGGCCATCACAGACTTCGCAGTCCCAAGGGCAAGAGTGGCTGCTGAAAGTTCCAGGGTTTAGATGTTTCAAAAGGTTATGGGGGAGTTCTAAAAGAAGTGGGGGCATGGCATTGGTAATCAGGGATAGTATCATAGCAGCATAAAAGGGAGGACATTATGGAGGAATTGTCTCCTGAGTCAGTGTTGGTGGAGGTCAGAAAAAGCAGGGGAGTAATCACTCCATTTGAAGTATTCTGTAGGCCCCCAGTAGCAACAGAGACACTATGGAACAGATCAGGAGGCAGATTTTAAGACAATTAACAGAGTTTTGTCATGAAGAACTTCAGATTCCCAAATAGTGTTTGGCACATCCTTAGCACAAAAGGGACAGAATTTGCTAAGTAAGTCCAGGAAAAATTCCTGAAACAGTATGTAGACAGACCAACTGGAGGTGAGGCCATACTGGAATTGGAATGAGGCATTGAACCAAACTAGACGTCAGATTTCTTGGTGGGGGAGCATTTCGGACACAGTGACCACAACTTCTTAACCATTACCATAGTCTTGGACAAGGATAAGTGCCGATGGTACAGGACAGTATATAACTGGGGGAGAGGCAAATCTTGATGCTATTAGGCAGGAAGCTGGGAGCATAAACTGGGAACAGAAGGACTCAGGCAAATGCACAATGGAACTCTGGATATTGTTTAGGGAGCACTTGCATGGGGTTTCAGATAGGTTTGGCCCATTGAGGCAGGGAAAAGTTAGTATGATGGAGGAACCGTGGCTGACAAGAGATGTGGAACACCTTGCAAAGGGGAAGAAGGAAGCTTGCTTAAAATTTGAAAAAAGCGAAGATCAGACTGGGCTCCAGAGAGTTACAAGGTAGCCAGAAAGGGCCTGAAGAATGGACTTAGGAGAGCTAGTAGGGAGCATGAGAAGGCCTTAGAGAGTCGGATTATGGAAAAATCCAAGGCATTCTATACGTACATAAAGAATAGGAGGAAGACTAAACTGAGGATAAGACCGATCAGGGATAGGTGAACACAACCAGCAGTGATGAATCATATGCAGGAAAGGGCTTTTCTGGTATTTAGCTTGTGAGTAGCATTGTCACGGTGCATATTGTGCACTGCTGAATTTTCCAGGGGCCGGCAGTCATCCAAATGCTCCTTCGTTTGCCCTGCACCCTCATATTAATGGACCTAAACAAGCACCATGCTGATGTTTCTATTTCTTTCTAACGGAACAAGAAAAGCAGAGGAAAACCACAGACAACTGTACAGAGAATGTAAACAACTGGATAAATAAAAGTGTGATGTGCATGCACAGCCACTAGAATTTATTTAAGCTGAATCAAGAACATCTAACTTTATTCAGAGAAGTATGCTGCCATTTTGCATCAACATCCAGCAAAGTGCATTAGATGATTTATATTTTCACAGCATGTATTTATGCAGAAATATATAAGTTGGACAAATTGATTTTTGTGCAGGAAGTGCTACTGTAGTGAGCCTGATGTGATGGCAAGTGATTAGCAAATAATACTGCAGATGTTCCAAAAGACATGCATTCCTCCCATCATCTCTTAGTCCTGAGTAAATCCTTTCTGTATGACAGTAATTGAAGTTGGAGTTAAAAATAAATGTGTAGCTGAAAAAAGGCACGAGGTAGAGCAGCAGTACTTTTTTTATTGTACACTACCTATGCTGTTTAATGTTACAAATAATTATAGATAACATTTTCACTGCACGAGAAAGTTGTCGACCTTGATACTGTTTTCTTTCTTGTGCACCCCACTCTAATTTTCTTACACATCTTCTGCCCTACTGTAATCATACCTTCACCACCACCTCTCATACACAGCCTCCTGACCCAGTTTGAAGAACAATATTGCTCTTTACACTGTCAGCTTAAATATACCCTTGGCAGATAATTTCAAAGTTCAAAAAGTCATCAGCTATGTTCAACCATGTTTGAAATTTGTGGTCAGGGAGTAAGATAATGCTGAGGTTAAATTTTTATATGGTTAAATTATGCAATGAGGTAAAAAGTCATCTCCAATGTATGATAAAGTTTTACTTCACAAGGGATTTGCAGTGTAGAGGTACAGTCAGAGAGAGATGCTGCTTCGCAGTTTTAGAGAGCAAGGTTCAATCCTAACCTCGGGTACTCTGTGTGTGGGGTATGTTTGTTCCTCTTGAACACTGTGTGGATTTCCTCTGGATATGCCCCATTCCTCCGACATGCCAAAGGCATGCTGTCGGTTAGTATAATTGGTTCGTTGAAATTGGCTGCTGTTGTAAATAGGTGCTAAGAGATTCAGGGTGAAGTTGATGGGCAGATGAGGGAGAATTGGTTGCAAGTACATAATCGGGGGAATGGGATTGTCCTGAGAGCTGATATATTTGATGGGCAGCCTGATCCCTGAAAGGGGGTGGTGAGTTGCGGTCCTTGAGGTGTAAGTTTCAAAGTGAGGTTGGTGTGTGGATTGGAGGGCAGCTTCCAGGTGATGTGCCTATGATTTGGCTGCCCTTGTCCTCCTACTTGGAAAACATTGTAGGTTTGGGGGATGCTGTCTAAGGAATCCTGGTGAGAGCCTGCAATGCCTCCTGCAGGTGGGATAAACTGCTGCTACGATACGTCAGTGGTGAAGTGAATGAATAATTCTCGGGGTACCTACCAAATGGAACATTATTCCTTGTACGGCATTACGTGATATTGAAGCTAAACTCATGCAAGCAAGTAGACACTCCTGATTGAGCTATCCAGATAGCTGTCTAGGAGGTGAGTCACCCACCTCAGGATTCCTAGTCTTGACCTATTCTTATAGTCTATATATGGCTGCTCTACTTCTAGCTCTGGTCAATGGTAACCACCCCAAGAAATTGAGGGGGTAATACTCAGTAACAGCAATGCTGTTGAATGCCAGAAGGTGATGTTGTGATTTTCTTTTGTTGTACATCTTATAGCTTGGACTTGTGTGGCAGAACTATTACTTGCCACCTATCAGCCCAGTCCTGGATATTGACCAAGTCTTGGTGTATTTGGTTGTGGACTGCTTCATCATCTGAAGAGTTGTGAATGGTGCTGAACACTGCACAATCATCTGCAGCCATCCTTACCTTTGATCTTGTGGCTGAAGGGAGGTCATTGATGAAGCAGCTGAAGATAACTGGCCTAGGGCACTACCTAGCAGAGATGTTCTGTAGCTGAAATGATTGACTTCCAACTGGTGTAGAGACACACGAGAAAATAAATGAGTTACAGCAAGCGGAAGTAGCAAAACACGTATCATTTCAAGTCTGCTGAGAATGGACCCATTAGTTTTAAACACATCATTTCCTTATTTAGGGATGTTTCAGTAACTTTAATTACTGCCTAACTTCTTTCTACTGGGTGTAAATGTTTCACTCTATCATGATCATTTGTCCCTGCAGATAGTGATTTAAATGCATTTCATTTTAATATATTCCCTTTGAAAGTTTACTCAACTTAAATCCCAAAATAGTTTCTCAATTCCCTCATTGTTCACAACTTTACGGCTCAGTCTGCAATTTAGGATTAAATCAAAAATCCACTCTCCAATTGTGAGCAAAGTTTGGGCCACACATTCAAGAACACATACAGTGAACAAAGCACCTCAGGAAATTATCATCTCTTACCACCTTTTGCAGGGTTAAAATATAAATTATAGCTGCTCTGCCAAATCATGAAAGTTATTTTTTGTTCTTGACAGTTCAATCTTTACCCCAGGTGCTCTCTGTGTGGAATTTACCTCAGGTGCTGACTTTCTGCCACTTTCCAGGAAGGTGATATTCATCATTAAGGACCCCCACCAACTGGGCCATGTGCTATTCTCAATACTATCCTCAGGCAGGAGGTGCAGGAGCCTGAAAACCTACACGTCATAATTCAAGAACAGATTCTTCTACACTGCCATCAGGTTCTTGAACCAAACTGAAAAACTGTAACACTACCCTAGAGACTATATTTTATTCTCTCACTAAAGTCATTATGTTTAATTTATTTTTTTGCATCCTCTAAGCATAATTTATGTTAATTTAAGTCTATGTTAACGTGTGTTTGCCCTGTTGTAATGTACTGTTCTGCTGCTGCAAAGACTAATATTATGCACTGGGTATGCAGTATCTGACTGACAATAAGCTAAAACTTGACTTGTTATGAGGTTATTTGTCTATTCTAAATTGTGAATAGGATGGAATTAATCTACACATGAGAGAGAACGGGCTATAAAGAATGGGTTTGCTCTAAGAGCTGATGTAGTTTTGATAGGCCAAATGGCGTCATATTATGCTGCAAAAATGCAAATCATGAAAAGTGTAAGGTTTTCCTAAACTTTGTTAATCAAACAGGCGAGAGTGATCTATTTCCATTTAACTTTCTGCACACAGTGTACAATGCCAAAGAGAAACAGTGCAGATTTGCCGGTAAACTCCAAATAGAAATGGCCGAGTGCCACCAGCTTTTGACACCCCACTACCCCGGAGCTGAATCACTCTGAGATTACTCTCAACTCCGGGCTCCACTCACTCACAGGTTAAATGGTTATTTTAGACCAACCCAGAGTAATAAGAAGAAAAAGTCAATTGGTTTATTATAGTCTCATGTACTGAGATGCAGTGCAAAACTTGCCTTGCATAACATCTGCACAGATCAATTAATTTCAACAGTGCATTGAAGTCTTTTTCTTTGTGGCCCCTATCTCCCAGTACAGCATAGACCATCGATGACCTCCTGTCTCCACCATCCTCTGTTCTAAGCCAGCTACTCAAGGGTGGACCAGGAGTGTTCCCACCTTCTCAACGTTTCCCCTCCCTGTGTTACTTGAATGCCCCTTTTCCGTCTTTCCTTGGAGATTCCATTTTAGTGAAGTTGTTGGTTGGCTTCCTCAAGATGTGGCCAATCCACCTCCATTTCTGTTTGCATATTTGTATCTCTAGTGCACTAAAGTAGTACCAAGTAAAACAATAACATTATGCCCCATACAGTGTTACAGAACAGAGAACGTGCAGCGCAGGAGGGCAGTATGGTGTAAGGTCACAATGAAGTTGTAAGGTTGAGTATCTGTCTTATCGTATTAGGGAACCATTCAATAGTCTCTAAACTATGAGATAGAAATTGCTCCGAGCTTGCTTATCCCTGCTTTCAGTCTTTTGTACTAAGTTATTCTATGTATATGTTTTTTTCATGGAAGACATTAACAAAATGTTTTACTCTTTTATATCTCAAATGCAATATATATAGTGGGATTGTGAAATATAGTGTTATTAAAACTTGCTTCTATTCACTCATGCTTGAATGTTTTCCAGGGCTTGTTCCACATAATCATGGATTGCTTTATTATGTGACCAGTTGGAACAGAACATTGTACAATCATCAACAAATGTCCTCTTCACGGAGAGAAAATTGTTGTTGATAAAAGCTGGCTGGGCCCCCGAAAACTCCTGCAACTGTGCTGGGAAATAGGATTAGTACAAATTGATAGGTACATGAAGACTGGCACAGATTAAGTGGGCCGAATGGCCAGTTTACATGCTGTACAACTCTAACAGGAAACCTGCGATGCCTTCCCTTGCCCATGTTGTGGCAAGAGCCTTTTGGCAGATCCCAGTCACTTCTGGTGTACCATCATACCATTTTAAGAGGTACTCCTGGCATTAAGTCATCCCAGCTGGTGCTTATCAATCATGAAATTGGACCCCTTGCTGAGGTGACAATGCAACTAAAGAAGCTGGCACCAGTAATTTAATAATAAGCAGGCACCACAAAATTGGTGTAATACCTGCTCCAGAACAAGCAGGAGGTCACTAATTGCACCAGATACTTCCAAGAACTATTTCACGGCATGAGCCGACTTGTCTTCACTTAATCATCGATTCAGCATCCCATCACCATCCCATATTTATTTGCTATTCCTTTGACAGCAGGAGTGGCATTGCTATGCTGAAACAATCTCAGTCAAAGACCTCTCCAATGTTCAACCCATAATTTTATACGCATAATGTAGAGGTGAAGTTTGTACCAGTGATTGTTGAACTGTTTTTTTTCTGTGTGAAAGAGCATCCTTTGTAAGTAAATTGAATGTTAACTTGAATGGTACCAGATAAAATGAATTATTCACCTGAAGCAGACTGGACAATGCAGTGAATTACACATAGCCAGCCCTGATGCATAATACCTGTCTATTGAATTTAGTTCTGCCTCATGCTGTTACCATTCCCAAACCCAGTATGAAACATGAATTTTCAGTTTCAAGAGCTACTGGGTTATTTTTTTGGGAATTGCTTTTTGATATGATTATTAAAAATGTCTGTGGATAAATGTAAAAGAAATTTCATTGCAATCTGCTGTACATGACAATAACTATTCTAAATCTGAATCTAAAACCATAAAATCACCCTCCGCCTCCCCCATTTTATCCCACACATCTCTCTATCCATTATTAAACATGATGTAGTTGCAAATAATTGAAAGTAAAACATATCGAAGTGCGTGATATGGATGCCTCAGTCTCTATTCGACGTTTTATGTTCCATTAGCAGAAGTATGCCTTTTCTCCTTTATGATTTGAAGCTATTTGCTGCTTATTATCTGAAAAATGGGTACTGTCACCAGGTGTGAAGACCAGTACATCTTTCCTCTCATATCTCACACTTACAAACTGTAATGCTGAAATTCATAAGGACTGAAATTAAAATAAAGAACAGATGGCTGAGGCTGTTTTTTTTTGATCAGACAAGAGCACCGCTGAACAGATTTTGATCTTCCGCATGATTGCTGGGCAAAGCCACAAAGGACAGAATTACATCACAATCACAGCCTCATCGTACCCCATGTCAAAGAAACAGCAGCATTTGTATAGAAATTTCAACATTCTGACTGCCTTTGAACATCCAGCTCTAATCACTTTCAGAATCAGCAGCCTAAATCAACAGGAAAAAAAAAGCCTTTTGAGAACTTTCTCAGACTGGCTGCTGTTCTACATCTGTGGCTACGCTGCTGGAGAGGTGCCTCTTGGTACCAGGAAAACATGATGCATTAAATGAAACCGATATTAGAAATGCTAATAGCAACAGTGGCATTCACAACCACAACTTAAAAGACACTAGATGCAATCTATCAAAACAATCAAATCATATCAAATTTATCAAATTGCTAAATTGTTAAGGAATTACAAAAAAATAATGTTGATATTTTGGAAAATTTGAGAATCCTTACAGAAAAAGAACACAGCTCTGCAACAAGCAAGATAAGATAAATTAGTCTTTAAACATGACTTTAAGAAATAAGGAGAAATTATTTTAAGTACACGAGAGGATATTTTATGAATTTTTTGAGATCCTACTTAACATATCTTTACTTCCCAACTCATTGCTTTCTACGGGAATCGCTCCCATCTCAATTCCCTTGTCCATTCATCCTGCCCCACTAATCTCCTTCCTGGCACTTACCTCTGCAAACGGCCAAAGTGCTGCACCTCCTCCCTCTCCTCTGTTCATAGCACCAAACAGTACTTCTAGATGAGGCAACACTTCATCTACAAATCTGCTGGGGTCACCTATTGTGTCCAATGTTCCTGATGTGGCCTCCACTATATTGGTGAGACCTATCAGAAATTGGGGGACCACTTCTTCGAACACCTCCACTTCATTCGCCAAAAGCAGAACTTCCAAGTGGCCAATCATTTTAAGACAAATAAGCACTTTCAGGCTTCCTGCCGCGTAGAGTATCTACTATAACCAATGTTTCATGACAAACTCTGTCACCTTCTTCAGGGACGATGCCTGGGCATGTCTAGTCCAGTGGTATTTATACCCCCTTAGTCTGTCCCTCCTAATTGGTTTGCCCTCATCAAATCAGGTTTCCATTCTCCCATCTTGTTTACAATCAAATCCCAGTTCTTAGCTAGAGTGAGACCTTCACCTTTGTTTACCTCTGGTTTTATTTCAATGAGTTCCTCTACCAGGAAATCCCAAAAGCCATTAGCATGGCACAGTGGTTTTGCGCCATCAAAGTCAATGCTATGACCATTGTGAATACAGTGTTCTGTTACCACCAATTTCTCTGGGTAACCCAAATGGATACACCTCCTGTGCTCCTTGATGCGAGTTTCCACCATGTGTCCCGTCGGGCTGATATATGCTACTCTGCATTCACAGGGAATCCTGTAAACGCCAGCTGACCTGAGTCCCAGGTCATCTTTGACCCACATAAGCTGTGACTTGAGCTTCCTTATGGATTTATGATGATATGAATCCTGCAGTTCTTCAGAAGTCCACAAATTTGATTGTCAGGATGACCTCTGATTTACTAAAGAAAACCAGATTGCTAGCAGACATATACAAGACACTTCTGCCTTAGGTGCTGGTACCACCAAGACTTTACTGGCTCCCTAAAATACACAAGGAAGTTTCCTCCTGAGACCTATCATCAATGGGATTGATTCACTGACTTAACACCTCACTAATCATTTAACAACCATCTGAACAGTGTACATCCAAACATTCAATTTATGATGGAGATGGAGAAGAATGGTCACCTCCCGTTCCTGGACATCCTAAATACAACGGAAATCAGATGGTAGCCTCGGACATGGTACCTATCAGAAACGAACTCACACGGACTTATATCTCAACAACAACAGCCATCATCATGCCTCCCAAAGAAGTGCAGTTCTTTTTACTTTGATTCACTGTGCTAAAACTATTTTGGACCCAGTGAGTCTCCCTGTGGAAATAAGATGATTACGCAGGATGCTCCTACAGAATGGCAACTATCTGAAGGAAATCAATTGGGCCCTTAAAAAGTCTGACAGAAAAACCAGGGAACCTAACAACAAGGAGGAACCCAACACTACCACCTGTCTTCCCAATACTTCTATGGTTCCTGGAAGGATCTCCAGAATCCTGAATAAATACTGGATTAATACCATCCACAAACCTGTAAGGAAGAGCAAGTCACTGCTTATGTGTGTCAAAGATGACCTGAGTCTCAGGTCAGCTGGTGTTTACAGGATTCTTTGTGAATGCAGAGTAGCGTGTATCGACCAGACGGGACACATGGTGGAAGCTCATATCAAGGAGCATAGGAGGCATATCTGTTTGGGTTAACCAGGAGAAACTGGAGATAGAAGAACACTGCATTCACAATGGCCATAGTATTGACTTTGATGGAACAAAAGTACTTCTGCTGCACCAATGACTTTTGGGACTGTCTGGTAAAGGGAACCATTAAAACAAAACTAGCGGAAAATAATTTTAACAAAATTGAAGGTCTCGCTCTAAGTAAAAAATGGAATTCAATTGTAAACAAGGTGGGAGAGTGGAAACCTGATTGGATGAGGACTAGCCAATCAGGAAGGATAGACCAGGGAATGTAAACACCACTGGACTAGACATGCCCAGACATCATCCTTGAAGAATGTAGCAGAGTTTGTCATCGAATCCTGTACCCGGCTAGAAGCCCAAGGAGAGTTTATTTGTTATATACGCCAAATAGAACTAGATCATTTTAATCCAAATTCCTATGCCCGTCCCAACATATCAGTCCATGGCCTTCTCTCTTCCAAAATGAGGCCACTCTCAGGGTGGAGGAGCAACATCTTATGTTCCATCTGGGTGGTCTCCAACCTGATGGCATGAAAATCGATTTCTACTTCTGGTCAGAACAAAATTCTTCACCTCCCCTCTTCCTCTGATGCAACTCTGGCCTTTTACCTCTTCTCACCTACCTATTATCTCCCCTCCTCCATTTTATTTTATGCTCCACTCCTATCATATTCCTTCTTCTTCTTCTTCTTCTTCTTCTTCTTCTTCTTCTTCTTCTTCTTCTTCTTCTTCTTCTTCTTCTTCTTCTTCAGCCTTTTACCCTTCCTATCCTTCATCTATCACCTTCTAGCTATCCTCCCTTCCCCACCCACCACATTTTTATTCTGGCATCTCCCCCTTCTTTCTCATTCCTAAAGAAGAGTGTCGGCCCAAAAGGTTGAGTCCTTATTAATTTCTTTTGATGCTACCAGACCTGGTGAGTTCCTCCAGCATTTTGAGTGTGTTGCTCTGGATTTCCAGCATTTGCAGACTTTCTCATGTTTGTTGATTTAAATGCAACGTTAAGCTAATGGGATGTTACAAGCATTGAGGTGACAGTTTTTGGACTGATTTTAATCAGCATTGCCTTTATTTACATTTTATTCTGTTGTTACCTTGATTCCTCTGCAAGTGTGGTCATTACAAAATCTAGGTCTGAAATAATACGAGGCACACTAATCAAAATGTTGACACACTCTTCCATATGGTTCAGGCTACCCGCAGCCGCATTGCAAAATGGATGATCTCCTTTCTGTGAGAGATAAAAACACTAGATTAAAACTTTGAGCAACCACTGATGAAAATAACCTGAAATGATCCCTCTAGGAGATCATATGGCACAGATTTATTTTACAAGACATCTTCCATGCAAGCTCACTTCCACCCAGCTGGAAACAGATCTAATTATCCTTTTGCAACAGAGTAAAAGGGATTCACTGATGGAAACACCAACGTGTCCACTCTTTACTCACATATGCTGCTTAGAAGAGACTTTAAATATATTACGCATAAATTTCCAATTTGTTCTCTGTTCTACTGGGAATATCTTTTTTTTATATATTTGTTCACAGGTTGTGAGTGTCAGCGGCAAAGCTGGCATTTGTCGAACTGGACAAAATCTCAGAATCAGATTTAATATCACCGGCATATGGCATGAAATTGGTTGGCATTGTGTCCGCAGTACAATGCAATACATAATCATTTAAAAAAGCTAAATTACAGTATATATATATATATATAATAGTTCAATTAAATAAGTAGTGCAAAATAGAAATAAAAAGATAGTGAGGTAGTGTTCATGGGTTCAATGTCCATTCAGAAATCGGATGGCAAAGGGGAAGAAGCTGTTTCTGAATCACTGAGTGTGTGCCTTCTGGCTCCTGTACCTCTTTCCTGATGGTAGCAATGAGAACAAGGCATGATGGGGGGCGGTGGGGGGGGCGGGGTTCTTAATGATAGATACTACCTTTGCGAGGCATCACTACTTGAAGATGTCCTGGATACTACAGAGGCTAGTGCCCAAGATGGAGCTAAGTTTTCAACCTTCTGCAGCTTATTTCGAACCTGTGCAGCAGCCCCGCACCACTTCCCCCCCCCCCCCCCCATACCAGATGGTGGTACAGCCAGTTAGAATACTCTCCACGGTACATCTGTAGAAATTTGCGAGTCAGCTTCAGTCTTAATCCAGGGTTCTGATCCAAGCTATTGACAATTCCCTTCCTTCCAAAGATGTTGCACAACCCGCTGATTTCCTCCAGTAGATCATTTGTTGTTCAAGCATCTGCAAACACTTGTGTCTCAAATTCAGTCCTTCATCTTGACTCACATGAACAGCAGAAGATAAGAAATAGAAACTTGTGTTTGTGCTCCATCATTCAATGAGATCATGGCTGAACTTTCAGGCCAATCCCATTTCTCTGTGTTAACTACATATCTATCAATCTCATAAAGCATAAATGACAGATTTCCTCCCCTGAAGGCATTATTAATTATGTGGTATGATTCTTAATTACATATTTAAACTCCTAATGCCTGGGTATGATTTGAATATGTGTTTCAGAATAATGGTCCAGAATTAGGGCTACTTATCCAATAATTTCACTATTACATTACCATACAGGAGCTATGGTGATAGGCAGTTCAAGTTTCCAACCCAGATGCTCTGCCCATATGTAACTAGTGCAGATAGAGTTCAATACAACAGAGAAGTTTTTTCTTAGTGTGTCACACCAGACAGTCAGCCATTCTTGTCTGGTGCGTGGTGTCAGAATTGGTCTCCTTTCAGATTAACCAGGTCACAGTATGAACGTTCCTGACTCGACCTTTGTACATTTTACGAGGCCGAGTGGCTAGCTCGACGCTCAACCTGGCACAGATGGAAAGCGTGCTCGGGGGTGGCCCGACTTGGATTCGAACTCGGGAGCCTTCGCTCTGGAGTCCGGCACTGATGCCATTGCACAGCCGGCCGGAGGAGAAGTAACATCTTTATTGGGAAGGGGGTGGGATTGAGAATACAACTAATTCTGCTAAGATATAGGAATTGAAATTCCTTGACATCTGGAAACGTTCATTATATCAGCAATGTACAACAGCCCAGTTAATCTCGAGTTCTATTATGGAATAGCCTCCATTTGATATTCACTTAAGAGCTGGCATTGCATATCTAAATTGAGGGGAAAACCTTTCCTTTCAAATGCATTGACTGTGGTCAAGGTCAAGGCTACAGAGGTCAAACAAGGTTGGAGGTAAAGTAGGATTTTGAAGGATGGGGTGGGGGGGGATGTTGTTTGCAATCACGTTCTGGGTGAGGCAATACTTTCCCTCCCATTGATGTTGCTTGACCCACTGAGTGCTTCCAGCAGATTGTTTGTTACTGCGACCGTTTGGTGTCTTGATCAGTCTGGGGTTGAGAGCCTGGACCATGCTTAGGGCTGTGTCTGTGACTGATGGTTGAATGTGAGGGGATGCCAGGAAAAGAGACAGGACACTTAATTTAAAGACAACCTACCTAAAGTAATTTCCTAATAAAGACTCTGTGGGTTGGGACAGGTGGTATGAACACCTGTGTCTGCATAATGTCCGTGGCCTATGTATGAGTACACAAAGAATATCTTTGCCTGCTGTCAGCATCCATACCTTTCAGGCTTTAATATATCAGGCACGCAGGAAATGCCGAAAGAAAATCACTGATTTTACAGAGCATACCGCAGCTTCTCCTTTCCTGACACTTTCTGAAAGAGACTGCAGTGTTACGCTGATGTAACAGTGAAAACAGTTTCGCTGTCTGATTGAATTTCTTGACCTTAGGCTCCTGTCCAAAACTAGTTGGCAGCGCTGGAAGCCCAATGTTGCATGACTAAATCTGGTAATGTGCAAGGTAGTGAAAGGAGTGGGTCATATTTTGTGGTAAATGCTTGTGATTTAAAACACAAGAGTGGCTCAAAGGGTTTCATGTGTCATCTGACTCATTGTGTGGACTTTCAGCCTTGATGAACAATTGATACTGGAAGGCTGTGACACATGGAGCATATTTCACGGCATTGTCCTAAGGGAGTCCTTTGCCAGAGAACATAACTGCTTGGAATAGTACCATGGAGCTATTGATTTTATAGCTGTGACTAACAGGGCTGACTCTTTACTGCATAGCTTGAGGTTGATGGTTTTTGAGAGTATTTGATACTGATAAAGTCCAACCATGCATCAGGCAGTGTACTGTTTGTATACCAATTCCACTAAATAATAACCATTAGTGAAGGAACGTAGAGCATAGAATATAGAAATCTACAACACATTACTGTCCCTTGTTGTGCCGACCATGTAGCCTATTCTAGAAAGTGTCTAGAATTTCCCTACCACATAGCCCTCTATTTTTCTGAGCTTCATGTACTTAACTAAGAGTTTGTTAAAAGACCCCATTGTCTCCGACTCTACCATCATCACTGACAGTGCATTCCATGCACCCACCACTCTCTGTGTAAAAATGTACCTCTGACATCCCCTCTGTGCCTACTTCTAAGCACCTTAAAACTATGCCCTCTTTTGTTAGCCATTTCAGCCCTGGGAAAAAGTATCTGGCTATCCACACGATCAATGCCTCTCATCATCTTATACACCTCTATCAGGTCACCTCTCATCCTCCGTCACTAAAAAGTGGTCCTTGATCGAAAGGAATCAACGGCTACCACAAACCACTTTTCTGATCATCCACCATATGCCTTTCCTCAGCTTAAAACAAATCTACTTCCAATTGATATCTAAAAGAACTAGTACTAGATGAAATCTTTCACTTTCTAATGGCATTGAAGCTTTTTATAATGCAGTCACTTTTGAAATGAAGGCATTTACATAATCCCAAGAACCTTAAATAGAAAACGGGATAAATGATTAAATGACTTATTACTATTTGTGTAAATGGTGATTCAATCAATGAATATTTATAAAGACTTCAGAAGAGCTTTGTCAACATTTCTTGCAATATTAGGTTCAGTTATGTCCTTTGGTCCTAGAGTACACCTTGAAGCCATTAGGATGTACATCAAAGTCAGGGGCTTTACTATAAACCTACACTGACAGTAACTTCATGGAGCATGTTTAGACCCAGTGGACTAGTATTTATCAACAACAGTACAAATCATAGCAAAACAGTAAATGTCACAAGAAAGGATAGAATGTGGGGAATAACGCAGATGAAATAATTGTCCATGTCTTTCCCTTTTCTAGCCACTCTGCTCCTCATTAATAAAGGCTGGAAGTTGGTCAAAACAGAGAAAGCTGGAAATTCCTGACATGTCAGGAAGCAGCCGTGAAGGTGAAAGATCAGAGTCAATGCATCAGGTTGATGACTTTTCATCTGAAATTTGTTTTAGAATCATTGAATGGTTACAGCACAGAAAGAGGCCATTCTGAGCTAAATATCCATGTAACTGAGTTCACTCATTCCATTCATTGATATCTTCTCTGTAACCTTGTAATTTTTTCTCTTTATATATTTATTGATAAACAACACAGGCTACCACTGTCTACATCCCATCTTACCCTGCAACTACCATCCACACCTCCACATACCAAATGCTATCATTGCAATCTTCACCTCCCCCAGCTCCCACCTTCCACCAACTCCCCAGTCATCATGGACACACCTTCACTACTGAGCAGGTGAGAAGGGCTCTGGGGAAACTCAGACACGGCAAAGCATTGGGACCGGATGGTGTAGACCCCAAGGTCCTGAAGGAGTGTGCTGAGCAGCTGTGTGGAGTTCTCCAGTGCATTTTCAACCTGAGTCTCAGCCTGGAAAGGGTCCCAGATGTGTGGAAAACATCATGTGTGTTCTCAGTACCTGAGAAGGGTATAGCTGAATGTCTTGAATAACTACTGTCCAGTGGCCCTGATCTCACACATCATGAAGACCCTAGAGACACCGGTCCTGGCTCACCTCCAATACCTGGTCAGATCAGCCCTCGATCTCCTGCAGTTTGCCTACCAAGAGCACGTTGGAGACAACAGTGCAGACATCTACCTGATGAACAGAACATACTCCCATTTGCATAAGCAGGGTAGCACTGCAAGGATCTTGTTTTTTGACTTCTCAAGTGCCTTCAATACCATACAACCCCTATTGCTGGGGAGAAAAGCTCAATTCAATGCAGGCCGGTATTTCCATTATATCCTGGGTAATGGAGTACCCGAATGGCAGACTATATCTGAGTTATGTCATCTTTGATGACTCAGCAATAATTGGGCGTATAAAGGGAGGGCAGGAGGATGAATATAGGTGGAGGACTTTGTCAAATGGTGTAAGCTGAATCATCTGCAGCTCAATGTCAGTATGACCATATAACCATATAACAATTACAGCATGGAAACAGGCCATCTCGGCCCTTCTAGTCCATGCCTAACACTTACTCTCACCTAGTCCCACTGACCCGCACTCAGCCCATAACCCTCCATTCCTCTCCTGTCCATATACCTATCCAATTTTACTTTAAATGACAATACCGAACCTGCCTCTACCACTTCTACTGGAAGCTCGTTCCACACAGCTACCACTCTCTAAGTAAAGAAATTCCCCCTCATGTTACCCTTAAACTTTTGCCCCCTAAGTCTCAACTCATGTCCTCTTGTTTGAATCTCCCCTACTGTCAATGGAAAAAGCCTATCCACGTCAACTCTATCTATTCCCCTCATAATTTTAAATACCTCTATCAAGTCCCCCCTCAACCTTCTATGCTCCAAAGAATAAAGACCTAACTTGTTCAATCTTTCCCTGTAACTTAGGTGTTGAAACCCAGTTAACATTCTCGTAAATCTTCTCTGTACTCTATTTTGTTGACGTCTTTCCTATAATTCGGTGACCAGAACCGTACACAATACTCCAAATTTGGCCTTACCAATGCTTTGTACAATTTTAACATTACATCCCAACTCCTAAGACAAAGGAGATGGTGATGGACTTTAGGAAGGCTAAGCCTGCACTGCTCCCTGTTACTATTGATGGTGAGGATGTGTATGTTGTGAGGATCTACAAGTACTTGGAGGTGCACCTGGATGACAGAATTGAGTGGAACACCAACACAGAGGCTGTGTACAAGAAGGGCCAGAGTCACCTCTACTTCCTGAGGAGACTGAAGTCCATGGTGTATGCAGGCCTTTCCTTCAGATGTTCAACCAGTCTGTCGTTACCAGTACAATCTTCTGTGTGTTGGTGTTTTGGGGCAATGGTATCAACATGGATGATGAAACAGGCTCAATAAATTGATTAGAAAGGGTGGCTCTATTAGTGGATTCAAACTGGACACACTGGAGACTGTGGTAGAACAAAGGACCCTACGGAAATTCCTGGCAATTCTAGACAATGCTTCTCACCCTCTGCATGCCATCTTAGCTAAACAGAGGAGCACATTTAGTAATAAGCTAAGAGAACTCTGCCTGTTACTATAGAGTGCTATATGAGGTCATTCTTACCCTTGGACATAAGGCTCTATAATGAGTCAACCTATAACCAGGGGAGTGATGACCCCCTCCTGTTAGACTGCTTGAGGTAACCAATTTTTTCTTTCTTACTTCTTTTCTAATATTTGTGTATCTTTGTAATGCTACTGTGCCACTGTAATTTTCTTTCTGATCAATAAAGTATCTGTTTATCTATCTATTTATCTAACATTGGTTGGAAGCCCACAAATGAGCACCTACTTATTTATCCATTGTAACTACTATGTGCTCACCCAGTACTGGCTGTCCAGTATACAACTTCATTGATGACAGCAAATTGCAGGTAGATAGTCCAGCATGCATTGTATGTTCAAAGTACATTTATTATCAAAATATGCATATATTATGCAACCTTGAGATTTGTTTCCTAACATGCAGCCACAAAACAGAGAAAGCCAGAAGAACCCATAAAAATGACTATCAAACACTCAATGTGCAGATTTAAAAAAACAAGTCATGGAAACAATAAATGAAAGCAAATAGCGTTCTGAACTGATGTTTACAGGGAGTCCAAATCCAGACACTTAGTTCAGTGCAGAGCTGAGCAGTAGGCTGAAATTACACACCCATTGTCTTGGGCACCGACATCCTGACCTTTTCAATCTGGCCTGGCACCTAAATTGTCATCTAATCATCATGTTTAGTCGCTTCAATATACTCTGGGCTTGGATCCCGCTGGCTTAATTCAGTTTGTACCCAACTTTTCTAATTTGTCATGATGCTTAACTCAATCGAACCTTGGGTTTTTCTTGCACTTGGAAACTGGCCTGTTGACTCACCTCACCTCGGTTCTGCCACATCAAACTGTCTCCAAGTCCAAAGGGAAGTTACAGGCTATTGTTTGCAATGATATGTTATTTGCTAAAGAGAATTTCTGGCACTTACAATCAGAATCAAAATCAGGTTCTATTATCACTGACATGCAAGTTGATTGGGAAAATCAGGTTGATAGTAGATCTCAAGAGATTGAGTTTGTTGAATGCTTACGAGATGGGTTTTTTTAGAGCAGTTTGTCATTGTGCCTACTAGGGGATCAGCTATACTGGATTCGGTGTTATGTAATGAACCGAAGGTTATTAAGGAGCTTAAGGTAAAAGAACCATAAGGAGCCACTGATCACAACATGATTGAGTTCAACTTTAAATTTGATAGGGAGAAAGTAAAGTCTAGCATGGCAGTATTCCAGTGGAGTAAAGGAAATTACAGTGGTATGAGAAGAGTTGGCCAAAGTTAATTGGAGGGAGATGCTGCCAGGGATGACAGCAGAGCAGCAATGGTGTGAGTTTCTGGGAATAATGAGGAAGCTGAAGGACAGATGTATTCCAAAAAAACATACTCAAAATAGTACAACTGTGGCTGACAAAGGAAATCAATAAACGCAATAAAAGCTAATATAAAAGCAAAAGAAAGTGCAAACAACAAAGCAAAAATTAGCAGACAGGTGGAAGATTGAGAAGCTTTTAAAAACCTACAGAGAGCAAATAAAAGAATCATTCAGAGTTAAAAGATGGAATATGAAAGCAAGCTAGTAAACAATATCAAAGTGCATATTAAAAGCTGCTCAAGTATGTAAAAATAGAAGAGAGATGAGAGTAGATTTAGGACCGCTTGAAAGTGAGGCTGGAGATATAACAATGGGAGACAAGGAGATGGCAAATGATCTAAATGAGTATTTTGCATCAGTCTTCACTGTGGAAGACAAATAGCATGCCAGACAGTGTGTCAGATGTTGAAGTGTGTGAGAGAAGAGAAGTGTCATTACTATTACAAGGGAGAAGGTGCCCAAAAAGCTGAAAGACCTAAGGGTATATAAGTCACCTGGAACAGATGATCTGCACCCTAGGGTTCTAAAAGAGATAACAGTAGAGATTGTGGAGGCATTAGTAATAATCTTTCAAAAATCATTGGACTCCAGCATGGTGCCTGAGGACTGGAAAATTGCAAATGTTACTCCACTCTTTCAGAAATTTGTGGAGATTTGTGGCATATATGATTATATGATATATATGTACAATGTCTGAAATACATCTTATGGAAATGTTTGTTTGATGATGAACTTCAATAAAAAAAACTTGAAAAAAAAGAAAGGAGGAAGACAGCAGAAAGGAAATTACAGACCAGTTAACCTGACCTCAGTGATTGGGAAGACGTTGGAGTCAGTTTTTAAGGTTGAGGTTATGGAGTGCTTGGTGACACAGGACAAGATAGTACAAAGTCAGCATGGTTTCCTTCAGGGAAAATCCTGCCTGATGAACCTGTTGGAATTCTTTGAGGTGAACACAAGTAGGATAAATAAAGGGGATGTAGTGGATGTTGTATATTTGGACTTTCAGAAGGCCTTGGTGCCACACATGAGGCTGCTTACCATGTTAAGAGCCCACGGTATGACAAGAAAGTTACTGGCATGGCTAGAGCATTGGCTGATTGGTAGGAGGCAGCAAGTGGGAATCGAAGGATCCTTTTCTGGTTGGCTGCCAATGATTAGTAGTGTTCCGCAGGGGTCGGTGTTGGGACTGCATCTTTTTATGCTGTATGTCAATGATATAGATGATGGAATAGGTGGCTTTGTTGCCATGTTTGTTGCCAAGATTGTTGGAGAGGCATTTAGTGTAGAGGATACAAATTGGCTGCAGAAGGACTTAGACAGATTAGGAGAATGGGCAAGAGAGTGGCAAATGAAACACAATGTGGGAAAATGCACGGTCATGCACTTCAGAATTAGAAATAAATGCGCAGACTGTTTTCTAAAAAAGGGAGAAAATCCAAAAATTTTAGTTGCAAAGGGACTTGGGAATCCTTGTGTAGTATATCCTAAAGATTAACTTGTAGGTTGAGTTGATGCTGAGGAAGGGAAATGCAATGTTAGCATTCATTTCAAGAGCAGGGATGTGTTGCTCAGACTTTATTAGGCACTGGTGAGGCCTCACCTTGAATATTGAGAACAGTTTTGGGTTCCTCATCTGAGAAAAGGTGTGCTGGCATAGGAGGATGATTCCAGGAATGAAAGGGGTATCATACAAGGAGTTGCAGGGGATGGGAACCAGAATGCCAGAACACATAGTGCAGTAGTTGTGAAGAAAAATGTTGTTAAGCTTCCCCCAAAACCACAAAGTCAGAAATTAAAAGACTGAGGATGGTCAGATTATTGTTCTGAATTGTGCATATTTCAATGCAAGGAATATTGTAGGAAAGGCGGATGAGCTGAGGGCATGGATCAGCTCACGGAATTATGACATTGTCCCATTAGTGAGATTTTGTTACAGGATGGGCAGAACTGTCAGCCTAGTATTCCAGGGTTCTGTTACTTTAGAACATGATAGAATAGGAGAGATTAAAGGCTGGAATTACTAGTCAAGGAAAATGTCACAGCAGTGCTCAGCAACACATACAAAATGCTGGAGGAACTCAACAGGCCAGGCAGCATCTATGGAAAAGAGTGAACAGTCGACATTAGGGTCGAGACCCTTCATCAGGGCTGGAGTGCTCAGAAAGAACAGTCTAGGGGGTTCATTTACTGAGGCTATATGGGTGGAAATGCGGAATAGGAAACTGGTGACTTCATTAATGTGATTATATTACAGACCACCTAATCATCCATGGGATCTAGAGAAGCAAATTTCTAGAAAGATTCACAGACTGTTGCAAGAAATATAAAGTTGTGACAGTAGGTGATTTTAACTTTTCACATATTGACTGTAAGTCCTATACTGCAAGAAGGCTGGATAGAATCGAGTTTGTCAAATGTGTTCAGGAAAGTTTCCTTAAATAATACATAGACATTACAACTAGAGAGCATGCAATACTAGATTGCCTGTTAGGGAATGACACAAAGCTGGTGACAGAGCAGGGGAACACTTTGTAACTAGTGATTATAATGCCATTAATTTCAAGATAATTATGGAAAAGGATAGTTCCAGTCCTCGGGTTGAGATTGAAGAAAGGCCAATTTTGATGGTATCAGAAAGGATCTGGCAAATGTGGATTGGGACAAGATGTTTTATCACAAAGGTTAGTGGGAGGTCTTGAGAAGTGAAATTTTGAGCACATAGAGTTTGCCTCTTCCTTTCAGAATAAAAGTCAAGGATAGTAAGTTTGGAGGACCTTGGTTTTTGAAAGATATTGAGGCCTTGGATAAGAAAAAGGAGGAGGTGCATAGCAGGTTTCGGCAGGAAGGATCAAATGTGATACTTGAGGGGTAGAATAAATGCAAGAGAACACTAAAGAAGAAAATAAGGAAGCCTAAAAGAAGGCACGAGGTTTCTCTAGCACACAATGAAGGAAATTACAAGGGCTTCTATACACTAAGAGCAAAAGGATAGCAGGGGACAAAATTGGTCCTCATGAAGATCAGAATGGTTACCTGTGCATGGATCCAAAGGAGAAGGGGCAATCTGAAACAGATTTTCTTGCATCTGAATTTACTTACGAGATGGACACAGAGTCCAGAGATGTATGGAAGGCTTTGTTCCGGGTGCAGTTTGATGGGATCAGGCAGATTAATTGTTTGGCATTAACTAGATGGCATTAACTGTTTTGCATTGTAGTGTTCTATGACTAAGACTGTATGCCACTTCTCAGCTCAGCTCTGCCTATGGTCAATATCCCACTGCAAACTACAACAATAAGAAATAAATATTGCAGAAAGAGAGCAAAATGGTGAGGTAGTGTTCATGGGGTCATGGACTGTTCAGAAGTCTGATAGCAGGGGAGAAGAAGCTATGAGGAAAATAAGAAACCTCATATGTGCAAAGTGTTCTGGTACAGTGTATTATATAATGTTGTTGTCAATCATTATATGCCAATTCTAACCAATTACACCAGTGTCTACCATTTTGAAAATTGGGCTACTGAGGTAAGCATGTCCCTGCGAAATTGTATTTATTTTTCTAATCTTTCCTATAAATCTTTTAGATCTTTCCTAAAAATATCACTGGCTAGGAATTCTATGGCTGACCGATGGGTGTATAGACAGATATTTCTGATATAAATTTCAGGAGCTCCTGATATCGTGGGCTGAGTATCAAAGTCTGGCAATGGGTTCGCAAGCAAGAAGTAGCTGAGGTGACGTCTGAGGATGTATAGCTTGGGGTGAGGAACCTGGAATAGTAAAGGGCCAGGGGATGAGGGGGTTGAGGAAGCTGAGACTTTTAAGGAATTTATGGTGAAAAATTTAGGCTAAATTGTGACATCATATTGCAATCTGATGCAGGCTTTTTTCCCAGATGTCACTAAACACTACTTGAATTACCAATGGTTGAATGGAAAAGAAGTATTAGTACCAAAGCTTCCCAGAAAACCTATTCATTATAAATCTATTTACAGTGTGATGGACGATGATAAGACTGTACAATATCCTTCTGAAATTTTAAACTCTGTCACTACCTGGTGTACCTAGGTAGGGTTAGCAAATGTAGTCAGTGCCCTGAAGATTAGAGTTTCAAAGGATAAGGGCAACCTTGTACAATATTTCCAGTCCAACGATTGGTAATGAACCACAGTAGCCACCGGCAGCCACTATCAAAGTAGCAGAATCTAATGTCCCCCACAATGTTTCATCTGGAATGCTGGACAGTGAATGAGGTCATCCTATGGAATTGACATGGAGCGTCACGGACACTGAAACACCGGGGACACTGGAGATTTCGTAGCTAAGTCTTGAGGTCAATTGGCCTTGAACATCGGAGGAGTGGAACTGCAAGAGCAATCACTCCAGGAAATTCTGTTTAGAATTCTAGAATGATGTGAAACTAACTGGAGTTAGGTGTTACCACATTTTATTGCAGGGAAAGTCCAGTTTCAATTGCATAATTCTGAAAAGAAAACACGGAGCTATGAATTTCAAGTTTATCTTCCTTTTTTTTTAAAAGAGCGTCACACCAGACAGTCAGCCGTTCTTGTCTGGTGCGTGGTGTCAGGATTGGTCTCCTTTCAGATTAACCAGGTCACAATATGAACGCTCCTGACTCGACCCTTGTTTTTTTTTATGAGGCCGAGTGGCTAGCTCGACGCTCAACCCGGCACGGATGAAAAGCGTGCTCGGGTGTGGCCCGACTTGGATTCGAAATCGGGAGCCTTTGCTCCGGAGTCCAGCGCCACCAGCCGGCCAGTCTATCTTCCTACATTGATTTATTATATCCATTTTGTATCAGTGTAGACAGGTGAAATGAATGGAATAAATTCATTCCAGGAAACATAAAGATATATTAATATCATTTAGTTTAATAGGCACTTACAATTCTTTACTCCTGTCAGTCAAGTTTATTGTATTTCCTTGGCCTACTTTATTAGGTTCACATGAACTGCTTTTATTTTTAATGACATAGCACAGAATATTATGAATACAAAGGGACAATTAATATTATTAGTGGTCAATCACTCCAATCATTTCCCCTCAAATATCTCATCATTTCCTTCAGCAAAAAGCCAAGGAGGCAAAAATTACACTAAGGAAAAATCATATTTGCACAACCAAAGTTGAAAGACTCGCCCTCTAGTTAAAACATCAATTCTCATCTTAACTCACGAAGATCCTTGAAGCTTTCTATTTCGGCTTCATTGTCAATAATGAAGTACATGATGCATGATGCAGGTTCAGTATGGAAGAGGATAAAACATGAACAGATTTTTTGAGAGAGGATTGATCATCGGAATCCTTAAGACCGTGGACGTAATGCGATGCGTTTCCCAGTCTTTATTTATTAGAATCATGTTTCTTTAAAGAAAAAATTCATGAAAGTGATTTGCATTTTTTTCTATAAGCAAGACATCAATGTGCATACATGAATAATTGCAGTTCAGCCTTTGCAACAAAAACACAAGAAAATAGGTATAGAATGGGCCACTTGGCCCCTCAAAACATCCCCAGCATTTAAAATGATCATGGCCAATCAACACACCCTGAAATGCCCTTCTACAGCAGTTCCTCATAACTCTCCATTCCTCAACACTTTTATATTATTTTATCCATTTTAACTGTATCTAATGATCTGGCCTTCATCAATAGGGTAAGAGAATTCCAAAGATACACTACCCTCTGACAGTAGAAATTTCCACGCACCTCAGTTTTAAACCTTATTTTGAATTTATGTTCCTTGTACCTTTTAAGAGCCATGTATTCTGTGTTGTGCATTTATTATACGGGCGTGGTAAAAGCAAAGGGAATAAGTTACATCTTCTTGCTTATTTCGTGGCAGTTCGTAGCTTGGGACCAGTGGAGGTCATATCTTTGCTGACCGCTGAGACAACGTTCAATAATGTTTAATTGTATGCTTGCTAAATGCTAATAAGTGATCTGAATAGAGAATTTGACTCCTTGGAGCAATCATTGGAGTTGTGGGCATGTTGTGCAAGTATGACAACTCTGTCTGGGGTCACAAGCTGGCAGCAATTATTGTGTTTCGATTCTGGATCAATTTTTTTGACACTTCATCCCTGATGCTCCCCCTAGTGGTAACATCCTGAATGCAACTACAGAGGAAGGCCAGAAACCTGGAACATTCAGAATTCAGAGGGCTGGGGAACCTGGAAAACTGGATGTTCAGGGGGGGAAGGAAGTTACGTGATGGATCATTCTAAGAAAGGCCTAATTTGAATTCTGCAGCACTGAGAAAAACATTTAACTCCAGACAAATTCCATTTTCAATAGTGCAATCCTGAGAATGCAGCATTGTGTATTACTAAGCAAACTTTCCTATACTGATTTTTTAAACTCATTTTATAGCAGTAAAATGAATGGAATAAAATTCATCCAGGAAGCTCCATTCAGTTTATGAGAATCGTTGTTACTTTCTGTGAATAGTTCTACATTGCATTACTGGGCATTCTTTAAATTTAATTATCAAGCAAATGTCTGGTCCAGCGACAGACTCAGGAGATTACAACACCAGACTATTAAATTTAAGGGATTTTTTTTGGATGATAATATGTAACAAGTACTCCTGGCACTTTTTATTCATGGATGCATTTTGTAGCTGGCCATCATCCTGCCTGTTTACAGAAACTTGCTCCTTTTAAAGGAAAATGCAACGGTGCTGCAAGAACTGGAGAGAATCTTTGCAAAGTAAAATGAGCATCAGTGTTATGTGTCAATGAGAAGTCTGGGTGGAAGAGGAGGAGAGGCAACATGTATTATGTTTAATCGAGGGTAGAAGTGGTCTCTTCTGACATAGGTTAGTGGAAACAGACAGAAGCACAGGACAATGTGAGCTGCATTGCTTTAGTTTTATTGCAGAGTTAAATGATTTGGTGTAACTTGCAAAGTTGATTGACCCCATTGTACTCAACATTGCTTAATACCTACCACAATTTCTTTTCCTCGTCCTTGAATACTCAGTTTTGTTACAGCTGCCTCAACATGGTAGCCACATTATCCATACTCTCTGCATGATATTCAGAAACGACAGTCTCTTCTTCGTTACAGCAGATGATGAATAGAGGAGAATAGAAGAGCCTTTGTCTTTAATCCTATGGTGTGACATAACTGTCTGTTATGTTTAGGGTGACAGAGGCCATAGTCATGAGTCATATTGGAAGAATTGCTATTGAGTGTAACATTAATTTCTCCTCTGCATCCCACAATGGTACCCTGTACACCCAAATCTAAGCCATTAGTATTTATTTCAAGACAAACAGCAGTCATAGCCCCAGGCACTGGTGACATCCTCTCTTGTTCCAGATGGAATAAAAAAATCATTCTCCACTACAGTATATTCCTTGTTCCTGAAACAATTATTCCACTGACCCCTTCATTGCATACGATTCAATTTGCTGACAATCCTGCTATATGGTATTTTATCATCACCATCTGGAAGTCAGGAATACATCAGAATTCTATGTGCAGTTTTTTAATGGTGATTTACTTTAACAATTCCAGACCAGAATTTCTCCATTTGATAATATTTATAAAAATAGCCATTAATTCTAATTTGAAGTTTCATTTATAGTAACTTTGTCTCCTTTATATTTGATCAGATTGTGAATGAAAATCAACAATGTGCAGATTCTGACAATCTGAAAATAAAGTAGAAAATGCTGGGGGGGCAATGACACACCTATGGAAAAAGGAAGTGAGGTAAGGTTTCAAGATTGAGGAGTTTGATGAATGGTTTTCAACCTGAAGAGTTGTGCCGACTTCCAACACTTTCTGTGTTCAATGTAAGTATTCTTTAATTGCTAGGTTTACCTTAGAAGGGAAAACAGATATGTGCATTGACTGAGGTCATAAAAACACAAGGAAACAGGAGCAGGAGCAGCCCATCTGGCCTACGAAGCCTACCCCACCATTCAAAATGATCTTGGCACCTTCACCTTTGTCTTCACATAGTCTTCAGTTTTCTGACTTTTCATAATGCATTGAATTCCTCTTTAAATACCCTGAATGTCCAGCTTCCATGACCTTCTGGGTTAGATCATTCCAGAGATTCAACATCTACTGTGAGTTTCCTTCCGTGCACAATACTGGCACCTGTGAATGTGTGCACACAAGCCCCCTATTCAAGCTGGCATCTGGAGCATGTTATCAGAAGTGAGTGTCCATGCACAACATGCTCCATTCTTAAAGTAGTAACAGGAGACCTAAGTAATTGGTACTATAGAGCTTTAAATCTAACCCAATAAGCCCCAGTTGTATTGCAATTAGATATTGCTAAATCTGTTTTATATAATTATGTATCATTGTACTTTTATTCCAGTTCCCTCTGACTTAAAGATAATTTTGTTTCTCCTTATGACAGTACCCCTGAGATAAAGCAAAGGAGGAGAGTGAACATGGACTCCACCAATTAATTTGTTTGGAACATAGATTTCCTTGTAAAATCATTTCAGATTCAACAAGTCAGGTCATTGTTCTAATCCTATTATTAATAATGATTATAATAATCAGCAAGGATTTTTTGATTACTGTTAGTTAATTAAAGTATTTTGCAAAGCATTTGTAAAGCTTTTGCAATTATTTAGTTAAATATGAATTCTTGCATATTTGTTAAAGGGAAGTTTAGAATAACAACGTTTTCTTAACTGTTGTAATTAATCACAAAGTCCACCTGTATTTTTGTCTGGCACGATGGTAATATTTGCAAGCGAACATTGATTAAAAAGGAAGTAAAAGTTTTTGTTCAGAGTTGATAAGAATTGCAAAGGATATGGGTTGAACGAGTGAGAAACCCAGAAAAGACATCTTCCTGAAATGCAGAGCAGCAATGGAAAGATTAGAAAACTGTTCCAGATCAGTTATTAATCAGTGTGTGTTGGGTAATCGGAAGATCCTGAAATCCTACGTAATAAAATTATTTGGATTAAATAATTTGTATATTATTTCCGTCTTCTTTAAATTTCCATCTAACTAATGTACCTTATGTTGTTTACTAGAATGTTAATAACAGGTTATATCATTTTTGTTTTATACAGTTGAAAATTTTCCAAAATACTTCTCAGAATGAACTATTCTGGAGGAAAGAAGAAAGTTAGGCATTTTATCATGCCATAGATTCAAATATTTGTTGCAGCATACATTACCTTGGCAAGTGCTGAGTTTTTCCAAATGCTCCTCACATCTGCATGACTATCCAGCAAGGCCAAAGGATTTCGGAGCAAAGCTCCTGGTGTAGACCAAATTTACCTGCCAATGGTATGCTATACAGCGGGAAAGAGAAGAATTTATAGAGCCTTATAAAGTGGGTCAAATCTGTAGGCAAGTTCAATAAGGAAAGAGTTTGATGACTGGTCCTTAAGATATTTTAGGAGTTGAGTCCATTTAAGTCCCTCCACTGTACTGACTAAATGATTCAGCAGTTACGCATTTCGAATTGCATACACTGAAATCTACATGAATATAGGCTTGAAATTGGTAAATGATCATAGAAACATCAAGATATTATTGTCAACAAGCATTCGATTTCAGCTGCCTGCGGACAATCTGTTATCTTATGTGAGGAAGGGGGCAGATATTGACGAGGTAGATTACTCATGTGCCTAGGAGCACAAAATGGTTCACAGCCTAAATAACACAGCAAATCCAGTCTTCAGTGTCAAAGGAGAAAGAAAAGTGAGAACTAGAACCAGAGGATGATCTTGGAAAGATCACAAGTAAAGAGCATGGTGTTGGCTGGACAAAAACGGGATAGAACTCCTCGTCCGTGCTATAAATCCTATGAGAAAGAGGCAGATCACAAAGTCTAAAACTTAAAAGTTCACTCCTGATTTTAAGGAACTTCCTGGAGAAAAAAGTTCACTCCTTTCTATTAAAGAAATAGGGTAGTAGCAAACTTCACTGAAATGAGCTGGCTGGGGTAATCCTGCACAATATGCACTGGCAACTACAATCACTGTGGTTCTGTGTACACCAGTCCAATTTGAAAGCTCAAACCCTCATCATCAGGAACAAAGAATCAGTTGAATATACATTAAGGATTGCTTGAATTCAGGCATTCCTATTGTTTTGGGTTCAAGCTAACTGAAAAACAAATGTTCATCAGCTTGATTCTTCTGAATTGAATAGATAACTAGTAGATTCAAACAAACAAATTGACTTTGGCGTATCAAGCTGTTTGTGTCTAGCCAGTGTTGGTCTCATCTGTATCAAGAAAATTATATTTATTTGGCAATATTTGCTTTTTCTACCAGTAATTATTGGATATATAGGAGAATAAAAGGTGGAAAATGAATTAAGTAATGGAGGTTTGATGAGAAATAATAAATGTACAACCAAGCTTGTAAGAAACAATGCATAATGAGCTCTGATAATTGTAACAAAAATATATACCATGACATAAATAATTGTGTGAATTCATCTGTTTGCCTCTTCCATCTCCTTCTACACCTCAGATCTTTATTTCAGGTTCTGCATTTAAATTTATTTCATACTGCTTTATTTTGGACTTGGACATAGCTTGTTTCAGGCAGAGCTCTTCATTACCCTTTGCAATGGTGCCAGGAAATCGTAAAATGGGTTGTACAATTTGTTTTTCAAGAAAATCATTAGTTTCTCTGGTGTGGGCCAAATACTTATTGTTGCCAATCTGTGAACTACCAATTCTGTTTAGTTCTACCCCATAATTTGAATTAGTTGATGCTGTTTCCTTCCTGGGCACAGATGCTAGATATACCCTTAGGGGTGACATGCTAGACCAGATGGTAGATTACACCTAGCTTTCCCTCAATATTGAAGAAAACTTTTTGAACAGCTTTGTGAAATTAACAACTGGAAATTAACAACTGGGAAAGTAATAAGAAACATCTGCATTTTACTTAATACAATTACAAGAGAATCATTAAAAATTAACCATTTATGTTGTAGTATTCTGTCCTTATTAAAATTGAATTATTTTTTATTTCTAAATTGTTTCTATTAGTTAACTTTCAGAATTAAAACACGCAGCACTTCAATCTTAGTAGAAGAGAAAGACAGATTGATCAGTTCAGAACAATTTGTTCCACTTGATTAGTTTTCAGTTAGAGGAAATTGTAAATTAAAAAACAGTGGGAAGCATCTCAACCAAGAGAAAAATCTGTAGATGCTGGAAATCCAAGCCACACACACACACACAAAGCTGGCAGAACACAGCAGGCCAGGCAGCATCAATGGAAGAGAGTACAGTCGATGGTTTAGGTCGAGACCCTTTATCAGGACTGTGTGAGTGAGACATCTCACAGCTTCTGCAGATATTGATATGTGCAATAATGTGGAGAAGGCTGAGGAGGGACAGAGAACTAACAAGAACAATATGACTAAAGATAGATGAATTAGACTAGGGGCGAGAATCAAAGGCTAAAATTAAGGCATTACATCTCAGAATGAAACATCTTCAAAACAACATTACAACTAAAATAGAAATATGTTGTCCTGAGCACCTTTTATGATGTATAGTATTGTATATACTCAGTACGTCCATTGCAGTCCAAGAGTAAAAATATTGTGAATCGGAATTATTCAATGTCATGAATAAATGCTGTTAGATTTGGAGATGGTGCACTGATGTTTCGGGCATTGCAAGTAAGTGGATAGTATGAATAAAAATTAGTATCACCAAGAAAAACATAATGAAACAAGAATAAGTTATTAGATTGCTCTGACTAAATTTCCCACTCTCAAGATCACAGTTACTTTAATTCCGTCTTCACACACTATTTCAGTGCTATATCTTATTGCAGTGGGAGCTCAAGTTCATGGATGAAATGGCACAGTTAGATTTAGGTTTTCGAATGTGGGAAGAAAAAAAATGGGATTAATTTAAAATTAGTGTAAATTGGTGCATGATGGTTGATATGAACCAAGTAGAGCAAAGGTCTTATTTCTGTGTAGTATTTCTCTCTGATTCCTTGATTGAATTGAATTGAATTGACTTTATTACTTACATCCTTCAAATACATCATGAGGAGTAAAAATCTTTACGTTACGTCTCCGTCTAAATGTGTAATTGTTAATTTATAGTAAATAGTATGTACAACAGGACAGTCAATATAACATAGAAATACAGTTGTGTCAGCACTAATTAATCAGTCTGATGGCCTGATAGACAAACCTGTCTTGGAGCCTGTTGGTCCTGGCTTTTATGATGCGGTACCATTTCCCGGATGGTGGCAGCTGGAACAGCTTATGGTTGGGGTGACTCGGGTCCCCAATGATCCTTCAGGCCCTTTTTACACACCCGTCTTTGTGAATGTCCTGAGTAGTGGAAATTTCACATCTACAGATGCACTGGGCTGTCCACACCACTCTCTGCAGAGTCCTGTGCTTGAGGGAAGTACAGTTCCCATACCAGGCAGTGATGCAGCCAGTCAGGATGCTCTCAATGACTTTCTGAGGAGCTTATGAACATGGTTATCTTCACGGTGAAGTTCATCTTCCTTTACATTGCAAACATAGGACAAATCCATGAAAAATGTTATTCAATCTACTGATAGTATTGGGAATTTATCTGAAGCATTCAAACAGCATCAAGTCAGGGTACATTTAATAAAAGCTTGGCTAAATTCCACAATATTATAAAGAGCAACGTCTGCTTTCATTTCATCCTTTTGAAAATCTTGGATATGGAAGACCCAAACTTTCATGAGTTTCTCTTTAACTTTCCACCAACTTCCCAATGAAATAAGATGGTATCAGATTTAAATAAATGGTAAGTTCAAATAAAAAAGGTAAGTAACTTTGGTTTACTCAGTCAAGGCAGAATAATAGCAAAATATGTTTGGATCTGAAATTACCACTAGGTTCCTTTCTCCACTGATGGCACCTGACCTTTTGAGTGTTTCCAGTATGTTTCAGGCTTCAAAATTTAGAACATTTATTTTTAATAGAATTAGACAAATTGCCCAATTGCTGCAACTATTTTATCAATTAAATTGGATCAGCTCCTGGCTAGAAGTAAGAAAACACATGACCATGACTATTTGGAAACACATGTATTACCTGGTGTATACTGAAGCGACTTTAAAATTTTGACAGTAATATTCTTGCATATAGACTGAGAAAATTCTGGAAACACTCAGCAGGTCAGGCAGCATCTGTGGAGAAAGAAAGCTGATAAGGGCAACTGCTGACCCTTTGGCAGATCAAAGGCTCTGATGAATGGTCTTTGAACTGAAACTTTAATTCTGTTGTTCTCTCCACTGCATAACTTACTAAGTATTCTGGATCCTTTCAGATATGTAGTATCTGTAATCATTTGATTTGTATTTATGGATGTACTCATGCATAGATAGATAAATTTTAAAAGTAATTAGACAAGACTATGTTAAGTATTTTATTGTTGTAGATGATACAAGCCTTCCACATTAAGACTATGTTTAAGCATGTAGGAGGTGACTTGGTCATCTAATAAAGAACATTCAGAAGGACCAAAAAGAAGCCTTGAACTGAAACACTACTCCACCCATGATTAATTGATGCCACCGACATGAGAAAGAGCTGGTTCCAAATCCAGCCACCTGGAAGCTCATTAAGAGGCTGATTACTATTTGAAAATCCTGCAAGTGCTCATTAAAGAAGCTTCAATGCCTTTTGGCAGTTAGTGCTTGATTTAATGTCCTCTCCTGACACCCAGCTGTTTGGGAACAAACAAGATGTTGGTGTTGAATTTGAAATTTAGTTGAAGGAATGCACCATTTCATCTTCATCACTGCTAGAGGATCAAGTCAGGTGATTTTCAAATACCTGTGAAAACACCACAAGCACTTCAAAATAAATTTTTACTGGCAGGTATCATTTTAGATAAAAATTGTTTCAGAGTAAGTATTTGCTCCTCTAGCACTTCAACAGGAAAGTTTGGATATTGGCAGTTTAATGATATATAGCACAGATGCAAGCCCTTCAACCCCACAAGTCCATGCTGACCTAGCTAGTCCCAGTTTGTTGCATTCAGCCTATATCCTTCTATGTCCCTCCCCTAAATGTACCTATCCAAACGTATTTTAAATGGTATTATTGTACCTGCCTCACCCACTTCTGGCAGCTCATTCAATGTACTCACACCCACTACATGAAGAAATTTCTCAAAGCCCTTTTTAAATATTTCCACTTTGACCCGAAATCTATGCCCCTAGTTTTGGACTCTGCCACCCTGAAGAAAAGACTTATCATCTACCTTACCTGTGCCTCTTATAATTTTAACCATTTCAATAAGGTTATTCCTCATCCTCCTACATCTCAAGGAATAAGATCTTAGCCTAGCCAACTTCACCCTATAACTCATTCTCTCTGGTCCTGGAAACGTCCTTGTAAAGCTTTTCTGCACTCTTTCCAGTTTAACCACTTCTTTCCTAAGCAGGGTGGCCAAGCCCATACGCAATACTCCAAGTGCTGCGTCATCAACAATTTATGCAACATAATGTCCCATCAGCTTGCCAAGCATCTCCCAAACCTGGATGAAGAATGAGAGTTGTGTAGACATGAGGGAGATCCAAGTCCACGCTTCAAGATGGCAAAGCGACACAAGGACATCCTATCCGCATGGGTAAAGGGTATTCATCCACCTCCGAGCTTCTTCTCTCAGCACTATATCAAAGAGGCTACACATTATGGAGGCTCCCCCTTGAACAACACATACAAAGTGCTGCAGGAACTCAGCAAGTCAGACAGTTTCTATGGAGGGGAACAAATGTTAATGTATCAGGCCAAGACCCTTCAACAGGACTGGAAAGGAAGGGGGCAGAAGACAAAATAGTAAGTTGGAAGGGAGCGGAAGGAGTACAAGCTGGCAGGTGATAGGTGAGAGGAAAGGTGGGATGTAGTAAAAAGCTAGCTGGAGATAGGTCGAAAAGGTAAAGGGCTGATTAAGTGGAATCGAATGGGAGAGGACAGTGGACTTTGGAATAAAGGGAAGGAGGAGGAACTAGATGGTGGTGATGGGCAGGTGAAGAGAAAGGAAATGGTGAGAGGATAACCAGAACTGGGAATGGTAAAAGAGAGAAGGAGTGAGGTGGGGTGGGGTGGGGTGGGGTGGGGGGGGGGGAGATTACCAGAACTTAGAGAAACTGATGTCGATGCCATCAGTTTGGAGGGTACCCAGAAGGAATATGTGATGTTTCTCCTCCAAATTAAGTTTGGTCTCAGCATGGCAGTTAAGGAGTCCATAGGTAGAGATGTCAGAAAGAGAATGGGAAGTCAAATTGAAATGGGCAGCCATTGGGAGATCTTGCCTCTTGTGGCAGACACAGCAGAGGTGCTTGACAAAGCAGACCTCCAGTTTGTCTGGTCTCGTTGATGCACAGGAGGTCACGCTAGGAGCACTTAATAAAATAGATGACCCCAACAGACTTGCAGGTGAAGTGTTGTGTCCTTGGAAGGACTTCTTGGAGCCCTGAATTGTGGTGAGGGAGAAGGTGCAGGGGTATGTGTAGCACTTGTTCCATTTGTAAGGATAAATGTCAAGAGAGAGATCAGTGGGGAGAGATGAGTGGACAAGGGAGTCATATAGAGAACAATCTCCATATAAAGCGAAGACGGGTCAAAGACTGGGGTGAAAGTTCAATGTTTTGGGCCAAGACCCTTTATCGGTCCTGATGGAGGTCTAAGACTGAAACGTCGACTGTTCATTGCCCTCCATAGATGCTGCCTGACCTGCCGAGTTTCTCCAGCATTTTGTGCATTGTTCCAGATTTCTAGCATCTGCAGTCTCTCCCATGTCAGCCTAAGTTATCTATCCACAGCAGTACAGCACTCCTGCTGCCACCTCGTGATTGTGAAGCAGAAAGACAAGGAATTGACGTATATCTGCCAAGTTTGCTGAAAAAACAGTGTCTATGTTTACCATATTATTGGGTGGTTATTGCACTTGTGTACAGTGTTACAAAACTTGATTGTCAGCAATCTCCAGGGTTAGACTGGTCAAATAATTTAAAGCAGTTAATAATAAAGGTCACTATTTTATTCTTATACGTGCTCATAAATACTTTTTTTCTGAGTAATGGCTGTCTGTGTAATTCTGATTATCATATGTGCTTGCGACTCTCTGACCTGATTATAGAGAATGGGAAAGGTGAATCAAGGATGGCACGGTGGACTTGCTGAACCAAGTAACTTGTTGACAATGTGTGCAAAGGTCAACAGCTACTTGTAAATGTTTCTTGTAACTGAGTTATGTATCTGAAGAGTGCATAAACCCTGTAATCCAAAACTGACTGGAGAAACTATGTCTCCAGAAGATAGCAATAGTGTTTGCGTTTTCACCCCATTGTTAAAAATAACCATAAGAGATTCTGCAGATGCTTAAAATTGTGAGCAACACACACTCAAAGTGCTGAAGGAACTCAGAAAGTCAGGCAGCATCTGTGGGGGAGAATAAGCAGTTTTTGTTTCAGGTGATTTTACAATCTCCTGAAGGATTCACCATACTTTACTCTCAGGAATGCAGGGCAGTGTGGTGAAGTGGATGAAGGTTGGCCATTGCCAGAAGAGAAGGCACTTTGGCAAATGTCAAGCCAGATTAAGGTGACAGAGAATGCGACTACCCCCTTCTATTGTTGGCTAATGTAGTCATAAGATCTAGGGGTAAGATGGTATTATTAAGGGAAAACGAGGAATTGCTGCATTTTCTATTTCACTGAGACATGACTCACTCGGACATCCTGGACACAGCAATCCACCCTGAGTTCATTCCCAATTCATTCATTGGATTGACGGCAATGCAGAATCAGTGAAGGCAAGAAGTGATGGGTTGAGCTTCATGCTAAACTCACCAGGGTGCTTGGATCTAGCAAGCTTATTGCACTCTTATTCTCCCTGAACCATCTACTGATCGAAGTGCTGACTTTTTTACTTACCAAGAGAGTTTACTGCTGTGAGCCTGACTGCAGTTTACATACCACCAGAGGTAAATGCCAAGCAAGCACTCGAGGTATTGAGTGCCATGGTGAACAAACAGGAAACAGCCTACCCTGTCATTTTCACATCCTTACTGGGGACTTCATTTAGGTGTGCTTGAAGAAATCACTGCCCAGTTACTATCACCACATCACCTGCAGTATCAGGGAACCAAACACACTCAACCACTGCTACACTTCCATCAAGATTATTGCCTATGGTTCAACCCCTAGAACATATTTTGGTAAATCTAATCATCTGGATGTCCCCCTCCTACAGGCAGAGGACAAAAAGCATGATACCAGAGGTTAGGACACCGAAGAGGTAGTCACAGAAGGCAGAGGAGCAGGTATGGGATTGCTTAGAGTCAGTGGACTGGGCCACATTCGAGGATTCAGAGAACCTGAATGAATATGTCACAGTGGTCACAGACTTTATAAAGACTCTCATGGTTGAGTGTGTCCCCACAAAATCTTTCAGAGTCTTCCCCAACCAAAAACCCTGGATGGACCAAAAGATTAACAGACTTGATGGTTACCTCAGCAATGTTCAGGACTGGAAAGAACAAGAGTTCCAGGTATGACCTCTGGAAAGCCATCTCACATGTTGAAGTAGCCACTCTGGACCAAACTTGAATACAGAAGGATGCTCGGCAGCAGTAGCAGGGCATGAATGACACGTCCTCTTACAAAGCAAAAACAAACAACATATGTGACAAGGACATTTTGCTCCCAGATGAGCTTAGTGCCTTTTATGCCCACTTTGACTGACAGAACATGAAGGCACCTTCATGATCTCCTGCAATCCCTGACAAACCTTGAGTGGGCAGGTATTAGAGTAGTCTGACTTTGCTGAATTGATTCCACAACCCATCGACTCACTTTCAAGGACTCTACAACTCATGTTCTCAGTTTAATTAAGTAATTTAATAATACTATTTTTGTTTTTGCACAATTTGTCTTCTTTGGCACATTGGTTGTTTGAAAGTCTTCAGTTTGAGTAGCTTTTCACTGATTCGTTCGTATGTTTTTGTTCTACTGTGAATGCCTGCAAGAAAATGTAATCTCAGGGTAGTATGTGGTGACATGTACTATACATACCGTACTTTGATAATAAATTTACTTTGAAGATCCTTCATTGGAACTTTGCTGACTTTAGGGTATCGTTTTGGAGGTGTGTTGGACTGAGATTTCTATCCAACCAACACATTTAGTGCCGTTTAAAACTGAAGTTCTTAAACCAGTCCTGTGTACATCTTTCAAATGAGTTCCTATTAAGTGTGGGGTTCAATGTTACAGGCATTGGTAAGGGCCGAGTTGGAGGAAAACGGAGCTATATTACACCCTGCAATACTGCCAAGCTTTTAAATAGTTCCAGTGAGATGCTTCCCGGCAGGGTTGGGGAGGGGTGGTGGTGGTGGGTGGGGGGCAGCGGATCTCCTAACCTGTGCATCGCTCTAGTATTTTTGTTTAGAAACTATTACTGCATGATAATCCCGCTGAACATCTTGTTCTCCATTGAATTAATTGGATCTTTACCTGAAGACATTAGCGTTTTCTGAAAACAGCATTAGCACTGAATCTGCTGGCATAGATCCTTCACAGCCACATCTTGAAGAGGATCTGCCAAATCTGTCTAATTGCATCTGTAAATTGAAGCTGCAATAAATATGAAATGCAGTACTATTCATGAGAACTATTTTTTTTATTATTATTTCACAAAAATATAGTGGAATGACAAGTCTGCCAAATACCTTTCACCAATACTGACTGCATGTTACTGTTGTGCGTAGAGTCAAAGACAATCTGTTAGACAACAGACTCAAATTACCAGCATAAATTAGAAATTCCAAACTGATCTCTTTAAGTGTTTCTACCTTAAGGCTTATTTTATAAATGAACCAATTCAAATTCAGTGCAATAGTCAATGCAGAACAGCTGTTATGGTATCGAGGCAGTTAGTGTGATGCTGTTCCAACTCAGGGCGTTGGAGTTTTTAGTTCAATTTTGACATCATTTGTAAGAAGTCTGAACGTCCTTCCCGCGGAACGTGTGGGTTTTCTCCGAGTGCTCTGTTTATTTTGCTCCCACAGTCCAAAGGTGTACTGGTTGGGAGGTTAACTGGTCCCATGATTATGCTAAGGTTAAATTAAGGGTTGCTGGGCCACGCAGCATGAAGGGTCAGAAGGGCTTATTTGATGCTGTATCTCTGTCCAGTTCATCTGGCAAAGTGCCTTATCGCCAGACCCCACCAACAGGCACCAAGACCTCGCCTGGCTGGCGGTGAGAGGGGCCCTCCCAGGCAGATCCCTCCTGTATACTTGTAACATCGTCTCCACACCAAGCTGCCCATGGGAGGACTGTAGCAGGGCAGAATCAGTAACCCACCTCTTTTCACACTGTGGGTTTGTGGAGAAGGTGTGGAGGAGGATGAAGGGGCTGGTGTCACGCTTCATCCCCGGCAGCTGTGTAACAGAGGACTGTTTCCAGGGACGCACACGGAGACAAGCATCCGGTGCTGCTGGCAGATCATCAGCTCTGTGAAAGGTGCTCTTTGGTCGGCCCGAGAATTGATGGTCTACCAGCACACGGGGATGTCCGTGGGAGAATGTTGCCGACTGGCACACTCTCGCTGCAGGAGTACGTGCTGAGGGACACACTGAAACTTGGTGCAGCCACCGCAAGGGCCCGGTGGGGAAGCACCACGGTTTAGGGTTCTTCTCTCATGGGAGTGGGAAGGGTTGCATGGCGGGGAGTTTACCCCTCCGAAGTGTTTGTACTATATGAACCAACAGAGTGCCACGTGAGAGGCTGACATCGTCGAACTGTACAGAATGTAATGGTAATGTCTGTAAAGTATACAGAGCTATTGAATGGTTTATTGTAAATATTTTTATTGTGAATAAAGTATATTTTGTTAAAAAAAACTCTAAATAAATTAAAAACAACTAGATAAATAAACAAATTTGCTCGGTTTCACAAAGCAGCTTCCCACCATATCCCCATGCATGCTGGCATCCTGCATTTCGCACTCTGAAATGCTGGTCCACATTCGATGGTGGGAATCTGGGATTTAAGTAACTGGCTTTGTCAAAAGCTGTCATGTTACTGGTTTCCTGTTTTTTTTGGTGTTACCCTGTTACCAGGCTCATTGGACTAGACTGAAATTATCAGATCGAGGTTCTTAAAATCTGTTCCAGCTTTCGCCAATTGGCTGCATTTGTGGGATTTGATTCATCAAGCTGCCAATCCTGAGAAGAACAGAATAACCTCAGAAAATAGTTGCTTCATTTTAAAAAGCTTCCAACAGTTCACTGGCTCGTAGCAAATAGTTTTACAACAAGGAGCAACAAATTTTAATTCATAGAGCATTCATCTAGCAAGTCATTCCAGTGCACTTGAAAAGAACATAAATACCAAACTTAGATATAGAAGTAGGTTTGATGGGAAGCAGAAAGGATTAGGGAAAGGATTCAGGAGTTTAGGGCTTTGACAGCTGTAAACATTGTCTTCTGCAGTGATTTTTGTTGCATCTCCCTCTCCGCTCTGAACTGCTACAACTTTATGTGCAGGTAAAAGCCAGTATATATTAAGAGTGTCTCACATGTAAAATGTCCTAATAATGTGAGCTAATGAGAAAGTCTATCCAGCTCATGGGTGCGGGCTTTTATTTTTTATCAAAACAAATCAAATTTTATTCATAATAAAATAAATATTTATAAGAATAATAAATGCAAGTCAGTCTGCAGATGCTGGAAATCCAAAGACACACACACACACACACACACACACACACACACACACACACACACACACACACACACACACACACACACACACACACACACACACACACACACACACACACACACACACACACACACACACACACACACACACACACACACACACACACAATGCTGGAAGAATTCTGCATCTATAGAAATGAATAAGCAGTCAATGCTTCGACCCAGACCCTTCCCCAGCATTTTGTGTGTGTTGATTCACGAGAATAAACTGTGCAATACCATTTAACTCTTCACATTCAAAGTCAAAGCTTTCTGTACTTTTCTATTACATTCCTACATATCAATCAATAGCTCTGCCGCCGCTCACCCTGGGGTGGTATCCTATTACAATAATTGAGGAGCCTCCTCTCCCTCTCCAGTAGCAGAAGAACCCTATACTGTGGTCCTTTGCCACCAAGCCTCGTATACTGAGCAGAAATTATGGTGGCAGACCGCCACAATAATGGCTGCAAGTTTAGATTTCTTCCTCTTAGCTGTGCAAGTTTAATCACATAAACTAATTGTAAATTTGCAAATCTGTTGTTAATTAGCTGGTAATGGTCATCGTTTGTCATGGTAAATCTAATGCCAATTAACCTGAACCATTGCTTATAACAATTCTAGCAAGAATCCAGATACTCTGATCTGGGTTCTACTCAAAATGAACATTTTCCCTTCAGGGAATTCTTAGCTTTAGATCAAAGTCTGATTAAGACCAGGCTGAATAGTACACTGCTCCAAATTCCATTAATTTAAATGAAGGAGATTCTCAAATGTTATCCTTAATAGAAAAGAAACTAATAGAGCAATTAAAAGCTCCCATATTTCTGATGGGTTACATTATGTGCACAATATTATTTCAATCTGTGCCATCTGTTTACTCACTCTTTATGTAATTTTTAATTGTGCCATGTTAAACTTTATTAGTCTTGTCTGTGCCTTATGGTAAGAGGAAAAAAATGTTGTGAATAAAAATAAACAGTTCCTAATCCAATTCCACAGTTTGTCAAGTGCAGTACTTTCTCCATGTATATAATCAAAGAGTTCATAATTTTCAAAAAAATGTGTAACACAGAATTGCTTTCTACTAATTTTCCATGGTATGGAAAGAAATGCAACACTTGTAGTTAATCAGTAGCACAAGTAATGAAAATATTGTCATAACTAAATGAAAGGCTATTTAATAGAATCTACTGACTTCTCTTCCCCCCCCCACCAAAGAATCCATTTTGATTCCTAAAAAGCTTGCAAATTCAGGCCATAAAGAGCAACCATTATTGACTCAGATAATAGAATAATTTGTGAACTTCTTCATTTTCAATCTGTCATTACTCCCCACTTTGGACAGTGCACTGGAGTATTGTGGATGCATCAACATAAACAGAGGTCTAATTAATTGAGGTCAAATGATTGAGCAATTGAGATAAAGCATTCTGAATCAGACTGTTAAAGCCAGATAATTTGACTGCTACAGGAAATAATTTCAAACTGATAAGACTTAATGAGTTTTAAAAACAGAGTTTATAAGATCCCTAACTATTTAACAGTTTTCTTTTTATCATATATTTTATTTTGAAACTGCATATCAGATATAACGGATTGTCTTATCTGTAAAATTGCCTTCCTTACTTCAGAAGAGAAATTGAGGATTTGGGAGAAAAGAGTTTAGAAGAGTCCATTTCATTCCAAATGGATGGGACATGTAGCACTAATAGAATATTACTACCAGATGGCAGATGACTCATTCAGTATGTTGTTCTTCGTCCCACTTTTTTAAGATCAAGGTGACATTGGAAGGATTAGTGATGAAACTAATACAAAATGTGCTTTTGAAGATGTCCTTAGAAGATGATCAAAGGTAATGATGACCAGTCAGTGGAAGTAAATGCTGCCTTTAGATAATTGATTCATACACCACTTTGCACAGACTTTGGCCAGTGTTTTCTAACTTTACACTTTCCAGTACCCAATTAATCACCAATTTACTTTGGAACCCAATTGCAAGTAATGAACTTGGAACTCCAAATTTGTCTGCCTTCCTATCAACTGAAGCTTCATGGTGAATTAAATTGCTTTGGTCCAGCAACTCCTAAACTTTGAGTTGCAATCCAATGTGGATTGGAAGTGTCATGATGGTTTGCAGCAAAGGGAAAAGGAAAATACCTTCACTCGGACCCTAATCCTCGCTATCAAACACAACACAAAATCTATCCTCAGAGTTCCCACTGGAAACTACATTGGTAATGGATTTGAATGGTGATTAGTTTAAATTAATTTAAATTAATTAAATTAATACTCTGGGCATTCAGGAACATGAAGACTGGTGCTCTGATGTCAAGGTTCCTTAGTATAGAATCTCTGTTACATAATGTATTTTTTTTGCATCAGGTGTTAAAGAATCCTTCTTTGATCTCTTTCCTGTGTAATCAGGATTGTTTACTGAGGCAGTTATGAGCACATTAACATCACTGTTTTTCCAGAGCCCCTGTGAAAACCATCCCTCACAACCAGACATCATGAGACCTTCTTATATTCAGGATAGATATATCACCTATCAGGATATACGGTAGATATATCAATTGTTGACCAATCTCTACTGCGGGCAAAACTATTTCCTTAAAACTTCATTATTAGTTATTCTTATGATACTGGATCTTTTGTAATTGGAAGGAAGTTGAGAGCTATGAAGAAGTACAAGAGGAGATGAGGCTTGGTCATATTGAATGGTGGGTTAGGCTGAAGGAGTTGAATGGCGTACTACAATTCATAATTTATTACATGGTGCATCGTTATGAAATCACAGCCAACCAACAGGATAGGTGTTGCTGCCCTTTATTGGCAGAAGTCCAATCAACAAGTGTAAATAATTGAAAAGCTGAAGATATGTAGACTCTGGAAATGTGAAATGCAAACAAAGACCATGAGAAATATTTGACAGGTAAGGCAGCATGTGTGAAGAGAAAAACAGTTAAGAATTTAAATCGATGAGCTTTCATCAGAATTTGGAAAGTATAGAAATCAAGTGTTCTTACTGCTGCAGAGAAGCAAGGGGGTGGGTGTGGTGATAAAGAAGGGAAGACCCATGGAGACCAAGAAAAGATGATACATGGTGGTGTTGGTGAAGGAGCAGGGAGAAGTCTTCATTAACACAGATGGTCTGTCTGAAGAAGATACAATAGAAGAATGTGAAAGAATAAGAAAGAAGAGAGAGAAAAATAAATATTGGAACTATGAAATGCAGAACACAGAAGTTTCTGGATATATGAAAGAAAAGAGAATGCTGTTACAGGTCAGTCAGTATCTGTGGAGAGTTACTATTACAAATACCGGTAGATAAATTTTCATTAGAACTGGCCAGAGAGTGGGGGTGTGAAGTAAAATTAAACGAATAGCTAAAGGGAAGCTCATAATCATCCTTAACTATTTGAATCTGTTTAAATAATAACATAAAACAAAATTAATAAAAAAAGCAAGTACCAGTATAGTGACATTTTTTTGAAAAAATGAAATCTGTAAAACAAATATGCTGAAGCAATGTTTGACAAAAAAAAGTACTGAGTTTAAACATCAAACTCCAAGTGGTTTTCATGAGCTAAGCAGCAAACTCTATCAGTAAGATAACTTCAAATCAGCCTCTATGTTTATTCGCAAAATTTAAAAAATGTATTTAAAAGCCTCTCAAGCTTTACCCTTGACTATAAGGTGAAGCTTTGACCAGTTATCAAACATGAAAGCTAGATTTTGAAGATAGAACTGTACTTTCTTTTAAACCATGGTATTGATATACATATTCATTTTTAAACTGATATTTCAGGTCCTCCAAGGCAATCATAAAAAGAATTTTATTAAGTTAGTTAATCAACAGCAAAGGAGAGAAAACCCACACCCTAGGGAAATATCTTACCTCAACTTGTGAAAAAAGACAGTTATAAAATACTTCATGGTGAAAAGCAGCCTGGAAAGTAGTTTCTGTCCCCTTCTCAATGATCTTGTTATTTAAAGAAATCTGGACATATATTCAGTGGCCATCTTATTAGGTACACCTGCTTGTTAATGCAAATATTTAATCAGCCAATCATGTGGTAGCAACTCAATAAATAAAAGCATACAGACATGGTCGAGAGGTTCAGATCAAACGTCACAAAGGGGGTAGAAATGTCATCTAAGTAACACTGACTATGGAATGATTGTTGTTGCCAGATGGGATGGTACACAACAGTCTCTAGAGTTTACAGAGAATGGTGTGAAAAAACAAGAAAAAAAACATTCAGTTAGCAGCAGTTTTGTGCACAAAATATAGGTGTGTCAGTGTAACAAGTCTTAGCGATGAGCAATATTCCCTCTAAGGTGTGCATCTGAGTGCGCACATTTTTTTGCTACTAACACACAAAGGAATTTAAACTTCACACGAAAGGTTATCACCCTCTACTTTGTTGGCATGTTGAGTATATTTCATGATCGTTCACAACACATTTCCTTTTCCAGTTTCTGCTGCGGACAGTGCTGACAACATGGAGTTTGCCATGATTTGTCTGCAGATTTAAGAACCGGCTTATTTATACTGTTTTTAGACCATAAGACAATAAGATATTGGAGCAGAATTAGGCCATTTGGCCCATTGAGTCTGCTCTGCCATTCAATCATGGGCTGATCCAATTCTTCCAGTCATCCCCACTCCCCTGCCTTCACCCCATACCCTTTGATGCCCTGGCTAATCAAGAACCTATTTATCTCTGCCTTAAATGCACCCAATGACTTGGCTTCCACAGCCTCTTGAGGCAACAAATTTCACAGATTTACTACCCTCTGACTAAAGTAAATTCTCTGTATCTCTGTTCTAAATGGACATCCTTCAATCCTGAAGTTGCGCCCTCTTGTCCTAGACTCCCCTACCATGGGAAATAACTTTGTCATATCTAATCTGTTCAGATCTTCTAACATTCAGAATGTTTCTATGAGATCCCCCCTCATTCTCCTGAACTCCTAGGAATACAGCCCAATAGTTGCCAGACATTCTTCATATGGTAACCCTTTCATTCCTGGAATCATTCTTGTGAATCTTCTCTGAACCCTCTCCAATTTCAGTATATCCTTTCTAAAATAAGGATCCCAAAACAGCACTCAATACTTCAAGTGCGGTCTCACGAGTGCCTTATGGAGCCTCAACATCACATCCCTGCTCTTATGTTCTATACCCGTAGAAACGAAGGCCAACATAGCATTTGCCTTTTTCACCACTGACTCCACCTGGAGGTTAACCTTTACGGTATTCTGCACAAGGACTCCCAAGACCCTGTGCATCAATGCATTTTCAACTCTCTCCCTTCTAAATAATAGTCTGCCCATTTATTTCTTCCACCAAAGTGCATGACCATACACTTTCCAGCATTGTATTTCATTTGCCACTTCTTTGTCCATTCCCCTAAACTATCTAAGTCTCCCTGGAGGCTCTCTGTTTCCTCAACACTACCTGCTCCTCCATCTATCTTTGTATCATCAGCAAATTTAGCCACATATCCATTAATCCCATAGTCTGAATCAGCGGTCAGCAGCGGATCCAAAACTGACTCCTGTGGAACTCCACTGGTAACCGGTAGCCAGCCAGAATAGGATCCCTTTATTCCCATTTACTGTTTTCTGCCAAACAGCCAATGCTCTACCCATGTAAGTAACTTCCTTGTAATTCCATGGGCTCTTACCCATGAGTTTTTATTGAAGAAGTTATTGATTCACGATGTTGAATTCCAAAGAAGCAAAGGACGTGAAGCGCAAAAGAACTGCCAGTTCATTTAAAGTGGAATGGCTCAATGAAACAGTAGACACTGCTACACTGCCAGCTCATGAAGTCAGGAACATGCAGCTACAAGAAATATCTATCACAATACATGAACTTGTGTTACCTGTGTGTATGGTTGCGATGCAAAAGTTCCTGGAGAATTTGCAAGTGGGAAGAGGTCAAGTGATATTTTGAAATCTGGCTTTTTAGAGCATCATTTATCAAGTATATCATATATGGACGGTGTGCAAAAGCTCCAGCGAGAAAATCCTTCATTACCTATGCCAGGCCTGCTGCATATGTTTTGTGAGAGTGAAGATGAACAAGAGTGAAACAATCAAACCCAGAGGAAATCAAAATTCTTATTGACAATTAGTTTATTTCTTTTAAACAATGAACAACAAACTTGACCTGGTAATTTATTATCCTTAGAATAGCTTCAGGTTTGCTTCCACTGAAAAATTCAGTGTACACGTGTTGTTGGCACTGGGCAAAAAATTGCATAGCATAAGATTTTTGAGCACACTGGTCATTACAAACTAGAGGGAATATTGGTAATGAGTAGATCATGGGGAAGAGATAAAAAGGTAATTAAAGAGGGAGAGATATTGGTTGGACTGATGGAAATGAAAAAAATAACAGGAAAGAAGTGCATTTCCGGAGTTTGGAATATTTCTATGCCTATATTTTTAGGATAGTAGGTACACAAATAAAATATAAGAACTGCTCTCCATATTTACGTTTGGCCTCACTGACAGTGGAGAAGACCAAGGAAAGGTTGGTGTAATAGTAGGAAGGGGAAAGCGAATTCTCACCAAAAAAGAAAAAGCACTTTGCCTCCAACTTCCACCAGGCCATCAAATTCACCTAGCCCATTTCCGACACTCCCCTTCCCTTTCCCAAATTCACTGTCTGTATCTCAGAGACAGCTTATCCACCAATGTCTGTTATAAACCAACAGACTCTCAAAGCTACCTGGACTATACCTTGTCCCACTCGGCTTCTCTCAATTCCTCCATCTCCACCACATCTGCTCTCAAGATGAGGTTTTTCATTTTAGAATGAAGGAGATGTCCTCCTTTTTTAAAGAAAGGGGCTTCCCTTCCTCCAGCATCAATGCTGCCCACAAACACATCTCTTCCATTTCAAGCACATCTGCTCTTACCCCATCCTCCTACACGCTACCAGGGATAGGGTTCCTCTTGTCCTCACCTACCACCCCACCAGCCTCTTCATCCAGCACATAATTATCTGAAACTTCCACCACCTCCAACTAGATCCCACCACCAAACACATCTTTCCTTCCCACCCATTTTCTTCTTTCCGCAGGAATTGATCCCTACAAGATTTCCTTGCCCATTTGTCCCTACCCACCGATCTCCCTCCTGGCACTTATCCTTGCTAGTGGAACAAGTGCTTCACCTGCCTCTACACCTCCTTCCTCCGTACCATTCAGGGCCCAAAAAAGTCCTACCAGGTGAGACGACACCTCAACTGAGACTGTGTTGGGGTCATATTCTGTGTTCGGTGCTCCTGGTGTGACCTCTTGTATATTGGTGAGACTTGACGTAGATTGAGAGACCACTTCACCAAGCTTCGACGCTCCACCCGGCAGAACAAGCAGGATCTCTTAGTGGCAACCCTTTTAATCCCATTTCTCATTCCCATTCTAATATGTCCATCCATGACCTCCTCCACTGTCGGGTTAAAGCTGCACTTAGGTTGGAGGAACTACACTTTATATTACGTCTGGGTACCCTCCAACCTGATGGCATGATCATCGATTTCTCAAATGTAAGAATATAAGAACATAAGAAATAGGAGCAGGAGTAGGCCATCCGGCCCATCGAGCCTGCCCCACTATTCAATAAGATCTTGGCTGATCTGTCTGTAAACTCAGCTCCATCTGCTGCCTTTTCCCCATAACCCTAATTCCCCTACTATGTAAATATCTATCTAACTGTATCTTAAGTATATTTAGTGAAGAAGCCTCAATTGCTTCCCCAGGCCGAGAATTCCACAGATTCACCTCTCTCCGGGAAAAATAGTTTCACCTCATCTCCGTCCTAAATCTTCTCCCCTGAATCTTGAGGCAATGTATCCTAGTTCTAGTCTCACCTACCAGTGGAAACAACTTTCCTACTTCTATCTTATCTATCCCTTTCAAAATTTTGTGTGTTTCCATAAGATCCTCTCTCATTCTTCCGAATTCCAGAGAGTATAGTCCCAGGCAACTCAATCTCTCCTCATAGATTAATCCCTTCACCTCTGGAATCAACCTGGTGAACCTCCTCTGCACTGTCTCCAAAGCCAGTATATCCTTCCTCAAGTATGGAGACCAAAACTGCACACAGTACTCCAGGTGTGGCCTCACCAGTACCCTGCATAGTTGCAGCATGACCTCCCTGCTCTTGAATTCAACCCCTCTAGCAATGAAGGCCAACATTCCGTTTGCCTTCTTAATAACCTGTTGTACCTGCAAGCAACTTTTTGTGATTCATGAAAAAGCACTCCCAAGTCCCTCTGCACTACAGCATGCTTCAATCTTTCACTATTTAAATAATAATCTGCTCTTCTATTATTCCTTCCAAAGTGGATGATCTCGCATTTATCAATGTTGCATTCCATCTACCAGACCTTGGCCCACTCACTTAACCTCTGCAGGCTCTCCACATCCTCTGTACAGTTTGCTTTTCCACTCAGTTTAGTGTCATCAGCAAATTTTGCTATGCTACACTCAGTCCCCTCTTCCAAATCATCAATGTAAATGGTAAACAGCTGTGGGCCCAGCACTGACTCCTGCGGCATCCCACTCACCAATGTCTGCCAACCAGAGAAACACCCATTTATACCAACTCTCTGCCTTCTATTGGTTAACCACTTTTAGTAATGCCTCCAAACCCCACCCTTTACCATTTCCCATCCCCTTGTTCCTCTCTCATGTTTTCTCCTTGCCTGCCCATCAGCTCCCTCTGGTGCTCCTACACCCCTTTTCTTCTTTCATCCATGACCTTCTGTCTCATTCACCAATCAACTTCCCAGCTCTTTGCTTCATCCCTCCCCCTCCAAGTTTCACCTATCACCTGGCACTTCTCTCTCCCCTCCCCCAACTTTTCAAATCTACTCCTCAGCTTTTTACTGCAGTCCTGCTGAAGGGTTTCGGCCTGAAACGTCGACTGTACATTTTTCCATAGATGCTGCCTGGCCTGCTGAGTTCCTCCAGCATTTTGTGTGTGTTGCTAGAAAAGGCGGCATCATGAGCACTAAATACAATAAACCAGGTTGGCTAGGTGAACGTGAACACCTGAAATAGGTCCCTGGATGAGGGAGTAGGTGAAGGGATAAGTATTGCGCTCCTTTAGTTAAGGGGAAAATCCCAGGAGGTATGGAAGATGAGAGGTAAGAAATGACTGAATCAGGGCAGCACACACAAAACGCTGGAGGAACTCAGCAGGCCAGGCAGCATCTAGGAAAAGAGTACAGTCGATGTTGCTCGGATTTACAGCATCTGCAGATTTTCTCCTGTTTGTGAGTGAATTACTTACTTATTCATTTAGAGATACAGCACAGAACAGACCCTTCTGGCCAATGATTCACACCACCCATCAATTGGCCTATTTAATCCTAGCCTAATCACAGGACCATTTACAATGACCAATTCACCTACTGCTTTGGAATGTGGGAATTGTCTTTCATACAGTTCATATAGATCAAATCATTACACCTACATTGTGGTAGAACAGGGTAAAACAGTACAGAATAAACAGTAACAGCTTCTGAGAAAGTGCAGAGCAGGTAAACAATATGGTGCAAGGTCAGAAAGAGGTACGGTAGATTGTAAAACCAAAAGTTATCTTGTCACACTAGGGAACCTTACAGTAGTGGGGCAGAAGCTGTCCTTGAGCCTGGTGATATGTGCTTTCAGGCTTTTGAATCTTCTTCCTGACAGACAATCAGAATATGAATCCAGATTCATCACATTAAACACTGAACCGAGAAATGACAGGCTAGAAGAATCTATTTCCTATCACCTTTATTTTACAAATCTCAGTTGCACACTGATAATTCAATTTGTTTTCAATATTTTATTTTCTTTGTCCAGAGTTTCTGCTAACTCATAATATTTGCGAGGTTTCATTTTGTCTGAGCTCCCATGTGCTAATTTGAGTCTTAATTAGAATTATTTCCAACAGCTAAGATACTGTGATTAGTTAAAATGTTCAAAAAGTGATCATTTTATTAGTGCAATTAAGGATAGTAATTATGAAAGACAACCAGCTTCGGCAGGAACAATATTGGGAAATACTGCCATCATCAAAGATAACACAGGTTTAGAGAAGGGAGGGAGAACTTGTGTTTGAGTGTTTACTGGGAAAACATTTGGAATACTTTGTTTTTGGCTCCAAAATATGAGATGATTTTGACATTATACCATATTTATCTGATTAAAAACAACTCTCTACTGATTGACAGTATTGCACAAATAGTTTCCCTTTCAGATAAAGACATTAGATAGATAGATAGATAGATAGATAGATAGATAGATAGATAGATAGATAGATAGATAGATAGATAGATAGATAGATAGATAGATAGATAGATAGATAGATAGATAGATAGATACTTTATTCATCCCCATGGGGAAATTCAACTTTTTTTTCCAATGTCCCATACACTTGTTGTAGCAAAACTAATTACATACAATACTTAACTCAGTAAAAAAAATGATATGCATCTAAATCACTATCTCAAAAAGCATTAATAATAGCTTTTAAAAAGTTCTTAAGTCCTGGCGGTAGAATTGTAAAGCCTAATGGCATTGGGGAGTATTGACCTCTTCATCCTGTCTGAGGAGCATTGCATCGATAGTAACCTGTCGCTGAAACTGCTTCTCTGTCTCTGGATGGTGCTATGTAGAGGATGTTCAGAGTTTTCCATAATTAGTAGTGAAACAATATCCATGTCAATCTGATGAGGTAGTGTGGTTTCCTGGAGCGGTTCTTTCATTTCAGTTTCCTCTGTTATAGAATATGACAGATTGGTTCTTTGTTCCCGTCCTGTAGAATTGATCACATTCCAAAATAGTTCATAATTTTAAACCTCATGGAACACTTTAGCATTGCTCTGCTCTATTGTAATAATGATTTATTCTTTGTACTGAGCATTGGTCAACAATTTCTTCAGGAAGTTCCACTGAAGCAGATGGCATAAGTAGGTTCAAAGCAAATAATCGCCTTTTTGAAAAGACAAATGACTGAGAGATGTTTTGAGAATTTAGAGATCAGTCTTTTCTGGCCATCAGAATTATCTTTTCTGATGTTTTTTTCCCTAAAATCTGAAACTTAATTTCCGTAGCATGTGACTGAGATTTTCTAGTTGTCATTATGTTTAATTTGTCATTTTATTCCATTAACATTACAGTTGGAACTAAGTTAGAAATACTATTTTTATTGAAGAAATTATTGATTTCAGTATGTCGAGTCATAATAGGGTCATAGAATAATACAGCATGGAAACCGGCCCTTCAGAGAACTGGTCCATGCCAATTTTAGCATCTGCTCTGCTGGTTCCTCATTCGGCCCGCTACCCTCCAAGCCCCTCCCCTCCTTGTACCTATCCAAATACCTCTTAAATGTTGCAGTGGTTCCCAGCTTAACCACATCTTCTTGCAACTCATTCTAGGTTTTTGCTATGATATGTGTAAAGAAGTTAGCTCCAGAGTATCTTTTAAATCTCTCCCCTCTTGTATCTATGCCCTGTATTTTTGGACTCCCAAGCTCTAGGAAATAGACTATGGCTATTAACCTTATCCATAACCTGCATGACTAAACGATTGTCCATGGAGCCACCTCTCATTCTTTTATGTGCTAAGGAATATGGATTCAGTGTGGCCAACCTCTACGTATAACTCTCTCTTGTCCAGGCAACGTCCTTGTAAATCTCTTCTGCACCCTCTCAATGCCTTTCCTATAACAGGGTGACCAAAATTGCACACTATATTCCAAGTGTAGCATCACCAAGAATTTATATAACTGCAGTATAATGTCCCTATTCCTAAACTCAATGCCATGACTGATGAAGGTCAGCATGCTTAAGGGCTTCTTCAGCACTCTGTGTACTTGCTCAGATGCTTTCAGAAAATTGTACGTGCTCCCAGGTCCCTCTGTTTTACAACACTCATCAGTACACTGCCATTCACTGTTTATCCTACCTTGGTTTGACTGTCCTAAACGCATCACCTCACACTGATCTAAGTTGAAATCCATTTTCCATTCCACAACCCATCTCCATAACTGGTCAGGATCTATTTGCAAATCATTGTAAGCTGCTTCACTATCAACAAAATCCTCTAATTTAGTATCATCAGCAAACTTGCTAGTCATGCCACATACATTCATATCCAAATTGTTTACAATAAATAATGACTAACTGAGAACCCAACTCAGACCCCTGGTATTTCATTAGTCACAGGCATCCAGCTGGACAATCGACACTCAGCCATCATGTTCTGTTTCCTGTCTTTGTGTGAATTCTGAATCCACCTTACTAGCTCCCCCTGAATCCTATGCAACCCAGCTTTCTAGATCAGCATGCCATACAGGACCTTGTCCAAGGGTTTACCTATGTCATATAGACAACATTCACTGCCTTATCTTCATCTATCCCAAAGCAGATTCTTTGAAAAAACGACAAGAGATTCATTAGATATGACTTCCAATATACTGCTGACTGTTCCTGATCAGGCCCTGACTTTTAAGTGATGGTAAATCTTGTCCTTCAGAATTCACTCCAGTAATTTCCCACAACTGAAGTCAAGCTCACCAGATTATAGTTCCCTAGCCTATACTTGCTGCCCTTCTTCCACAATGGAACAACATTAGCCATCCTCCAGTCTTCTGGAACTTCACCAGTGACTAATAATGAGGAAACTATCTCTACAAGGGCCATTGCGATTTCTTCCCCCGTCCTCCCATAAGATTCAGGAGTGCATTTCATCAGACCCTGAGCATTTGCCCATCTTAATGAACTTCAAGACTGCAAATACCTCCTTCTTCATTGTATGTACTTGATTCAATAACCCACTACTTACCAACATTACCTCTAAGGTGTGTGCATGCACACAGCTTTTGCTACTAACACACAAAGAAATTTAAACTGCGCACAGAAGGTTGTCACCCTGTACTCCATTGGCATGTTAAGTATATTTCATGATCGTACACAATCACATTTCCTTTTGCAGTTTCTGATGCAGAAGGTGTTGACAAGATGAAGTTTATGATGATTTGTCTGCAGACTTTAGAACTGGTTTATGTATACTGTTTTTATTGAAATTATTGATTCACTATGTTGAAGTCCAAAGAAGCAAAGGGCGTGAAGTGCAAAAGAACTGCGAGTTCATTTAAAGCAGAATGGCTTAATGAAATAGAAGAGACTGCTACACCGAAAACTCATGAGGACAGAAACATGCATCTATGAGAAATATTACAGAAACTGGTGTTACCTCATGTATTGTCACAATGCAAAAGTTGCTGGAGAATTTGCAATTGGGAAGAAGTGGAGTGATACTTGGAAACTTGACTTTTTAAAGCATCAGTTAGCAAGCAAATCAGATATGCACAGAGTGTAAAATCTCCGTGAGAAAATCCTTGATATCCATCATTGACTTGCTATGTATGTTTTGTGAGAGTACAGATGAATGAGAGTGAAAACGATCAAACCCAGAGGATATCAAAGTTCTTATTGACTGTGTTTAACTATATGTTTAAATGAATACCTCTATATATAAATTTCAGAGTGCACTGGTCAAAATATTGCAGAGCACAAGATTTTTGTGCACACTGATCATTACAAATTAGAGGGAACATTGCTACTTATTACCCTCATTTATTTGTGATCCATGATATTCTTCTTATAATCACATGAGAAACAGACATTAAACATCTTAGCTGTCTCTGTGCTTTCACATGCCATCCTGTACTTCTGGTCTTTAAGAGGACCTATTCTCCACTTGGTCACCCTTTTACTCTTAATATAATTGAAGAACCTCTTAGAAGAATCTTTAACTCTGCCTGCTAAATCCATCTCATACACTTCTTTTTCCCCTCCTGAATTCCCCCTTAAGTCTGGTCATACACTATTTATATTCATCAAGAGATTCATTTCTACCTAAACGCGATGCATGTTTCCTTTCTCACGACCAATGTATTGACATTCCTCGCCAGCTAGGGTTTTGAACTTAGTATATCTGTCACGGTCCCGACCGTTAATTCCCCATTTGCTCCTAATTCCCTTTGATGGTGGCACACCTGGTTTTCATCAAGACCTGCAGTATAAGAACCCTGGCTTTGCCCTCACTAGTTGCCAGATCGTTGGTTTTGCCAGTGTGGTAATTAACATTTCCTGGCTGCTTAGGATTGTGTGTTCTAAGTTTTGCTTCAGTACTGAGATTTACCTGTGCAACTCAGTATCTCTGGGTCAAGATAAGTTTTCTAAGTTCAACTCCAGTTCCGAGGTTTATCTGTGAAACTCTGTCTCTCCGTGTCAAGATAAGGATTTCAAGTTTACTCCAGTACCAAGGTTTACCTGTGTAACTCCGTCTCTCTGTGCTAAGAAAAGTTTTGTCTGCCATTTCCCTTTCTACGCTCCATGTCAAGATACATTCTGCCTGCCTCCTGCTTTCCTGCACTCCCTCCTGTTTGCCGTTCAACGCTCACGCCCACGTCTGCATCCTAACTCAATCTCCGTGCCTGTGTCCTGCATTTGGGTTCACCTCGTTCATTGCAACAATATCTACTATTCACCCTAATAGGATTATGGTGTCACTGGACTCCTGATGTGATCCTTTTCTTGAGGCAGATGGAGAATTAATTGCCACAAATGGCTGTGCAGATTGAGTCATTGGGTATATTCAATGCAGAGATTGGTAGGTTCTTAATTAGTAAGGATGTCAAAGGTTACAAGGAGAAGACAGGAAAATGGAGTTAAATCAGCCATGATCAAATGGTGGGGCAGAGTTGATGGGCCAAATGGCCAAATTTTCTCCTATGTTTTATGATCTTATAGTCTTTTAAAAGTTTCCTACTTGCCAACTATTCCTTTGCCTTTAGAAAGAATCAACCAGTCGATCCCAGCTAGATCCTACCTAATGAGGACTTTAAACTTGATTTTATTCCATCTTTTTGCCATAACTATGTTAAAACTAATAGAATTGTGATCACTGGACCTGAATTAATCCCTAACTGCCACTTCAATTACTTGGTCTGTTGAGTTCCCGAAGAGGAGGTCCAGTATTGCTGCTTCCTAAATAGGTTCCGGTATATACAGTGTGAGGAAAGAGTCTGGATGCACACACAATTCTGCCCCATTCAACCCTTTACATTATGGATGGCCCAGTCGATACCGTAAAAAATTAAATTTCTCACTAGCACTATCCTACTATTCTCATAACTATGTGCAACTTCTCGACACATCTGTTCCTCAAATTCTTGTGACTACTGGGATGTTTATAATACAGCTTTTATAAAGTGAACCTCCCCTTCTTATTTCTAAGTTCTATCCAAATGACCTCAACAGATGGTTCCACAAGACTATCCTCTCAAAGCAAAGCTGTTATGATTAACCCTTATCAAAAGAAAACGCGGCAGATTTCCACTCTTACCTGTTCCTCTGTCATGCTTAAAGACATGAACATTGAGCTGCCAAACCTGCCCTTCTCTCAACCAGGTTTCTATTATAGCCAATCCACACCCTCCTTCATCCACCTTAACTGTTAAGCTACAGTACCGTGCAAGAGTCTTAGGCATCATAGATTTTTTGATATAAATTTTGTTTTAGATATTTACTTCTTGTCTTCTGCATTAGCGTGTCAGTAGAAAGAAGCTATTTTTAGATTTCCAAACATTAATTTTCCAAAAAATTAAATGATACAAAGAATGCCATGTATTCTGTTAAATAAAGTAACATATTAATTAATAGACCACTTTTCAAATAAAAACTTTTTTAGTTTGGAGTTATATAGACCAATGCACGATGAAACAAAAGCTGGCCAGTTGTGCAGTGGCATCTGCCCTAGACTTCGAGGCGAGTGGTCCTAGGTTCAAATCCAGCCAACTGCTTGCATGCTTTCCATCTCTACTGGGTTGAGCACTGAACTAGCAATTCATCCTTGTGAAAAAACAGACAAAAATGCTGAAGAAATGGCAAGATTGCCACCCGATATGCCACAGGGTGTGGAAAGGAACAGACAAAGCTGAAACCAAGATAAACTAACAGATGCTAATGATCAATTAAATGAGTTGAACGAACTAAACTGATTCACCAAAATAGAAACGGGTGTGGAAGGAATTGAACTGGGTGAAGGACAACCAGACTAAAAGGTGACGGTATGGCAGATGCGATAGTTTAACCTTCAAATCATCAATTCTTACACCATGACTCGAATGAGCATAGCAACAAGACACAAGGTGGTTATCCTGCATCAGCAAGGTCTCTCGCAAGCAGAAATTTTGCAGCAGACACGAGTTTCAGGATGTGCTGTCCAAGTTCTTCTGAAGAAGCAAAATGAAATGTGGCAAAGGTAATGTCACAGTAGTTATAGGGGATTTCAACATGCAGGTGAACTGGGAGAATCAGGTTGGTGCTGGACCACAGGATAGGGAGTTTGTAGAGTGCCTAAGGGATGCAGTCTTGGAACAGCTTGTACGAGAGCCGACCAGGGACCAGACTATTCTGGATTTAGTGTTATGTAATGAACAGGATTTGATAAGCGATCTCGCAGTAAAGGAGCCATTAGGAGGTAGTGATCACAATATGATAAGCTTTTATCTGCAATTTGAGAAGGATAAGGGCAGCTCAGAGGTGTCAGTGTTGCAGATGAACAGGGGAAACTATGGAGCCATGAGGGAGGAGCTAGCCAAAGTTGACTGGATGGATAGCCTAGCGGAAAAGACAGTGGAACAGCAATAGCAGGTATTCTTGGGAATAATGCACAAGGTGCAAAAACAGTTCATCCCCCAGAGAAGGAAGGATTCGAAGGGGGGGGGGGGAAAGGGGCCACAGTGGTTGACAAAGGAAGTCAGAGATTGCATAGCATTAAAAAAAAAGGAAATATGACAGAGCTAAGGTGAGTGGGAGGACAGATGATTGGGAAGTTTTTAAGGAACAACAGAACTTAACTAAAAAGACAATACGGGGAGAAAAAATGAGGTACGAACGCAAGCTAGCCAGGAATATAAAGGAAGATAGCAAAAGCTTTTTTAGGTATGTGAAGAGAAAGAAGATAGTTAAGAACAATGTTGGGCCCTTGAAGAATGAATTGGGTGAAATTGTTATGGGAAACAGAGAAATGGCAGAAGAATTTAATGAGTACTTTAGATTTTCAGAAGGCATTTGATAAGGTCCCACATAGATGATTGGTGGGTAAAATCAAAGCTCAGGGCATCGGGGGGAAGGCATTGACATGGTTAGAAAACTGGTTGGCAGATAGAAAGCAAAGGGTAGTGATGAATGGGTGTTTCTCGGAATGGCAGGTGGTGAGTAGTGGGATGCCACAGGGCTCGGTATTGAGACCACAGCTGTTTACCATTTACGTTAGCGATTTGGATGAAGGCATAGAAAATAACATCAGCAAATTTGCTGATGATACTAAGCTGGGTGGCAGTGTGACATGTGATGAGGATGTTAGGAGAATTCAGGGTGACTTGGATAGGCTGGGTGAGTGGGCAGATACTTGGCAGATGGCGTTTAATGTGAATAAGTGTGAGGTTATCCACTTTGGGAGTAAGAACAGGAAGGCAGATTATTATCGGAATGGTGCAGAGTTGGGTAAGGGAGAAATACAAAGAGATCTCGGAGTCCTTGTTCATCAGTCACTGAAGGTAAATGAGCAAGTGCAGCAGGCAGTGAAGAAGGCTAATGGAATGTTGGCCTTTATTACAAAGGGAATTGAGTACAAGAGCAAGGAAATCCTCTTGCATTTGTACAGAGCCCTGGTGAGACCACACCTGGAGTATTGTGTACAGTTTTGGTCTCCAGGGTTAAGGAAGGACATCCTGGCTGTAGAGATAGATAGATAGATAGATAGATAGATAGATAGATAGATAGATACTTTATTCATCCCCATGGGGAAATTCAACTTTTTTCCAATGTCCCATACACTTGTTGTAGCAAAACTAATTACATACAATACTTAACTCAGTAAAAATATGATATGCATCTAAATCACTATCTCAGAAAGCATTAATAATAGCTTTTAAAAAGTTCTTAAGTCCCGGCGGTAGAATTGTAAAGCCTAATGGCATTGGGGAGTATTGACCTCTTCATCCTGTCTGAGGAGCATTGCATCGATAGTAACCTGTCGCTGAAACTGCTTCTCTGTCTCTGGATGGTGCTATGTAGAGGATGTTCAGAGTTATCCATAATTGACCGTAGCCTACTCAGCGCCCTTCACTCAGCTACCGATGCTAAACTCTCCAGTACTTTGCCCACGACAGAGCCCGCCTTCCTTACCAGCTTATTAAGACGTGAGGCGTCCCTCTTCTTAATGCTTCCTCCCCAACACGCCAACACAAAGAAGAGGGCGCTCTCCACAACTGACCTATAGAACATCTTCAGCATCTCACTACAGACATTGAATGACGCCAACCTTCTTAGGAAGTACAGTCGACTCTGTGCCTTCCTGCACAAGGCATCTGTGTTGGCAGTCCAGTCTAGCTTCTCGTCTAACTGTACTCCCAGATACTTGTAGGTCTTAACCTGCTCCACACATTCTCCATTAATGATCACTGGCTCCATATGAGGCCTAGATCTCCTAAAGTCCACCACCATCTCCTTGGTCTTGGTGATATTGAGACGCAGGTAGTTTGAGTTGCACCATATCACAAAGTCCTGTATCAGTTTCCTATACTCCTCCTCCTGTCCATTCCTGACACACCCCACTATGGCCATGTCATCAGCGAACTTCTGCACATGGCAGGACTCCGAGTTATATTGGAAGTCTGATGTGTACAGGGTGAACAGGACCGGAGAGAGTACGGTTCCCTGCGGCGCCCCTGTGCTGCTGACCACCGTGTCAGACCTACAGTCTCCCAACCGCACATACTGAGGTCTATCTGTCAAGTAGTCCACTATCCAATCCACCATGTGAGAGTCTACTCCCATCTCCGTTAGTTTGTGCCTTAAGATCTTGGGCTGGATGGTGTTAAAGGCACTAGAGAAGTCAAGGAATGTAATCCTCACAGCACAACTGACCCCCTCTAGGTGAGAGAGTGATTTGTGCAGCAAATACGTGATAGCATCCTCCACTCCCACCTTCTCCTTATACGCAAACTGAAGAGGATCCTGGGCGTGCCTGGTTTGTGGCCTCAGATTCTGTATTATCAGCCGCTCCATGGTCTTCATAACGTGCGACGTCAAGGCAACAGGTCTGAAGTCATTCAACTCCTTTGGTTGTGGTTTCTTCGGTACCGGGACAATACAGGATGTTTTCCACTGTCTGGGTACTCTTCTCTGCTCCAGGCTCATGTTGAAGATGCGCTGTAGTGGTTCTCCCAGCTCAGTCGCACAGGCTCTCAGTAATCGTGGGGAAACTCCATCTGGTCCAGCCTCCTTGCTGGTACAGATCTTCCTCAGTTGACCTTCCACCTGTGCAGCCGTAATCCTGGGCGTGGGCAAGGTCTCCTGTGAGTGGCTATTTTCCTGTGAGGGAAGTAAGCCTGGTGTGGATTTCTGCGGTGAGGATGAGATTGAGCTGTTGAACCTGTTGAAGAAGTTGTTCAGCTGGTTCGCTTTCTCCACATCTCCACTTATGTTCGCCCCCCGCTTTGCACCGCATCCGGTGATGATCTTCATCCCATCCCACACCTCCTTCATGCTTTTTTTCTGCAGCTTTTGTTCTAGCTTCCTCCTATACTGCTCCTTTGCCCCCCTTATCTGTACTCTGAGTTCCTTCTGAACTCTTTTAAGCTCCAACCGATCACCATCTTTAAAGGCCTTCTTCTTCTGGTTTAGGAGGCCTTTGATGTGACTAGTGATCCAGGGCTTATTATTGGGATAGCAGCGAACAGTTCTAACAGGGACAACTGCATCCACACAAAAGTTAATATAGTCCGTTGTGCATTCAGTGACCTCCTCAACGCCCCCACAGAGCCCCCCTTGCAGTACATCCCAGTTAGTAGTACCGAAGCAGTCTCTCAGGGCCTGTTCAGCTTCAGGAGTCCACTTCCTAAAAGAGCGTGTGGTAGTGGGATGCCTCTTCACAATTGATTTATATCTGGGCTGTAACAAAACCAGGTTGTGATCAGCTTTCCCCAATGAAGGCAGTGGGGATGCACTATATGCCTCCTCTACGTTTGCATACAGTAGGTCAATAGTCCTATTACCCCTGGTGTAGCAATCCACGTACTGGGAGAAAGCAGGTAGTGTCTTGTCCAAAGTCACATGGTTGAAGTCCCCTGTAATTATCACCAGTGCCTCAGGGTGCTGTGTCTGCAGCCTAGCAACAGCGGAGCTGATGACGTCACACGCTACCGTTGCGTCGGCACGCGGCGGGACATACACATTCACCACAATGACGCTTGCGAATTCTCGAGGCAGGTAATATGGCCTCATACTCACGGCGATCAGCTCAATATCTCTTTCACAAACGGAGATCTTTGTACTCACATGCCCAGGGTTACACCATCTTTCGTTAATGTAGACAGCGAGTCCCCCTCCTTTCTTCTTCCCACACTTTTTGGCATCTCTGTCAAATCTTACCGTAGTAAAACCAGGTAATTCTACATTTACATCCGGGATGTTAGCCGTCAGCCATGTTTCGGAAAAACACATTAAACTGCATTCCTTGTATTCTTTAACATTCCTTACTAATGAGGCTAGCTCATCCACTTTATTTGGCAGCGAGTTCACGTTCCCCATAATGACCGAAGGAACAGTGGGTTTATAACGCCTCTTCATCTCCGTCCACTTATCCCTGCAGCTTATTCCTGCAGAGGAAGTGCAGCGTAGATTCACCAGGTTAATTCCTGGGATGTCTGGACTGTCTTACGCAGAGCGGTTAGAGAGACTGGGCTTGTACACGCTGGAATTAAGGAGATTGAGAGGGGATCTGATTGAAACATATAAGATTATTAAGGGATTGGACAAGATAGAGGCAGGAAATATGTTCCAGATGCTGGGAGAGTCCAGTACCAGAGGGCATGGTTTGAGAATAAGAGGTAGGTCATTTAGGACAGAGTTAAGGAAAAACTTCTTCTCCCAGAGAGTTGTGGGGGTCTGGAATGCACTGCCTCGGAAGGTAGTGGAGGCCAATTCTCTGGATGCTTTCAAGAAGGAGCTAGATAGGTATCTTATGGATAGGGGAATCAAGGGATATGGGGACAAGGCAGGAAATGCGTATTGATAGTAATTGCTCAGCCATGATCTCAAAATGGCGGTGCAGGCTCGAAGGGCTGAATGGTCTACTTCTGCACCTATTGTCTATGGTCTATTGTCTATTGAAATGGGCAAGGTTGAGAACCAGAAATGCTGTGGTTGGCTACAGAAACTGAGTGCAGTAGATGGGAGATACTTCAAACTAAAGTCTCTTCTAAGTTGGAAGAAATCCAGCTCTGCTATCATCTCTGAACTCACAGAGACCACTGGAACTCAGGTACACCACTCTACAGTCCAGAAAAATCTTGTCAGATGTGGTTTTCATGGAAGAGTTGCTGCCAAAAAGCCATTCATCCAAAGTGAACACACAGCCAAGAGACTCACTTATGCATAGAAGTCAAGGACTAGGCTGCTGAACAATGGCAGCAAATGCTCTGGACTGGCGAGTTAACGTTTGACTCAACCAGGACACAGTTTATCTGGAACAGAGCTGAAGGGTGCGACATGGATGAGCGTCTGCAGTCAAGAGTGAAGCATGGCAGAGGTTCCCTGAATGTCTGGGGCTGCATTTCTGCAAATGGATTTGCTGATGTGGTCAGAATTAATGGAATTCTTAATGCTGAGAAGTACAAGCAGGTTCTCATCTGTCACACAACGCTATCAGGGAGGTGTCTGATCGGTCCCAACTTCACTCTGTGGCAGAACAATAACCTCAAACACATGGCCAAGGTCATAAAGGACTATCTTCAGTGAAAAGAAGAACAAGCAGTTCTGCAACAGATGATATGACCTCCATAGAGTCCTGATCTCAACATCATCAAGGCTGTCTGTGATTACCTGGAGAGATAGAAGCAAGCAAGGCAGGCAAAATCTGCAGAAGGACTGAGGCAAGTTCTCCAAGATCCTTAGAACAACCCAGCAGCCAATTTTCTTCTAAATCTACATAACACTGTACCTAAGAGAAATGATGTGGTTTTAAGGGCAGTAATAGGGAGTCACAACAAATATTGATTTGATTTACCGGTAATTAGTTTTAACTGTTTACTGCTCTTTATATTGATACTTAGAATTTTAAAATTTCATTATTTTTGAAAGCGTCTTTACATTACAGAACTTCTTTCCATGTGCCTAAGACTTTAGCACACCCCTACTACATGCATTGAAATGGATGCAATTTAGCAGTGGTCTTATCTGCCCTTTTACTGTAAACAAGGCTATTGCAATTTGTAAGCTTACTGTCTTTGGTTGCTGCATGTAACCTTGTCTTCTCGCTTCTCTGGAGTCCCACACTCCTGTCAATTGAATCTAAATCCTCCTTGATGGCAAAAACAAAATTACCTGTTGGGATACTGGTCCTCTCTGGTTCAATTTCAACCTGGACAGGTTGCCTCTAACTCAGAAGAAATCCCACAGTGATCCAAGAACCTGAATATCTGCCCCCTGAAACAGCTCTTTAGCCAAGTATTCAAGTAGTCTATCTTCCTATCCCTTGCCTCATTAGCAGTGGTATCATGATTAATCTGGAGATCACTGTCCTAGAGGTCCTGGATTTTAATTTCTTACCTAACTCCATATACTCATTCTGCAGGACCTCATCCCTTGTTCTACCTATGTCATATTATAATATTTTAAATATTATATTACAGTTTATCTTATAAATCTTAAAATAAGATACAATACCTATTATAATTAAGAAGTGTGTTTGAATGGAAGGAGGAAAGTTTGGATGTATTAATGAAGCAATAATTAAATATTTGAATTCTTCTTTCATTTCTCCTTTTTTTCCACTTGACACTTATGAATACATTTCCTTTGCAGATGATCATTTAGAATGCTTATGCCACTGAATTACAAATGATACCAATTGATGTCATCATTGAAATTCTCAATATTGACGTTGATGACTGTGAAGGAAAGCAAGCCGAAAGAAACTGACCTTGTTCTTGCTGGTGGTGATCCATTGAATTTGTATCTAGAGACCTCACATTCTTCATCAAGGTATTATCATAATAAAGCATTCTGAAGCCTTAGAATTAGTGCAGTATTTTTCCTTAGAAACCGAAAACCTGCATGAAGACATAACTGGATGCAGTTAATCTTAAAGTAATTCATAAATATTTAGTTTAGCATTAAAATTATAATTTTTTTCCTCATCCCTTTCTTTCTTTTTCAGTTTTACATTCTGGCTATCCTTTTACACATTTTCTTTTCCTCACCTACCCATCAACTCCCTCCCGTGCCCTTCCTCATGTCTGTTTTCCCATGGTCCTTTCTTCTCTCCTATCAGATTTATTCTTCTTGAACCCTTTACCTCTTCCACCTATCACCTCTCAGCTTTTCACTTCATCTCCCTTCCTCCATCTGACCACCTTCCTCTCACATGGATTTACCGATCACTTGCCAGCTTATTCTCCGTCCTTTCCCAACCCCTTTATATTTTGGTTTCTGCCCTTTCCTTTCCAGTTCTGATGAATGATCTCAACCTGAAACATTGACTACTTATTCCTCTCCACAGATGCTGCCTGACCTGTTGAGTTGCTCCAGCATTTTGTTTCTGAAAATTATGTTTATGCTTTCTTATAGCTAATACTTAAAGTACAGATAGCCAAATGTGAAAACATAAATTTTGTTCCTTACTTTTGTTTTCCTGATTTATTATTTTGGTTATCAGTGAGCTCAGATGTCTTTCAAGAAGTGAATAATAAGGAATAACCTAATTTTACTTTTTTAAGGCAGCTTGTTCCTTAAGACCATAAAACCATAAGACATAGGAGCAGAATTAGGCCATTCAGCCCATCGAGTCTGCTCTGCTATTCCATCATGGCTGATCCCAGTTTCCACTCAACTCCACACACCTGCCTTCTCACCATATCCTTTGATGCCCTGAATGATCAGTGAACGATCAACTTGCACCTTAAATGTACCAAGGGACTTGGCCTCCACCACAGTCTGTGGCAGAGCATTCCACAGATTTATTACCTTCTGGCTAAAAAAAATTCCCTCTTCCCTCTGTTCTAAAAGGTCGCCTGTCTATTCTCATGTTGTGCCCTCTAGTTGTGGGTACCCCCACCAGACGAAGCATCCTCTCCACATCCACCACTAGGTCCTTTCAACATTCTGTAGGTTTCAATGAGATCTCTCTGCATTCTTCTAAATTCCAGTGAATATAGGCCCAAAGGTGAAGGCCTAAAGGCCCTTTAAGTTTAGAAAGACTATTTCTAGTAAATAAAGCAAAAAGTTTCATGGAAGTATATAATCTCGAGCCAAACTGTTCCAGTTCTGTAACATAAGCATCAGTTTGACACTACAGAGACAGCCTCACTCACAAAAGTTAGGTCAAGTCCTGTCTAGCTAATGACTGGTCAATCGATCTACTTTCAATCATCAGTTGAGTGATTAAAGGCATCAGTGACATGGGTTTCAGGCAGCACTTCCACACTAACCTACCAACCATCGTCCTGTTTGGATTGGTCCAGAACATTCTCCTTTAACCTTATTACAGGTTTTGTCCCAATCAGCCCAAAAGGGCGAGGCGAGGTGACAGTGACTGTTCTTGACATCAGAGCAGCATTTAACTGAGAGTGACATCAAGGTGCCCCAATATAACAGAAGTCAATGGGTATCACTGAGACAATGTTCCATAGGTTGAAGTCATCACTGGTGAAGGTGGCTGTGATTTTGGAAGGTCAGATATCCCAGTCTCATCACTGCAGGGGTTTCAGGCTCCTCCGCCACTAGCTGCTTCAGCAAGAGTCTTCCTTCCATCTTAATGACAGATGTGGAGATGTTCACTGATGGTTACACAATGCTCATTTCAGTTTGCAGCTCCTTACCAAATGAAGCAGCACATGCATGAAGGCAGCAAGACGTAAACAACGTTCAGATAAAGGCTGATAAATGGTGATGTAAATCAACACTGAAGGTAAGTTCATTGGACAGGGTGTAAAGAAGGATCACTGGAATGTGCCTGGATTGGAGTATTTCAGTCGGTAGGAGTGACTGGATCAGCTTGTTTCCTCTGGCTGAGGGGTAAACTGATAGCCTTCCAGGAGAATCCATAGCAATGTAGCTCCAGATGCAGAATGCACCTCAGGTATCGATTATTAAAGCAATGTAAATCTAGCCACACAGCTACCAATCTATATACCCTTTTAGTTGTGTTTATTCTTATTGGTCGCTCAATTTTCTGACCACATAAAGCTGCATGATCAGCAAACATTTCCAAATCAAGCTACTGAAAACTCTAAAATGCCAGAATTTCTATTTGTCTATTGTATCTCATTGATCATTGTTATCTATCCCAAAGCCTTCATCTAGTCAAAGTATACATTGTGTTTTATTTCTGAAAAGACAGAATGTTTCTGATGAGCTTGACAGTGAGTTTGGTGCCAAAAATGTGCTTCAGACTTTCAGAATCAGAGTCAGAATCAAGTTAAACATCAATGGCATATGCCATGAAATTTGTTGATTTGCAGCAGCAGCACAACATAAAAAAACCTATAAAAAGCATAAGGCATAAATTACAATGAAAGATGTACGTATGTATAAAAAAATCAAATTAAATAAGTAGCAGAAAAAGAGATCTAAAATAGTGAGGGAGTCTTTATGGTTTGGTTCATTGTCCGTTTGAAAATCTGATGGTGGGCAGAAAGAAGTTGTTTCTAAAACATTGAGTGTGTGTCTTCAGGATACTGTATGTTGTCCCTGATGGTAGCATTGAGAAGAGGGCATGTCCAGGATGATAGAAGTCCTTCATGATGGATGCTGCCTTTCTGAGGAATTGCTTTCCGATGATGTCCTCAGTGCTGGGGTGGCTAGTGCACAGGACTGAGCTGGCTGAATTTTCAATCCCTTGCAGCTTTATCCAATTCTGTGTGGTGATCCCTCCATACCAGCTGAGGATGCAACCAGTTAAAGTGCTCTCTATGGTACATCTGCATGCATCTTTGTAATTGCATCAATATGTTGGGCCCAGGACAGATCATCAGAGATGTCAACACCCAGGAACTTGAAACTGATCACCCCGTTCATTGCTGATAACTTGATGGGGACTAGTATGTGTCCCCTCAACTTCCCCTTCCTGAAGTCCATGATCAATCCCTTGGTCTTACTGATGTTGAGTGCAAGGTTGTTGTTGTGACACCACTCAAAGAGCTGATCTATCTCCCTCCTGTACCCCTCCTCGTCATTGTCTGAGATCCTGTCAACAATAGTTGTGTCATCAGAAAATTTATAGATGGTGTTTGAGCTGTGCCTAGCCACACAGTTATGGGTAGAGGGAGTAGAGCAATGGGCAAAGTAAGCATCCTCGAGGTGCGCCGGATTTAATGTCAGCAAGGAGGGGAATTACTTCTGATCGCACTAACTGTGGTTCTACAGATGACATGTTGGTAGTGGTTAGTCAGAGACTTCTTCAAGCTGGCCTGATTGAAATCGCCCACAATGATCAGCAAGGCAGCAGGGTGTGCTGTTTCGTGACTGCTGATCACGGTGGTCCAGTGCATGCCTGATGCTGGCCAGGTGATGGAATGTACACTGCTACCAGGATAACAGTTGAAAACTCTTCCGGCAAATAAAATGGACAACACTTAAGAGCTATATGTTGCAGATCTGGACAGCAGGATTGAGACAGAACCACCCACATCTGTGCACCATGATGAGTTAATCATGAAGCTCACTCTGCTTACAGTATTCTCTTTAAGGGATTCCACTGTTTTGAACATTCAATAGATGGTGAAGCCCTCGTGCAGCACCACTGCAGCCAAAATGGAAGGAGTAAGCCATGTTTCCGTGAAGCAAAGTGCACAGCAGTCCCTGATGGCTCTCTGGTACTGATATCTTGTTCTGAGCTCTTCAATTTTATTTTCCAGAGACTGTACGTTCACCACCAGTTAATAGGAAGTGGAGGTCTCAGGGGCTGGACTTTCAATCTTACTTGCAGCCCAGCACACTTTAGAAACATAGAAACATGGAAAACCTACAGCACAATACAAGCCCTTCAGCCCACAAAGCTGTGCCAGACATGTCCCTACCTTAGAACTACCGAGGCTTTACCCATGGCCCTCTATTTTTCTAAGCTCCATGTAGCCATCCAAAAGTCTCTTAAAAGACCCTATCGTTTCTGCCTCCACCACCGCTGCCAGCAGCCCATTCCGCACACTCACCGCTCTCTGCATAAAAAAACTTACCCCTGACATCTCCTCTGTACCTACTTCCAAACACCTTAATACTGTGCACTCTCATGCTAGCCATTTCAGCCCTGGGGAAAAGCCTCTGATTATCCACACGATCAATGCCTCTCATCATCTTGTACACCTCTATCAGGTTACCTCTCATCCTCTGTTGCTCCAAGGAGGAAAGGCCGAGTTCACTCAACCTATTCTCATAAGGCATGCTCCCCAATCTAGGCAACAATCCACTTTACATGTTTCCTTTTTCTAAAAGGGAAACTGCAGATGAACTGAGTCTGCAGTCCAGGATCCACCGATCTTGAGGATGGATAGAATTTTTTAACATAAAAACACATGAGGATGTCACCTGCAGTACCCCTGAAAGGGAATATTTGATGATTTTACTAACAAAGATAAATTATTTTACTTCAGCAGTGCACCAGTGGACACAGACCCAAAGAAAAGAATTGGCTTTTACTTTGGAATAATGGAGCGATTTCCAAATAAATAGCCTGCAGAGATTCCCCTAATTCCATTCTGCATCCACTACATAAATCATTTTCTGAAGCACGGCAACTGTTGAGTGAGAGATGTATTCTTTCCCAGTGGAAGGCCTCCTCTTTGCGCCCAAAAACCGTGAACAGCAAGGCCTTCTTGATGCACCATCAATAACTCACGCTGAGACTTAGGAAGTGAGATATCGGCTTTTATTGACTGGAAGAACAAACAACACTACATCCTGGGAAAATGAGGGAGAGCAGCAGACCACAGTCGCCTTTATACAGGGGTCTGTGGGAGGAGCCACAGGAGCAGTCAGCAGGGTCTGTGGGAGGAGCCACAGGAGCAGTCAGACAGGTATATCTAGTTCACCACACTTCTCAAGCCAGCCTATAACTAAGTCTGTTTTTAACCAGTATGGAAAGAGAACCTGAAGGGAAAAATGTCATTCCCTTAACTTCTTTTTTTTCTTACTACTCACACTTGCAGGTTTTCAAAACTTGACCCTTTGCTGAGTCTTACTGTTGCATGAAAAAAATAAATTAGAAATCTGCTCCCAACCTCCAACTATAGCATTCCAAAAATTGACTTTTGACCAGGGACCCAGCAGGAAATGTTGATCAGGCTTTTTCTTCCACAGATGCTACTTGATCCATTGAGTTCCTACAGCAGTTTGTTGCTCCAGATTAATGTATATGCACTCTTTTGAGTCCCTTCCAAAAACTAGCCTGATAAGGTACATTCTGATTGTGTTGGGCCTCTACATGAAAGAAAATGCTGTTTATTGTCATTACAATATGCCGCCATTTCCAGATGGTTACTTGGAGACAGATGACAAATACCACTTAGTCATTGTACCATTCAAAGATGCAAATTAATAGCATGGGAACGCCCTAGCTTTTCCAACCATTGACAATCTGTGGTTACAAGAAGCATATTTGCTTATTTATTCTTTTATTTTTATTTAAAGAAACAATGCGGAATAGGCTCTTCTGGACTGTCGAGCCATGCTGCCCAGCAAATCCTGATTTAACATCAACATAATCACAGGACAATTTACAATGAACAATTAACCTACAAACTGGCATGTCTTTGGACTGTGTGAAGAGACTGGAGCACCTGGAAGAAACCCATACATTTACCAGGGAGGACGTGCAAACTCCGTACAGAGGACACTGGGATTAAATTCTGAACTCTGACATCCCAAGCTATAATTGTGTCATGCTAACGGGGGGGGGGGGGGGGGGGGGTGTGTGTGTGTGTGTGTGTGTGTGTGTGTGTGTGTGTGTGTGTGTGTGTGTGTGTGTGTGTGTGTGTGTGTGTGTGTGTGTGTGTGTGTGTGTGTGTGTGTGTGTGTGTGTGTGTGTGTGTGTGTGTGTGTTGCAGGGATTTGTGAAGTCACTTGCAACGATAGCAGTAATATAGTTAGTGCAGAGCATGAATAGCATGGCATGCATGTGGAAGGAAGCTAAGCTGACCAGCAGAACTGCTCAACTTCTGAGCTCTCACTGCCATGACAGAAGAAAACATGGGTTGTTAAAGCAAGACTCACAGGTTTGTAGTGTTGAATCAATAATGCAGTATTCTGAGATGTTTGAGAAATGATTAACTCTGTTCTTTATAAAAATCCAGCCACCATTACTTCCTATCATTTGAATTGACCTTGAGCCTGAAAATGCTTTGCCTTTAGTTTACACATGTCTGTCATTTAAGTGAACAAAGGCCACTTGCTTAAGCTCCAGAGAACAGCTCAACATTGACTGAATCAGACAATAGTATTCCTTCTTTCACTTCTGGGATGTGAACATTATTGCTCTGCTGCCTTTGAAAAGGCAGTAGTGGGATGCCTTCTTGAGTCATGACATTGATCATGCCACCATTTGAACCAAGTCATGTGGAACAGGAAGCAGAAGTGTTAACTTCTGGAACTAGGTTCACAGTTCTTTTACCAGAGCTTTTGGCTGTAGCTATTACTTTGAAGTGCACATTGCAAAGTTTCAAAGTACAATTATTAGCAGAATACATATCTAATACATAACCTGAAGTTTGTCCTCTTCACAGACATCCATGAAACAAAGAAAACCCACAGAACCATAGAAGCATCAAAATCTCTAAGCCCCGCACCCCCTCCTTTTGCAAAAGCAGCACCCCCCCATCCCCTCTGTCCTACCATGCAAGCAACAGCAGAAGCCCCAAAGAATCAATGGTTTCAGAGCCCATCAAACTACAGTCCACCTACCAGCACTTTGGTATCTCAGATAGGGTCTCTCTTTCTCTTCAGTGAGGGAGAGAGAGGTCACTCCTGCAACAATGAGAACAGAGACCAGCAACTCACTGTTCTAATGATAAAGTCTTCTGCATCGCTTCTCCACGTACATCCCCCCACCAACCACCCATCTCAAGGACTGACATGCTGTCTATTGCCATTGAAATGGCATATGGTATGGATCAAGATAACTTCCAGTTGAGACATGTTAGGTCATATATGCCCTCCTTACTCTAAGAGAAGTATTATGCGGAATATCAATGCATTCCTGTGGCACCAGCTTTGCAGTTTCAATCTTACTGAGGCATTGAGAAATGTCAGTGACATCATTGAGTAATTCCACTAGTGACTTACCTGTAGGGTCCATCATTCTGAACACACATTTTGGACTTAGTTTTAAAATATAAACAATGCATTAACATTTCAAAAGGATGTCAGATTCAGCAAAGCATCACACACGTTTTTAATATTGCATCTAAAAATTTCTGCTTTGTACATTCTGACCTGGATTCTAAAACAAGACAAAATGTCTTATTGCTTGCAATGTTTTTATCAGTGTGGCTCACTCTTTCTGGACTAGTGCAGCTGCAATACTCAGGTGTGTCAATCAAAAGATTAAACAGAGGCCAAGTTTGCCCTAATGCTTTCTAAATTCCATTCTTTGGCTTGATTTAGATGAAGAGAATCAGACAGCATCTAAAAGGTAGCACATCATATGTGATAAAAGGTAATCCAAATAAAATATTAACTCTTCATCACTGCACAAACACTGCTTGCTTCCAGTATTTTTATTCTATCATTTCCAATAAGCAGTTACCTGGTCATTTATCATACAACCATTTGGATCTTATCTTTCAGAAAATACTTTCCACAATGATTGTACTTCCAAGATATTTGATTACCTGTAAGAGGACTTGAAATATCCCAAGGCTATAAAGGAAACTTTATATAACTTCATTCACATAATGGTAAGCATTTTGGTCTTTTAGCGTTTGAAAGAAGATTAGAATGATTCAAGCATGCATTGCAGGAGAGGGTCCCAGGAAGCAAAAGCAGGTCCATTGAGCTTGAGAGGAAAGTGGTATAGTGCTCGTTTGCCAAAGTAGATTGTTCAAACGTTGATTATTTGTGAAAGTGTTGATTATGTCAATTTTGAAAACAGAAAAGAAATAGTGCACAAAGAAAGGAAACTATACTACCAATAATTCTCAGACTTGAGAAAGTAATCTGGTATACACTGCAATATCAGTTCTATCTAGAACCGGTAGTTTGGCAGAAACTTCCCTATGTATTTTATTGCATTGATAATAATTATCTAATTAGACTTAGTTTTCAAGATAATGAAGACATGACAATTACACATTTTTAAATCATCTATTAAAATCATTTACAATCCGTTTAATAAATGTTTATTGAGTCATTTTGGAGATTCTGTCAGCTGCTGATTTAGTCAATAACTGCCAATCAGCCAAACCAAATTGTTAACATTGAAGTCAGGATCAAGCTGCTGATTTACAACGATTTGCAAGGCAGTAGTACTGTGCTTTAGAAGCTGATAGATAGTTTTTTTATTATAACAAAGATTTATTCTATTTTTCCCTGGATAAGGCAGCTCGGATAAGATAATAAATCAACAGTACTTCCAGTTGCAAAAATAAAATCACTGGAGCAAGATTAAACCAGCAGTCCCTTAACACAACACAGCTGTGTAAGGAAAAATGTACTTTCAGTTCAGACCACTGCCTCTAATATTCCAAACGGAAGGCATGAAACAACGAACCCACTCCTGAACATAAACCATGAATTGTAACGCACCCTCAGTCTCCAAGTATTGCACTGTACTCTCGGTCAATAGAGCACTGGTTTAAATAGATGTGATGCTAGTCACCAAATGGATGAGTGGGCATAATGGGAGAATCCCAAAAAAGGATTCTTTCGCTAAGAAGACAAAGCATTTCAGTTTAAATAGAAATAGATATTTATGGGCAGGAAAAACCTTTACAGAATAGTCCTTAGATTGATACTGTTGGATATTGATGAAAGATTTAGGGAAGGTAACAAGCTGCAGGGGAGAATGAACTCCCCTTAATGAACTGTTCACAACAGTATGGAAGGACAGCATTGCACCATAGACTTTGGCCTGGGTCTTTCGATCCCTAGACCCTGAGTGAGCAACAAAGCTGAAGTTGGAGATGCCAGGTGAAACAATCCCACAGCTAAGTACACCACTGGCTCACATCCTCCAGACAGTCTACTCATTCACACCCCACTCCCTGTACTTCTCTTGTGGGTTTTTGTGAAATTGATATTGAAACACAAATGCTTGCATCTACAGTTGATAAGGAATCTTGGAAATAAATCAAGACAACTCTTCTGAAGATGTAGCTACAGGAGGTTCCTGGTCAGTCACGCTGTGGACACAGTATGAGTATTTCTAGTAGATTTGCCCGAGGTCCATGCTTATGATAGGAAGCCATTACCTAGCGATTAACTAAATTCTGTGCTTTGCAAGTTCTTTCCAACTCTAAGATGTTGGCATCTCCTTGACTTCCACTGGAGCTGCAAGAGGACAGTAGATATTAGGAAGGCTGGAAAAATCAGATAGCAGGAGTGCTGAGTATCAAATAGTTGCCATCCAGCATTAGATCATTGATACTATTTCCATCTTCAATTGTGTTGCAGTGTACAGATGTACCTAATAAAGTAGCCACTGTGGGTATAAGCTAGTGCACACAATTCAGTTAACAATCAGGATTTACTTTCATGCATTTAAGTCACTTGCATTTACTTACATGAGGCTTCTCATGATATTGATGTGCTTCTCAACACCTTGGTAATCCAAGCAGCTAACTTAACACAGTACTGCCTAGATGATTAGTAATGGAGGGAGGGGCTGTCAATTTACCCAAGGACAGAAGGACTAGGACTTAAACCCAGTTTGATTACCTTCGACTAAATGTGAGTGATGAAAAGTAAAGGTGTAAACTGTGGAAAGCTATTGGAAGTTATGCTCCATTAAAATAACAAAAAGACCTTCATTTGCAGTTGGTATTTGATATCCATTTGGGCGGCGTAGTAGTGTAGTGGTTAGCACAATGATTTACAGCACAGGCAACAGGGTTCAATTCCTGCTGCTGCTTGTAAGGAGTTTGAACGTGCTCTCCATGGCCTGGTGCTACGGTTTCCTCCCACCGTGAAAGGTAAGTAAATTGGTCATTGTAAATTGTCCCATGATTAGGCTAAGGTTAAATCGAAATATTGCTGGATGACATGGCTTGAAGGGCTGGGAGGCCCTATTCTTTGCTGAATCACAATAGATAAAGTTTTAAAATTAAATAAATATAAATAGTTTTGAAGACATTTACTCACGGATTGCTTTGTGGGTTCATTTCTAGTACCTCGGTGAATCTTCTCTTTTGTCTACAACTTTTTCCATTTTTCATGAAGATCACTGATCTGACACTCACTGATTAAGTCTCTTTCTCCCTGTGAGGGTACTGCCTGGCTGGCTGAATACCCAGAGCAGTCTCTGCTTTATTTTAGGGTACTAGTCGATGGTGAACGGATGTGATTCTGCACTGTGATGTTATGGTAGAGATAGTGAAGTTTTCTTTCTCACATCCCTGGTAAGCGTGGTTCAATCCATCTCTAGTGCTGCCTGTGTGGAGGTTGCACATTCCCCTTATCAGCAGGTTTCCCACTGGTGATTTGGTTTACTACTGCATCCCAAAAAATGCACTGGTTGGTGGGTTAATTGTGTGCAGGTGAATGGTGCTGTCTGGGGATATGAGGGGAGAGGGTATGAGAATGATGTGAACAAGGGATGTTGATGGGAGTGTGAAGAGAATAAATGAAATTAGCATAGGATTGGTGTACTTGATGATTAGCACAGGCTCAATGGGCCAAATGGCCTGTTTACCTGCTATGTAAGTCTACAACTATAATTTAAAATTGTTCCTGCATCTGCTCAGCTCTGTTTGTCAAAGCCTTTGTCTAAGAAGTGCTTAGGAATGCATAAAAAATTTTGAACTAATTGTTTAACTTTCCTGTCACTTTCTCCCTCAGCTATTTGCCTCATATTTTGAGGAGCCTGTTGCAGAATGACAAGTTGAGCCACCATTAGGTGAGGTTGTGCTGTAAGAAAAGCCAAAAGGGGCAAAAAAAACCCCAACTTCTGCTCTGAGGGTAGATTGACAAAATTACCTTTCAATTGCTTAAAACCGTTAACTACAAGCAAAAAAGCTCATCAGTTAGGTCAAACAGCTGGAAGTAAATTGTTTTTTTTTCCAAAATATCTTTCTAGTATAGTTTAAAGTACATAACTTATCAAATCAAAGGTTTCACTGAATTGAGATTTTAGTATAATGTAAATCATGCATAGACATAGTAATAATTTAACTACATAAAACATATGTTTTCTTGAGTTTTGAAAGAATGTATAATTGGGCTGGCCAGTCATTTTAGTGGCATCAGCACCAGACTCCGAAGCAGATGTTCTTGAGCTGGAACCTGGCCCTGTCCTAACCTGGGCAGCAGCAGTATGTGCGTGGAAGAAAGACCTGACAATCTACTTGAGTATCTTGCCATGGAAACCCTATGGGCAATGACACTATCCATGGGATCAATGGCAACACCACCGCACTCAACAACAAGAACAACAAAATAGCTTCTCCCTATAGATGCTGCCTGGCCTGCTGTGTTCCACCAGCATTTTGTGTGTGTTGTTTGAATTTCCAGCATCTGCAGATTTCCTCGTGTTTGCGCTTAATAATGCAACTATTGGTTTCTTTATGATCTTTGAAGACATTGTGTATTCATGTTAATTAAAAAGGATTTCAACTCTAGGCTCATTGGAGTGACCTAAATCCATTCTGGCAATGTTTTCACTATTAGTTTTATTGGCCCTTAGCAGAAAGACGTTATTAGCTTTGTTGTTCAGAACACTTACACCCAATATATTATTGATGCTTGTGCCAGTTGAAATTGATGAGTTTGCTAGTTCTAATTGTTAAATGTAGGTTAGCTTTTAGAATAAAATGTAATGAAGTTTAATCTCTCCGTGAATGATATTTATGTGGGATAAACATAGTACTGTTTTACGTTTACTTCACTTCAATTTTCTGTACATTGATTTGAATGAAAAATATGAAGGAGCAAAGAGTAATGTGAGTTTCCTCTCTGCTATCGCCTGTTCTGCGCAAATTTCTAAGACAAATTTCTATCCAAGTCATTAGAGATTCACCTGTGATTAATGTAAATGCAAGCTTTAATGCATTCAATGAAAATTCAGTTGGATTAAAGTTTGAATGCTCATTAGATGCGAACAGCATTTCCAGTTGAAAAAAATGATATGTTACCAAAAGAACACTGACTAGCAAGAGAAATCATCATAAACCCTGTTCCCCTCGCCCATTCTGCCAGATAGAAGAATCTGCCCTAAATATTAAGCAAGTTAATCAATTGTGTTTTAATAATTCATTAATTTATATTGCGTAAAGACAAAAGTCCTGTACAGGCAAAGGAAATTAAATTAGTGAGGCCTGCATCAGTCACAAAAAACCATATAATTGACAAGTCCTGATGAACAGTCTAGGCTCAAAATGACAACTGTTTATTCCTGTGCATAGATGCTGCCTGGCTTGCCGTGTTCCTCCTGCATTTTGAGTTCATGGGTATGTGCATTTTACATGTGGTTTCCATGAATAAAGTTTGATTTACAATGACGTAGAACTAAAACTCAGTTGGACTGCATTGTCTAAAGTCAGTATTAATCTATTCTGAGGGAATGCAATTCTTTTTCTAGAGTGGCTTGACAAAAACAGAATTCTCTCCTAGTAAGCTGTCTTTGATTTTGAGGTGTGTGCCCCCTGGGGATTGGGTTGATTGGAGTGGGTGGTGGTATATACAGCCTTCATATAGTTCAAGGAAACATTATGTACCTCACTGAAAGAGGGTGGTCACTACAACAGCTTGGAGGACCATACAGGAAAACTGATCTTGCTTCTTAACAGATGAATTATGTGCAGTAAGAGCATAGACACAGCACAGAATTTAGAACAAAAAGATCAGCTTGATGTCTCCCTCGGATCTAATAGGAAAGTGTAGCTGTTCTACCTAGTTTATAAAAATATGCTCATTGCAGTAATTTCAAAGTGCTTACTGATGTTGTATGGTTTTATAAACCACTGTATACCTCTGATTGTGGATATATATATATATATATATATATACATAGCAAAATCTAATTCTGCAGACATTGTAGTGGCTGCTCACAATTCATCTCGAATGCTGCAGGGAGCTACTAAACACTCACGGGTAGTCCTCGGAGTTTTATAAACTAACCAAGACATCAAAACAATGCACCGCAAATGATTGCAACTAGACATTACCTTAAACAAGATTATGTGTCAAATTCATTTGGGGAATGTGTTGACCTATGTAATTAAATCCATAAAAAGTGTAACACATTGTGGCTCCTGGGAATCTTCAAAGCAAGCAGACTCATAAAGAAGTCATTGATATTTGTGAAAATATTACCATTGCTTTCTATCATTTTATCACTCTCTGCTGGGCTTTGATTTTATTAACTTATTGATTTGATTTTGTAAATAGTATTGACTAGATTTTGCCACGTATATGACTTATATTAGAGGTACAACATGTATAATCGTAACTTACAATAACTCTGCATTAGCTATGATAAGATGTTGTGATGATACATGAACAACCATAGAAGATATAACAGGTGTCTGTCAAACCATTTGTAGCTGGGTGGTACAGTGCAGATGTAGTATGTTTCATTGTATTCATCTTCAGGAATGACTGAAACTGTTCTGCAACAACCTATGGTCCATTACCACTAAGTGTTCTGGAGCACCAGTCCTTGAAGAAGAGGTTTCTCAACATATTAACAGCATGTGAGGCTGTAATGGCATCTATTGGGAACGCTTCTGGCCACTTCAAAGCTGTATCCACTACTACCAAGAAATTTTTGCCCATGAATGGTCCGGCAAAATCCACAAGAATCCTCTGGCAGGGTAATGCAGGCCATTCCCATTGATGGAGAGATGCAGTTCTTGGCATCTTCTGGATGTGCTGACATCCCAAACGGCGCACGGCAAGCTGCTCGATCTACTGATCTATCCCAGGCCACCAAACAAAGCTTCGGGCAAACACTTTCATTTTGACCATGCCTAGATGACTGGCACGTAGCTCCTCTAACACTTTAGCTCTCAGATTGGATGCTATAACAACTCTCAAATCCCACATGAGGCAACCCCAGCAAACCTATCCCAGTGTTGGTAAAAATGGGGGAACTGAAATTTCTGCTGCATATTCCAGCCATTTTGGGTTGCCATGTAGACCTGAGTGTGGGTTCTTTTCTGGTTTCCCTTATTATCATCTTTGCTGTAATAATGAGACGTTTGACTTACATTAGGGATAATACATCAAGAAGAGTGTCCTTTCTTGTAAATTTTTCAGTTATTTCCTTTTTCAACGGTAAATGGGACAATCTATCAGCTTTAGTTGTCTTCTTGAATTCAATCTTGTAATTGTTCCTCCAAGAAATAGAGCCCATCTCTGCATTCATGCCTCTGTTAGTGGAACACCCATCTGTGGATTGAAAATAGACAGAAAATTGAAAATGGTTGCCGATCAGTAATGAGGCTAAACTCCCTCCCGTGAAAAGTTTTACACCTGCAACCAAGACTGTAATCCTCTCTGTCAATCTGTGCATAACTTTTCTCTGCAGCGGTTAGGGAACATGATGCAAGGTCTAAAAGCATTCACTTCCATCTCTCATAACATGTGACATGACTGCACCTATGTCATAAGACGAGGAATTACAGGCAAGCTTCACTGGATGATGTGGATCAGAATGTGTGAGTACAGTGTTTAATGTCACCATTTCCATTTCCTATTGGAAAGCCTCCTTATACTGTTTTATCCCCTGCTATTTATTACCGATCTGTAGTAATGAATTCAAGGGGCTTGGAGAAACCTGTTACAGAAATCCACAAATCCACAACTGTGACACGTCCTTTGACCTTGAGGTATCCATCACTGCTTGAATTTTCTCAGCACACTCGTGTAATATTTGTGCATCAATGGTGTGACCACAGCTCGTGATGTTTAGTTTAAAGAGTTCACATTTTTTGCACTTTGCACTGAGCGCATAATCTTCTAATCTCTTTAGCACTGTCTGGAGAGTTTGGAGATGTTCCTTGTCCTCCTCACTGGTAACAATGATGTCATCCAGGTAACACTAAGTGCCTGAGCAGGTTTGTAGCACCTAGTCCATAGATATCAGCCACAGTGTAGGTGCTAACCCAACAATAAGTCTATTATTACAATAAATCCCTTGTGAGTGTTTATGATGAGAAACTCTATGGACTTTTCTTCCAACTCCATCTGTAGGTAGGCCTCAGCTAAGTCTACTTCGCTGAAGTGTCTTCCTCCAGAAACATCTGCAAAAAGTATCCTCTATACTGGGCAGAGGATATTGATCTAATTTCAGTACAAGGTTGATGGTGACTTTAAAGTCACCACAGATCCTGACAGCCCATCCTTTCTGGATACTGGGACCACTGGCATTGCCAGTCAACCCTGGGAAAAAATTCCTTCAGCCTCCATGCATCTAGCTCACTGGTTACTTCATCACAGAACCACATGAACATTTTGTAAAGCTTGGGTGTGGCATTTTCATTTAACACTGAATTACCCTTGATATTGTAGTGTTTTTACAACAGTCAATTGAAACACCCTGAATGCCCACAGTGATCTCCATTTAGTTAATTACGAGATTTCTAAAACCAATTGGCTGCACCAGTGATGATGTCATATTAAGGGGAATGAATACTTATGAAATCAATTATTTTGTGTTTTATATTTGTAATTAATTTAGATCACCTTGTAAAGATTTTAATTAGTTTTAATTAATTTGGTGCGCACTATGGTGTGCTGGCATAATGACATATGCCATTCACATACTTTTGTATATAACCTGTAATAAATTATGTAAACAACAAAGAATGCTTAATCAAACAATGTACTTACAATATTACTCAAATATTAATAAAATATTAAATACAAAACAAAAGGTACCAATTTACATACATCTTACTAAGTTTTTTTTTCTGCTCAGTGAATTTCACAAGCATTCTGCCCTAAAGATAGAAGATAGAAACATAGAAAACCTACAGCACATTACAGGCCCTTCAGCCCACAAAATTGTGCCGAACATCATGTCCCTACCTTAGATATTACTAGGCTTACCCATAGCCCTCTATTTTTCTAAGCTCCATGTACAATAGTGTTCCTTAAAAGCCCCTATCATATCCGTCTCCACCACTGTTGCCGGCAGCCCATTCCATGTACTCACCACTGTCTGAGTAAAAAGCTTACCCCTAACATCTCCTCTGTACCTACTCACCAGCACCTTAAACCTGTGTACTCTTGTGGTAACCATTTCAGCTCTGGGGAAAAAGCCTCTGACTATCCACATGATCAATGCCTCTCATCATCTTAAATACCTCTATCAGGTCATCCCTCATCCTCCATTACTCCAAGGAGAAAAGGCCGAGTTCACTCAACCTGTTTTCATAAGGCATGCTCCCCAGTTCAGCCAACATTCTTGTAGATCTCCTCTGCACCCTTTCTATGGCTTCCACATCCTTCCTGTAGTAAGGCAACCAGAACTGAGCATGGTACTCCGTGGGGTCTGACCAGGGTCCTATATAGCTGCAACATTACCTCCCGGCTTCTAAATTCAATTCCACGATTGATGAAGGCCAATACACCGTATGCATTCTTAACCATAGAGTCAACCTGCTCAGCTGCTTTGAGCGACCTATGGACTCAGATCCCAAGATCCCTCTTATCCTCCACACTGCCAAGAGTCTTAACGTTAATACTATATTCTGCCATCATATTTGACCTACCAAAATGAACCACCTCACACTTATCTGGGTTGAACTCCATCTGCCACTTCTCAGCCCAGTTTTGCATTGTATCAATGTCCTGCTGTAACCTTGACAGCCCTCTGCACTATCCACAACACCTCCAACCTTTGTGTCATCAGCAAATTTACTAACCCATCCCTCCACTTCCTCATCCAGGTCATCTATAAAAATCACGAAGAGTAAGGTCCCAGAACAGATCCCCGAGGCACACCACTGGTCACCTAGCTCCATGCAGAATATGACCTGTCTACAACCACTCTTTGCCTTCTGTGGGCAAGCCAGTTCTGGATCCACAAAGCAATGTCCCCTTGGATCCCTTGCCTCCTTACTTTCTCAATAAGCCTTGCATGGGGTACCTTATCAAATGCCTTGGTGAAATCCATATACACTATAACTACTGCTCTTCCTTCATCAATGTGTTTAGTCATATCCTCAAAAAATTAAATCAGGCTCATAAGGCACAACCTGCCCTTGGCAAAGCCAAGCTGACTATTCCTAATCATATTATGCCTCTCTAAATGTTCATAAATTCTGCCTCTCAGGATGATCTCCATCAACTTACCAACCACTGAGGTAAGACTCATTGGTCTATAATTTCCTGGGCTATCTCTATTCCCTTTCTTGACTAAAGGAACAACATCCGCAACCCTCCAATCCTTCGGAACCTCTCCTGTCCCCATTGATGCTTCAAAGACCATCACCAGAGGCTCAGCAATCTGCTCCCTTGCCTCCTACGGTAGCCTGGGGTACATCTTATCCAGTTCTGGCGACTTATCCAACTTGATGCTTTTCAATAGCTCCAGCACATCCTCTTTCTTAATATCTACATGCTCAAGCATTTCAGTCTGTTGCAAGTCGACGCTAGAATCACCAAAATCCTTTTCCACAGTGAATATTGAAGTATTCATTAAGTAACTCCGCTATTTCCTCCGGTTCCATACACACTTTCCCACTGTCCCATTTGATAAGTCCTATTCTTTCACATCTTATCCTCTTGTTCTTCACATACTTGAGGAATGCCTTGGGGTTTTCCTTAATCTTGCCCACCAAGGCCTTCTCATGGCCCCTTCTGGTTCTCCTAATTTCTTTTTTAAGCTCCTTCCTATTGCCTTATAATCTTCTAGATCGCTAACATTACCTAGCTCTCTGAACCTTTTGTAAGCTTTTCTTTCCTTCTTGACTAGATTTATTACAGCCTTTATACACCATGGTTCCTTGTACCCTACCATATCTTCCCTGTCTCATTGGAACGTACCCATGCAGAACTCCACACAAATATCCCCTGAACATTTGGCACATTTCTTCTGTACTTTTCCCTAAGAACATCTGTTCCCAATTTAAACTTCCATTTTCCTGCTTGATAGCCTCATAATTCCCCTTACTCCAATTAAACGTTTTTCTGACTTTTCTGTTCCTATCTCTCTCCAATGCTATTGTAAAGGAAATAGAATTATGATCACTATCTCCAAAATGCTCTCCAACTGAGAGATCTGACACCTGACCAGGTTCATTTCCCAACATCAAATCGAGTACAGCCTCTCCTCTTGTAAGCCTATCTACATATTGTGTCAAGAAACCTTCCTGAACACACCTAACAAACTCCACCCCATCTAAACCCCTTGCTTTAGGGAGATGCCAATCGATATTTGGGAAATTAAAATCTTCCGTCACGACAACTCTGTTATTATTACACCTCTCCAGGATCTGTTCCCCTGTCTGCTCCTCGATACCCCGTTACCATTGGGCAGCATATAAAAAACATCCATTAAAGTTATTGTCCACTTCCTGTTCCTAACCTCCACCCACAGAGACTCCGTAGACAATCCCTCCATGACGTCCACCTTTTCTGCAGCTGTGACACAATCTCTGATCAACAGTGCCACGTCCCCCCCCCCCACTTTTGCCTCCATCCCTGTCCTTTCTGAAACATGTAATACCCAGCACTTGAAGTAACCATTCCTGAGCCATCCAAGTCTCTGTAATGGCCACCACATCATAGCTTCAAATACTGATCCACACTCTAAGCTCATCCGCTTTGTTCACAACACTCCTTGCGTTAAAATAGACACATCTCATCCGCCCATCTGAGCTTTGGTGTCCCTTCTCTATCACCTGCCTATCCTCCCTCACACACTGTCTCCAAGCTTTCTCTATTTGTGAGCCAACCACCTCTTCCCCAGTCTCTTCAGTTTGGTTCCCACCCCCAACAATACCAGTTTAAACTCTCCCCAGTAGCCTTAGTAAACCTCCCCGCCAGGATATTGGTCCCCCTGGGATTCAAGTGCAACCCGTACTTTTTATACAGATCACACCTGCCCCAAAAGAGGTCCCAATGATTCAACAAGAACACAGAACCAGGTACAAAACCTTCAAATTAAGTACTTCTATGAAGCCTGGCATTATAACATTTGTTTTAATTATAGCATTCATTTTAATTTTCTGCTCAATGATTAGATCTTGCCAAATTAAATCAAAATTCTCCTGAATGCACTTGCCTCCTGTACTCATAGGATCATACATTAATACTGCTTGGAAAGAGGCTCTTTAATCCATTATGCCTGTGGCAACTTGAGTAGAGTTACCTAATTAGTATGATTTCCCCGCTGTTTTTTCTGTAAAAAAAAGACTTTGCTGATACTGTAATCTTTTATTTTCACATTCTGATTAGTGAATATCATTAAATGTTTTTTTCTAGTCATCCATGCCCTGTGCTGAAATGTTGTTGTGGATGTCAAATGCAGTTCTACAGCCTCTGAAATCAACCTACAGCAACCAAAGCCAAGGAGGCTCTGAAAACTAATAACAATCTTAATCATATTAGCCACCGATGTGGCTGGCAGCTCCCTATGACCCTGAAAGTCAACAATTCTCAAAAGGACTACTTTATTAAAATGGACAAATGCAGCAGTGAAACCTGTTAAAATGTACAGTCCCCACAAGTATAAACAATGTAATAAAATCAACGATCTTTAATGCATTTTGCAGGTTGTCACACATTCACTGTGGGGGAAAAAGAAAATGTCAACTGTTGAATTTAGATGAACATTTGTGATAGTCTCATTGCAGTGGTGTCCCTCCCAATACACCGAGGAGTTGCAGAGATTAGTAATATCCTCGTCAACAATTATACAATACTTGATAAACTGTACCTAAGTTCCTTTGAGAATTTTCTGTTGCTCCTCTATTGAGTATGACTCCTCATTTGTTAAAACTTTTGATATGTCCTTGCAAGCTGACTTTCAAGTGATTGTGTGAAGTGGTACCCATCATCCATCTCCGATGTCACCTGGCACTTCTCCATCTGTACTGAGATACACACATGTGTAAATGCTTTAGGTACAGTGTTGCAAAATAGTTCTGGCTTCCACACTTCTGTCCCTTCAGTGCATTATTTATAAACATGTGGGTGCCTGATATTTGAATGTGACAGGAAGATCAACAGCACCATCAGAAACCGAGCCCCTTCACGATCCTGTCACACACATGAAGACCTGATGATTTGAAATGTAAATAACAATCGTGCAAAAATTGGAAAGTGAAGATATTTACGGCACACCCACTCACACAGCAACATGCCAGACTGCAGAAATCTAAAAATTGATCCTCTGTTGGAAATATTCAGACATGAATTATGTCATTCTCATCTGAAGCACTGCAGGTTTTGTCCTTGAGGAGGGGAGGATCAATTTCTTTGTGAGAGGCTTCTACTCACTTTGTTGTTAAAAATTGAGTTGATGTCCAATTATAATGACTTCTGAATGCAGAGAAATCTTATTAAACACAAGCAGTTATTTAGTAACTTGGTATTTTTACCAATTTAACATATTACTTGTGTCATTAATTTTATGCTTTCTATTTCATCAATGTACATTTTATTTTCTATATTGGGTGATAAGCAAGAGTTATTAACTGGACCCAGCATTTAATAATTCCTGCTTATCACCCAATGCAGAACAATACATTTTATCCTATGGGTTTGATTTGTATGTGGTTCCTCAGCTATGTCAAAGAGGATATTAACAGCGTGCAGAAATGTAATGGTCCAAAATATGGAGCATAATTCAAATGGCATCAGTAAATTACAAGCCTTACATCTGATGGTCTGGCAAGAATGAACTTGCTGTGTTTATTACAGAAAAGCTTGAAGCAATATGGGTTAATGGGTGATACGGTCAATACAAGAGCAAAATTAAGTCCATTTGAAAAAAGCCATTAGCCCCTCTAACCAAATAAGTCTGAAGATGAAATTTTGTCATCTGCACCATATGCGTACAACTAACAAGCTGGGTGCTTTCATTTAGCCCAACAGCAAATGAGGCAAGCTTGGAAGAATTGAGAACCCCTACAGTAAATTAGCAGAAAGGAGAAATGGAGGATGGGGTGAAATGGCTCATTATAATAAACAATGCAAATAATGAGAATAGCTAATTCTCACGTTCCAGGGCACCTGCCCAGGATGGTGCCTCAGCAATGTCATGAACCTGTCGAAGACCAGATAGATGGTTTTAAAGAGCCTTTGTGGACTCAGAATGACAGCAGCTGCCTTGGATTACGACCTTGTGAGCTTCCGGTTGGAAAATCAATGTTAGGTGACTTCCTTTTCTGTGAAATGATCATTGGTCATCAGTCAATACATCCGCAAGTGTTTTAATTTTCTTGCTCTGTGCTTCAAGCGTTGCTGGAGAGCATGCACTGCCAAAGCAAAGAATACACAGTTTCCACCTTCTTATTCAGAGGAGACTATACATGTCTTGGAGATTGGCAGAGAAGGGTCACTGGATTCGAGGTGTCATTTTACAAGGTACCGTTGAGTACTTTGGGCTTAAACTCTGGAGTTCAGGAGAATGAATGGTGATTTTGTTGAAACATATGAGATCCCAAGAGGTTTTGACAGGGAATTGCTAGAAACATGTTCCTAGTAGTGGTCGAACTTGAGCTAAAAGGCATCATCTAAGGGCTAGGAAGCTGCTCATGATAATAAGTAGAAATTTCTCTTCTCAAGGGTTTGTGAATCTTTGGGACTCTCAGCTCCATACACCATTGTAGATGTTAAATTGTTATGCAAAGTTAAGGCCTAGAAGAGCAGATTTTGAGAGAGATTGGGGAAACAAAGGTTACAGAGAACAAACAGACACTGGAGATGAAGTGAAGGTCAGAACAAACATAAGATCCTTCAATGGTGGATCAGGCTTGAGAGACCACATGGCTTTTCCCTGGTCCTGCCTTTTAAAATCCGGTGTGAAAGGCTGGAGTTGCACTTCTCCATGATCCATGCTATTCCATGCAAATTTTAGGAACACATGACAAAAATGCAGGTGTTAGATTGCAGTTTTAGTTCAGTATTTTTGTATATGGGCTACTACATTGATATCCTCAGTAGAACATACTGCAGTTTAATTTCCCTTCATCCAAGTCTGGCGTTAAGGCTGCACTTTCTTCAAGCCCTGACTGTGCTCACTCTAGCCTGGTGATGCAGCAAGTGAAGGTATTGCCTGGAGGATACATTTTGCAAATACTGTAACACATATTACTCACAAACAAGAGAAAGTCTGCAGATGCTGGAAATCCAAGCACCACACACAAAATGCTGGAGGAACTCAGCAGGCCAGGCAGCACCTATGGAAAAAAGCACAGTTGACGTTTCGGGCTGAACCCCTTCGGTAGGACTGGAGAAAAAAAGCTGACAGTAGATTTGAAAGTGGGGGGAGAGGACAGAGAAACACCAGGCGATAGGTGAAACTTGGATTGGGAGAGATGAAGCAAAGTGCTAGGAAGTTGATTAGTGAAAGGGACAGAAGGCCATGGAAGAAAGAAAAAAAGGCTGGGGGTTGCGGGATCATGGAAGAGCACTAGAGGGAGGCGATGGGCAGGCAAGGAGATAACATGAGAGATGGACTAGGGGATAGGAAATGGTGAAGGGAGGGTGAGGAGGCATTAGAGAAAGTTTGAGAAATCGACGTTCATGTCATCAGGTTGGAAGCTACCCAAACAGAATACAAGGTGTTGCTCCTCCAACCTGAGTGTGGCCTCATCACAACAGTGAAGGAAGCCATGGATGGACATGTCGGAATGGGAATGGGAAATAGAATTAAAATGGGTGGCCACTGGGAGATCTCGCTTGTTCTGACGGACGGAGTGTAGATGTTCGCTGAAGCGGTCTCCCAATCTACGTCGGGTCTTACTGATATACAGGAGGCCACACCGGGAAAACCGAACACAGTATATGACACCAACAGACTCACGGATGAAATGTCACCTCACCTGGAATAATCTCCAAAATGCCAATTGCGCAACTTCCAACTCAAACTCCGGCCTTAATCTGCAGGACAGGTTTTCAAGCGCTGCCACTGGAACCCCCACCTCCCCTTCGCCAACCATCACTCTGCAATCCGTCAGCTCTTGGGGCCTTGGAATCTCCATCTTCCTCTCACCCCACTATCCCCGAACACAAAACTCCGAACCTCCCTTCCCCTCTGACACTACCAACTGGCTTCCCCCCCTCCGATCCCAGCTCACATCTGTGGTGGGCTTTCCCCATTCCCTCTGACCTTCCCCTCTCTGAGATGGAACGTCCTGTCCTCAGTAAGGGCCTCACTTGTTCCCCTGCGCCCACATCCCAGTGAGTTCCGGACCTGCCACGATGCTGAGCTCTTCTTCCATTGCCTCCGATTCCGAGGCTATTTCTTTGGCACGGACTCCCCAACTGCACCAATGACTCTTTCTCCCATCTTCAATCCTCCTCCTCTTCCTGGACACCCCGCCCTGGTCTTCCGCCTGCTCTGGACCTTTTCATTGCCAACTGCTGACGGGACATTAACCGTCTAGACTTCAGCACTCTTCTCTCCTATTTCAACTTCAGTCCTTCCAAAAGCTCAGCCCTCCACTCCCTCTGCACTAATCCTAACGTCACCATCACACCCGCAGATAAGGGAGGTGCTGCAGTAGTGTGATCTCTAACTTGCTGAGGCCCAGCACCAACTCTCAGACACTTGCTCTTACTTACCCCTCAAACAGGACCGCACTAAGGAGCACCAGGCCATTGTCTCCCACACCATCACCTGAAGGTCTCCCATCCACTGCCACCTACGTCATAGTTCCCGCACCCTGCACCTCCCATTTCTACCTCCTGCCCAAGATCCACAAACCTGCTTGTCCAGCTAGACCCATTGTTTCAGCTTGTTCCTGCCCTACTGAACTCATATCGATGTACCTTGACTCTGTTTTATCCTCCCTGGTTCAGTCCCTTCCTTCCTACAGCCATTGCATGTCACACGCTCTAGATCTTTTCAATGATTTCAGGTTCCCTGGCCCCCATCATTTTATTTTTACTATGGATGTCAGTCCCTATGCACTTCCATCCTGCACCAGGAAGGCCTCAAAGCTCTCTGTTTCTTTCTGAACACCAGACCTAACCAGTTCCCCTCCACCACCACTCTCCTCCATCTAGCGGAACTTGACCTCACTCTCAATAATTTCTCCTTTGGCTCCTCCCACTTCCTTCAAACAAAAGGTGTGTTCATGGGTACTGGCATGGGACCCAGCTATGCCTGCCTGATTGTTGACTACGTGGAACAGTCTACGTTCCAAGCCTACACTGCTGACCGTCCCGCACTTTTCCTGTGCTACATCGATGACTCTATTGGTGCTGCCTCCTGCACCCGTACTGAACTCGTCGACTTCATCTACTTTGCTTCCAACTTCCACCCTGCCCTCTAATTCCCTTCCCTTTCTCAATCTCACTGTCTCTGTCTCCGGAGACAGCTTATCCACCGACCTCTACTATAAACCAACAGACTCTCACAGCTACTTGGGCTATACCTCATCCCACCCTGCCACTTGTAAAAATGCTACCCCCCTTCTCTCAATTCCTCTGTCTCTGTTGCATCTGCTTACAGGATGAGGCTTTTCATTCTAGAGCGAAGGAGATGTCCTCCTTTTTCAAAGAAAGAGGGTTCCCTTCCTCCACCATCAACAATGCCCTCAACTCCATCTCTTCCATTTCACTCACGTCTGCTCTTATCCCATCCTCCCGCCATCCTACCAGGGATAGGGTTCCTGTTGTCCTCACCTACCATCCTACCAGCCTTCATGTCCAGCACATAATTCTCCAAAACTTCTGCCAGCTCCAATCACATCTTTCCCTCCTCCCCACTTGCTGTTTTCCACAGGGATCTCCCCCTATGCGACTCTGTTGACCATTCGTCCCTCCCCACTGACCTCCCTCCTGGCACTTATCCTTGCAAGCGGAAGAAGTGCTACACCTGCCCCTACACCTCCTCCCTCAGTACCATCCAGGGCCCTAACCAGTCCTTCCAGGTGAAGCAACATTTCACCTGTGAGCCCATTAGGGTCATACACTGTGTTCGGTACTCCTGGTGTAGCCTCCTGTATATTGGTGATTAGGAGACCGCTTCACCAAACAGCTACATTCTATCCATCAGAAAAAGTGAGATTTCCCGGTGGTCACCCATTTTAAAATTCCACTCCCCATTCCGATATGTCCATCCATAGCCTCCTCCACTGTTGTGATTAGGCCACACTTAGGTTGGAGGAACAACACCTTATATTCCATTTCGGTAGGGTAGCCTCCAACCTGATGGCATGAACATCAATTTCTCAAACTTCCAGTAATGCTGTCCCCCACCCTCCTTCACCATTTCCCATCCCCTTTTCCCTCTCTCATTTTATCTCCTTGCCCACCCATCACCTCCCACTGAAGCTCCTTCTCCTCCCCATTTCTTTCTTCATCCTTCCCTCTCCAAGTTTCACCTATCGCCTGACATTTCTCTCTCCTCTCCCCCAACCTTTCAAATCTACTCCTCAGCTCTTTTTCTCCAGTCCTGCCGAAGGGTTTCAGCCCTAAACATCGACTGTGCTTTTTCCTTAGATACGTATTACTCAAGCTGGTATCAGGGAATATGACTGGATGCTTCATTCTGCTCTTTCTGGTTGGTAATATGAAGACAGAAAGGTAAAAAGGTTTAATAGGTTTCAAAGGTACATTTAATGTCAGAGAAATGTATACAATATACATCCCAAAATTCTTTTTCTTCGTAAACATCCATGGAAACAGAGGAGTGCCCCAAAGAATGAATGACAGTTAAATGTTAGAACCCCACAGACCCCCCAGCTCCCCCCTCCCACGCATAAGCAGCAGCAAATCAGCAAATCAATGACCCCCACTCTCCCCACCACTCTCAATTACCCCCACCAGCAAAAAAGCATCAGCACCCCCCATCAAGCACTCTAGCGTGCAGCAAAGCATCAGTAAAGACACAGACTTGCAGTACCCCATGACTACTCGTTCATCTGGTATTTGCCATACGACGGGTTCTCTCTCCTTAATAAGGGAAATAGAAGTGTCCCCATTTCACAGTGACAGGGGAGACATAACAAAACAACTCGCTGATTTATGGTGTCAAAAGTCTGTTGCGTTGCTTTTTCCGAGCTCTGTGCCCGAAGAACTCGGGTCCCTGGGCACACGGCCAGCAGCCGGCTCGCTGCTTTCGATCTTCCGTGTACTCCCACGACACATCAGGCGGCAGCACCGGCCTCGAATCAGCCTGTCTCCAGAGCCACAGAAATCCAGCACCCTGAAGCCGTGCTAGTCTTCCAGGCCGTGTCCTCGGCATGTCGAAACGCGGCCAGTCGTGAGGCCCTGAGAGCGGGTCCCATTCCCGCAAAGAACCAAAGTCAGCGTGTAACTCCGGGTCAGGGTCTTCAAAAGAACCTTGAAAAGGTAAAAAAGAGACATCAAAGATAGAAATAGATCAGTTTCCGAAGAAGCAAGCAAAGGAGTCGCCGTTAGGCACCATCGTCCTCCTAAGCTCCACCAAAGATTTAAGATTCAAGATTGTTTAACGTTTCCAGTACACAAGTGTAAAAGAAAAATAAATAATTGTTACTCTGATTCCAATGCAGCACAAAAAAACACACACACAATAAGATAAAGAACATGATAATAAAAAACACTATAAATATAAATACATAAGATAGCTTATAGATTGATTGTATGTGTAGGCATAGGAGTGTCTGTACATAAGGTGACTCTGAAAGGAAATGATACCGTAGTGGTTGTGGATGGTGTGATGTTCAGAGGTTTAGTGGGTGGAGGTGTTGATCAGCCTTACTGCTTGGGGAAAGGAACAGCAGGGTGTTGTGACATGATGTGAAAGGAAATAGGGATGGGGCAAGTAAGAGACAATTGCTTTCACCGTGGAAACGCAAGGGACTGTTGATGTTAAAACCTGGGGCAGTACAAAAAACGCTGGAAGAACTCAATAGGTCAGGCAACATCTATGGAGGGAAATGGACAGATGATGTTTTGGATTAATCTAAAGTATCCTGTCCTGCTGAGTTCCTCCAGAAATTCATGTTTAAGTGGTTTCAGGATGTTGATCTTAAAAGTCAAAAGATTGTACATTGAAAATAAGTTGGATAATAAAGGATGGTAAGAAAAATATATAATGTAATTTTTAACATTTCTGCTGATCACTAACTCTATATTGGCTCCAATACTCCTTCCTTCTGGCTACAGAGCCAATTGTCACAGCCTGTTTAGCTGCCAGTTGAGCCACTGCTTCACAACTCCAATGACTTGAGTCCTTTGTTGTCTATGCGGAGTTTTCATGTTCACACAGTGATTGAGTGGGAGTGTGAGGGTAATGAGTGGGGAAAGGAAACTTGGGCAGGAGCCCTGTTTCATGAAGCATGCTGTTCGCTGTGTGAGTGAGGTACACTCTAAGAACTAGTATATGAGAGTTATTAAACTGGCAGAATGGTATCTATGAATTTGTTCCTTCACTCCTGATGTACAGTTATCCACCATTCTGTATTCACCTGCATAGTTTCCTGACCTCTTGGCTATTGAACCTCTTCCTCCAAGGCATTCAGGCCTTCAGTGGGAAATCTGCCAGTACAAAGTTGTTCCTGCACCAGTATGACTCCACCAGCTCATCTTCTCAGTATTAGTTGTAATTGCAGTTTGCATATTGGCATCTGTCAGTTCTTGTCTGCTTATATATAGTTTATCATTGAATTCTATTATATTTCTTTTCTCCTGTAAATGCCTGCAAGTATTGTAGTATATGTACATTGATAATAAATTTATCTTGAAATTTGATATCTGAGTCAAACTTCTCACCCTTTTGCACTGTTGTCTGTTGCATCTTCTTCCCGTGAGTCATCGGCTTCCTCTGGTGCTCCGATTTAGTTCCGCATTCCGCATTCCAAAGTTAGGGTTTGTAAGCTGTGGCAAGCTATGCTGGTGCCGGAGGTGGGCTGTCCCCGGCACATTCTTGGACTGTGCTGGTCATTAATGCAACAATCCATTTCATTTTGTTTCAATGTGCATGTGACAAATAAAGCTGTTTTTTAAAAAATACTCAAGGACTTGAACAAAGGTTAGCAAGTAATGAGAACCCACACACACAATTCAGACAATGCAGTCATTGGTTCGAATGATATATGAACATGGACCCTGTGGATATTTGCTAAGGCTGAATGTTGCTGTCATGATAACAGGGGCTACATTGGGTGGGGAGAGGGAAGGTACAGAAATACATACATATGGTTGTTTCTCAATCAGGACATCGTGTATCACTCTTTTTTTTCTTCATGTGCAGTATCTTCCTGTCTGTGTTTCATTGCAAGTGGTAGGAAAGGCTAGTTAGTTTTCATAATCAAAAACATGTTTAATAATCACTTCAAATGACCATAAAAGATAATGGAAATAAAGCAAGAACATAGAAACTGTAGCAAATTAAATTAATGGCAGGATCTCTGTAATTTTCCTCTATAGAGTCTGAGAATATTACCACTCTCCAACCTCCACTGTATTTACAAACTCAATGAGTAAATGTTCCTGTGACAATTCACACATTGAATCTGAAGAGAATTGTGACAGTGAACATAAGCCTCTTAGGAATTTAACTGATTTATCAAAATGCTTTATTTTGAAGTCTTTCTGCATTTTGCAGAAGACATTTTCAAAAGAATGTCTAAGCTCTGCTGAAGCTATTACATCAGCCTGCTTTAAGTACAATCTTGTTCTAAAACTGGTCCTCCCATGAGTACCTCAATTATTCAAATAAGTACTCAAGTACGAAAGCTTTTTGAAGAAGTAACATGGATATTATAGCACCTTCCATGACCTCAAGATGTCCCAAAGCACTTTATGGCCAATTAAGTACTTTTGAAGTCTAAACACTGTAGTAAAATGGGAAAGTTAATCTCAGAAACCATGAAAAATTCAAGTCACTGCAATTTTTGTTTAAGTAAAAATAAAAACTATATTTCTTTAACTGCAGTAATTTGTCACTCATTGATAATAGTGTTCCCACATATTTTATTCCTATGATCAAAAAGCTTTGGATTCCAGGGAGATTTCAGAAGCAGTTAAACTATAAAGGGTTATTTTTCAGATTCTGCTGACTAATATCACCCATCTGAACTGCATATCAAGAAATTGTGCTTGAAACCCCTGTAATTGTCTGTTCAAAGTATCGAGCATTCCACTGTTAGGAAAAACTCAAATCTAAGAGACCAAAATACACACTTCAGGAAAATATTAACTCATATGCCAGAATGTTGAAACTAATTGTCAAACCAGAAACAACCTTCATTGGTATTTGATGCCCTGAGATTATACTATATCATCAGGAATTTTTTTTTTGACATGGACAAATGTTACACAGAGCCCAGTTTTATTTAATTCAGATAACAACTAGTATTATTTATTATTTGCTATATAATGAAATTGCAAATGATGTGATTCCTTCGAAGTATCTGATGGAAAACTGGGATATCTTCTGAAGAATTCAAAACAGTTTTGAATGAATTATAGTATCTAAAGCCATAGTGTTTTAAGCTTATACTTCGACTAAATTTCATAATATTACCACAATAAACCTTGGTATCCATTCATATCTTGGCCTGAAATTTTTTGATGAAATTGGAGTTAAATTTCAATAATGGATAAACAAACTACCACCCCCACACACAAACATAAAAATTGTTTTCAATAGGCTTATAAAACACTGCAGATGTTGGATATCAAAATGAAGTTTAGTGAATGTGGAAATACCCAGCTTTTTGGGCAGCAGCAATGGAGAGAGAAACAGAATTAATATTTCAATTCATATCATAGAGTCACACAGTACAGCAAAAGGTCCTTTGGCTCAATTGGCCCATGCCAAACAAGATGCCAATGTAAGCTAGTCCCATTACTCCATGCTTGGCTCCTCTAAACGTCTCCCATACATGTACTTATCCAATTGTCTTTAAGTTTTATTAATGTACCTACCTCAACCATTTCCTCTGGAAGCTCATTTCATCTGTAAATTACCTTCTGGATGAAAAAATTGCCCCTCAATTTCCTATTAAATCTTCTGCCTCACCCTAAACTTACTGTACATTCTTTAGTTCTTGATCCCCTAACACTGGGTAAAAGACTGCATGCATTGACATTATCATTAACCCTCATGATTTTGTACACTGCTAGGAAGTCAGCCTTCATTCTCATGATCTCCAGTGAATACAGTCCTGGCCTGTGCCACATCTCTCAGTAACTCAGTTTCTCATGTCCTGGCAACATTCTTGTAAACATTTTTTTGGCATTCTTTCCAGCTTAACAAAGTGAAAACATTTCCCGAATTGTCCTTTAACATCTGCTTATTTGGTCTGCCTTCAACCATACTGACTACCATTGATATCAAAAGGCTATCTTTCGCAAAGGACCTCTGCATGTGTGGTCAGTAAAGTTTGTCCATAGATCCTGGTAACATCATGGTTAAATTTATGGATGAGAAATGTGAGATTTGAAGAAAGGAATTAAATCCATTGTGCAAGCAGGGAAATTCACATTTGTGTAATTAAATTTAATCTGAATATCAACTTCTAATGTCAGTAATTGTGACCATAAAACTACTGGATTGATGTAGAAGTAACATAGTTGATTGGTGCTATTGATCTTTACCTGGCCTGGTCTGTATGTGAGTTACAATGGGATTAATTCCCCTGTACCCTTGAAATGGCCTAGCGACCTATTCAATTCAGGGCCAATAAGGAATGGGCAATAGATGCTGGTGAGCCGGTTGTATCTACATCCACATTCTCTAAGGTTGAATTGGCATAATTGTGTGCTCCCTGCTGAGTTGAGCTGTCTCTCCAATCCACATCTCTCCTGACGTGTCGGCTTGCCTTTGTTTCTATTTTACCTGATGATACACTTTAAGCAAGTTTAATTTTTAAACAGCTTGCCATTGAAAGTGAGCTAGTGGAGGAGAAAAGTCAGAACCTGAGCTAGTGGAGGAGAAGGGATGGATGGAGTCTACCTATCCTGCTGATTGCTGGGGCTTTGCCTCCGGATGGTAGACAACTATTATTTCATGTGCATCCCAAATGAGAAATACATAAGGGTATGATCATAGTGAAGGGTGAGATGCAGACGGGATTTGTTGCTGCTTTGATGCATCTTGAATGAGAACATTAAACTTATTTCCGCACTCAGAATAACTTTTTGTGGTGTCTTTGCAGGTGTAGATCTCTCTGGCTTGTACTACCCCCTGCCTTGACCTTTGCCGATTTCTTGGTGAAGGGCACCAGCCTGCAGCACTTCACTGAGACATCCAAGTCTCCACCTATGAAATCTGGTGCCCATTCCTAGACCTGTGCAGTCTTGACTTCAGCAAGTACATTCTAGGCAGCAGAATAAGTAGCAGCAGAGTTTGGGCTCAGCGAAATCTTCAAGACAAGCTGACACTGATGAGACTGATTGCTGTTGTAATATGCAATTACCTCGGGTTGCTGGAAGGTTAACACCTGAGTTGTAAATGAGTCATCTCCATAATCTTGAAAATCTGAAATTGGAAAGCCTGACCTTGAACTCAGCTTCTTGTGAGACCTTCTTTGATAGGCTCTGTACACATGTTTTGCAAGTGATGTTTGCTAATTAAATTTAATTAGCAAAAGAATATATTGAAGAATGAACATATGTTTCTGCTTGGTTTCTATAATCACTAGATGACTTCCAATGAAGACATTCAGCAATTTCAATTTAGCTTCCCAGTATAGGAACCCCATTGTATTTCTGTTATGGCATCCAGCTGATGACTAAATTATGCTGATATCATAGACATTCCAGGGAACCTATTCCAGACAGCAATTGCCATCTGTTTAAGAAACTGCATCCTGACATTTATATCACACATAAATTGTATAATATATATAACAGATATTTGTAAATTACCCACATCTCAAAGTCAGTCCATCTACTTCCATCTTGGATGTAAGTCCTCTTGCTGATCAGTTTGAGTGGGACCCCTAAACCAACTTTGATTAAGGTGATTTTCTTGTCAGTAGAGCTCCAAGCATCAGGAAATATCTTTCTGATACACCGCCAGACTCTTTTATTGCACAAATCAATCTTTGGCCATTTGTTCCCAGCTCAATCTACAGATTGCAGTTTAAATGTCATTTTTTTCGTGTTGCAACAGCACAATAATATATTAGCCAAAGGGCTAATTTATGGCTACATTACTTCTTAAAACAATTATTGAAAATACTTTCATTTTATGGTTTAACTTATTGTAGGTTGTAAATTACAACACAGGAACATGGAACATGGCATTGTAAGAGTTGGATGATAATACATCCTTAACACTGAATGAGTTTTATCCAATTTGTCAAACTTCTGTGAATAAACTTAACAGTATCCAGTGGTAGAAAGGTTATTATGTGCATGAAAATAAAAGGAAAAATCAGCATTCCCCAATCTTAAGAATACAACTTAAGATACCAGTATATAAATCCTAACTCTATAAACTAGTTTAAAATAAATAGATCAACACCTTCACAAAGATAGTGGACTGGTTTTGGGCAATCTTGTTGAACATTTGTACGCAAGTATTCCAAGGTGTAAGTTTAACCTTAGGTAGCAAATGTCACAGAGTTTGTTCGTTCATTATGTGTCGTGCTGTATGATGTAGGCGATCATGATCTTTCTGTGACATGATTGTTCTTGGCCTTCTTCTGGGCAATGTCTTTACAAGATGAGTGAACCCAGCCATTATCAATACTCTTCAGAGATCATCTGCCTGTCGTCAGTGGGCGAGTAACCAGGAATTGTGACATGCACCAGCTGCTCATCTGGCCCTCCACCACCTGCCCGCATGACTTCATGTGACCCTGATCAGAGGGCTAATCAGGTGCTACATCTTGCCCAAGGGTGACTTGCAGGCTATCAGAGTGAAGAAGCATCTTACACCTCCTTTGGTAGAGATGTATCTCCATCCCCCCCCCCCCCCCCACCCTTATGGAGTAATAGAGTCATACAGCATAGAAATGGCACTTCAGACCATCAGGACCTTTCTGTTCATCTGTATTAAACTCATTTGCCCACATTATGGCAGCATCTTTCAATGACTTTAAATGTCTATTTAAATGCCTCTTAAACATCAACATTTATTTGATTCCATCTCTTTCTCTGGCAGTGTGTTCCAAATATCAATCGCTCTCTGTATAAAAGAAAACATTATCCCTCAGGTGGCCTTTAATACTCCTTCCTCTCATCTTAAATCTATACCTTCTTGTTCTGGTACCCCTACCATAGGAAAAAGATTTGGACAACCTATGCCTCTCCTAATCTTGTATAAATCTATCAGGTCGTTCCTCAACATCCTCTGTTCCAGGGAAAATAAGCTCAGCATATTCAATCACTCTTCAAAACTAAATCCACCAATCCAAACGACATCTTGGTGAGCCCAAATGGGGAGGAGTGGGAAGGTGGCGACATGAAAGGGTGGATTTCTTTGATGTAAAATAGCAAGCATAAGTAGTCAACATGAGTTAATGACCTCATTATCAATGATTTATTGATCCCAAAATGATTAAACATGAAAAAAAACCTCTCACAATGAAAAGTACTGCTGAGAATTACAAGAGCAGAACTTGGAATGTTCTTTTTGAATTGTGACAATAATGAAGGACAATTTACAATTCACACCGGAACATCAAAATGATAAACCTTGTCACCTAAGACAAACTGTTCTCTTCAGAAACTAGTAGACAAATTAAATTCAACAAGGTAACAATAAACGCAGTACAAATTGTACATGCAGTAATCAATACAGCTTTGCCTTGATTTATGAAGGGAATCTAATCTTGAAAAATGTTTCATAAAGTGAAGTTTTGTAAATTGACCAGTAGAGCTAGAATGAATTATATTTTTTTGTCAGGTGTATTCCTATGGATGCAGCTTTTATATGGCATGAACTGGTGCTTGTACAGTAAATCAAACACAAGTTAGCCCAAGTGCAGTAGTAGCAATTTGTAAATGAATCGAGCAATATCTATAGTGGTTTTCAGTGGCCAGTCAGGAAATGATCATGTGGCTGTTTGTGAAACTACGTCAATGGACCATGAAGATAAAAAGCAAAAGAAATGGCAATTGAAACTGTATTCAGCATAGTTAGACTCTAGAAAGCATGCTCGGTCCAGACTGACTACTTGAGGAATGTTGATGCACAGCATCTACCAGCCAGGCTAGGATCTTTTTTTTGCTGTAAATGTTAAAGTTTAATTTTGATAAAAGAGACAGAAGTATTGCAAAGGCACTATTCCTTTAAGTTCTGTCTAATATTACAATGCAGGAGAAGTCATTCAGCTCAGTGCTATTCCCTTCTTCCTGCAGCAATATATTTCCTGTCACAAGATCACCCACTGCCCTTTGACTCTTTCCTCACTTACGTGAGCAGATAATAGCAACATGCAGTTCAATACTTGTAGAGAAAAATTGTTAAAAACAAAAGTGATTCATTTGAATTGTTACAAGTCAGACTCTCAACGTTGTTTGAAGGCACTTATGGCAAGCTCTGTCAATGTGGCCAAGGGCATTTAACTCTGCTTATCATTGGCACCAGATCAGCAGACTTTAGCATGGATTGATCACTCCAACTTCATCTTCATCTCTCCACTGTCATCCGGTGGAGACCAAGTGTATTCATTTCTATCCAGTCATAATTAGAGTATTATCAGCATTGTGTATTTAATATTTCATTAATATACAAATAATCTGTATATAGGTTGATTAAGCATTCTTGTTCATTTAAATAGTTAATTATGTAAAATTATAATTAAAAATGCATTGATTTCATATGTCCTCATGCTACCATTTGATATGTGTGCACCTCTCTTAAAGTAAAGTCAAAGTTACAGCTGTGTTCTTGAAGTCCAATGTCTTTCTTTGAATTTGCTTAATGTTTTGAAGTTACAAAAGGTAACGATCAGCCTTTTTCTTGCCACATCTGTACCAGTAAACGGGGTCCTCCAATAACATAATCTCCTCTTCCAACAAGGCTTCATCACCTGAAAAATACAGAATCACTTCCCATGTGCATGGAAATGAACATTAAAATTGATTTATTATTGTCTCTCCATCTACATCATTTATTATTAAATTGAAATTTGTCCTTTACTGTGCCTATTGTCTTGTTTATTATTAATGAATGAATTAATTAATTATTGTACTGCCCTGCACTGTTTTGTGCACCTTATGTAGTTCTGTGTAGGTCTGTAGTCTAGTGTAGTTTTGTGTTGTTTCATGTAGTACCATAGTCCTGGAGGGACTTTGTTTCATTTTTACTGTGTACTGTACCAGCAGTTTATGGTCAAAATGATAATAAAAAGCAACTTGACTTGACTCATGTCGCATGGTAGACTGAAAAGTGGGTCTCACATACTGTCTATACAGATTAAATCATTACGCAATGCATTGAGATAGTACAAGGTAAAAGAAAATAGAGAACGCAGAATGAAGTTCAGTGGTTACAAAGAAAGTGAATTGCAAGTGGATAGTAAAGTGCAAGATCATTATAAGGTAGATTGTGAGGTCAAGAGTTCATCTTATTGTACTACAGAACCAGTCAAAAGTTTTATAATAGTAGGGTAGAAGCTGACTTTGAGCCTGGTGATACGTGCTGTCAAGCTCTTGTACCTGCTGAGTGATGGGAGAGAGGTGAAGAGAGAATGTCCAGGATAGCTGGGGGGTCTTTGATTATGCTGGCTGCTTTACCAAGAGAGGGAGAAGTATAGATGGACTCCATGGAGAGGAGGCTGGTTTCCATGATGTGCTGAGCTGTGTTTACAGTTCTTTAGTTTCTTCTAGTTACAGCAAAGCGGTTGCTTTGCCAAACTGTGACGCATGTAGATAAAATGTTTTCTATGGTGCATTGATAAAAATTGGTAAGGGTTGACAGGGATACCCCAATTTTCTTTACCTCCTGAGGAAGTAGAGGCATTGGTGAACTTTCCTGGTAATGGTGTCTACTTGTTTTGCACAAAAGAGGCTGTTGTATCTCCTTAGAACTCAATGCTCTCAACCCCATCTACCTCAGCACCATCGAGGAAGAGCACCACCTCCTTCCTGAAGTCTGCACCAAGTTCTTTTGTTTTGCTGACATTGAGGGAAAGGCTCTCTATCTCCTTCCTGTATTCCAACTCATTGTTATTTTTAGATACAGCCCACTATGTGAGTATTGTTGGATCTGACTGTGTAATTTTAATTGTCATTTTCTTTGCAGTTTAACTATCAATTATCTGCTTGAATTTTAAGTAGCCTTTTTATACATAACAGATTAATATGCCTCTAGTAGCTATACAAAATATAATTCTGGTAAGCTCTGGAAGCTCTACATTAAATACTCAGTATTTTCTCAGTGGCTGATTTTACCACAGTATTAAATAAGTATTTTCTAATTGGGTTATTGTTGTCTATAGAATTTTCTTATCCTTTGGGTATAAAAGTCGTTGTTTTATGCAAGGCAGCATCTTTAGATCCTCTCTTCCTGAAGCTGTAAAACCTCTTGTCACTGTTCTGTTCCTGCTCTCTTTGTTCCATCAACTTTTAATAAAATGATCATGCAGCAATAAGTTTTATTCCTCATCTATAACTTCTGAAATAATCTTGAATTGAAACACCAGAATCCAACATTTGGCATGGTCAGCAAAGTTCAAAATTTGTTCCACTAAAGGAGAAAAATTGGAGATTTTAGCATGCAACAAAAGAGATGGGAGCTTATTCTTATGTTCTTCTGTTGTCTGAGAGAAACAGGGGGTTCTGACTTTGAACATCAGATGGCAATCTGGATCAAGGACTACTGCATTCCTATTTAAAAAAACAGATCTGCAACAAGAAACCCAGCCTAGTAGAACCACATGCAAAACCAGGGGAGCGCTGTCTAAATAAGCAAGCCAGTAGAAGTTAAATTCATACATGCAGTGAAGCATGGATTAACAAATAAATAAATTGTTGTGAGCAGTAGAGTGTGTGAGAAAACTTAAATATGTATGATCTGGTCGAGTATGTGGATAAATGAAGTAAATTCAGGTTGTGGGAGAACCTGTTAAAATTTTGGCTGCAAACTATTACAATTTTGAGATTGTGGTCAAAGAACTAAAAGGTACATACAATTACGATCAAATCAAAACATTGCCAAAGTCTTGAAACCTACTAAGAGCTTTTACCTAATAAAAAAATCTCAGTTTGATAAAGTTAATGAAAAAGTCTGAATGAAAAATACCAACAATGTTAAGTTTATTAAGACCCAGCAAATGGCTGCTGATGATTTTGAGATGAGACCACATGGTCTGTTGATTGAATGTGCGAGTGAGTGAAAGAGCTAGTTTTTAACTAAATGAAATAAATCCAAAACTTGCGATAAACTGCAAAATCCGCATGATAGAGACAGAAAAAAATCTAAAGAGCAAACATTTGCATAAATTAAATGATCAAAAGAGCAACACAGTAATTCAATTGATGTGCAATGTATGGAGTTACAAAGCAAACTGAAACAATGAAAGAAAGTGCAGCCACAACTTCAAATGGGTGGACCTGCTAGTGGTGCTTCTAATGACAATAATAGTGACTCAATGGCTGGCACTCTGTTCTGCGAAACAACTATCTCTGAAGCTCCACTCAGAGAATTACAGCTCACATCAGTCTCCCTATACAGCGCTATCAACCAAACTAGGGTGAATAGACAATAGGTGCAGAAGTAGACCATTTGGCCCTTTGAGCCTGCACCACCATTTTGAGATCATGGCTGATCATCTACTATCAATACCTGGTTCCTGCCTTGTCCCCATATCCCTTGATTCCCCTATCCAAAAGATACCTATCTAGCTCCTTCTTGAAAGCATCCAGAGAATTGGCCTCCACTACCTTCCGAGGCAGCGCGTTCCAGACCCCCACAACTCTCTGGGAGAAGAAGTTTTTCCTTAACTCTGTCCTAAATGACCTACCCCTTATTCTCAAACCATGCCCTCTGGTACTGGACTCTCCCAGCATCTGAAACATATTTCTTGCCTCTATCTTGTCCAATCCCTTAATAATCTTATATGTTTCAATCAGATCCCCTCTCAATCTCCTTAATTCCAGCGTGTACAAACCCAGTTTCTCTAACCTCTCTGCGTAAGACAGTCCAGACATCCCAGGAATTAACCTGGTGAATCTACGCTGCACTTCCTCTACAGCCAGGATGTGCTTCCTTAACCCTGGAGACCAAAACTGTACACAATACTCCAGGTGTGGTCTCACCAGGGCTCTGTACAAATGCAAGAGGATTTCCTTGCTCTTGTACTCAATTCCCTTTGTAATAAAGGCCAATATTCCATTAGCCTTCTTCACTGCCTGCTGCACTTGCTCATTCACCTTCAGTGACTGATGAACAAGGACTCCGAGATCTCTTTGTATTTCTCCCATACCTAACTCTACACCACTCAGATAATAATCTGCCTTCCTGTTCTTACTCCCAAAGTGGATAACCTCACACTTATTCACATTAAACATCATCTGCCAAGTATCTGCACACTCACCCAGCCTATCCAAGTCACCCTGAATTCTCCTAACATCCTCATCACATGTCACACTGCCACCCAGCTTAGTATCATCAGCAAATTTGCTGATGTTATTCTCAATGCCTTCATCTAAATTGTTGATGTAAATTGTAAACAGCTGTGGTCCCAATACCGAGCCCTGTCACTACCACTAGTCACCACCTGCCATTCCGAGAAACACCCATTCACAGCTACCCTTTACTTTCTATCTGCCAACCAGTTTTCTATCCATGTCAATGTCTTCCCCCCAATGCCCTGAGCTTTGATTTTACCCACCAATCTCCTATGTGGGACCTTATCAAATGCCGTCTGAAAATCAAGGTACACTACATCCACTGGATCTCCCCTGTCTAACTTCCTGGTTACATCCTCGAAAAACTCCAACAGAATAGTCAAGCATGATTTACCCTTGGTAAATCCATGCTGGCTTGGCCCAATCCTATCACTGCTATCTAGATATGCCACTATTTCATCCTTAATAATGGACTCTAGCATCTTCCCCACCACCGATGTCAGGCTGACAGGTCGATAGTTCTCTGTTTTCTCCCTCCCTCCTTTCTTAAAAAGTGGGATAACATTAGCCATTCTCCAATCCTCAGGAACTGATCCTGAATTTAAGGACCATTGGAAAATGATTACCAATGCATCCGCAATTTCCAGGGCCACCTCCTTTAGTACCCTAGGATGCAGACCATCTGGACCTGGGGATTTGTCAGCCTTCAGTCCCATCAGTCTTCTCATCACCGTTTCCTTCCTAATGTCAATCTGCTTCATTTCCTCTGTTACCCTATGTCCTTGGCCCATCCATACATCTGGGAGATTGCTTGTGTCTTCCTTAGTGAAAACAGATATAAAGTACTCATTAAATTCTTCTGCCATTTCTCTGTTTCCCATAACAATTTCACCCAATTCATTCTTCAAGGGCCCAACATTGTTCTTAACTATCTTCTTTCTCTTCACATACCTAAAAAAGCTTTTGCTATCTTCCTTTATGTTTCTGGCTAGCTTGCGTTCGTACCTCATTTTTTCTCCCCGTATTGCCTTTTTAGTTAAGTTCTGTTGTTCCTTAAAAACTTCCCAATCATCTGTCCTCCCACTCATCTTAGCTCTGTCATACTTCCTTTTTTTCTAATGCTATGCAATCTCTGACTTCCTTTGTCAACCACTGTGGCCCCTTTCCCCCCTTTGAATCCTTCCTTCTCTGGGGGATGAACTGATTTTGCACCTTGTGCATTATTTCCAAGAATACCTGCCATTGCTGTTCCACTGTCTTTTCTGCTAGGCTATCCGTCCAGTCAAAATTGCAGCCTACATTGGACCAGACTCCAGGAACAGTGATGACATCTGAAATCTGAAGATTTACAGGATGGACATGACATGGACATTACATCTGCCTCCAGCAATTCAAGTGAGGATGTCAGTGATGGAACAATAATATTGACAGCTATACCATAGCATACAGACCAAGGGAGTGAAGGCACTGAGAACTGAAGATGAAACATTTGCTAATCAATATATTGACAAGCTAGTTGCAGATTCATTAACGATTGCTCAACCACTGAACAACCTGCTGAAGAACAGAAAGTGTTCAGACAATCCTGTGACTCTTAATGAAGAACAACTGAGAGCATTTCAGACTTTAAAGGTGAAATTATGAATGCACCTGAATTGAGAATCCTTGATACTTGTAAGCTATTCGCCCTGAATGCTAACGAGAAACACATGATGGCAGTTTCAACTCAAGAACATTGAGACCGACAGCATCCTGTTGGTTTTTACTCTGCCAAAGATCTGATTCTATACACTGATGGCTCCTCAATGATTGAGAGAGGAACTTGAATAGCGATTTCTGGAACTGAAGAGCTGGCATCAAGAAGCATAGTTCCTGGTACCTCCATGCAACAGCTAAAAGCATACTAACTTCTAAAAGAACCCTGTATTTTAACACCAGAATCCAACTGTATCATCTACAAACTTGTAGATGGAGTCAGAGTTGAAAATGACTATGTAGTTATGACTGCACAGGGATTGGAGCAGGGGTTTGAGGACACAACATTGTGGAGCACCAGTGCAGAGAATAATCATAGTAGAAGTGTTGATGCCTATCCTGGTTGTGTTCTATTGGTCAGGAAGTCAAGAATCCAATTGCAGAGAGAGGTATTGATTCCCAGAACTCTTAGTCTGGTGATGAGTTTGCTTGGAATTATTGAAGTGAAAGTGGAGCTGTAGTCAATAGGCTGCAGAGGAGATTTATAAGGATGTTGCAAGGTTGGAGAACTATAGTTATTAGGAATGCCTATCTTGGCTGAGTTGTTTGTTGTGGAATGAAGGAGAGTGAAGAGGAGATTTAATAGAGATATATCAATTATGAGAGGTCCAGTCATGGTAAATAGAAGTAAGCTTTGACCCAAAGCTGAAAGGACAATAATGAGGGGCAGGGCATTTAAGTTGATTAGAGGAAAGTTGAGAGATCAGTTTTGGGATGTGGATGTTGCTGCCTGCTAGAGGAATGGGGTAGAAATCTTCATTGCATTTACACTTGGATTAACGCTTGATCAGCTAGAAATAGGAATTCGGAACATAAATCGAAAAGGAGAATTAACCTAAAATCCACATCTTCTAGCATGGAAGTGATGCCTGAATGGTCTGTTCTATTTCACACATTCTTATGATTGTGCAGCAACTATACTTGCATCTATTTCCTACTGTGAAAGTGATGCTGAGTGAGAGAAACTCCTGTCCTAAGAACATAGTTAGTAAGAATTATCCCATTTTACTGCAACATATGTTGGCTGTTTTGATTCCAAGTTGGCAGAGCCCAATGAAGCTCACAAATATAGAAGACCCAGAATGCTGAAATGCGCAACTGGAGAATTCATCTGAAAGCTGGGATGCATTATCCTCAAGACGAATATGTCTAATTATGAGCTTCAGGGGCCAATTTTATCTTAAGCAGGAAGCCAACAGCAGCTGATATCAATTTCCACAGATGATTTCAAGTCAAAGGCCTGGTAAACTTCTTTAGTCTGCCAGTCAGCTATCGAGTGTTTTCCAACAGAAAACGCCAGCTGGACAGTATTAAAAGCCAAAAATTGGCATGAGAAGGGAGCAATTGATAATCTCCAACTAAATTATTTGTGATTCCTCCACTCCATTAGATGTTGGTTTGCATTTCTGACCCCATTTTCCTCCATCTCCAACTGTCTGAACCATTGTAATAATTACATCTCCATTTACCCAGTCCTGAAACCATTCATCCATTCCTCAATCATCTTCAAACTCAATGGTATCAGTGCTACTCTGGCCAGACTTTGGGAGGTTCTGAACGTTGGTATCCTTGTCCTGGCCACACCATTTATTCTACAGCAGCAAACAAGATGCTGGAGGAACTCAATGGATCAGGCAGCATCTGCTGAAGAAAATGGAAAGTTGATATTTTAGGTTGGAATACTCTACAGACACTGACTGGCACACTGAGTTCCTCTAGTTTTTTGTATATTACTCCAGATTCCAAAATATGAGGTCTCTTGTGTCTTCATGCATGGTCGTACTTTGTTTCTACTTCACGAAAATCATGAGCTTTCAGTGTACAAATACCACAGTGAGCTCAGTCCTTTTACATATGTAGAACTACCACAAAACCTGAGTAATCATGAAGTTTCTTCATAATTTGCCTCTTGAAATCCACTTCCTAAATGCCACTCTAAAGATCTTTCACCTGCCTCAAGTATGTCTTCCCTGTGGAATGCATGGGTGTTCTCCAGCTCCTCCAGTTTCCTCTCACAATCCAAAGATGCACCAGGTGATTGTGAATTGTCCTGAGATTAGGTTAGAGCTAATCAGGTTTGTTGGGGGTTGCTGATGCAGTGTTGCTTGAAGGCCAGAAGGGCTACTCTTCACTGTGCTGCTAAGTAAATAAATGATTTAATGAATGTTTCAATGTATATTTCTGATTGTCTATAAAATTGATGACAAGTTGCACAGACAGAGGATATATAAGTATAAAATGCCAATGTAATAATCTTCAGTAAAGCACTACTAATTCAGAACACACAACCGCCTGCTGCAAAGTAACTGCATTGGCTTATTATTTTCTATTATTATTATTAAAAACATTTTAAGATATATTATCTTGTAGACAATAGCTGGCTCTTAAATACAGAAGAAAAACTGATTAGTGTTTCACCAGAAACCCCCCAATTAAGTATAACACAATTGGAACTGTGTCTTTAAGCACTCTTTCTATTAAGTACAGATTTTCTAAACAAACATGAATTAAGTTAACTATAGAGATGGTCATTTTCAACAATTAAAACTAATTGACCAATAAAAGATGGGTACCCATAACAATACAAGTTCAGTATTCGTGATTCATTGCATACTCACCTCAAGGATTAAACAAGGGCTTGGCGGAATGAAATGGGGGGCGTAGATCCAGAAGTGGTGTTTGCTTGTCTTTCAAAGGGCCTTCAGCTTGCACTGGACTAGATAATGTGACTGTAACTCTTGAAGGCTTGGAGCAATATTGCCAATTATAGTTTGTTTTGCAATAGGCCCTTTAAACAGTAACATATGGTCAAAGCAGTACAAAGACAGAAGGTTAGATTTTTCCAGTAGGGCATGATTTCTGCCCAAGGCAGGGTGGGCTGGAGTACCAAGCTCTCCAATAGCACTAGCAGACTTTTATAGCATCTGCAAAATTCTAATGTCAGGGCCAAATTTAATGTATTGCATAACCCTGTTTTGGGAGCTTGATCATTTTTGGGAGGTAGTAGCATTCAGCTGCAACTTAAAATAGTCATCTAGATTGAAAATAACAGACTCAAAATGTTGTTTTCAGCCTGAAATGCCGACTGTACTCTTTTCCATAGGTGCTGCCTGTCCTACTGAGTTCCTCCAGCATTTTGTATGTGTTACTCTGGATTTCCAGCATCTATAGTATCTCTTGTGTTCACATGGATTTAAGATAGTTTTGAGAGCAAAGATTGCAGAGATTGTTACATCTTTGGACCAGTTTTCTTCTACTTAACTGACACAACATTACAAAAGTAGGAAAGCCAAGGAAGGAGATGTGAATTCCTTAATGAAGAGCATTGTATGTTGGGAGCTGCTGAAAAAAATCTCTCAACTACATTCAGTGGCTACTTCATTAGATACACCTGTACGCCTGCTTGGATAAGTAAATATCTAATCAGCCAATCATGTGGCAACAACACAATCCAGAAAAGCAAGCAGACATGGTCAAGAGGTTCAGTTGTTATTCAGACCGAACATCAGAATTGGGACAAAATGTGATCTAAATGACTTCCACTGTGGAATGATTGCTCGTGCCAGAAGGGGTATCTCAGAAACTGCTGATCTCCTGGGATTTTCACGCAAGTCCCTACAGCTAACAGAGAATGGTGCAAGAAACAAAAATCTTTGAATGAGTGGCAATTCTATGGGTAAAAATGCCTTGTTGAGGAGAGAGGTTAGAGGAGAATGGCCAGTCTGGTTCAAGCTGACAGGAAGGTGACAGTAACTCAAATAGCCACACATTGCACCAGTGGTGTGCAGAGAGCACTTCTGAATGCACAACACATTGAAACCTGAAGTAGATGGGCTGCAAAAGCAGAAGACCACAGACATCTGTTTGGCAACCCATCATAATGTGTGTGTTAAGGCCAAATTTTGAAAGCATCTAGTGGCAGCAAATATTTATTGGTGCACCATTCTTGTTAGAAGCTATCCTTCATACTGGTTGCAGCTATTGATCCTTCTCCCATCAGCAGCTGTCCTCCCATCTCACACAAGAATCCAAAAGAGACTGAGTAATCTAACTGACAAATTATGAAAGGTAGCCATTGTCTTTCAGAAAAATATTGTAGTAAAGCAAGCCTAGCTCTAGGGTTGGAAGTAGAAAGCAAAAGTATTTGCTGAACCTGTCCTAAAATAGTGGTCGCCAACCCGTTGATCGCGATTGACTGGTCGATCTTTGAGACTTTCCCGGTAGATCCCAAAAAAAAAGAAAAAGAAATGCACAAATACTGTTGAGAGATTGTTTCTGGGTTGCGGGGTTTTACTTCCGTTCTTTCTGCCCAGTGCGCATGTGTGCAGCTCCCCCGCCTTGCACTACACAGTGTACTTCAGTAGTCCCCAACCACTGGGCCACAAGGAAACGATGTGATTTGGTGATATGAAATGATGTGAGTCAGCTGCATCTTTCCTCATTCCCTGTAACGCCCACTGTTGAACTTGAATACATGTGAGGTCATCAGTCGCCTAAACACAGTTATACCCTCGCGCCAGGGATCACTGGTTGGCCTCGGGTAACCGGATGCCTCGCGCAGCCGGTGGGAAGTGCCGTTGCTACTGGCCTGGAGCGCGGACAGATGGGCACTGCCTCTAAACCTGTTTAGCACACCAAGTGTTCGTGGGAAACCCGGTGCTAAAATATTCGCAGACGACCTAATTTGGGCTCAGGGTTTCATAGGTAGCAGAGCAGCTACCTCACTGCAATCGACTGAAAGTCATCCCTCGAGCCAAACTTTTGTTGGCCGAGAGAGCCTACAGGGGGTGGGGGTGCACGCACTCCTCGCTTGGTCGGTCGCTCTCTCCGGACTGCGACCACCACAGCCCCGGCACGGGGACCTCCATCCCTTACCTTGTACTCTTACCCCACCCGCGACCAGCCGCACCAGGCCAAGGCGTCTGGCGGTGGGCAGGCGGGTGGCTGTAGTTCAGGCCCAGAGGCTGTCTAATGAGGCAATGAAACCCTCAAAACTGCTTTGGTACCTTGAGTCCAAGCACCCTGCACTTTAAGACAAACCCACTGAGTTTTTTCAGCGGAAAAAACGTGAGCAAGTGGGACAGAAGCTAAGTGCTGAGAGCCACGTAAACTAAATTGCAGAATATACTGGACGTAAGGAACCTGCTTCGAGTATCACTGTATTCCCCCTCACCCCCCTCCGTTGACCGGTCCGCAAGAATATTGTCAATAATAAACCGGTCCACAGTGCAAAAAAAGTGTGGTGACCCCTGGTGTTCATACATTATTTCTACTTCGGGTTGCGGGGTTTTACTTCCGGTCTTTTCTGCCCAGTGCGCATGCGTGTAACTAATTGATTTGTGGTCGATCTTGCCTTTCACTAAGGCCGCGGTAGGGGATCTTGGGCTTAAAATAGTTGGTGATCACTATCCTAAAATATTGTTGGACCACAACACAACAATGGAGTGCTAAAGATATGGGATATCATAACGAAGAAACACTATTCTTCCATGTTCCAATATCTGTGAGAGAGAACTGGGACTATTGTTTCAGGGTGATCTTTCAACCAGTATTGAAAAAGTTACAGATAATAGGACTTTATGAAGCAAAGAAGGGGGCAAGGGGATGGGAAGACAAAAGGGAAAACCTCTGATAGAATGTAAAGCAGGAAGGATTAAGTGACTAAAAAGTTTAATTTTATTATGTGAAAGAGGATGGTAATGGGACAAACAAATAAACTACAGAAAGACTGGTCTATAGCGCAAGAGAACTATTTTCTGAAAAGGCACAAAGAACATTCTGTAAATCATGGAAATTTGAAATAAAAGTAAGGCATGCTTGAAATGGTAGTCATCTGTACTTGTTGAATTCCACACTGAGCCCAGGTAGAAATATGTTGAAATGGAACGTGCTATTTCATGAGTTTAAATTGAGAATCGCTGTAGAAATATGGAAGGATGATGACACTAAGCTCAGAATGAGAATGGACTGGAGGAATGCAGAGACAGGTGACCTGCCACTAAGTAAGTTTTTGCTGTGTGTACGGTATCTCTCTGTGACTCTATAAACATCCAAGAGAACTTGCAGCATCTACAATTAGCATTCATTGGAGTGTCAGATAAAAATTATTCCACTAATTTGCATTCGTTGTTTATTGATAGAAATCGTACAACTTTTAGCACAGCCTGGTTGGACACAATGGGGTAAGCCTCATTGAAAGATGTAGGGATTTTTCAATTTCACTTCAATTTTATTATCACAGGCATATATACCCATGGTATCTTTTTTCACATATTGGCAAATCACAAGAACTCCCTACTCCAGAAACCTGTAGGGGCTAGATCATTGGAGACATTTAAAGAGGAGGTAGATATATTGGTTTAAGATTGATGAATTGAAAACAATGAGAAACAGACACAGGAGTGGAAGCCTAAAGCAAATTACACTGGACAACAATTTTTTTTCAAAGTGTTCCTTCCTCAGATTTTTAAAAAATTGTTTATGATAGACTGGTTGAAGCTGAACACAAATATAATTTCAGGCTTCTTATATCATGCAGGAATTTGGAGAAACAAGATATTAAGTGTTCAAAGGTTCAAAGATCCACTTGAATGTCAGAGAAATGTATATAATATACATCCTGAAATGCTTTTATGGGATATAATGCATTTAATTACATAACATTGCTGATGCTTTGCAGTAGTTCAACTAAGCTAAAAACACTTTGTTGATGATTTTCATTTGTACTCCATGTCCGAGGCTTCTTGCCTAAGCATTTACTAATAATCAGCCAGCATTGATGGATTCCAGTTGCCCTGATACTATTTCTCTATGACCACAAAGTCCTGGTGAAACCTTTCACCAGGCTTGTCACTGACAGTATCAAGATTTGCAGGGAGGAAGTCTGAATGAGAAGGCAGAAAATGAACCTTTAGTGGCATGTTGCACTTCATGGTTTCAGCTTTCATTGTGGGCAACATTTTAATTGGCTTGAATTATCAATTGAAATAACAAATGTAGGTGATTTTAAAACAATTATGTGGGATAGGGAAATTTCATGGCAATTTTCATGACCAACAGCGCAAAATCCATAAAATACACCCAAAAGTATTTAGGAAGCAAAATCGTTGTTTTCCAGTGTTAGCAATGATCATATTACATAATGATTTGAGGAGATGAGTTGCGAACTCCTGCTCCTATTTTATCATGTTATATATCCTATGTAAGTCATGCACGTTTTTCTAAGTTCATGTACAATTCCCTTTCCTTAAAACAAATTTCTAGTGAATTGTCTTGTCAAATTGACGAAAATTGGAGAGCTGACCTTACTTCCGATTTCAATCATTCAAATTTTTTACTATAGACTTGTTTGTTTTACTGTGTAGGCCCTGAGAAACCTAATGCCATAACATTCAATTGAATATATCAGCAGCTTACGGCCACAGGATTTGCTACAATGATCTTGCTATATATCGCAATGAATGGGAAGTGGATAATTATAAATTATAAAGTGCCATTTGCATTAGCAGTATATTTCCATTATATCTCGTGCAGGACGAAACACCGTATAGCAATAGAGTTGGCAAATTATGATATATCCAAAAACATCGCACTATGTAATTGCAACATCTGCCAAAGTTACCCCTGACTGTTTCTGGCACACTGAAATTTCCATTCAGCGAGTCAATTGGGAGCAAATAAAGCTTTATCTCTTGAGCGCTTTTTTCACAGAAGCTCTGGAGTTTGTTTAAAGGGAATTGGCTGTTGCCCACGTATTATTACATACAGATAAATCCCAATCACACAACAGAGACAGTACATTTCCTGCACCTGTCACAATCACTTTCATGGAAGGTAAAGTAATAGATGTATGTGTACGGAATAATTACAGAGCTCATTAGTATTCATCTTCATTCTGTTGGCGAACAGAAGTGATGTGATGATGGTGCGTATTAGACTGCAGTCCCTCTGCACAGTGTAAATACTGCAGTGAACTTTATTCTATCCTCCCCATGCCAAGAAAACAATAATGTCTAATCACAAGATTAATGCATCTTCAGGCAATGGTAATTATTTGAATCACTTTTTTTTGTCAGCAATTTAGTGCTGTTGACCCATTACATTACAAACATTCAAAAAGTCCACAATTTTATAGGCAACATAAATGGTATGCTACAATTTACAGTATAGTACTCAAATAAATTAAAAATACAGATAAAGGGCCTTTCTTTTTGCTAAGGGATTACTTTATGCTTGGAGCTTCCTGAGATCATTTGCATGCTTGGATCAGAGATCTGGTCCACCCAAATCTTGGCGTCATCCTAGATGAGGAAGTGCAGCTACCACCTGATACAGCTGATGGCAAGATAAAAGCAAATTAGTTCACAGACTTACCAAGATAGTTTTGGTAAGTAGTGGCAGTCACTTGTGAACCTAGAGACAGGAAGGTCGGCTGAGGATCTTGGGTATTGTGGAGAATGTCCTAGCGTAGCCCATGGACTTACTCCTTGTTCAGTTCCACAAAAGTGAAACAAGCAACGAATGCAAGGTTAACCTATTCTGTGACACTGGTTTGGTTACTAGGAGCCAGAGCCTGACATTATCATGGCCAGTTCTTCGGAATGTAAACTGATGTACTGTTGTGTTGAATAGAAATGTGGATTTTCTATATTGCCACATCTGAGACAGTGTATATAAGACTATAGAATATTGGAGCAAAATTAGTCCACTCAGTCCATTTATAGGCAACATAAATGGTATACAATTTACTCAGTCCATTTATAGGCAACATAGTGGTATACTACAATTTATAGTATAGTATTCAAATAAATTAGGAATACAAGTAAAGGGCCTTCTTCTGCACAATTTAAACATGGCTGATTCTTCTTTTCAATTCCATTCCCTTGCTTGCTCAGAACCATTAATGTGCTTCTTCCAAAACACTGAGCCGTGAAGTGAGACCATCCTCAGGACCATGCATAGTGTCCTTACAGAGGAACAGCAAGCAGTGTGCTTAAGGGGAAATGCAATAGCATAGCATAACAATAACAAAAGAAAACTCTCTAAGTGCTGTTGCTGGCAGACTGGAAATGACACTAACAAGATTTAAACCCATCACATAAGCAATTCAAGATTTAAACCTATCACAAAAACAATTCAAAGGTCACACACCAGCTTCATGACATGGATGTCTTTTGCACTGTTTGAACCAATATATAGGTTACACACACTTAAATTTTATCCCCCTTGGTTCACCTATATCCTTGACACTTCACCACCTCTCAGTCTCTTCAACAACTCTCGAGTCTCTAGCCCTGATCACCCCATTTTCACTATGGATGTCTAGTCCCTATACACTTCAATCCTCCATCAAGAAAGCCTTAAAGCTCTCTACTTCTTTCTTGACAACAGATCCGACCAGATCCTCTCTACCACCACCCTCCTCTTTCTGATGGAACTCTATCTCATTCTCACAAATTCCTCTTTCGGCTTCTCACACTTTCTCCAAGCTCAAGGTGTAGGCATGGGCAACCACCATTTCATTCGCTATGTGGAACAATTCATGTCCCAAGCCTTCACTGGTAATGCTTCTCAACTCTTTTGGTGCAGCATTGATGATTATATTGGGGCCGCTTCATGCAGCTCGTGAATTTCATCAACTTTGTCTCAAACTTCCACCATACCCTTAAGTTCACTTGGTCCATTTCTGAGACCTTTTTCCCTTTTCTCAATCTCTCTGCCTCAAACTCTGGACACAAGTTGTTGATTGATATCTTTCATAAACTCCACAACTCTCACGGCTATCCTTACTGTAACTTTTCCCACACTGTTTCCCATAAAATTCTCGTTCCCATTTCTCTGTACCTTTGTCCCTGCTGCATCTATTCACAGGATGAGGCTTTCTTTGCCAGGATATCAGAATGCCTTCTTTATTCAAATAACAAAGTTTCCCTTCCTCCACAATTGATTCTGCCCTCTCCTGCTTCTCCTCTATTTCCCGGCAATTTGTGCTCAGCCCATCTTCCTGCAGCTTTAACAGGGATAGAATTCCTCTGATCCTCACCTACCACCCTATAAGCCTTCACATCCAACACATCATTCTCTGAAACTTCTGCTGTCTTCAACAGGACCCTACCTCAAACACATCTTTACCTTCCCCCCTCCACCCTCTGCTTTCCACAGGGATTGCCCCTCCATGATTACCTTGTCCATTCATCCCTCCCCACTAGTCTCCCTCCTGGCACTTATCCCTGCAAGCAGCAGAACTTCTAAACCTGCTGTTCACCTGCTCCTTCACCTCTGTTCAGGCTCCAAACAGTCTTTTCAGGCGAGGAAACACTTCACTTGTGAATCCGTGGAGTCATTTACCATGCCCAGTGCTCCTGATGCGGCCTCCTCTACTCTGGTGAGACCCAAATTAAAATGGGAAATCACTTAGTTCAGCACCTCCATTCCATCTGCAAGAAGTGGAATTTCCTGGTGGCCAACCATTTAAATTCTTACCCCCACTCTCTTTCCAATATGTAGGACAATGGCCTCCTGTTCTACCAAAATGAGGCCACCCTCTGGTTGGAAGAGCAACTCCTCAAATTCTGTCTAGGTAGCTTCCAACCTGATGGCATGAACATCGATTTCTCCAACGTCCGGTGACATATTTCCCCTCCCCCTTCCCTCTTCTTCAATTCCCCACTCTGGCCTTTTACCACCTCTGTACACTTGCCTATCACCTCCCTCTGGTGCCCCTCCTCCTTGCATTACTGTCGTGGTCTACTCTCCTCTCCTATCAAATTCCTTCATCATCAGCCCTTTGCTTTTTCCACCTGTCACCTTCCAGCTTCTTACTTCATCCCCTTTTCCCCACCTACCTGACTTCACCTTTCACCTTATAGTTTGTCCTCCTTCCTGTCCTCCACCTTCTTTTTCTGGCATCTTTCCCCATTCCTTTCCAGTACTCATTAAAAGTCTCGGCCTGAACAGTTAATGGATTATTTATTTCCATTGATGCTGCCTGACCTGCTGAGTCTTCTGACATTTTGTGTGTGTTTTGCTCATGTACACCTTGCTGTTTCATACCTCATCTCTAGCCCTTTTGGTCACGAGGGGCTGCTTGAAGTAGGTCAACAAAATATGCTGATATATACCTGCCCACTATCAAATTTGACTCGATTGTTTGAAAGATTATTGGGATTTTTATTTCAATTCCATCACTATCTGCACTACAGCTACAAATGAAGAAGCCATAGACATTGGAAAAATGTTGAATTTCCCCATGGGGATGAATAAAGTATCTATCTATCTATCTAAAGGGCCAGTATCTGTGGTGTACTTTTCTATGACACTATGCTTCTGTATGACAATAGGCAGTCATAATGACCATTATAACACTATTCCTTTCGTGTTTGTGTCTTGAATGGGGAGTGCAAGAGAAATTCTGGTACACAGAGGCTGCAAAAGTTATATTCTGGAGACCACGGCGATATATGAGATTAATTTAATATGAGATTTTCAGTGCATTTCCCATCCTAGTCATTGTTTCCTAAACCCAGCTAATTAATAGACTTTAAGGTTATATTATCTACCACAATGTATTACTTATGTTGTAAGTCAGAGCAGCAGAGGATAGCAGGTTATTAAAGCAATGACATGCCTGTATGTAGCATCCTTAATGTAGGAAATGCTCCAAGGTGCTTTGTAAGGGAATTATCCTGCTAAATTTAAAACTGAACCACACAAGACAATCGAATGATGTCTAATTAAGGAGGAAAGTTTTGAAGAGATTCTTAAAGCAACAAAGAGATGGAGAGGAGTGCAGAAACACATTCCGCAGCTCAGGGCAAAAGCAGCTGGAGGAATCCCATCTGGTGATGGGATAATTAAAACAGTGAAAACACAAAGACCGGAACTACACCAAGTATCTCAGGGCTGGTAGAGGTTTAAGACATAGAGAGATTTCAAAGTTGAAAGTTATGACCATTTGCCAATCCTGGGCAATGTTGGCCCTCAATTTCTATTAAAAATAATACTGCAGGTTAGGGAAGAACAGCCTGGCTTTTGGAAGTGACTCAGTGTACATGGTGTGAATGGTGGGAGGTCAGCTAGGAAAGTAATGAAATGATGAAGTTTAAAGGTATAAAGGGCATAGGTGAGGGTGTCAGCAGCAGCTGAAATGAAACAGCAAATAAACCCAGTCAGTGGTGATGCTGGAAAATGGGGTGAATGACTGATCAGAAGCTTACTCTCAAGATGTGTATTCTTCAGTTCAGTTTCAGATTGCTTGACATGGAATCAACAACTTGGTCTTGTTACGACCAAGTGTCATGAGATCACGTGAAGTAGGTTGAACAATTTCTAGTCTGGTTTCTTTTCATAGATGCTGCCAGATCTGCTAAATGTCTCCAGCATTTTCAGTTTTACTGTTACCAAAAAGAAAGTTCCTGCAGCACTTAAGAACTTGTAAAATTTGCAAAAACCTCACCAGTAGGGTCAAATGTTCTCAAATGGATTTTCTTTCACAAAAGGTTGAATTGCATCTAGATGAATGAACAAAGTCATTAGTATTCACATTGACAGTTCCTGCCTTAGCACACTGAATCAGTGATTCAAAATGTAGCAGTTTATGCAAAAATCTGAAGCTGCTAGATTGGTACGACACATTTCTGGAGGTGCCATTTTTCAGATAAGATGAGATCATTAAATTCCTTCTGCACTATCTGTCGGAAGAACTGTAAGACATTTAGACTAAATTCATTCCAAAATGGATAATGTGACCTTTATTTAATTGTTGTTTTCTGGAATCTTGCTATGCATAAATTGGCTACCTTGTTTGTACAACAGCTACTTTTCAGAAATCCTCCAGTAGACTGCATATTTGAAAAGGAAAAATAATTATACAAGTCCTTTAAAGTTCGAAGTAAATTTACTATCTCAGTATGTATATGTCATTATATATTAGCCCAAGATTCATTTTCTAGCAGGCATTCACAGTAGGTACAAAGACCACAATAGAATCAATGAAAAACTACACACAAATAAAGATGGACAAACAATCAATGGGCAAAAAACACTTGTGCAAATACAAAAGCAATCAATATTAATGATAATAATAAATAAATAAGGAATAAATATTGAGAACATGATCTGTAGAATCCATGAAAGTGAGTTATGGAATCAGTTCAGTGTTGAGGTGAGTGAAGTTATCCACTCTGGCCCAGGAGCCCGATGGTTGAAGGGTAATAACTGTTTCTGAACTTGAATGCTTGGCCTTGGTGATGGTGTCTTTATTGATGGCTGCCGCTTTCTTGTGTCAGCCCTCTTTGTCAATGTGTTCAATGATGGGCAGTTTCCTGTGATGGACAGGGCTGTATACATTACTTTTTGTAGGCTTTTTCATTCGTGGGCAGTGGTGTTTCCATAACAGGCTGTGATGCAACCATGGGATTCTCTCCACTGCATATCTATAGAAGTTTGTCAAAGTTTTAGATGTCATGCCAAATCTGCGTAAACTTTGAAGAAAGATGAGACACAGTTGTGTCTTCTTTGTAAAGGCAATTATGTGCTGGTTGAAGGACTGATCCTCTAAAATGATAATATCAAGGAATTTAAAGTTACTGACACTCTCCACCTCTGATCCCCTGAAGGGGGCTGGCTCGGGGACCTTCCGTTTCCTCCTTCTGATGTTAATAATCAGTTCTTTGGTTTCTCTCATTACTGAGCAGCTTCTCTTATCAAGAAAAATTCCATTCCAGGGATTATACTTTTCATATGTGACTGATAGGCATGTTACCTATTTTTCAGTAATTCAGAACTGCAAATGACTTTACTGTTTACAGCTTTTTTGATTTCTCAGTAGAAGAGCAACGTCACCTTCTACACTTGTATAAAGCTCTTTCACTCTCACTCTGTCAGACTAAGCACATATGGGCAAATAACAGGCTCCTTAGTTTAGAGTGGGCATTTTCAGACATTTATTTGGGTTTCTTTTTAGACATTGAGAGGATGATATTTAATAATTAATACCATATATGAAATATCCTTCAGTGAAGGAAATGAATTGGATTTGCATGTATTAAGGAACAGTTAGATGGTATTAAAAATAGTTTTACTTTTAAAGTAAACTACAGAACACAAGGCAATACTTATGAATTGTACTAAAAGCTTGCATCTTTTAATGGAGAAGAGTGACTTGACTAAATAACGTTGAGGACTTGTGAAGTGCAATTGGGTAATGTATAAACAGAAAACTATAAATAGAAAACTATATCTGCACCATTGTTTGCAGCTCAGACAAATAATTTGCACTTGAGAGAGGGATTCCATTTGCAATACATAAATAAAGCCCTACCCGAAAATTTCAGTAACATTTGACATTTTTCACTGTTTTGTCAGGCAGGCAGAAATTGCTAAAAGCCGCTTTCTGTGACCTTAATAACAGATTTACCTTAGCACCTATACTTGTTCCCCTGATCCGGACCTATCTTTTGCAGTGGGGGTTGATGCTTCAGACATTGGTGTAGGAGCCGTGCTCTCTCTACAAACCACCTCTGAGCAGACGTTACATCCATGAGCCTTCTTTTCCAAAAGTCTCAATCTCACCAAGATGAACTATGACGTTGTAAATAGGGAGTTGCTTGCTGTCAAGATTGTGCCTGAGGAAAAGAGGCATTAATTGGAAGTGGTAAAACAGCCTTCTTTGGTTTGGACTGATCATAAAAATTGAGCTTATATCCAAGATGCAGAGCAGCTGAACTCCCAGCAGGCACATTCTTCAATGTTTTTCAATAGGTTTAATTTTATTATAACTTACAGGGCTGGTTCCAGGGCACAGAAACCAGGTGCTCTCTTAAGTCAGTTTGATGAAGCCAGTGAGAAAGAATTACCAGGGACCATTCTCCCCAGTTTAAGGCTGATGGCTCCCATTAGATGGGAGATCAATTCTATTTTTCTTTAAGAGGTGATTCTGGTGGACAGGCATAACTAAAGACATCAAGGACTATATTTCAATGTGCAATGTATGTGTTTGAAATAATAAACCTAGAACACTACACCAAGGTCTCTTACAAACTTTACCTATTCCTACACATCCCTGGTTTCATATTATTTCACTAGTCTTTCTCCATTCCAAGGCATATTGTTATTATGGTTGTGGTAGACTGATTCTTGAAGGCGTACCGTTATGTCCCTCTTCAAAATTCCCCATGTCATCAGAATCGGCCAGTCTTATATTATGAAATATCTTCCAGATACATGGCTTTCCTCGGGATATCGTTTCGGACTGCAGCCCGCAATTCACGTCTAAATTCTGGAAAGCATTTTGTCAACTCATTGTGGCTACTGTTGACTTACCCTCTGGGTTCTATCCACAAACCAATGGGTTGACAGAAAGGGTCAACCATGATTTGGAAACATCCCTAAGGTGTTTGGTTTCAGCAAACACAACTACATGAGTGAACACCTTAAATGAGCGGAGTTTGCACAAAATCTTTTACTCTTCCTCATTAGAACGTCAGCCTTTGAATGTGAGTTCAGCTGCCATTTTCCTCTATTCCCAGAGCAAGAGTCAAAGGTGATAGCAGCAAATAACTTGGTTAGGAGGTGCAGGCAGATATGGTCAAAGGCCAGATCAATTTTAATGGCCAAATACAACAGCAGCAGGTTAAGGCTAATCATTGAAGGGAACCAGGTCCTTCATTCTGTCTGGGCCAATGAGTTTGGCTTTCCATTTGAGATCTCCCTTTGTGGATAGAATCTTGGAAATTGGCTCCCAAAGACATCGATACTTTTATAGTTCTAAGGAGAAACAGTCCAGTGCAATACCCCCTATAATTGCCATAATCTCTGCATATTCATCCTACCTTTCATGTTTCCCACCTTAACTCTGTATTTTCTAGTCCCTTGACCACTACTTACAAGTCTCCTCCACTGCCTCGTTTTGTTGGCAGTCAACAAGTACACACAGTTTGGTGACAGCGAGGCTCTTGTTCAGCTCATGGTAAAATACAGTACCTTGTGGACTGGAAGAGTTATGGCTCAAAGGAGAGATGCTGGGTTCCCTCCTATAATATATTGAATCCTCAGTTAATGATGGACTTTCATAGTAGAGCTACAGATTGCCCCATGCCGCCAGGTGCCAACCATGGTGGGAAGAGTGTCCTGTCATGAACTCTTCAGACCAGCAGGGGGTGGTGGAGAGCATCTGGCCTCGGCTCTCTGACATACACTGACATCACTGATTTAATTTAACTGGAACTTGTGAAGTGACTGGTTTAGTCGTTAAGTTTTCCTTGTGGTTTTCATGCTGCTTGTTTTTTGAATGTTGATTCCTTGTACATCCTGAATTTAGGTTACTAAGTTTTGATTTTGATACACATAGGGTTCCTGTGCTGTACATACCATTTAAGTTCGTCACGGCTAGTGCTCGTCTATGAGTCCTGAATTTGGGTTCTGAATGAACTAAAGTTCAGTGTACTCTAGCCCTCTCGAGTAAGTGTGCTTTGAGCTATTTGCTAATCCTCTGTTATTCTTCAAATAAATTCTCATTCCTACTTTCTAGATTTGAGTTTTCAGTTTACTCCAGGCCTAGGTTTGTTTGCCTGAAAATCTCTGAAAAATGTTTTCTTCCAAACTACCATGTGCACTTTTTCAAAAGCCTGCGAGTACCTGTACAATCATTCCCCTTGAAAGAAAAATAACAGATCTAACCACTGCAAGAAAATCAATTCTGAACTACCACATCAAATTTAAATGCCAATTAAAAAATTATTTCTCACTGAAATATGTAGGAGACTTACATTCTCTAATGTATTCTCTAATTTAACAAATTAGAGAATAACATTCTCTAATTTAACAAATTAGAGAATAACATTCTCTAATTTAACAAATCAAAATTATTAGATTGATTAATGAAGAATCAATTGAACTGAAATATAAAGGAAACAGAAATCCCAATTACAATTAAATCACTCCCATTACAACATAAGATTAAAAATCTAATGTTTAGCACATCATTTCCAAAATAGTCATAACTTATTTTAATTAAATGTATTTGTATGCACAAGTAACTTATTAGCATAAAATTTGTCTCCTGAATTAAATCCCAGATGTTTTTTTGTGAATATTTCATCAGTTTGATCTGTGTGGGGCATTTAAGTCTCCAATAATCTTCACAACAGTGCAACAAACTGGACCTACGTATATACCGCTGAAATAACGAGTGACAGTAATGAGATAAAAGCAGCACACACAGAATTCTGTGTGTGTTGATTGGATTTCCAGCATCTGCAGATTTTCTCTTGTTAGTAAAAAGATAAATCCTGATCTAAAGACCTTAATTACTAAATTATTTTCCTTTCTTCATTTTGATATTATTTTTTATTTTTTTCTTAACCAAATTAATGCTTAGACATTTGCATTATAGTAATATTAGCTTAATTCTTTCAAAACAATTTACAGTACATAATTCAACTAACCCAATAATATAGCTTTGTACATCGGTATACTGAAGATAAACAAAGAAGAAAACCAGCAGGGATGAGGAGCAATGGTCGATGTTAAGTCAACTCAGAGATATATGCAAAGCAGGGGAAGCAGGGACATGTCCCCCTATCCCAGTAGACATCCAAAAAAAAGCATGCATATTGTGAAGTTGTAAACTTAAATTCACATGTTCACTCCACATTGCTGAGAAGTTGCATGCACGATAAAGTAGCTTTATTTATTTGCTTCTGTTTTCAATGCCCTAGCCTGCAGTTCATATCTCTAGCTTACTTTAAAACCAAGCATGTATCCTGCCACTTTTTGCTACTTAAATGACATCACCATTTATTTTCTGAATAATGCAAAAGCATAGAGATTTATGCCTCATGATAGCAATTTATTATACGGAGCTCTCGGAAAAATCTGCACCCGAATCATATATTTAGAATTTAGAATCATAGTCATTAAGTTATACAACACAGAAACAGGCCAATCCCAACCATGATGTCCCTCTTCACTAAATTTAACTTTATAGCATACATTCTTAGAATCATGTATATTTTACATTGCATCATCCTTTCTAGTGCAAGCTTCCCGTTACAGCTTTGCTTTTTTCTTTTAACTAAATGGATAAAGTTAGTTCTGATAATTGGTCAAATGTTTTAACCAGAGGAGTTTCTGAATTCTGCAGAACTAGGAAATAAAGCAATGTTTGATCAAAATATTTTTGTATAGTTTTCATAAAATTCCTTTTTCTTTTTTTTGTAAAAGCCTGAAAGAAAGATGGTATATGGTCTCACACACACACACACACACACACACACACACACACACACACACACACACACACACACACACACACACACACACACACACACACACACACACACACACACACACACACACACACACTCCTCCAAATGCTTGGCATTTATATACTTATCAATCAGCTGATCAGTCATCATTTCAGAAACACAGTTGTGACGTGGGGAGGAAATCTGGCCATTGATTGGCTGTGTATCAAACTTTGTGCGTTGGGGTCTGGAATTTTGCCTGCATTAGCTCATAAATAGGATTGAGGTCTACGCGTTTAGAGAATTTTTCGCGCAAAACCACCCTTCCAGGAATTCTCTCACATGTCACGTGCTTGCTTGCCTTTCAATGATACCCAGTCGAATTTGTGCCCCCTTCGATCTTCATGGGTAGAGACTAGGGAGAGTAGGTCATCCTGCTGTACAACCAGTTACTGTTCATAGATCCTTCTGGATAGCTTTCTCCCAGTTTGGCCAACATAATATTTGCAGCAGTCCCCGCATTATAGTTTGAAGATCACATTGGGCTTGTCCGATAGCAAACAAGAGAAAACTTGCAGATGCTGGAATTCCGAGCAACACACACAAAATACTGGAGTACCTCGGGAGGCCAGGCAGCATCTATGGAGAAAAGTACAAACACATCCTGCCGACGGGCTTAGGCCTGAAACGTCAACCGTACTTTTTTCTATAGATATTGCCTGGCCTGCTGATTTCCTCCAGCATTTCGAGTGTGTTGCTATGGCTTGTCCAATAGCTTAGTTTATTCTTTTGAGCTCAACATTGCTTTAAAATATTCGTATGGATACTCACACAAAGGTGCCTATGAGGTTGACAATGCATCAATCAAGAAGCAATCAACCAGGTTGTCCTTCTGTGCTTTCAAAATATCTTGGAAATGATGCTCCAAGAACGTAGAATTTTCAGTCGCACAAAACTCAACAGCTTAGTTTCCGGAGTTACAAAACATATCAAAAAGAAATGGGTAGTAAGCCCACTGGTATATTGATGTCCCTTTTCAAACATTCAGGAAAGGCTCCATTAGCTTGGAAAATATCAAATGTAATTTTACTTATTCAACAGAGGAGAATGACAGAAAGCAGGAAACTACAGACTCGTAGCAGTCATAGGGAAAGTGTTAAAAACCAGTGTCCAAAAAAAAGGCACTTGAAAAAATGCTGAGTATTCAGGGAAAGTCAATGTGGTTTCATGAAAGGGATATCATATTCGACTAATTTATTTGAGTCTGGAAAAGTAAAATTCGCTCTTAATTGCAAGGGGAACTGAATACAAAAGCAGGGAAATTATAATTGTTGCTTTGTCATCTGGAGTACTGTGATGTCAATACATTGGGAAGTTTTTAGTTTAAAGCATGGAAAGGATGGTTGCAGTATGAGGAAGGTTTTTTGCATTTGTGTGTAGAAGAAAGAGAGGAGATTTAGTTGGTCAAGGATTATTCTGGATTTATGAAATTATGGATAGCACATATTAGGTAAGTTGATAACCAGTCTTCAGGAAATAAACACAGGCGATTCTGCAGTTGTTGGAACACTTGAGCAATGTACATAACAAAGCTGGAGGAAATTATCAAGCATCAATGGAGGGATATTTTGGACCAGGTCCCTTAGTTAGGAAATAAAACCATTTCACAGTTTAAATTCACCTGATACCTTAAGGCCATTAAAACTAATCATTGGGGTGTAAGATATAAGACATAGGAGCAGGATTTGTCCATTTGTCCAGTCGTGTCTGATTTATTCCGATTCTGAATCTGAACCAATTAAGACAATAGATGAATTTCCATGTAAACTGGTGGTTATTGAAAACTTCATGATGAGATCATGAAAGGCATTAGGTAGACATCTCCTGTATTAACATCTTCTTAAAAGCATATCCCGGCAATGCACAGTTTGGTTTTGTCATCTAATATTCTGGTCTGTGGTAAATTCAGGGAACTGTTCCTCATCAATGTAACAAAAGAGGTATTTCTTGAGTGCCTGGAGTTAATGCTCAGGAATTCTCAGACCAGACCCAAGTATTCAAATATTCAAATATGTTTTGCTGGTTAGAATATTTAAAATATGCAATTTTTCAAAGTTACCTGTCCCTCCCCAAATGTTAACACTAAGTAGGTTATTATAGCCACTGAAACTGTACTTAATCGTTTATTGTTATCTTTTTATTCAAAAAATATAAAGCATCATGTGAGAAGAGAAGAGATAAGTTTTTCTCCAGAATATCTTCTGTGTTGAATAAGGACCTTCTATAAACCCTTCATGGATCAGTTCAGCAATCACCATAAGTTGAGGTATATGAAGTCTTGGGTAGTCTCAAGAGCGATGATGTGGAAAAGATATTTCTCTTTATGGGAGAACTGAATCTAAGGGTTCACTATTTATAATGAGGCAGAGATGAGATAAATTATTTGCTCTCCACGGGTGGTCTTTAAAATTCTCTAGCTTAAGGGATGTTGCATACAGTTTTTGAATACTTCTGAGGCAGATACAAGTACATACTCGATAAGCAAGGGGGTAGACAGAATTGTAGATATGAAGTTACAATCAGATCGATCATGTTCTCAGTAAAACAAGAAGCAGTCTCAATTTAAATTTTAACATGTGTTTTATGTAGGTTTCTGGTTCAGATATTTGTCTATATGTTCTAAGCAGTAAAGTGAAGGCCACACTGAATAATTTATGCATTGAAGACTGAAGAGAAAGAATTAGGACACTATCTAGGGATGGATTCTTGGACTTATTAATGGTGAGGTTCGCCATTATGAACTGAATCTTTGGTTTGTTTTTGTGATGGATATTCACTCCTTGGTTGTTTGAAAAGTTTGCTTTCTAAACACAAGAGCTGTCACTTGTAAGATCACAAACAATTGTAAGTAAACTTCCAACTTATGTTGTCTTATTCAGTTTGTGATTGTAAATGGGAGTCAGTCTTCAGTTCTTAAAATGTAAATAGAAAGCAGTAATCAATTTGAAGTCAGAGCAAGTATTATCTATAATCCTCACCTTCCACTCCATATGCCTCCACAACCAACACATCGTTCTCTGAAACTTTCACCATCTTCAATAGTATCCTCTGGTTGCCACATAGATCAGTCCCTCCATGATTCCCTTGTCCACTCGTCCCTCTTCACTAATGTGCCTCACATATTACATTCCAGCTTGTCCTCCTTCCCCTCCCCTACTTATTTATTCCGGCATATTCCCCCTTCCTTTCCAATCCTGATGAAGGTTGCTGTCCCAAAATATCGACTGTCCATTTCCATAGATGCTGCCTAACCTGCTGAGTTCTTCCAGCATATCATGTGTGTTGTCGATAGAGCAGCTTTGAAGACACTCTGTCTGTATAAAGACACTATCTGCTTCATTGCTGCTCAAGAGTAGAATACAGTATCAGACAATTGGTTGTTTAATTTGGCTTGTCTCAAAATAGACAAACTGACTAAGTTGCTTAGTTTGAGCAAGTTTGCAGGCCAGATGGATAATAACATTTAGAATATCAATAACTAATCTAATAATGTTGGAAAGTTTGTGTAAAGGTCAAAGGTCATAGGTTCATTTTATTGTCAACTTATTCATATACAATACAACTCTGACATCTGACTTCTCCAGCTAGCCATGAAATACAGAAAAATCATGGTAGTTGTTGAAAAGAAAAGCCATCGGTCCCCCCCGACATGAAAAAGATAAAGAAACAAAACTCGCAAACCCCAAAGCCCCACCCCATCCCTTGCACAAATCCTAACAGATCGCCCACACCCCCAAAAACCCCAACCCCCCTTACAAAAAAAGCAATGATAACATCAAATCCCCAGCTCCCTCCTTACTTACCACGGACGACCCTAAGTTCCTTTTTCTGCAGCCATTCTTAGCAAATCTACAGATCAGTGACTGGAAACAGGATCTGTAGCATCAGGACCCCTGACCCCCTCTCTCACACACAAGAACTAACAGATCTGCCCACACAGAAAGACACCAACATCAGACCCCAAATCCTCCCTCGCATAAAAAAGTAACATATTGCCCACCTGTCAAATGGCACATAAGAAAGAAAACTCCAAAAACAGAAGGAGATCAATAGAAAGTACAGTTCAATAATCACATAAATCTCAGAATATTGAAAGATCCTACAATCAGCTTTCGAGAAGAGCAGCCATACAAAATTAATCCATCCATGAAGAGTGACTGCCACACCGGGTCCGAACGCAAATGCCACCGACCCAGCTACCAGCCCCGTGGCCTCCACTGAGGGTGACTTCTGACATCCTCCACATCCACCTTAATGCTTCAATCTTCCTCTCCACTTCGAGATGGTGTTATGCATGACCCTGCACCCGATCTCTGATCTTTTCCTCAAGGCAGCTCGTAGTCTTGGTCCTCTTTGGGATCCTGTCTCTGGTCTTCTCCAAAGGCAGCTCCTGTTCTCATTCCTCTTCAGAGCCACTGTCTTTGGTCTTCTCCAAAGGCAGCTTGTGTTTTCTGTCCAAGCAGAAGACGTAAAGAAATTGAAATAATTGCAGAGATTGCCTACCTGGAAGATGTCACCTGAGGAATTGCTCTTGGTGCCATCTTGACTGGAATATCTTATAATCAGAGAACTTAACTTTACAGCATTCACTGAGATCTATGTCTCCAAATGCTTTTAGATCTTTTGTGCTAAAAGGGTTTCTGAGGAAGTTTATGAAGTCACCCAAGTCGAGAAAAGAATACAAATGTAGAGAGCAGTTCAGGCTTATTAGAAACATTTAAAAAACTATGGAAGAAACATGGGGGTGGGGCATGGAGCTAGAATTTATTCCTCTGACTTTGGTTTCTGCAGCAGATGATTTGTTTGTTTGAATCATGGGAATGTCATTTTAGTTCATAGGAATTGTACCTGTGTTTTGCAAATCCTTCATCCTTTATGCTTTATCCTTTGTGTTTCAAAAATGGTTTGCAATTTGGAAATGTTTAAGATAAAAATCCTCTGTGAGTTTTAAATGAGTTTTAAGAGTGTTGTTTGGATTTAAATGTGTATCAATGAAAATAAATGAACTGCACTTTAAACTACTTTGTTAGCTGGAAGTCTCTTCTCTTTGTTAGGGAGCAGGGACCTACTACTCAATAGTGGGCACTGGCAGATTAAACTCACTGTGGAGAATAAACAGGGAAATGAACTAGCCTTTGAATATTAGGTGTTTACAGTATAATCCTTTTGTGAGAACACTTAATATCAGATAGGGCTGAGTATCCACTTGGGCTGAAGGAGGACTATGTTTGAGTTTAGAACTTTTGTGGTCAGCCAATCCAAGATCATCGTACTTTACTACTGAAGAATTATACCACCAAATCCCAACCTTGCTGCAATTCCGCGGCACCATGTTGATCAATCACTGCTCAGACCCACAAAGATGTGCGCAGGATCTAATGCTCCATTGCCTACAATGGTGCTAATTTATTTATTTGTTTATAGGGATACAGTGTGCAACAGGCCTTCTGGCCCTTCGAGCTGTGCCACCAGCAATTCCCTAATTTAATCCCGTCCCAATCACAGGACAATTTACAATAATCATTAACCTTCCAACCAGTACGTCTTTGGAATATGGGTGGAAATCAGAGCATCCGAAGGAAACCCATGCAGTAACGGGGAGAACGTACCAACACCATCCAGTTTGTGTCAGGAATTGAAGGCTGGTTGCGGATAATGTAAAGCATTGTGCTACCGTGCTATCTGATTGTTTCTAGAACACAAATAAAGGGACTGTGAGGAGGGTAGGTTACATAAAATTATTTTGTTCTATATTCTTGGAATTACTTATTTGTTCCTGTGTTTTATGTAATAGTAATTTCTTAATAATTAAGATTTTAAATTGCTTATTTTGATTTGTAAAGGCTATCAGAACAAGGAAAACTATTTAAATCATTTCCATGTTCCAGAGCTGCCAATGCCCTACCATCAGCTTCAACAGCCATTAGGGATGAAACTCAGATGCCTATTGGATAATACCAGGTGCACTATCTATAATGAAAGTTCTGCAGACTATCTGTAATTTTGGGCCTAATGATGATGTCCATTGTTCCACCAACCTCAGCACTCCTTCTCAGGCCTGTCAAACCATATGTACAATGGACACCACCGTTAGGCCTAAAGTTACAGTTCAAAAACTGAACTCAGATTGACAGACTATTCTTGTTTCTATGGTTATATTTTAAACAATTCAGATTTATTGATCTGTGTCACTGCAGCATCGCAATGGTGATATGCAGAGATGTTCAAAATTTTTAAGCAACAGCTCCTTAACAAATCCTCGAAAGTTATGATTAGGATATGATAATATCTCTGTGTAATACAATCAAACAGTTATAAATGTAAAAAAGATTATCAATTGAACAAAGGTCATTTAAGTATAATAATGGATGTGCTTCAAGATCAACTGGCTATGTATAATTAATGTTCTTTAAAAACAAATTTAAGTGTCTGTTCCATCATCCTCCAACTCAATTTCCAGTTCACTAAATCAATTTTAGCTCTATAGAATATTAACTAAGCTCTTGGCATCTCACAACAATAAATGACATTGGCACAGGATAATAGTGCTCATTAAATTAGTACTCTTGAAAGGACATTTCCTTGACCCTTTTTTTTCTACAACCATTAAATCACTTTCTGAAATGCAACAAGCCAAATAATTTGTCTTTCTAAATAAGTGATCTTCCTTGGCTCAGACAATGTTTTTCAACCCCTTTTCCTTTGGAGCATTGCCAAGGAATGAAATACAATAATTAATAAAAACATACTTATTTAAAATAAAAGTTTATGTTTGTGTAGAAGTTAAATGAGCATTGAATCTGAGAACATTTTTGATGTGACTAAATCACATCTGTTGGTACTTATGAAATCAAAATTATTTGGGGGCAAATATAGTTTTCAAAGGTGCTGGTACATAAAACCTCGTTATTTTCTTTTGGATATTCCTTGTGATATCCTCCAGAAAGATGTAAATAGCTTTCCATATCACTGTTAATTCCATTGGAAAATGATAATGTTTCCCAGTGTAATGGGGACAATTTGAAGTGATTGTACTCTACCCCACATGACAATTAAATTTCATTTTAATGAACTGCACCTACCTTAGTGCTCAAATTGAAGATGCAACTTCATCAGTGCATTTCATCAGTGCTGGTACATCACCAAGATTGAATTTTTCCATCACCCAGCAATTCACTCAAAGCTTTTCCCACCAGAATCACTGTACTGCACTCCTTAACAATCAATAACAGTTTTCTGCCAACTTCCAATTTTCTGTAAACTACAGGATTCATTCACTATACACCATTTTCAGCTATGCAAGGTTCAAATTCCCACTATCCTTTATCCAAACTCCATTTGCTTCTGTGATCTAGGGACCATTATGTATCATTGTCGCATTTTCAAATCTTATCCTTGTCTACTGTACCTACCCAATCATCTCAGCTCAACCTACACCAGCCTTCACAGTGTTCCCACTTCACGTGCTGATTGGTGCATATTTTATTAATCCTGTTCTCCTTGGAATGAGGGAATTTGTGAAGGGAAGTACTTGAAATCAATGAAAGGTATGGTGGAAATGAGGGAGGGAAATTGTTCCTCTTGTCAGTAACCTTGAGGTATTGTACAGAAGAGGTTTACCAGAATGATGACACAAAGGACATATGCTATAAGAAAATGTTGAACAAGTTATTTTCTTTGGAACAGCGGAGGCTGAGGAGCGATCTGACAGAAGTGTTATAAAATCTTGAGAGATATAAACAGGGTAACCAGTTTTTTTTTTCTCCACAGGGTCATATTTTCTAATACTAGGGGGATGTATTTAAAGTGAGAGAGGGGAAATGTTCAGGACAAGTTTTTTGCATAGAGAGTGGTTGGTGCCTGGAATGCATTGCCAATGGTGATGGTGGAGGCAGATACAATAGTGGCAATTGAGAGGCTCTTAGATAGGCACACAGATATGCAAAGAATGGAGGGATAGGGGCAATGTGCAGGCAGAAGTGATTAGCTATCATTAGCTTAAATATTTCCACACGGCATTGTGGTTCATAGGACCGGTCCCTGTGCTGTACTGTTCTATGCTCTATGTTCTGTTGAGTGACCAAAGAACCAAAAATGAGATGAAGAAATGAGCAGCACACCCTGGGTGGTATGTTGATGCAACAGGTAAATAACAGGGTAGGATCAATAACCCGCGTGCAGTCTTGTCTCTGTGCAGTATGCATGTTCTCCCTTGATCATATGGGCCTCCCCTGCATGCTCCATTTTCGTCACACATACCAAAGATGTCCTTACAAGTTAATTAGTTACTATAAGTTGCCCCAAACAGTGGAGGGAACAAGAAAAATGGATGGGGTGAGTGGGAGTTTATGGACATGTCAGAGATTGCACTTGGAGCTGGCATAGACTCAACTGCTGAATGACTTTAGGGATTATTCTAGATTTATAGATAGCATAATTATGGATTAAATAAAATGAGAACAAGTCATCAGGAAATAAAACCTGTTCACAATTTAACTTCCAAGCGATACCTTGTGGTGAATAAAACTAATTTTTGTGATTGGACATTGTGTCCCACTGAAACTACTTAAGGGAAGACAATAGACTATCAGTATCTGAGGTTTGGAGGAAGGTTGAATAGGTTAGGGCTTTATTCCCTGCAGTGAAGGAAAATGAGGGGAGATTATATAGAGGTACACAAACGATAGGGTTAATGCAAGCATATTTTTTTCCACTGTAGTTGTTTGAGACTTCAGGACATTGGTTAAGGGTGAAAGGTAAAATATTTAAGGGGAACCTGAAGGGGAACTTCTTCACTAAGCAGGTGGTGTGAGTGTGGAATTAGTTGCCAGCAGAAGTGGTGGATGCGGGTTTGATTGGTTATTGTCCAGGAAGGGATTGATGGGACTAGGCAGAATAACAGTTCGGCAGATACTAGATGGGGTACATGGCCTGTTTCTGTGTTGTAACCCTTTATGACTCTGACTTTATGAATGTTTGTGTTAATAACAATGGAAAAGTGTGGACAGAACTGGAGGAGATAGCAGAGGTATTTATTGAGTTCTTTGCTTCATTATTCACTACGGAAAAGTATCTTGGCGATTATAGGGATGACTTACAGCAGACTGAAAAGCTTGAGCATGTAGATATTAAGAAAGAGGATGTACTGGAGCTTCTGGAATGCATCAAGTTGATAAGTCACTGCAACTGGATGAGATGTACCCCAGGCTACTGTGGGTGGCAAGGGAGGAGATTGCTGAGCCTCGGGCAATGATCTTTGAATCTTCAATGGGGACAGAAGAGGTTCCGGAGGATTGGAGGGTTGCGGATGTTGTTCCATTATTCAAGAAAAGGAGTAGAGGTAGCCCAGGAAATTATAGACCAGTGAGTCTTACTTCAGTGGTTGGTAAGTTGATGGAGAAGATCTGGAGAGGTAGGGTTTATGAACTTTTGGAGAGGCATAATATGATTAGAAATAGTCAGCATAGCTTTGTGAAAGGCAGGTTGTGACTTACAAGTCTGATTGAATTTTTTGAGGATGGAGATGTAGCATATATGGATTTCAGCAAGGTATTTGACAAGGTATTTGTATAGGGTCAATGACCACAGGGCCACAAAGTATCAAAGAAATTGGAGAAGAGTTGAGCTGGTAGATAGAAAAGTGTGTGCGTGTGAGTTTGAATAAGGGACCAACTATCAGACAAGATTAAGTAGTCTAGTGGGACAGGACCACCATCTGAGAAAGATTGCCTGAGAGTGCGTATATACGCATTCAAGAAACTGTGGAGTAATATGCTTGCTTGTGAGAGTTTTAAGAATAAGTTTTAAACTTTGAGGTAACAGAGATTTAAATGAAAAGGATTAGCAGTGGTATTGATCTAACCCATGATAGTATCATGGACTGGGGAGAATAGGTCAGAGAAGAGGAAAGAGGAGTCATAACGTGACTGTAGTGGATGTTGCAGCTGTGAAGATACATGGGATTTGTTTTGTGTGCTCGCAAGGGAGTGCTAGACTAGAGATAGAAAGGAAAAAGAGATGATTTATTACAACAGTGTCCTCCCAGGTCATTGTTGGAGGCAGTTTCCTGAAAAGAGACCCATTTACCAAGCCAGAGAGAACTACATCAGCCACAGAACCTCAGTTCATTCTGAATGCTGGCCAGATCATAGAGCTGGTGAGAAGAGCATCTCGAGCAGCCGAACAGATGGCAGCAGCCTCTATTTGCCAGTTGTTGTCACGTATGAGTGCACACAAGAGGCTTATTAGGGGGCCAGAAATGTGATTGTCAGAATATTCGGATACGGCCTAAATGGGGATAGAGGAAAAGAAGGAAAAGAAAACCAATGAATGCTAGGCCAACTGGGCCATTAGCTAAAACTCGTAAAATGGAAGTTAAACACCAATACTGTGGCTGAAAGCAATAATTAAATACTAAATTAATACCGTTCCTTTACAGCATCTGTCAAAGTAATAGTCTTCTTTCCTGGACAAAGGTGAGGGTAAGCAGGGAGCGTAAACTTTGCTGTGCTTTGTGTTAAGTCTCAATAAGACTAGTAAAAGAGTAGAGTTAAATACCATCATAATCAGCAATTCATACACTCTGGATCTTTTCAATGATTTCAAGTTCTCTGGCCCCCGTCATCTTATTTTCACTATGGATGTCCTATCTCTGTACACCTCCATCCACTACCAGGAAGGCCTCAAAGCTCTCCGCTTATTTTTCTGGACACCAGACCCAACGAGTTCCTCTTTACCACCACTCTCCTCCGCCTAGTGGAACCTGTCCTTACTCTCTATAATTTCTCCTTTGACTCCTTCCACTTCCTTCAAACAAAAGGTGTATCCAGGGAGACTCATATGCATCCCACCTATGCCTGCCTTTTGGCCGGTTACCTGGAACAGTCTATGTTCCAAGCCCACGCTGGTGTCCACCCCGACTTTTCTTAGGCTACTTCCATGAGTCCATTAATGCTGATTCTTTCCTCATCGACTTCATCAACTTTGCTTCCAACTTCCACCGGTCCTCAAATTTACCTGGCCCTTTTCTGACACTTTCCTCCCCTTTCTCAATCTCTCTGTCTCTGTCTCTGGAGACAGCTTATCTACAAATGTGTATTATAAGCTCATAGACTCCTACAGCTACCTGGACTATACCTCTTCCCACCCTGTTACTTGTAAAAGCCATCCACTTCTCTCAATTCCTCTGTCTTCACTGCACCTGCTCTTAGGATGAGGCTTTTCATTCCAGAATGTAAGTGTCCTCATTTTTCAAAGAAAGGGGCTTTCCTTCTTCCACCATCAACACTACCCTCAACCTCATCTCTTCCATTTCATACATATTTTGCCCTCACCAGACACACTACCGGGGATAGGGTTTATCTTGTCCTCACCTACCACCCCAACAGCCTCCATGTCCGACATATAATTCTCCATAGCTTCCACCATCTCCAACGTTTTCCCACCACCAAGCACACCTTGGTTGTGACAGCAATACGTTCATGTACACAGGATTGGAGAGGTAATCTACAATACCAATGTGGGCAGCAGGGATATAATGAGGACAGATAGAAGTGGGTCTTAGTAACCTGAGATGAGGGAGTGCAACTTCCTGCAGGTTTTTGTGTTTGCCCAGACAATGAGGGTAGACACTGTGTTGGGGATAGATACTCTCAGTAAGTCAGGTGCTCTCATCGATTCAGGAGAGGGAGAAATAACACGGACAACAGTGAGAACAAACATGTATCGTAGATGCCAGATTATAAACCGCTACTTTTTTCCCACGCTTTGAACAGCTTTGAACACTGTGGCCTTTACTACGGTGCGGCTAATGCATGGTTTTTTTTCATGCCGCCAAAAACATTTTGCCTCGTAACAGTAGACCAATAAAATTGATGAGTAGTTCACAGAGGTCCAATGAAATTGCACGATAAATCAAGCGCACTTTCACAATTAAATTATTGTAAATCAGTCATTTGTACTCACCCTCATCATGGAAAACACTCGAAGAAAAGCATTGTGCTGCCTTTATGGCAGTTATTTAGTTTATAATATTTTCGCTTAGTAATTCATTTGTTAGTATTTTCTAGTTAAAGTTAGAAGTGTTTTAACTATATTTGTTTTCTGTACTACATCCCGGGATGCTATGACATCACATCCGGTTTCGCCGCGTCTTGTGGGGAAATACCGGTTTGCGATAAACGGAAAGGAGGGGGCGAGCGCATTAGACCCGCGCGATGATGCTGCTTTTAAGTTAAAGGCGATCAATAACTTTTCCTGGTAGGCTGCAGTATATATTTTTTTATCAGGCGTTAGGAGATATTGGAATGTTGTTCGTGCACTGTTCAGTAAAAAAGTATACGCAACGTAATTTGTGTGTTACCGATACGTATGTATATTTAAAAGTAGCCCTGTTACAGGCACGGTTCGAAAAAAAGCATTTGCAATATGTATTTGTTTATGTTACCATACGGATTTAATTAAAAGTTAAAAAATCCTCACGTGTAATATCTTTCTGTGTAAATATCTCATATTACAACGTGGGACACCTGCGGCTTAAAATCCGGTGCGGCTTGTACAAGTACAAAATTGATTTTCTTTCTAAAATTAGAGCCTGCGGCTTTTAATCAGGTGCGCTCTGTAGTACGGAATCTACGGTAATCAACACAAAGCATTCAACCTGGCCCATGGAAAGAAAACTGCCCCAAGCAGTGACAGGAGACAGGACAGTGAGTGTGAATTATGTCAGGATGTCACACAATAGCAGCTAAACACAGTCAAGAACTGTTAAAAGCAGTGCAGCTGCTGGCAGAGGAAGCAGCAGTTAAAGTAAAGGTACACCAGAAAGGGGGGAATAAGAAACAGGAAGGGAATGAGTGTGACAATCAAGGGGAGAAGAGCACAGCATAAGAATATGAGGTGACAGAAATTGTAAGTGTAGGAAAGGAAACTACAAATGCCAACTTCATAGGATTATATGGAAGTGTAAAGGACCATTGTAACCGGGTCAAAATGTTAAGGGACTGAGCAAAACTGTAGCAACATATTGCTGAACAGAGAGAGCTAGAGAGACAGAAGATAGTTCTCCCACAGACAAGCAATGAAATTGTGTTCACTGAGCAGCCTGAATGGCCTCATACGCTTACTCAATGCCAGCAAGACCAGGGAGCTGATTATTGACGTCAGGAGGAGGAAACCAAAGGTGCATGAGCCAGTCCTCAACAGAGGTAGAAAGGGTCAGCAACTTTAAATTCCTCAGCAGGACCTAACCTTTGCCCAGCATGTAAGTGCAATTATAAAGAAAGTATGGCAGCACCTCTACTTCATAGGAATATGCAAGGATTTGGCATGACATCTAAAACTCTGACAAACTTCTATAGATGTGTAGTGGAGAATATACTGACTGGCTGCATCACAGTCTGGTATGGAAACACCAGTGCCCTTGAATAGAAAATCCTACAAAAAGTAATGGGTACGGCCCAGTCAGTAACAGGGAAAGCTCTCCCCACCATGGAGCACTATCACAGGAAACCAGCATACATCATCAGAGACTCCCACCATCCAGTCATGCTCTCTTCTCCCTGCTGCATCAGAAAGAAGGCACTGGTGCATCAAGACTCTCACCACCATGTTCAGGAACAGTGATTAACCCTCTACCATCAGGCTCTGGAATCAAAGGGGGTAAATTCACTTGCTTCATCACTGAGTAGTTCCAACAACCTATGGACTCACTTTCAAGGAGTCTGCCTCTCAATATTTCAATATTTATTGTTTATTTATTATTATTATTATTATATTATTATTATTTTTTCTTATTTTTGTAATTGCACATTTTGTTGTCCCTTGCACACTGGTTGTCCTCTGTTTTGATCCGTACTTTTATTGATTTCATTATGGTTATTGGATTTATTGAATATGCCCAAAAGAAAATTAATCTCAGGGTTGTACATGGTGGTATATGTACTTTGATAACAAATTTACTTTGAATTTTGAACATTGTCAGGAAATATGAATAGACTGATGGAGCCTATATTTAAGCATTATCTATTTTTTATCTTTCTCTCACACTTACACACACTCATACAATGAAAAACAATTTATGTTTTTAATTTAACAATTGAAGACCCTGGGTTTTAATGCCTCCCTCTGAAACTGGACCCTTTACATCCTGGCCAACAGAACGCAGTCCACTACTATTCCCTAAACACCGGTGCTCCAGAAGGTTGTGTTCTCAGCCCCCACTCTACTTCTGGCATACTCATGACTGTGTGGCCAGGTTCTGTTCTAAATTCAACTACAAGTTTGCAGGTGATACACTGCCATTGGCTACATCCAAATAATGAAGGGTCACAATGCAGGGGGGAGATATGGAGCTTAGTAACATGGTGTCATGATAACAACCTTTCCCTCAATGTCAGCAACACAGAAGAGCTGGTCATTGACTTCAGAATGGCGGGCAATGTACGTGTTTTAGAATTTAGAATTTATTTAAATCTTACATCTGTCCCACAACGGAAGGGAGTAAAATTCTTTGCGTTATGACTCTGTTGCAATGTACAGACACGTGAATTTAAAAGTTTTGTAGAAAGAAGCTGTCCTGCTGGTCCTGGCATCCATGCTGCGGTAGCTTCTGTCTGTATTAACGGTGTTGGCATTAAGGCAGTTGAGGGCTTCAAGTTCCTAAGTGTGAAGATCAGCAATGGCGTGTCGTGGTCCGTTCTCTCTTCTCCAATCTTCCATTGATCAGAAGATACAAAAGGCTGAAAGCACATACCACCACGCTCAAGAACATCTTCTATCACATTGTTGTCAAACTCTTGAATGGACTTCTTTTGCAACCAGGTGGACTTTTAGCATCACAATCTACTTCATTATGATCTTGTACTTTATCATTTACCTGTAGTCCACTTTTTTTGGTAGCTTTTATGCTTTATTCTGCATTGTTATTGTTTTACCTTATTCTAGATCAATACACTGCAATATATAATCATTTAACCATTTAACAGAAACAGGCTAACTTGGACCTTCTAGTCCGTGCCGAACACTTACTCTAATCTAGTCCCACTGACCCACACTCAGCCCATAACCCTCCATTCCTTTCCTGTCCATATACCTATCCAATTTTTTTTTTAATGACAATATCAAACCTGCCTCTACCACTTCTACTGGAAGCTCGTTCCACACAGCTACCACTCTCTGTTCCCACTTATATTACCCCTAAACTTTTGCCCCTTAACTCTCAACTCATGTCCTCTTGTTTGAACCTCCCCTGCTCTCAATGGAAAAAGCCTATCCACGTCAACTCTATCTATCCTCCTCATAATTTTAAATACCTCTATCAAGCTCCCCCCAACTTTCTACGGTACAAAGAATAAAGACCTAACTTGTTCAACCTTTCCCTGTAACTTAGTCAACCTTTCTCTGTAACTTAATGATTTAATCTGTGTAAATAATATGCAATTTCACTGTACCTTGCCACATGTGACAATATTAGCCCAATACCAATGTCAATTACAACAAGATTAATTCAATTAAATCAAGTAAGAGACTGTACCAATTGCTCTCACCTATTTTATATATGACTTAGAATTACAGTTTTTTGTCAACATGGTTGGAGTTCTGCTCTTTGTGTCTTTGAGTCAGGCTTTATGATAAGTTGAGCCAGGTCAAGGTTTCCGTCATTTTTGTGTTACTGGAAATCAAATAATGCAGTTACTTACAGAACTTGCTTTTCTTTAAGTGTGGAAGAATTGACAGGAGCGATATATGCAGCAGTTATATGAGGAAATAGCTGTAAGAGTAGAAGGACGGTAGAACAAATAGGAGTTTAGCCTCAAACAGAGTGAGTGAGAGAGCAGTAAATTATATTTATTGATTTGTTCACTGTTCAAGTACTGGTAGCTGCTGAACAGATGGCTGGTTTTGCAAGTACTGCCTGGCTGCTTTGACTAGCAAGCAAGCTAATAATTAAACATGGAGTCACTGGTGGCTGGATTGGTTCCGATTGGATTTCTGAAAGTAGTATCCATGGTCCAATTGATGTTTCAGGCTGTGAGTGCGCACAAGCAAAAGGCAGCAGATTGTGCAGGTTTTTATTTTCAAAACTGCCATGGGTTTGTAACCCCTTTCAGTTGTTTTAATTTCCCTAACCATTCATTGCGGCATGATGGCGGAAACCAATCTTGTGCAGAATTTGCCAGGAAAGGAGTGTTTTAGTGAAGTGACTGAGCTGGCACAGTACAGACAAAGTGAAACAATTTGAGGAAGGATTCAGATGCATATATTATTGTGGTGTATGGTGGACCTCGAAACCTGTGCAAATGCCTTGTCTCAGTCTCCATAAGTATCAAGAACAGAGAGAAATGAAGGACAGAGGTGGACCAGTGTAGCGACCTCCCACATTACTTAAGTTTTCAGAAAAAAAAATGTACTGATGTCCATGACGCAGACAGGGGTAAGGGATAACAATGAATATTAAAATCACAACTCTTGGCAATTGTTTATCCAGGCAGAAGCAAATGAAAGTTTGAAGGCTTATCAATTAGAGGTATAAATATCCTTTCCTACAGATCCAACCTGGCATGCCTACCATGAGGAGAACCATCACTGTTGGTGGCGATGAATGTGCAAAGAAAAGCTGAATTGTCTAAATATTGTTAGAGAGAAAGAAAACACAACTTCAAGGATAGGACAATACCTCCACGTGAGGCCAGTTGGAAAGAAATCAATCAGATATATTGAGTATTTGAATAATTTCAGATCTCCTGTGTTTTCAGTATTTTGGTGGTATCAGTTCAATGATTTCTGGTTTGATGCCAGAACTATTAATCAACCTGCCTTTTATTTGACATTGGCTGGATGAAGAAACAAAGCCAGTACCCTGTGACTGTGTGCTGCCTTAAACACTCACTCTCAGCTGGGAGACTGGAACAAATGTTACCACAATGGAGAAGTTCTAATGGATGAGGTGGCTTTCACCTGGACTAAACTGGCTCTTGCCAGAAGAGAAAATAGAACAGTGATGGGTGGACAAGAAATAAATAGGACAAAGTAGACTAATCATAAAAAAATGCTTAATTTTCTTGAACACCTACCACTTTTTAACCAGTAATCCATGTCCCTGTTATTGAATTCTAGAGGATTTCAGAATATAAACAAGTACTAGTAACACCACCAAGACCTAAGGCATTGACCAGGAAGTCAACGTTCATTTTTGACTATGTCCTTTTAGGAAGGTATTGAATTCCTCCAAAGAGTACAAAGAATTTTACAAGGGATTGTAATTATGAAGAATTGGTACTGACAACTTCAAAGGATGGGATCTAAAACATTTTGAAAATTGTGCAAGCTTTCGGGTGAAAGGTGTCTGGAGTTTCCCTTCACCATGTGATTCTTTCTCTCCTATTGGACAGTTAAAGCAGTGGGGATGCCAGACAGGATAGTGGATGCTCCTCTTGTTGAAAAGATCCTGCAAGGTGAGTTCAGAGAGTTAGTTAAAGGATGGGACCTCTAGGGTTGTGATCTCAGGATTATTCCCCATGCTACACGCTAGTGAGACCAGCAGTAGGAAGATAATACAGTTTGACATGTGTTTAAGGAGGTGGTGAAGGAGGAAGGGCTTCAGATTTTTGGATCATCGGGCTCATGTCCAGGGAAGGTTGGATCTGTACAGGCAGAATGGTTTGCACCTGAACTGGATGGGACCAATATCCTTGAGGGAAGGTTTGCTTGTGCTGCATAGGGTGGTTTAAGCTAGGGTTGTAAGGGGATGGGAACCAGAGTGCCAGAACAGATAGTGAAATGGTCATGGGGAAAGATGTTGTTAAGCCTACACACAAAGTCAGGAATCAAAAGTTTGAACTTGAGGTACTAATATTCTGAGTTGTGTATATTGCAAAGCAAGGAGTCTTGTAGGAAAGGCAGATGATCTTAGGGCATGGATTAGCATGTGGAATGATCACATTGTAGCCATTAATGAGACTTGGATGTGGGGTGAGGGCAGGGCTGTCAGCTTAGTGTTCTAGGGTTCCGTTGTTTTAAACATGATAGCATGAGAGGCAGTAGAGGGGGCAGGGTAGCATTACTAGTCAGGGAAAATAACATGGCGGTGTTGAGACAGGACAGACCGGAGAGCTTGTCTAGTGATTTATATCGATGGAACTGAGGAATAGAAAGGATTGTCTACATTAAAGGGATTACATTATAGACCACCCAATAGTCAGTGGAATTTAAAGGAGCAAATTTATAGAGATGTTGCAATCTGTTACAAGAAATATGAAATAGTGATTGTAGGTAATGTTAACTTCCTACATATTGACTGGGACTACCATACTGTAAAAGGTTTAGATGGGATAGAATTTGTCAAATCTGTTCAGGAAAGTTTCCTTAATGAAAATATAGAGGTCCCAGAGAGAGAGAGAGAGTACAATACTAGATCTCCTATTAGGAAATTAGACAGAGCAGGTGACAGAAGTTGGTGTAAGGGGAACACTTTGCAACTAGTGATCATAATGCCATTAGTTTCAAGGTAATTATTGAGAGGGATAAGTCTCGTCCTGGGGTTGAAATTCTAAATTGGAGAAAGGCCAATTTTGATGGTATCAGAAAGGATCTGGCAAGTGTGCATGGTGAACAAGTTGTTTTCTGACAAAAGTGTGCTTGGTAAATAAGATTTTGAGAGTACCGAGTTTGTAAGTTCCTGTAAGAATAAAAGGTAAGGGTAGCATGTTTAGGGAACTTTTATTTTCAAGAGATATTGAGGCCCTGGTTAAGAAGATGAAGGAGGTGCACAGCAGGTATAGGCATGAAGGAACAAATGAGGTGCTTGAATATAAGAAATGTAGGGATGGGAACATGAAAGGGGAGATATATCCCTATTCAGTGGGGAATGGTGTTTATTTTATTGCTTTGTTTTTCTGCCATACACATAGTTATACAATCTGTAGGCTGAGAACTATCAAGAGCATTAAATGAATAAAATACAAGAATATTGTTCATGGTATTTAATTTCATGGTAACATTTGTGTGTTCTATGAAGTGTAGAATGAATAGGCTCTACTGTTTAGCTAACATGGAAATAAGTATGAAACTGGGTCAAGATAATTGTTGAAAAGAAAAGTATAATGCTTTTGAGGAGGAATCATGTGAAATAATATGGGAAAAGAGGTGAAATACAATTAGGGAAAATAGTTTCTACGAAGAAGAGAAATGAACCTCAATGTTGTATATGGTGACCTATAAGCGCTTTGATAATAAATGTACTTAGAACTTTGAAGAGTCATTGTGGATACAAGTGATCACATGGATCCCTGTGACCAACCCTCTGTGATTCTGTTACAGTATGTTCTTATCTTCATCTGTGCATGCTTAGGATGTGAGTTCAGAAGAACTGAGAGAAATTCTTTGAAATCTTGACCATTGTGAAAATGTCAGGTTCAAGCTGAAGAAACCCAAGCTAAGAACTGCGGTCCTTTAAGTTTGATAAATAAACTAACAGTGAGCCAAAGGGAAGAGCAAATGATGTCTCATGGACTCCTAGACAGCTTGCAAATTCCATGTTCAAGATGAGTCCATCATTCTATTTATAGAGACTGTTGAAAAGCTGCAGCTCCTGTTTGACTATGCTATACTTCAAAAGCTCCTGCTTGGACACCTGTTAAAGAGAGCAGAGGGACCTCTGAATACCCATGAGTCTCTATCAGACTTCAAGGTGGCCACCAACAGATTTAGGTTGGACACCACCCATGGGTGTTATCTCTCTGGCTTATGTTTTTCTTCCACAGTTTTGTCAGTGAGAAGGTGGCTGAGGAAGAAAACACAAGATGCCTGCCAAATAAAAACCTGAGATCTCTTGTGACCAGTGGGAGCTTTCGGGATTGAATGCGTGGAAGACAGCAAAAAAAAATGTTATGATTTAGTAGAGTAATTTTTGTTTTGTCTTTATCCTCTGTGTGGTTATTGTTTGTGTCCATGAAGAATAATGTTCTTTTGTTCAATTAATTTAGTTTGTTTGATGATACCCAAAGCGTCAGCCTAATTGGCTAATGAAAAGAGCGGAAGATGCCATTTCCATAGTAATAAGCAAGTCATTACATTGTTTAGTGATTAAAATTTCAGTGATTATATTGTGGTCCACAATAAAAGATTATGCAAATTGAATGTGGTGGAGCAGAGAGTGTGTCACTTGTGTCAGTGCTATCACAAAGAGGCAGATGCTCCTGTAATAGATTACATCATGAAATACATGCTCAGTTGGCTACTTGTCACGAGAAAGTATGCTGACTCCAAAAAATTGGAATTTACATTTGTCCTTTACCTCATTAAGAATCAAGAACATGCACAATTGAATGTCTATGATTTGGTTATATCTAACCCATAATGTTGTTGCTATGTTGCTTCTTGCTTGCAAAATACAATAATTTAACAACGTCTGCATAAATTTGTAAATAGAACATTAGTGTGCTGTATATTCTGGACAGCTGGTGCCTTTAGGGAAATAAAAAAAACATTATGATTTAGAATGAGGTAATATGTAGATTTATCTACCATCTTGGCAATTCCATTTCCAGAGCCCATGATCTCTAGGAGCACAGATGTCAATATGAATATATATTTTTATGTGTGACGAGATCTAAAGTGAGATAGGATCACAGAGGAACCATTAACGTGATGAGAAAGCATTTTCATGCAGGCTCAATAATTGGCAGTAAATGACTTGAATATGGCTCCCATAATGATTAATCCTTCTGAAGCAGCAAATTAAATAACCTTAGTTTGGATGTCCAACATGCTGAACTGCCCCAGGCCAAAACGGATGACGATAGAGGTAATGGGAGGGTAGCATAGTATCTTAGCAGGTTGTCTAACTGTTTCACGGCTTCTGCAACCCAAGTTTAATCCTGACCTAGGGCACCATCTGTCTGGAGTTTAAACACTCTCCTCATGGGATTTTCCAGGGTGCTCCAGTTTTCTACAACATTCCAACGACACAATAGCTGATGGGTTAATTTGTCATTGGACATTATATTAAGTCTGGGTGGTTGACAGGAGAATCATGGTTGCATCTGAAAGAATCAGAAATAGGTTTAATAGCACGGGTATATGCCTTGAAAATAATTCTTTGGCAGCAGCAGTAAATATATATCTATATATACACGGTAAATCAAATTAAGTAAACAGTCCAAAAAGAGAGCTAAAATTAGCGGAGTAGAGTTTATGGATTGGTTTGTTATCTATTCATAATTCTACTGGTGGAGGGGAAGAAGCTGTTTCTATAACATTGAGTGTGTGTCCTCAGGCTCCTGTATCACCACCCTGATGGTGGAGATGAGGAAAGGGAATGTGCAGGTGATGGGGTCTTTCATGATGGATGCCACATTTTTGAGACTGGCCTTTTAAAGATGGCCTCATTGCCAGGAAAAGTACTGCCCAGGATGGAGCTGGCTGAGTTTGCAACCCTTTGCAGCCTTTCCGATCATGTGAAGTGGCCCCTCCATACCAGACAGTGATGCATCCAGTTAGAATGCTCTCCACGGTCCATCTGTAGAAATTTGCAAGAGTCTTTGGTGACATGTAAAATCTCCTCAAACACCTATTGAAGTATAGCCACTGCCGTGCCTTCTTCCGAAATGCACCAATATGTTGGGCCAGAATCGATCTTCAGAGATGTGGACACCCTAGAACTTGAAACTGCTCATCCTTTCCACTGCTGATCCCTCAATGAGGACGGTTGTGTGTTCCCTCAACTTCCCCTTCCTGAAGTTCACAATTAATTCTTTGGCCTTGCTGACATTGATTGCAAGGTTGTGACACCACTCAACCAGTTGATCTATCTCACTCCTATACACCTACTCATCACTATCTGAAATTCTGCCAATAACAGAGGAGTCATCAGCAAATTTATAGATGGCATTTGAGCTATGTCTAGCCATACAATGATGGGTATAGAGAGAGTGCACTGGTGTTGATTTTGAATGAGATGAAGATGTTGTTCTGACCTACACTGGCTGAAGAGGAAGTCAAAAATCCAGTTGCAGAGGGAGGTACAAGGTCCGGGTTTTGAATCTTGTTAATTAGCACTGAGGGTATGATGGTGTTGAATACTGAGCTGTTATCAATAAATAGCAGCCTGACATAGGTAATGCTGTAGTCCAGGTGGTCCAAGGCCAAATGGAGAGCCAGAGAGACTGCATCCATTGTAGACCTATTGTGCTGGTGGTTAAATTGAAGCATGTCCAGTTCATTGCCTAGGCAGGAATTGATTCTGACCAAGGCAAGACAGCAACTATACTTCATTAGGAGTTTGCAGAGATATGGTATGTCAACAAAAACGCCCAAAAACTTCAGTGCCGTGGAGAGCATTCTGACAGTCTACATCACTGCCTGGTATGGGGGGTACCATTGCACAGGACAGAAAGAAGCTGCAGAGGATCATAAATTTAGTCAGCTCCATCTTGAGTACTAGCCTACAAAGCACCCAGACTATCTTCAAGGAGCAGTGCCCCAGAAAGGCAGCATCCATTATTAAGGAACCCCAGCACCCAGGGCATGCCCTTTTCTCATTGTTACCATCAGGAAGGAGGTACAGAAGCTTGAAGGCACACACTCAGTGATTCAGGAACACTTCCCTTCTGCCATCTGGTTCCTCAATGGACATTGAACCCATGAAAACTAACTCACTTTTTAAATATATGTTATTTCTCTTTTTGTACAATTTTTAATCTATTCAATACACATGTACTGTAATTGATTTACTTATTTATTTACATCTATTTTTCTCTTCTATAGTATGGATTGCATTGAACTGCTGCTGCTAAGTTAACAGATTTCACAATACATGTCGGTGATAATAAACCTGATCCTGATTCTGATCAACCTCACAAAGAACTTTGTCACAATAGATGTGCATGCAACTGGGTGATAGCCATTGATGCAGCTCTCCCTCCTCTTCCTGAGCACTTGTATGATGACAACTTATTGAAGTAGGCAGGAACCCCTGACTACAACAGGGAGAGACTGAAAATCTCCCTGAGCACTTCCGTTACTTTGTCGGCACACGTTTTCAGTGCCCCGGCAGATACATCACTGGGGTCTGAAACCCTGAATGAGATCACCCTCTTGGAAGATGTTCTGATGTTGGTCCTCTGATACAGATATCACAGGGCCACCAGATACTGCAGGGATACATTTGTACATCTGTAGTTTTATTCTCCCTTACAGTGTATGCATAAAAATCACACAGCTCATCGAGAGGGAATCGCGTTACTAGTAAGTAATTGGAAGAAAGACATTACCATTCAAAGCACTCAGCAGGCCAGGCAACGTAGATAGAGGGAAATGGACAGAAAACTATTTGGGTCTAGACCCTTCATCTGGACTGGAAGCAAGGGATTGCATTGAGAGATGGCATAGACTTGATGGACAGAACAGTCTCATGAGATATAACTGTATCTGCAAAAGGTGTTAATAGTATTAGCAGAACTATCATCTGAAGGAATGCACGTAGTGACAGGGATTTTGCAAAATCTTCACAGTCATTTTAACAGGCAGTAATACACACAACACTGGAGGAATTCAGCAGGCTAGGCAGCATCTACGGAAAAGAGTAAATAGTCAAAATTTCAGTCTGAGACTCTTCATCAGGATTTTCTCTTGTTTGTGTTGCTTTGATTTCCAGCATCTGCAAATTTTGTCTTTTTTATCAGGCAGTGCTCAGTTATCATCCTTGAGTGGTAAAAAATTATAAACAATTGCCAATGGGACCCATGACATCTGATGATTAAGTAATATCATGAAACTAAAGTATTTGTTTACTTCTAACTGTTAATGGTGACTCTAAAATGGATATAACACATAAATTCAAACCATTAAATCTAATGAACCGTCATCAAGAACTACAATAGGATTCAGTTGGAAAGTTCTGCAGAACTATATCTATTATAATTTGTAGAAAATAGACGTGCCCATAACATTTAGATTTTGTTATTATGTTGCCTTGTGTTTAAGATTAAACATCACGATGAGCCTTGATTTTCTTCCCAATGAAAAACAATTTCTCAATATTTTCACTCACATGAATTCTCCATTGCCTGCTGCTTTTGAAATGTATCTGTAAATTGGATTATCTATACTAGAATAGGTCAAGGAGAATCCCACAAGGAAGCACAGTACATAATCAAAAATTCAGATTCAGCCAATTAATTAGAGGTGGGATGTAAAACTTATTGACATCAGTCAACTGTACGATGAACAATTTGAATTTATTCAAATAGCAGAGTCTGTGTGAGAGTGGAGAAAGCAGGGCTTCATTGCAACTTCTTCCAATATAAATATTGAAATGTCCCCCCAAAATAATGCAAATAAGTGGAAGATAGTTACATCTTAAATTAATCACAGTAAATTGGCAATAAAACCATCACTATATTTAGCCCTTCTCATTTTACTCATCTTCACAACATTCCCAGGTATATAAAATACATACAGATAAATCAAGAAACACTCAGCACATCAGGTCACATCTGTGGGAAGAGAGACAGAGTTAAGGCTTTCAGTCTTACCTTCAGATCTTTCTAGATCTCCAAAATCTACAGTATTATCCCTCTTAGATTTTTCTGTAACACTACTCATGTCATTGCAACCCTCTAAGCCTTGCACTCTTATATTCAACCCTTTTGCCATTTGCCCTATTGGAGCTTTTAACAGACTTCCTCTTTTGTTCCTCCATCCTTTTCTGCCATTTTTACTAAAAAAAACATTTTAATAGTTCCAGTTATGAATAAATAACATCAACCTGAAGTATATTTCTCATTCCACAGATGCTGCCTCACCTCATGAATTCAACCAGCATCTTCCATTTTTATTTCAGAATTTATGTATCCATTATATATCTCTTTTGTGGAAATGACCTTTTGTAGTTTTAAAAAATTATTTCAAAGATTGAAAGGTTCGAGGTATATCTATTATCACAGAATGTCTAAATTATACAACCTTGAGATTTGTTTGCTTACAAGCAGCTACAAAGCAAGAAACCCAAAAGGAACCAATTGAAAAATATATAAAATAAAGACCACCACCCGTTGAACATGAAGGGGAAAAACACAAATCATGCAAACAACAGAAGCAAGCAGCAACATTCTGAATCAAAATGAGTCCTTAGATCTGAACCCTGGAACAGTCTGGAGTAGGTCCGAAGCCTCGGTATCAGTCCATCATATTGATCCTGAAGCTTGGGCCTCCTCCTATTATTTGTAAAGGAACCTGTGAAGAATATTCAAAATAAGCCAATTGCCACCAATATTTGATATCCATCCTTACATAATAAACAGAGAAACCCAGGTCTGAGGGATATAATAAAAGTGGAAAATCTTAAGTATATAATTTTAATGAAGAAAGAAAGCTGCTTACTGCAGTTAACATCTGGCAGTTTCAAAGTACCAGGTTCAAGAACTGCTTCCTTTTAACCATTGACTTCTTGAACCAACCTGTGCATATCTCACCACTATTTCAATATAACAGCTCTATGACCACTTTGACCACTTTACCCCACAATGGATTTCTTGATTGTGTTCCAATTGTGTTTATTATTGTAGAACTTGTTTAATTTATGTTCATTTTGTGAATGTTGTGTATCTGTTGCTATGTGCCAGTGATGCTCTGCATCTGTGTTTTTGCACATGACAATAAACTTGGCTTTAACTTTGACTCAGGAGACAGTGAATAAGGGAGACACTGTGGTGCAGCTAACAGAGCAGCTGCTTCACAATGTAAGTGTTCGGGTTCAGTTCTGACCTCAGATGCTTTCAGTATGGAATTTGAAAGTTCTCCGCATGATGGTGTTCTCATGCTCTGATTTTCTCCCACATACCAAAGATATGCAGGTCAGTAGGTTAATTGGCCATTATCTCTTGTGTGTAGGAGAGTGGTAGAATCTTGGAGAACATGGGGATAATTTTTTAAAACAGTGTTTAACACAGGATTAGTGTACATGGGGGTTGATTGTTGGCTAGGAATTGATGGGCTGAAAGGCCTGTCTCTATGATTGCATGAAAATAAAAAAAGTCAAAGCTGACCCATCAACTAGATCAGATAGCTTGTATAAAACATTAAGATATAGGAGCAGAATTAGGACATTTGGCCTATCGAGTTTGCTCCGCCATTTCATCATGGTTCATCCATTTTCCTTCTCAGCCCCAATCTCCTGCCTTTTCCCCATATCCCTTCATGCCCTGATTAATCAAGAGTCTAGCAATCTCATAACCTAGCCTCCACAGTCGTCTGAGATAACAAATTCCACAGATTCACCACTGTCTGGCTGAAGAAATTCCTCCTCATCACCATTCTAAATAGATGTCCCTCTATACTGAGGCTGTGCCCTCTGGTTTTAGACCCTCCTACCATCGGAAACATCCTCTCCTATTCTACTCTATCAAGGCCTTTCAACATTCGATCGGTTTCAATGAGATCCCCCACACCCCATCATTCTTCTTGTATCAAAGGAATCAAAAATCAACTATGTATTTAGCTAAAAATCTGATATTAAAGAAAGCAAGAGAGAAATTTACATACTGCAGGGTTGTTGAGAAAATGTTAGAATCAAACACTAAGAACATGTGCCAAAGGCGTTTACATAGCCATAACTTGATTAGTCAGTCAGTCACCAGTCATCACGCTCAACAATTGACATTTTTTGAGATGTGACTCGCAGGATAGCCTAATAGGAAAAAGTGGCACTTTTATAATTGAGTTTTCAATACCCAGTTGAGGAAGTACTACATAAAAGTTTTTGCATTTAATGAAGGTTTACAGAGTTTGAGTTAGTAAGTTTAGAAAGAGATTTTGTTACAGATGAGAAAATATTGACCACAGTCAGTAAGTAATTTTCAAACAGGTAATTCTTTACTTGCGGTAAACCAAACAAATCTGTACTGGGCCCCCAGCAACTTAAAATCTTTATAAATGACTGACATGAAAGAAATGTTTTCACATGGCTTGCTGAGAATGCACACTGACTGACTGACTGTGGGCTGGAAAGTGTAGAACCAGAGCAGGAGTTAGATCCAGAAGGACTAATTGGTGCCAGGCTGAAGTGGAAAGGCATCTTTTCCTTCTGGAGTGGATATTCTGGACTTCAGAGAGCAGCAAATGATCAGTCACCAACTATATTCAGACACAGGAAGGGAATTAAAACTAACTAGAAACATGAGCTGAGAGATAACACAAAGAATCCAGAGAGGGATATTAGCAGGTTAATTGAGTGAACAAGAAGTTGGTTGATAGACTAAAATGTACAAACATATAAGGTTACTTTTACAGATATAATGGAAAAACATGTTTTTTAAATACTGAAAGACCAGTAGATCAGAAGGACCTTGCTGAGTTACTGCATGAATGGCAGTAAATTAACATGTGGCTGTATGAAGCGATTAAGGCAAGTAGTGGGTGGAACTGGTAGTATTGCTGCATTTGACTTAGTGACGCACAGCTACAATTTCGGACTTCATTGCAAAGAAAAGATAAACCAGCCTTCAAACCAATGCAGCAAAGTCTCAACAATATTACTTTAGTGAATAAGTTTTGGCAATGATCACTGGCTATTTGATGAATCATTGAAACTTGCATCAGCAAACCAGGTGTTGAGAGGGAAATCCTTCTTCTGTATGGAAAGGGTGGTATCGCATCCAACCTGTGACACTGTCAGCAGTTCTTACTGGATAGGTTCTGGACAGGACCAGGCTTGTCTGCGACTGGCCTTAGCTATTGTAATAATGCCATCTATACTAAGTGCAAACCACATTACAAATGTCCACGTATTAACTAAGCTCAGTAATGAACTACAAGGATCTGCAGGTAGCTACTGAGGATGCTTTACAAGGTTTACTAATGGCGCACACCGGCTGACTGGAAGTGTAGGAGCTGCGCACTAATTCAGGATAAGGAATGAGCTATGTTGGACTGAAGTGAAGGGACATTATCTTACTCAGAAATTGACTCTTAGGAATTCTGTACACCAGAGAGCTGTAGATCTTGCTGAGAACATGTGGAGTGAACGGATAAAGGGTCTGGCACAGAAAGATTCAAAGTGCATTTATCATCAAAGAATGCATAAGTCTACAACCTTTAGATGTGTTTGCTTAACAGACAGTCGCAAAGCAAGGGACCCAAAATAACCCAATTAAAAAGAATAAGGCCAACTCCTAGTTCCCACAGAGAAAGAGAGAAAAAGAGCAAAACAAATCACGTAAACAATGGAAGTTAGCAACAACAACAGCATTCCGAACCAAACTGAGTCCTTAGATCCAAATCCCCGGATCAGCTCGGAGTAGGCCCAAAGCCTTGGCGTTCAATTCATCACATTAGCAGAAAGGGGAAAAATAGCTAAAGAATGAATATAGCAGACTTCAGGGTACATGGCATATTTTTCTTATGTTTGCCTTTCAAACAACATTAACATTGGCCTTTCTGTACATTTTCACATGTTTATTGGACTTTGGGTAGCAAAATGATTCCTGCTTTCCTTATGTTACAGCTGTGACTACCACTTGAAAGATCCTGTAAAGCTCCTTGCTTCTTTACACAGCTGTGAAAGACTCAAAATAAGTTCTGACCTTCTTTATTTTTTCTTCAAGGCAGACATCCCATCCTGCAAAAACTCATTTCAGGGAGGTAGCACCACCACCCCCACCCCGCAACCCCCCACAACCCCATATACCCCCCCCCCCCCCCCGGTCGACCTCCAAGTACACAACAGTTTATTTGATCACGTATTGAAACTATTTACACACACACAGACATTTATATATATATATCCTCGTTGGGTATTTTGTTGGCAGTCTCAATGCTAATAGCTAAACGCTAATGCAAATAGCTTCACTATTTCTTTTGCAAACTTTCCTTGTACTGTGATGTTGCTTGCTTGGCAATATATTATATTATCATGGAGTCATTTTTTTATTCTATTACAACTTCAAGCAAGTCTACAGGGCGTTTGGCTTCATCACATAGGACATCGATAGAGTAATAGAGTAGCTCTTTAGCAGCTAGCCAGCTAACATTAGCTATGCTAATGAATGAATGACACCTGTTAAACACACCTCAACATGTCTTTTACAGTCATTTAATCCACCATGGGCAATAGAAAATTCACTGTTGCAAACAGTGCAGTGAGCAACATTGTCATTATTTTGACCCCTATTAGGCAGGGATACACTTTAGTGTAGTCTGGGGTGAAGTACGTTTTATATTTTCTTTTTTTGGAACATTCCGCCTTGGCACTGCAGGACACTAAACTGAACTGATGGACAATGAAAGAGAGAGAGAGAGATCGACTGTAAAGCCCGCCCACAGAAAAAACTGATAGGTCTACTTAGCACAAAGGGAGACCAATCAGGATGCTCTCTCTGTCACTCTCTTGCTACATCTGTCACTCGCTCTCTCTCCCTCTCGCTTGCTCACTCTCAAAAAAATCAATTTCCAGGATATTGTATATAATTTGCGGGCATCAGGGAGCTACTATCAATATGCAGGAGACTGCTGGAACTTCTGGGAGAAGTGGGACGTCTGTCAGTGTACTTAATACTAAAGATTTAGTTTTCAAACATAAACCTTGTGTTATCCCATGATGTCAGAATCTTTAATAACAGGATGCATTTTGGGAACTCCAAAAGGTGAGACATATATCAAGAGTGGTTAAGGGATGCAGGTGAACAGAGAGACTCTGAGTTTCATGTCTTTGGTTGCTTGAAACTGACGGCACATGTAGATACGGCATGCTTTCCTTCTTCGGTTGGGGCATAGAATATAAAAGTTGCAACTTTACAGAACACTGGCTACACTATAAGATTGTGTTGTAGAGAACGTGGAGGAGATTGATGAGGATGTTGCTTGGATTGGAGGAATTTAGTTCTGGGACGAAATAGAACAAGTTGCTTTCAACTCGGTGCAAAGGAGACTGAATGATGACTTAACAGAGGCATATATAATTATACAATAGGGGTGTATGGAGTGTTCAAGGACACAACTGCTCTGCCCAGAGGTAGCTCACCCAACTTTGGTCCTCATCTGCCACCCGGCTCTCACCTGTGCCTCCAAGAATGCAACAGTGGCCACACCCCAGTACACTGCTTCAACCGGCAGGCTAAACCAGGGGAGGGTAGCCAGGAACCTCCAACGCCGGTGAGATAGGGATATGCCTACCCTAGCATGCAAAGCCAGCTGTGGTGGACTGGGTGGATGAGATCAACTCCAAGATCCAGTGGCCAAGGAGGTGATGCTGCAACATTTGTAGAGAGTGAAGGGTAAAATAAGGCACAGAACACATCATGGCTATCTACTGCAGCCGAGGAAGACTCTAGTCATGATGATTCTTCGTACCATTGGACCAAGATTTTTGAGGTCGAGAGGGTGGAACTGCCCAGTGCAATGGCTTTTTCACTATAAAACTCCTCCAGCATGAGTTACGTCATCATCAGAAACAACGGGCAACCGACATGTACAATTATAAGAGGCATAGATAATAGAGATTGACAGAACCTTTTTCCCATGGCAGTGGTATCAAAAGTAAGATGGCATAGATGAGAGGAAGGAGATTTTTTTTTTACACAGAGAGGGTAGATGATGTCTGGAATTTCTGTCAGAGAAGATGGTGGAATCTACATTTTAGAAAAAGTTGGAGAGGCAGTTGAATAGACAAGACATATGTTAAATTTGATGTTTTATTTATTCATGCATTTGACAACACATTCTTTACACATCATAAACATATAATCTCACCTGCCATTGTCTCCTTGTCTCCAAGTTTGATCCACTCATTTTTCTTTCAAACCATAAGTAAAATATCAAATTTAAAAGATTTCCACAACTTCTTTAAGTTCCCGTCGGGTTAGTCAAAAGAGTATGTTCATTCTGCATGCTGGTCTGGTGTTTTGTTTGATCTATTGTGACTATCCTTGTTGTTATTTACCTCTGCCAGCACTCTATTACTGCAACATGCTTGCTTTAATCAGAGTATTCATTTTCCACTCAAATCACCATGTGTCAAAGACATTACATTAAATTGTTCTGTGGCATTAAATAATAGATAAAAGAATATGAAAGGACAGATCACAAAGAACTTTCCAATAGTAATTAGCACTTGTATGCATCCATCAGTTTCCTCTGAAGCTAGAATTAGTGAAAGATTGCTAATAAAGACAGACTTAACAGCATTTTAAAAGGTTATGTTTTTGTTGTGAGATTATTTTTTTTCCTCTCCACATCTTGTGGTGCATCAGGTGGCAACCTTGCCCTTTCTTTAGCATTTGTCTGGCTTTCTACGAGGCTGAATTGCTAGCTCGATGCTCATCCCAACAGGATGGAAAGCATGCTAGGAGCTGGTCGGATTCGAACCCATGACCATTCGCCTAGGAGTCTAATGTGAATGCCAGTACACCACTGGCCAGCTTGGGAGATTAATACATCAGGTTAACTATTTTCCTTGCCAGGAGAGTTGACCAGTAGAATTATGTTTTTATAAATGAGAAACTGTCTTGAGTGTACATTTATTGGACTTGGGTCAACCTTTCGTTCTTTGTTTAAATGCCCACTGTTCACAGCCAGGTCCACAGAATTAATGTTAACCATCTTTGAAAGCATCAACAAAAGAGAGCAGTGAGACGAACTCCTGTCCTCACACAAAATGATCACAGACACAGCTAAGGTTACACAATGAGTCACACTGAGGATGACTGAGTGTTATTCCAAAACAAAAAGCCATAGAAGTAGTGACTAATGCAAACACAAAATGCTGGAGGGACACAAAAGGTCAGGCAGCATTTATGAAGGAAAATCAATAGTGGAGTTGTGGGTTCCTGTTGTTGGATATTGACTGTTTATTTCCCTTCAAAGATGTGGCCTGACCTGCTGAGTTCCTCTAGCATTTTGAGTGTATTGTTTACATTTTCTGGAATCTGCAGGATCTTTTCTGTTTCTGAAGTACAATTCTTGCTGTTTCTCCTCACACAAATGCTGTCTTTTCAGCATTTTCTTCCCTTTTTTTATGAAAGGTGACATACTGTTGCTCTATCTGTTCTTTCAGCAATCTAGTGATTCTAATTGTAGTGATGTTACCACAGGCTTGATTTAAACATAATTAAGTCAAAATACAATCAGGTCTTGAGTGTTGTTGTGAGACATTATAATGATTATCAGCCAGCACAGTGCCCCGCTTAGCACAGTAATATGCCCAAGAAGAAATTTATAAAAAATACTAAGAACTAAGAATTTCCAGAACATTGACTGTTTCTCTTGCCTTCGGTTTTCATTACATACAAAAGTATATACATTTATGACTGTAGTTAAACTGGGTAGGGCTACATATATAAACCTAACATTGAAAATTAAAGGATGAAGAATTGCTATGGGAAGGATCAGGTATCAGACTAGAATCAGCTGAGAAATGTGTACAAACACAGAAGAATCAGACTAAGGAGAATAAATTGAGAATGTGTCTTGTAGGGGTTGGGTTCTTTGGTCAATATGGGTGTCAGTGATAGTGGGTATAAGTACTGAGGTGAGTGTTGGTAGAGTCATCATTGAGAATATAGATGTAGAGACTGATAAGAGTCCTTATTGAAGAAGGTATTGGGATTGATGGGATACAGAGAGCAAGTTGAGAGTCTGCAGGGAGATCAGTGTGGTGGCTGGTCCTAGAATCTATACAGGGCTTGGCATAAGCACAAGGCTGCAGTGAGAATGGGTATCAGAGCCAGCAGAAGAGTGAATATGATCATTAAGATGATGGCCTCCATGGTGATTGGAGCAGAGTTGAATGGATTTGGGGTAGATGGATCCATGGATCAAAATGGATTAGTATGGGGGTCATAATGATGATTGGTAAGGTAGGATATATGGCAAAGTGAAGGGCCTGTGTACAAATTGGAGCAATAATCAGCTCCTCTGGTTGATTGGGTGGTGTAATGACCTCAGGGGTCATTCAACCAGCAGCTCAGTAGTTTGAATGAGGGAGTCAGCTGAGGAAGAGTACTGAGGGGCATTGCAGTAGGGTGACTGTAAGCTGGGGTGGAAGCTATCTAAGCCTGTGGGTTCTGTGACCCAACAGGATTTGGATAAATGCAGAAGTTAAAGAGAGTTCTGTTGTAAGTTTTTTTCCTAGTGTCACAGTTTATGGAGCAGAATCTGTGACAGAAAATCTCCCTTAGCTAAAGCTGAACAAGTACTGATGACCCTACTTCAGTGAGAGAGAGCCAGGACATTATGGATGTGTTAATGAACATCAGGTTAGCTGATACCTAATCATCAGTATGAAGGTATTCTCTATTTACTATTTTATAGTCAGTTAATTAGCTTCTTTCACAGAAGGATAGCTTTAATATGGAACAAAAATAGGTACAGGAGAAGGTTGTTTGGCCCTTAGAGCCTGCTTCATCATTCAAATGATCATGACTGGTCCATTAACTCAATACTACACTTCCACTTGTTGCTCATACCCTTTGATTCTTTTTACACCAAGAAATGTACAGGTGTCTGTTCTAAAAATATTTATTGATTTGGTTGTAAAAAGTCTCATCACCCTCCCAATGAAGAAATTTCTTCTCAACTCAGTCCTATCTTGCCACATATCCTGAGCATGTAAATCCTCGCTCCGGACTGTACAGCTGGAGAAACATCTTCTCCAGCATCCCACGTAAACTCTAGCCAGTTTGTCATGCCTTGTCAGAATTCTGCATGTTTTGATGAGATTTCCCTCTCATTCTTCTAAACTCTAGTGAATACAAGTCCTTTCTTCATGCAACAGTCCTGCAATTGCTGGAATCAGTCAGGTGAATTTTTGCTGTATTCCTCCTCTGCAAGTGTATTATCTCCTCAGTAAGGAGATCAAAGCTGTACACAATACAGTGGATGTATTCTCACTGAGGCCTGAGGAGCTGATGGTAACTATTGACCTTGATTCTGTTTTCACATCTGCTGTCTGATCAGCTCAGTGTTTGCACATTGGCCTCGGAGACCGAAATCAGAGGATCATTGAGGGATGTAGGTGTTCGCGATGGTTCCTCCGTGTTTTGACAGTCAACGTGATCATAAAAGGCATTCAGCCCACCTGGAAGTGAGAGACTGCTGTCATCCATTTCAATTGGCTAACTTTATAAGAGGTGATAGTATTCAAGTCCTGCCATAACTGTCAAGCATCCTTTGTTGATTCAAGTTTGGTCTGGAATTGCCACTTTGTCCATGAGATGGCTTTCCAGAGATCATACATGGACCTCTTGTAACTTTCTTGGTCACCAGAAATAAATGCCTTTGATCTGGCTCTCAGCATATTTCAAATCTCATGGTTCATTCAAAGCTTCTGATTGGGAAAGACTCTGAATGATTTTGTGGGGACATACACTCATCTACAGCTGTTTTAAAAACCTCCATTACAACCATGGTGTGTTCATTCAGATCCCCAGGTGAGTCCTTGAACAAGGCCCAGTCCACTGACTAGAAACAATCCCAGAGCCACTCCTCTGCCTAATCCTAATCTTTGTTTTCCTAATCTCTGGAGTTTTGCCCTTTAGCCTCTGCTTGTATGCTGGCTGGAGAAGGACAGCCAAATGATCAGATTTCCTGAACTGCACCTTGGGGACGGAATGTTAGGCATTCTTTAACTTGGTATAACAGTAGTCTAGTATGTTAGGACCTATGGTGCTGTGAGTTATATGCTGATAGTAATTGGGCAGAGTTTTCTTCTAACAGACCTGGTTGAAGTCTCCGACTATGATTTGAATTGTGTCAGCATGAATTGTTTCATCATGCAGTACCTCCAGCACTTGATTATAGTCAGCTGCTGGTGGTATGTAAACTGCTGTCAGGATCACAGAGGAGAACTCCCTAGGTAAATTGAATGGAATGGCATTTGTCCATTAGATATTCCAAGTCAGAGGAACATTAAATTCAACAAAACCGCTACAATTGGAGCATCACCAAGAGTTTATTATGAAACACTCACCTCCTCCTTTTGAGTTTTCTGAATCAGAAGTTTGATCCATTCTGTAAATCAAGAAACTTTCGGATTTGATGTGTCTGGCATGCTGGGAGAAAGCCACATTTCAATCAAGCATACAATAGAACAGGCTCTTATTTCTCTCTGATATAGCAATCTTGCCCACAGATAAACTTTGTTCTCCAGCAACTGTTATGTTTGTTCTTAATAAAGACAAACTTGCATGGTTAAAAAACCAACAGATTGTTTATTTACAGATGGCTTCAGTCATAGCTTCTGCTCGGCTACATTTTTTACTTGAGACACTGCAGCCCACCAAGACCATATGTACCATTCACCAACGTCTCTTCGAGTTCCAGGTGAACTGCCCATATTGCACACTGGGAACTAAAGTTCTTTATTATGTATACAGATAATAATACACCTTTGTATGTCCTCATAAACCTGCAAGGCACAATAAAGATTTTCAATAGATATTTACATTAGCTTCAATTGTAATAAGCAAATATAGTCCCTCATTCACTCAACTACTTTCAATCTGCCTCTGTGGTAGTTTAATGACACCTTTCAGTCTGCTATTTGCTTCCATGGATGTATAGCTTTCATTAGTTGTGTTTAGACTCTGTTGTTGTTCTTGCTGTGTGAATACTATTCACTCCACATGACTCATAATAGAGCGTTGGACAACATCCATGTGATCAGTGAGTCTTTGTACAGGTTCCAATTGATTTTGTCTCAATTCACAGAGCTCCTTCTGTTGTCTGTGTATCATGGATAGCAATACTTCCCAATGAATGTATCGAAGCCTGGACTGACACCTTGCCCTACTGTCCTGTTTATTATTTATTGTAATGCCTGCACTGTTTTTGTGCACTTTATGCAGTCCAGTGTAGGTCTGTAGTCTAGTGTAGCTTTCTTTGTGTTTTTTTTATTACGTAGTTCAGTCTAGTTTTTTGTACTGTGTCATGTAATACTATAGACCTGAAAAACGTTGTCTCATTTTTACTATGCACTGTACTAGCAGTTATGGTCAAAATGACAATAAAAGTTGACTTGACTTGACTTGACTTGAATAGATGTTGCTATTCTGACTTTTGGGTCTGTTTGGTCTCCCTGTCTTCCCTTTTATTTTTCCTCTTCCACATCAGAGAGATTGTAGAGATATTTTTGATTTCTAATCTTTAACTGGAAGTTGATGAGAGACAGTTCTTGATCCAAAGCTGCATGATGTGGAAGCAGGACCAACGACTTCTTCATCATGATCACTCTGTTCAGCACTGGCATCCTGACTGTCATGCTGGTGTAGCTGGTACGGATGTCTATGGAAGGTGGAGTTCTTGTGCTTCTCTTGCATAACCTCTCTGGACCTCTCATGGATGCTGTTATGAGTTTCTCGAGTTACATCAGGTAAGCATCCAAGCCCTCAAAGACTTTTGTGTACTCTTCCCTGAGTGTTGCATAGATATCTTTGGTCTTTTAAATCGCTACAATAGCTCTTTCCACCAGGTTGAGCTTTTCGCATGCACTCAAACCTAATATTAGCTGTACTCTCTTTTCAACAATCTGTCGCTTGCCTTTAGGTGTTGCCCCTTGTGTTTAAAAGTCACTATATAACCTCCTTTTACTGGAATGTTCTCTACAGTATACCGTTACTTTTAATTTCACTGCGTGAACCTTGCTTTTTACTGTGAGAGCCTTGTAATCATCTATGGATAATAGATTCACCTGGGCTCCGATGTCAAAATTGAATGGAATTACTGCCTCATTCACCATCACTGGATCAAGGCATTCTGTTTTACCAGCACCAGCAGCCTGTAGAGAATCCACAAGGGCTTCCTCCATTTCCTCAGCAACCATGTGCACCTTTCTCTTGGTAGCCCCAGCTTTGCAGCATTTCGCAAAATGATTCCTCTTCCCACAATCATTACAGGACATTCCATAAGCAGGACAGTTCTTTAGGATTTGCCTACCTCCACATTTGCTTCATTTACTGTTTGATCCTTCCTCATTGTTATGCTGTTGCTTTGGGAAATGCCTTGTGATCTGCCCCTCTGGTTTCACAACATAAACTGTTGTTTTTTGTCCATGCAGCTCCTTAGCTTGTGCTCGTGTGGCATCTACTGCCCTACATATATTCACAGCCTTTTCTAACATGAAATCTTTTTTCACAGAACAAGCTTTCTCTGAAAACATTATCTATGATTCCACAAACTATTTTGTCTCTTATTAACGAGTCTCTGAAGTCTCCTAACTCACAGGATTTACTCAGTCTGTGAAGCTCAGTTGAGTACTGATCAAAGCTAACACCTTGTTTCTGGTCAGAAGAGAAGAACTTACATTTTTCAAACACAATGCCTTTACTTGGAACACTCCAGCCTGCCAAGAGCATGTGTCCCATTCTGGGTGAACCACCCACATTGAACACTGGGAACTGAAGTTTTTTTTATTATGTACACACAAAACAATACAGCGACTTCATATTTGCCAACAAGATGCTGGCTAAAGCAAGCCTCATCCCTCTGTATTTCAGCCTGTCTTGTAGCTCCCCTCCTCCTGCCTCACTTCCAACATGGCGATGACCTTCATCCTCTTAAAGTTGCTCTACCTGGCTGGCCCAATGAGTCTTTCAGATGACTGAGAGATTTGAGAATTATTAAATTAATTTATAAGTTCATTGCTTAGAGGGAAGTTACATGCTGCAGATTGTAGTGAAAGAAATTTTTAAAAAAGGTATATTTAAAAGAATATTTAGAACAGCTGTCTACAGAGAATGTCACTGATGATCACTGGTTCCATCTTGTCAGCTAAAATTAAAGTAGCTTAATACAGCTGGTTTATCCAATTCAATTATATTCTGCACCATAATTTGATAACCTGAAAGTGTCCAATGAATTGATCATATTGAGCAGTCATCACTCCTGATTCTGGGAAGTAAACCAATAAGGGAATGATGCTCAGAAAATGGGAGAGGGAAGTATCTCCAGTGAAGACTCGTTTGGCTCAAGAGCTAAAAGTAGCTCTGATCAATGTGAGAATTTAATCCTCAGTTGAAATAGGCACATCTAAAATTTCTGTTAAAGCAATCTATATCAATTATTGCCTTGATGATAAATAAGCAATAGATCTTGCAAACATAAACAATATAAACAGCGTAGAAGAATATAAGAAGTTTAAAAGAAAAAAGTATGAAGTTCATATCTAAGTACTTAACTTCCCCATTCTCAATTTTGATTGCACTTTTTTGTTATGTTTAAATATTCATTGGTTAATTTTCAATGAGTTTTTGCTGTTCACAGGAACTAACACATCAGGAAATTGCTGCTTTTTATGTTAAAGGAAAAATCCTAATATGTCTATATAACATTTTGTTAATATTCCTGTAGAGATGGTGACCCAGAGAACAGTTACTATCACAATCTTAAAATAAAATGATTAAAAAAATGATGCTTTATATGGAAATCATTGTACTACACTGAGTAGTAATGAGGTTTTGGAGCACAGTTCAGAATCAAAGTCTGTTTCTGTGTGTTTGTAAACCTTTTCCCTCCATCAGCCATTTTTTCCATATGTTAAATTGGATGATATCTGCTTCCTGCCACCAAGATACACCAGTTCTACCTTCTTATTCTGGTGTTGGAATTGGTTTATTATTATTACCTGTATTGAGATACGGTGCTTGCATGCCATCTAGTAAAATCATTCGATCAGTCAGATGGCACTACCGAAGATGTCCGACAGCTTACTGGTAAATCATAAGGCAAAAGGTTCGATCAAAAACATTACATAACATCTTTCATGAAGCAAATTGTGGTGAACTATCGCCATAGACAATGAGGAAGCAGGCAGAGGCGAGGTTTGTTCAGGAGATGAACCGTGCTGGGGCATTGCGAGGCGCGACGTGTTCGAGCCACAGAGAGTGACAGAGTTTGGCAAGTAAGGTAGACCAAGCGATCAAGAGTTCATCGAGTGTTCATCCTTTAGCATATAGGAGATCCATTCAAGAATTTAATGACAGCAGGATGGAAGCTGTCCTTGAACCTGGTGTTACATGCTCTCAAGGTTTTGTATCTACTGTCCGATGGGAGGGTGGAGACGAGGTCTCCTGACCCTTTTGACCTTGTACCTTCATTGGTATGCATTTAATAAAGTAAGAATATGTATTCAGCATATACTTGATGAATAAAGCTTGCTTAGGTCCTCTCTGAATGGTGAGGTATTTGGGGGCATACTAATACTCACCACAAGGTGTGATAGTTTTAAGTTATATCATTAGCAAACATTTGCAGAAACACTTACAACGATTTGAGAAGGTTCATATTTCAGAATGCTAATTTGGATTTATAGATAATATTAATTAATTGAACAAAAATACACAAAATCATGGAAATGGAAATGCATGTTTAGAGTTATTGTTGCTGAGAGTAAAATTTCAAAAGATGCTGGGGACTCAAATGAAGAAGAGATTGCTAAAGATCTTCATTGTTCATCAGTGTATACCAGTGAATAGGGATAGACTGAAATTAAACCAAGTTGCTGAAAATTAGACCATAAATCTACATGCAGTTCATATGTTTACTTTGACAGAACTTGTTAGGAAAAATGTTGTTGATAAATGGTACATTTTAAATTGGATCTTGGTGGGATGTCATTCTAGTTATCTGAAATATCTGAAGTTGGGAAAGGGAAAAAAAGTCTATTAATATAATATTAGGAGAGAAGGTACTTGTGGTTCTGAGTTTGCTAGAGGCAATACAGAAAGTGAAATGTCTCATTAGCATACCAATCTCAAGTGGCCTTTCAGGATACAATGCCCAGAAATGCTGTTGGACTCAGCAGACAGCTAATGTGGTGATTGTGGGCAGAATAATTTGAGTTAGAGAGAGTTTGTAAAATTTAAACTTGCAGTTGGTTCGTGAGCGGAATGCAAGATGCTCAAATTATGTCAAACTGAGAGAACAAATCATGGTGGGATTTCAAAAAGAATTTCGGAGAGAAATGTGTACATTTGTTTCACCTGATCTATTGATATGAAGTTGGCTTTGGAAATACTGACTCTCTAAGTTCTACCTCCTGAAAACATTGATGGAGAATAGGAAGGCAATGATCTAATATTTGCATTAAGATACCTACACCCGTACAGGCAGTCCCCTAGGTTGCATAGCAGTTCCTTTTCTGAGAACTGTTGACAAATTAAGTCAGAAACATCTGTTTTCTACAGCTATCCATGCTCTATCACTCTACCAGTACTTGCAATAGTTATTTTATTTCACTGAATATCCACTCCAACACTAACCATGATAAAACTCATGAATGCATCCACTCATTAATGAATACCATGAAAAAAGTATTATCACCATAATGATCTTGAAAAATGTTTTAAATATACATCCAAGAGTTTGAATAAAGTCAAATTTCCAATAGTCAGGTCATCTGTCACCCAGCAGCTCCTGTAGTACAAAATGACAAGTAGTATTTGCAACATAAGAATTCCATATTCAGGAAAAAGTAACGTCTCCTCTTCATCGGTGGAATTGCTCTTGCATAGACTCCCTCCTCTACTATCCAGGAGCTTAACTGCACTAACAATGTCAATGAAATCATTATGAGGTGCTAGGGGACACTAAATGAGCAAAGAATTGCTCGAGACCAAAGTCTACCATAAGCACTAAAGGTTTATTGTTCATCAGTGTTGGGGAGAAAGCCACCATGTGTATCAATGTTTCAGAATGACTTATTTGCAGGACAAAGGAAACAACTATTATTTCACCATTTTTCAGTTCATCTCTACCTGGCTACTGACCAACAATATTAACAATTGATTTACACACAATATATCCAAACTTCAGCAGACATCCAATTGAGTATGAAGGGACAGCTTAACCATTTTACAGACGGAATATACACAACTCTGGGTCATCCCTTATTTTTATCAGACACCTTGTTCACTGACTCTGTGTGGGATCAATGACCTCAGTATTCAGTGACTTTGACAATCCAGCTTCAACTGCCCCTGTACTGACAAGAAGAGGTTACATTGGTTAGCTTGGTCAATAAGACGAAAGAAATGGATTAATTTTTAGTATGTTGTCGTATGCCCCAGTATATGTATATTCACTTGTAGCCGCATCAGAAGCACATAGCATCAAATACAAACATTCAGAAGAAAATAAATTAAATATAAATTACACACTACAAGAAATAACACAACTAGAACAAAAAAATCTAAGTTTAAATCTGTAGTGCAAAGTAGTCATAGTATTGTTACACAGAGGTAGCGATTAAGGTTGTATAGGTTTGAACCCAGTGGTGTGGGGCTTCAGGCTTCTGTTCCTCCTGCCCAATGATAGCTGCAAGAAGACGAGATTGACCTGATGGTGGCGACCATTGATGATAAAGTGTAGGCAGATCCCATAATGTCAAGTCAGTTCTTCAGTTTGTAATATAGTTTATGACCATTCTCCATTTTATAGCCTATTTTTTTGCATTGTTCTACAAGTCTGAGTTTAGTGATGCTGCTTTTGCCCCAGCTCTTCCTAACATTAGCTCAGGCTACAGCTGCATTTCTTGGTCACTTCTTTGTTCTTTAAAATTGGTTCCCATGAACAAGTCAGAATCGTGATCAAGTAATCTCACTTGCCTCTAAGGACTTGAATACATAGAAATGCAATAAGAAATCAGATACTGCAGCACAAGCTGGAGCTATCAGCCAGATGGACCAATATTAACTCGGGTTCACTGGTATGTCAACATGTACGAGCTACTGGTTGACTGCAGCAACTGCAAACCTTTGTGAAATAGCGGCTAATGGAATGTCGTGTCCTTCCAACATCTTCGGATTTCATTTCAAATTTCCACCACATGTAGTTCATTTTCAGAACTCATTTGCACAGTTCATCTCCATTTAGAAGTGTTCCATGCTCAGTTCTCTGCTTTGAAATACCCAAGGTAATAATGAAAATTTCATGCTCTCTTCAAACCATATGGTCTGTTAAATTTATCAGTTACCGCCGCCTTTTATCACTTTTATTAGCTGACCAAAACTCAGCACAAGGTCACAAAACAAATCCATTATTGGTAGGTGAGTAAATATAAACCCATTGCATTAAAAAAAACTGACAGCAGACTTGAGTGTTTATACAAATATTGATTATTGCTCACCTTAATTTACAGGCCGGGCTTCGATCAGGTCAGGCTTTCTTTTCTTTTCTGTCACAATCTTTGATTATAAAATGTGAATTATACGCATTAGTATGTATAATAAAATGTGTTAAAAGCGAATCCCTTAAGTAAAAGCTCTTTTGCATCTTTTGACAATTGTTCTGTTCAAAAGCATGTGAGAAATAAAAGCTTCAGCCTCTTGTGACTGCTAGGTGAATCAACAAGATCATGAGTAATCTTGAACCATAGCTTCACCTTCCTGCACCAAACGATACATCCTTTGATTTCCCTTTATGGCGAGAAACCTATCATTGGCCCTCTGCCTTGATAGGGGTTAATTGATGTGATGGACAAAAAAAGGAAAACCCAAATTAAAGTTTTGTACTACTCAATATTTATTAACTATAAAGTCACTTAAAGTACACTGGCATTCAATTAACTACTAAATCTCCTGATGACCTCACATTTAACTTACTGTCCCAGCTTGCCTTTCAATGCATTAAATCACAAGACTCACAACTTGAACTCTGGTACCATCCATGCAAGATGAACTGGCCAGGTTCATTTTGGAGGGTCAGCTTTCCCTGAGTTTAAAAGTCAAGGCCATTCTCTGCGGATTATCATTCCCAGAGCATTACTGCCAATGTACTCGATATTGCTTCTTTTATACATTTTTACACAAATCTTTCAGAATCCAGGGGCTCCATGTTGGCCATCAGAGCTAATCAGGGACAGAGAAACGTGAGTCGATTGTTCTTGCCTATTTCCCTAAGTTGTTCTCACAACCAAGTCCTCCCACATTGGTTTGTCACTGTTTAAACCTGGGCCTTTGGTCATCCTTATCACCACATTAATAACTAGCTCTACTGCCTGCTACCTGCACCTTGGACATCATAGAAGATGCTTCAGAGTTTTTCTCACTGCAACTAAATGTCTTTTGCCTTGTTGCTTTCAGTTTATCAGGCACCAGAAAGTTTAAGCCCAGTGAAGCCAGGAGATTGCAGGGAAGAGAATAATGGAACTGAGAGACCATTACTTTGCAACTCCATTTCCATTTCTCATGAGTGTCTTGCTTTAGTCCATACTTCACAGTTTAATTGGCACAAATGGCCTCTCAAAACAGCTCCCAATTCACAATTCTGTTATCAATTGATCAATACCAGAGAACATTCTTCCAGTTAAGTGGTTATCAATTGTCTTAGGATTCTCAGAGAATGTCGTAGACCATTAAGTATCCCTGTGTGTTGCTTTCTTAATCTGAGTCCACCATCTAGACTTCTTTTCTGGGGTGGTTATGTTTAACCCTTTGTAAGCTGAGTATAGTTGGGCTCTTTAACGATCCTTTTTTGAGGCTACACTATTGATCTCAGCATTGAATGTGTTGAACCTTCATAGAACGCTTGGATACAAAAATTCAAAGTTTCAAATCCTTTGGGTGAGGATTTTTTTTTCACTTCTGTCCTGAGTGGCTATTGTCTTATTTGCAGACTCTTTCTAGACAGCCCTGCCAATCCCTATATGGGCATTGTGCCTTTGAAAGAGATCCCCTCTCTTTCTTCTAAACCCAACGGGGTATAGGCTCAGAGTGCATAGTCTCAATCGATCTGATAACCCTTTGTGGCACTCTGTCTACTGCAAGTGTGTCATTCTCTAAGTTATGAAACCAGACCTGTATACAATGTCCCAAATGCAGTCTCATCAGGCTCTATACAGTTGAAACAAGTCATTTCTCTCTACTCTTCTACTCAAATCCTCTTACAGTTGAGGTTGGATAACATATACCATCTCAATTGCTTGCTGTTCTTCAACATCAACTGCAAGTCATCGGAGTACAAGGAATAACATAACTTTCTACTCTTTTACACCTTTCAATCTTTCACCACTTTTTTACTCCAAATTTATGACTTCATATTTTTTCTATATTACGTTCAATCTGCCATGCCGACTTCCATCAATTAACCTAGTCATATAACCCTGAAGCCTCCCTGTAACCTCCTCACATCCATCTGGTTTTACATAATCAGAAATCTGAGACATATTATACATGATTCACCCATTGATACAGGTTGTGAATGGCTGGGACTCCAACACAAATCCTTACAGCCCAACTAGTCACTGTCTCCTCCCCAAAAATAACCTAGGGTGGTTTAATAATACTCTCTACTTTCTGTCCAATAACCAAATCTTAGATCATGCTACTATATGACCATAATAACATGCAGACTAACTTTGTTTAATAATCCGTTGTGTACCAGCTCATTGAAGGCTAAAGTTCAAATATACTACATCAGCCTTTCATGTGCCAAGGCTGACCGTTTTTCTAAATACCATTTCTTTGCTTCTTTAACTATAGATTCCAGCTCTTTTCACACTATTGACATGTGGTTGACCTGTGTTAAGTGACCTGTGGTCTCCTATTAACTCCCTCCTTTCTTAAATTGTTGCTCCACTCTCTTCAGACTGCTGCCAAGATGGTGCCAGACAGCTTACAAAACTACTGTATAGTCATATTTGTCTAAATATAGTTCTTCTGATCTGGGATCGATTGCAGCCTGTAACTTCCCTTTTCAGAATGTACTTTTGGGCTGACTGAACAATCTGGCACTTCTGCGATCTCCAGGGGGATGCAGCATGGATAGCAGCTATGGAAATCGCTGGGCGTATATGCTGCATTGATTCCTCATGGCAGAATACAAACCCCTGGTTGGCTCCATTACTCCATGCTGATCAAAGCTTTGAGCAAAAGTAAAGAAAATAAACCAGTGCTCAGTGCCGTCTGCTGCATTTAACTGCTCACTCTCTCTCACTGCTGCCAGGGGAAGGTGCAGGAGGCTTGGATTCCAATGTTACAAGGTTTGATTGCCTCGATGGTTCGTGGCTGTGGATTCACCTTCAGCTGCAGTTTAATGTTTAATTTCCTCAGTGCTGTTACCATTTGTGCAACTTGATTGAGGTCTGCAGCCGTCAACCCAATGCTGAACTGACTGACTCAGTGGCTGATGCACCATCAATAACTCTCGGAGACGGGAGGCGAACGATAGGCTTTTATTAGCTGCAACAGACCACGATTAGCAGCAAGAGACCACCACACAACATCCTGGAGACTGAGGGAGGAGCAGTGCCTCCAATCACCTTTATACAGGGGTCTGTGTGAGGAGCCACAGAAGCAGTCAGCAGAGGGGCGTGTCCAGACAGGTATATGTAGTTCACCACATTCACCCCCGCCTTTGTTTTAAAAGAGAGTCCCCATGGGGCAAAGTTTCTTACAAGTATATTTACAGGCTGAGTCTATCAGGCGGTTGAATCTGTCGCTGCGATCTACGGAGCACCGGTGGTGATTGCACCGGTGACGGTGGTTGTGCTGGCTCCGGCCTGACTTGAGGTGCCAGCCCGTTAGGCATCAGTAATCCCTCATGTGTATGCGTGGCGCCCGGTATGGGAGTGTCGTGAGGAGTCTGTGTAGGGCTTGGTGTGCACGGTGTCTCGTGGGTATACGCCTCGGTGGGTACGGGGTTCATAGTTACCGTGGAGTGTTCAGGGTAGGGGTCTGGTGCTCCTGTGGGCGCCAGGTCACGGATGGAGACCGTGTCCTCCCACCCATCAGGTAAGACCACGTAGGCATACTGGAGGTTTGCATGAAGTAGGTGAACCCTCTCGACCATCGGGGAGTATTTATTGCTCCTCGCATGTTTCCAGAGCAGCACTGGCCCTGGGGACGTCAGCCAAACTGGTAGGGTGGTCCCAGTGGCAGACTTCCTGGGAAAAGAAAAGAGTCGCTCATGAGGGGTGGCATTGGTGGACGTGCATAACAGGGAGCGGATGGAGTGGAGCACCTCGGGGAGGACCTCCTGCCATCGAGAGACCGGCAATCCCTTTGACTTAAGGGTTAAAGTGTGGCCTTCCACACCGTGGCATTCTCCCTCTCCACCTGTCCATTTCCCCGGGGATTATAGCTCGTGGTCCTACTTGTAGCAATACCCCTAGCCAGCAGGTACTGGCGCAGCTCGTCACTCATAAAGGAGGACCCTCTATCACTGTGGATATAGCAGGGATATCCGAACAGAGCGAAGAGCTGGCGCAGGGCTTTTATGACGGACGTGACAGTGGTATCGGGGCAGGGGATGGCAAAGGGGAACTGCGAGTACTCGTCCATTATGTTGAGAAAGTAGACATTGCGGTCAGTGGAGGGAAGGGGGCCCTTAACGTCAACACTCAGTCGCTCAAAGGGGTGGGTGGCCTTGATAAGTCGTGCCTTTTCAGGACAGTAGAAGTGCGATTTGCACTCAGCACAGACTTGGCTGTCCCTGGTCATCGTCCTGATGTCCTCAAGGGAGTAAGGCAGGTTCCGGGCTTTCACGAAATGGTAAAATCGGGTGACCCCCGGGTGGCAAAGATCTGCATGGAGGGCATATAGCCGGTCGAGCTGCATGCTGGCACATGTTCCCCGGGATAGGGCATCAGGGGGCTCATTGAGCCTTCCAGGCTGGTACAGGATATCATAGTTGTAGGTGGAGAGTTCCATTCTCCACCGCAAAATTTTATCATTTTTGATTTTGCCCCGCTGTTGGTTGCTGAACATGAACGCAACTGAGCGCTGGTCGGTCAGCAAGGTGAACCTTTTGCCGGCGAGATAGCGCCTCCAGTGCCTAATAGCTTCCACTATGGCCTGGGCTTCTTTCTCCACCGCGGAGTGCCGAATTTCAGAGCCCTGAAGGGTACAAGAGAAGAATGCTACTGACCTTCCTGCCTGATTGAGGGTAGCAGCCAGCGTGAAGTCGGAGGCGTCACTCTCTACTTGGAAGGGAATGGTCTCGTCCACCGCATGCATCGTTGCTTTGGCAATGTCCCCTTTAATGTGGCTGAAGGCCGCGCAGGCCTCGGCTGAGAGGGGAAATGCGGTGGACTTGACCAGAGGGCGGGCCTTGTCTGTGTAGTGAGGGACCCATTGGGCGTAATAGGAAAAGAAGCCCAGGCACCGTTTGAGGGCTCTGAGGGTTATGGGAAGAGGGAGTTCCAACAGGGGGCGCATACGGTCGGGGTCAGGGCCAATGACCCCATTCTCCACAACATACCCAAGAATAGCAAGTCGGGTGGTTCCAAACACACACTTGTCCCTGTTATAGGTAAGGTTAAGAGCTTTGGCTGCTTGGAAAAATTGGAGGTTAGTGTCATGATCCTGCCAGTCGTGACTGCAGATGGTGATGTTATCCAGATATGGGAACGTGGCCTTCAGTTGGCACTGGTCCACCATCCGGTCCATTTCCCACTGGAAGACAGAGACACCATTCGTGACACCAAATGGGACGCGCAGGAAGTGATAGAGCCTGCCGCCCGCCTCGAAGGCGGTGTAGGGGCGGTCTTCCGGGCGGATGGGGAGCTGGTGATAAGCAGATTTCAGGTCTATGGTCAAGTACACCTTGTACTGAGCTAACTGATTGACCATATCTGTGATGCGGGGTAGGGGGTACGCGTCAAGCTGCGTGAACCTATTGATGGTCTGGCTATAGAACACGACCATCCTATTTTTCTGCCCTGTCTGAACAATGACCACCTGGGACCTCCAAGGGCTCGTGCTTGGCTCAATGATCCCCTCTCCGAGCAGCCGCTGCACCTCTGACTGAATGAAAGCCCTGTCCCCCGCGCTGTACCTCCTGCTTTTAGTTGCCACCGGTTTACAGTCGGGGGTCAGGTTGGCGAACAGCGGTGGGGGAGGGATCTTGAGGGTGGAGAGGCTGCAAGTGGTGTCAGTACCGCGGCTGTTGGCATGGTGCTGGGTGGGATGTGCGGGTTGGTGTGTATGTGTGGTCAGTAGCGGGTTATATGACGAAGCCCCACAAAACTGAGGATTTCTGACAGTGATTGGTGGGAGGGGCCCGTCATACTCCATTGTCACACTTTTCAGGTGGCTCTGGAAGTCCAGCCCCAATAGCACAGGTGCACACAGTCGAGGCATGACCAGGAGCGCAAAGTTCCGATATTCTGTGCCCTGCACCACCAATGTCACACACAACCCACCCGGATGTCTGTGGAATACGACCCAGAAGCCATGGTGACCCTCTGGCTTTCTGGCCGTGTCACGAGTCCGCAGCGTTGCACCATGTCCGTGTGAATGAAACTCTCAGTGCTGCCCTTGTCAAACAGGCATCTAGTCCTGTGCCCCTCCACCAGGATGTCCATCATTGACCTTGTGAGCTGGTGTGGAGCGCTTTGGTCGAGGGTTACGGAGGCCAGAGTTGAATCGCTGTCTTGTTGCCCGGTAAGCACCCGTGGGTCGGAGGCAAGGCGAGGTGGCGCCAACAAAGATGGCCACCCCCATGCCTCGCACGCGGCGCTGCCTGACCCTGCTCGTGGTTCAGACTTACAGACCTTGGTGAAATGGCCCTTCTTTCCGCAGCTGGAGCAGGTAGCTTCTCGGGCCGGGCAGCGTTTTTGGGGGTGCTTTTGGAGTCCGCAGAAGTAACACTACGCGGGCTTGCGACTGGCAGGAGCCGTGGTCGGTTTCGGGGACTTCACAGACTCGCGAGTGGCAGCAGCTGTGGTCGATTCACCGGCGGGTGGCGGGGTCTGCAGCGTCCATGGGGCCGGCGGGAGATCACGCGGCTGGACAGCATCAGCGTTGTGCAGAGCAGCCTCCAGTGCGTCGGCCAGCTTGATCGCCAAAGGTAAGGTGAGATCAACGTTTTTCAGCAGCTACTGGCGCACGTACATTGACCTGATCCCCGTAACGAAGGTGTCTCGTAGCAGGAGCTCCGCATGCAGTTCCGCCATCAGTCCCCTGCAGTCACAGGCCCGCACAAGTGTCTGTAGGGCCCAGACAAACTCAGCGCTCAACTCTCCGGCCCACTGCCGCCGTGTCGCTAAGCAATGTCTTGTGTAGACGGTGTTCACCGGCCGCAGGTACTATCTTTTGAGGGCGTCCAGTGCCCCTTGTTAGGTCGGCAGGTCTCTCATAAGGGAGTAGACCCGCGGACTGACCCTGGAGAGAAGAACTCTGTGCATGATAGCAGGCTCAGTCACGGGAATCTCTTCCAGGTACGATTGGAAGCATGCAAGCCAGAGTTCAAAGGCAATGGCTGCTTCGGGAGCTTGAGGATCAATGTCCAATTTATCTGGTCGTAAAATGCTCTCCATGTTTTAAAATTGCAGCTAATAAAATTGATGCACCATCAATAACTTTCGGAGACGGGAGGCGAACAATAGGCTTTTATTAGCAGCAAAACAGAGCACAGCATCTCAGAGACTGAAGGGGGGAGCAGTGCCTCCAATCACCTTTATCCAGGGGTCTGTGGGAGGAGCCACAGGAGCAGTCAGCAGAGGGGCGTGTCCAGACAGGTATATGTAGTTCACCACAGTGGCTATAGCTACGGCCATCAGCTCCTGGATCAGCTTCACTCACCTCGGTGGCTCGGCTGTGGACTCACTTTCATGGCCTCTACATTCTGATGTTTAATGTTTTGTGTGCTATGTGTTCACTTTTTGCTGATTATGCGATCTGTTCTTTTATCGCATGTCTGATGGTCTTGTACGGGTTAAAATGGTTCTATGATGTTTTGTTGTTTTGTGATTGTTTTCAAGAAGATGAATCCCAAGGCTGCATACGGTATACATGTGTACTTTGAACTTTGAACCTCTGTCCTGAAGTAACAGACCTTGCTTACCTATTCTATCTATGCCTCTCATAATTTTATATATTTCTGTTAAGTTACCAGTATCCTGCCCCCCCCTCCACACACACTACAGCAGTTTGAATAATTAAAATTTTCCATAACAGAATTCATAAATCACTACCAAAAATCTAAGATACAGAATAACAAATCACTGTCATGGGGTATAGGTGAAAATTACTTTTTCAATATATATTTGTTCTCATCATTCCAAATGATGTGGCTTTGCATGACAGAGATTGGTGACGTGGACAGTTTTCTGGTAACACAGCCCTCTGTTAAGCAGGAGTCATTTGTATTCTGGAATCTATGGAATTTGTAAAGAGATATTGTTTCCTGGTGCAATATCTCCATCTTGTTTGCCAGTGCAAGCACTATCTCCTTAATGACCATCATTGCAACTTTAGGATGCACATCAGTGGATCCTGGAGATTTACAACCTTTCAATCTCGTTGATTTTTTCAATACCTGTACTAATGTTTTCATGGCACTAATTTCTTTGAGCTTGTTAAGCACTCCAGATCTATAATCCCTTTCAATTTCTTGGTCTTCTGTTTCATCTTCATGAAAAAGGCAAAAAATGTCCAATTAATTTCTCTGCCATGTGTCCTGTTCATGAAGTTTAAGGGATTTTCTTTATTAAAATGTCATTAAGGCTGTAAGAGTTTTGAAAACTGTACTTTTGAAATTGGAGTCATAACATAGATAAAATAGATTAAAAATATGTCCTGACACAGGTAATGGGCTAAAATTAAAACAAAAAATGTTTGAAATTACATCTGGATCTGCTGAGATATTTGGATAGAAATGTTTCCTCCAAGCCCAATTCTAATAATATATTCATTCAAAAGTAGAGATCTGATTTTTTCCTGTCTACAGAGATTGGTTTTCTGCGTGCTTTCAACATTTTCTGAATTTATTCTTATTTCCACCTTTCTCAATATTTTTATGCTATACTGCATGTTTCAAATCATCTCTGTTTACAAATGTTCATTGTTCAATGTTCTACTTATGAATGCTTTGAGTAACAATGTAATTTGATGCTCTCGTCAAACCACACAGCCTGTGAAAACATTTCCAAACGGTGTCTATTGATGCTGCCTGACTGTTAAGTATCAGCTTCCTTTCACTTTTTGTATATGCAAGTCTCTCTGATGATAGAGAATATGGGAGGTTAAACACAAGGGGAAAGTTTAAGGTATATGGCAGAACCCTCAAAAGAATTGGTGTACAGAGGGATCAATATCCACAGTTCTCTGAAAGTGGCAACACAGATGAATAGGGTGGTAAAAAAGGTATGCCACATGTTTAACTTCATTGGTCATGGCATTGATTACACAATTTCACTGGCCTTGTTGCTGCAGTATAAAACTTTGTTTAGGTCACAGTTGGAATACAATATTCTGCAGTTCTGATCACATGCTATAGGAAAGAGGAACAGATTTTAGAAAGGGTGCAGAAGTTGTTCACCAGCACATGGCCTGAGTGCATTAACTATAAAGAGATACAGGAGAAACTTGGATTGTTTTATCTGAAACTTCAAAGCCTGAGGGGTATCCTGTGAGATATAGATAGGGTAGACAATCAGGGTCTTTTTCACAGGGTGGACAGAGGTTAAAATGAAAGGGTTAAAAACACTTTATATTTTGTCTGGCTAGCTTCCAGCTTGATGGCATGAACAACTTTTTGAACTTCTGGTAATTGCCCCGCTCCTCTCTTTTAGCATTCCCCATTGTTGTTTCCCTTCCACACCTTCTCTTCTTACCCGCCCATCACCTCCCTTTGGTTCTCCTCCCCCTTCCCTTTCCTCCATGGTCTTCTTTCCTCTCCCATCAGGTAACACCTTCTCCAGCCCTTTATCTCTTTCACTAATCAACTACCCAGCTCTTTAGCTTACACTTCCCCCTCTCCTTGTTTCACCTATCACCTGCCATCTTGTACTTCTTCCTCCCCTCCCTCACCTTCCATTCTGACTTCTTCCCACTTTCCTTTCCAGTCCTGATGATGGGTTACAGCCCAAAACATTGATTAATTATTCCCATTCCATTGTTGCTGCCTGACCTGCTGAACCCCTGTAGCACACTGTGTGCATTGCTCTAGACTTCCAGCATCAGCAGGGGCTCTTGTGTCTAGGTTAAAGGAGGTATGCAAGGCAAGGTCTTCATGTGGACTTTGTTCTGTACCTGAATGTACTGTCGGGGGAGGTGATGGAAGCAGATCTGAAAGCAAACATATCAGAGTAATTAACACAGACACATAAACAAACAGAGAAGGGAGGGATATGGATAATTTACTGGCAGATAGATTGGTTAGATTAGCGCGGTGGTTTCTGCAGATATTATAGATAATATCTATAATATTATGCCGTTTTATGTTCTGTGTTCGAGTTCTTGCTTTAGTTTGGTTATCTTCATTGTTTTGCCTAGGACAAATTTAATGAGTGGAAAGACTGGGCTGTGGGTGATTGTGCTGCTTGAAGGATTGTGGATGGAGGTGAGCTGATGTCTTTTGAAGAGAAGTGTCAGCATCTTGAACTTGCACAAGGTGCTCAAAGGAGAAATTAACCATAAGAGCGGTGACTTACTGGCACTTGAACCGTTCCACACAGATAGTGAACCCCAAGTCATAGGTGTTTAATAGCTACAAATTTCACGCTGCTCCCTGCAGTTAGTTCATTGCTCAGTAACTTGTAACCAGAAGTACCATTGTCTTTGGCCATCAGTCTCCATGAAAATTTGAGACTTTATCAAGATGGCAGTGATTGAATGTTCATATTGCTTCATAGGTGGATAAATCAAACTATTACTCCCCTCTGTATTCTGCTCCAGCCTACTCCAATACAACGTCCTGATCAAATCTGATAACCTCCATGGCACAAGTGTCAGATAGAAATCCAACTAAAATTTTTGATCATTAATTTGTGCATCATTAAAGTAAGATTTAATTGTAATTCAAGTGATTTTCAAGGCTTAATAATGTTTAAATATGATACTTTGTTTAATTTATTTAGCTTGATCCTTAATTATTCATTCATTTTAAGCCCTATATTGATTAGCACTGGGCTAATTCAGGTTCACCTCAGAAATGATAGTAATAGAGAACAACGGAATAAAACATATTAGTTTTCAATTGACACTGAGTAAAAATTATTATTGTTTGGACCGGAGCAGCTGTAGAAATTCCCATGTCATGACAATAGAAAAAACATTGAAATGCTCACAAATTAATAATTCATAACCATTTTAAAACTAAAGATGCTGGAAACTTTAATTTACTTACTGCCCATTATGTCTCTGGCGTTTAGGATAGCAATGAATGTCCTCTATCTTTGGTGGTGTTCAAAGCTTCCTTCGTCATGTCAGTAGCTTCTTTTCAGTTTTCACTACTGTCAGACATGCAAGTTCCAGCTGGAGTCTCAGGAGTACCATAACACTCAGATGTAGAAGAATTCTTCATTGCTGTTTCCATATCAATTTTGTTTCACTGGTCAGGGTTTGTCAGCCCTGAGTCTGGAAGACCAATGAATCACTCTTAGTCTTGCCTCTACCCTTTGACCATTATGCTATGGCACTTGCTGACCCTACCAAGACCATATCTGAACATAGTCAAACAGAAGGGCAATCAATGACCAGCAAGGATTCAAAATAAGTGGAAAGAAATACTGTAACGTGTAAAGTGGAGAGAGATCATTCAGACCACAAAAGAAAGTGTGGTCGGGGTGTTTTCCATATCTTCACGTTCAAAATGTAAAAGAGAACATTTTGGTTCAATAATTCCATGTTGACGATTCCATCCCTTCATTAATATTCTCTGTAACCTACTCTCCTCCATTCCTATTAATTCCCCACCACTCATTGATTCTTCCATTATTAAGGATTAGGTTCTGGGGTACTTGGAGGTGTGTGATAAAATAGGCCAAAGTCAGCATGGTTTTGGTAAGGGGAAATTTTACCTGACAAATCTATTGGAATAATTTGAAGAAATAACAGGCAGGATAGACAAAGGAGAGCCAGTGGATATTTTTCTCTTGGATTTTAAAAAGGCCTTTGACAAGGTGCCACAAATGGGGCTGCTAAACAAGATAAGCGCCCATGGCATTACAGGAAAGATAACTGCATCAATAGAAAATTGGCTAACTGGCATGAGGCAAAGGGTGAGATTAAAAGGGGCCTTTTCTGGTTGGCTGCTGGTGTTCTGCAGCATCAGCCTTGGAACTGCTTCTCTTTATCTTGTGTGTCAGTGATTTGGATGTCAGAATTGATGGTTTTGTGTCCAGGTTTGCAGTTGATATAATGATAGGTGGAGGGGTAAGTAGTGCTGAGAAAGCAGAAAGTCTGCAGAAAGGTTTAGGAGAATGGGCAAAGATGCGTCAGATGGAATATAGAGAAGTGTATGCTCATGCACTCTGGTAGATGGAATAAAGACATAGACTGTTTTCTAAATGGGGAGAAAATTCAAGTGATTGGAAGTGCTAAGGGGCTTGGGAGTCTTTGTACAACATTCTCGAAAGGTTAACTTGCAGGTTTAGTTAGTAGTAAAGAAGTTAATGGAATGTCAGCATTCATTTCGAGATGACTAGACTACAAAATCAAGGATGTAATGCTGAGGCTTTGTAAGATGTCTTGGATAGTACCCAAGGAGGAGCTGATGAACCTTACAACTTTCTGTAGCTTCTTTTGTTCCTTTGCAGTAGCCCTCCCTCGCATGCAGCCTGTCAGAATGCTCTTCATGGTACATCTGTAGAAGTTCTTGAGTGTTTTAGGTGACAAACCAAATCTCTTCAAGCTCCTAATGAAATATAGCTGCTGTGGTGCCTTCTTTAGAACTGCATCAATATGTTGGGACCAGGTTAGATCCTCAGAGATCTTGACACACAGGAACTTGAAGCTGCTCACTCTCTCCACTTCTGATACCTCAATGAGGATTGGTTCATGATCCCTCATCCTACCCTTTCTGAAGTCCACAATCAGCTCTTTAGTTTACTGAAGTTGAGTGCCAGGTTGTTGCTGTGAACCCACTCAACTAGCTGGTATATCTTGCTCCTGTACACCCTGTCATCTACATTTGAGAGTCTGCCAACAAAGGCTGTATCATCAGCAAATTTATAGATGGCTTTTGAGCAAAACCTAGCCATACCTGGTTTTCTTGTACAGGTCTGGGTGGCCAGAGTAAATGACAAAGATCTATCCCTCAACAGACAGCAAACCTCCTGGCTCATCCCCAGCTTTCAGTTTGGGAATGTACAGCAAATTTTCATAGGCACACACTCATCTACGCAGCTTTTAATTAAGTCGGTAGCAACAATGGCATACTCATTCAGATTTGAATATGAGTCCCTGAATACAGTCCATTCCACTGATTTGAAGCAGTCCGGAAAGTGCTCCTATGCTTCCCTTGTCCATGCCTTCTTGGTCCTCACTACTGGTGCTGCTGTTTTCAGCCTCTGCCTATACTCAGGGAGGAGAAGTACAGCGAGGTGATCAGACTTTCTGAAGTGTGGGCATGGTAAGTGCTCATGGTAACAGTGGTCCAGACTGTTCTTTTCTCTGGTACTAAATGTGATTTTTTGATGATAATTGTTCAGTGACTTTTTGAGCTGGCCTGGTTAAAATCCCCCTAGTGATGGTGAAGGCATCAGGATGCACTGCTTTGTGCATGTTGATCACATTGTTCAGATCATCTAGAACCTGCTTGACATTGGCCTGAGGTGGAGAGTACACCACTACCAAAGTGATTGCTGAAATCTCCCACGGCAGGTAAAATAGATGGCACTTAATTGTCAGATGTTCCAGGTCTGGTGAGCAGAATTGGGACATCACTGACACATTCATATACCAAAGGAAGACGATCATGAGGCATACACTTCTGTCTCTGCTTTTGAGAGACTTGACAGTTCTACCTTGAGGGTGTGTAGCGAACCCATCAATCTGAATCGCTGCATCCAGTATGGAAGGGGTTAACCAGGTTTCCATGAAGCAGAGGACACACACTTTCCTAATATCTCTCTGATGCAGCACCCTAGCTCTGAGATCATTGATTTTATTTACCAGACTCTATATTTGTCAGCAAGATAGTCAGTAATTGTAGTTGAAAACCTCTTTTTTTGTAAATGCACTTGCAGCCCTGAGTAACAGCCATGTTTCTGACAAGATGTCCTCCTAGCAAGGATCTTACAGCCACTGTCAGTTTTGACAAGCACTGGATTATTCAATTGCCTTAAAACATCTTTATTAACTGTGCAAATCTTGGATGCAGTTGTAATTCTCAACTGTAGCAGGCTGAAAAAGGAATATTTAATCATATCCATCAATCCACTTCACCACGAGTTCACGTTTTTGAAGGCAGCCCAGAAGTAAGGAAGTTTAAGATCAGAGGATGCAACCTCAGAATAGAAGGATGTCCCTATAGGACAGAGATTAGGAGGAATTTCTTCAGCTAGAGGGTGGTGAATCTGTGGAATTCATTGCCACAGGTGGCTGTGGAGGCCATGTCATTGGTTACATTTAAAACAGAGATTGATAGGGTGTCCAATCACAAGCATGAGAAAATCTGCAGATGCTGGAAATCCAAGCTACACACACAAAATGCTGGAGGAACTCAGCAGGACAGGTAGCATCTGTGGAAAAGAGTACAGTTGATGTTTCGGGCTGAGACCCTAGGTTATAAGGAGAATGTAGGACATTGGGGTTGAGAAGGATAATAAATCAGCCATGATGGAATGGCGGAGCAGACTATGGGCCAAATAGCCTAATTCTATTTTTATTGTCTTATGTACATACCAGGTACCATCTAGAGTAGCTAATTACTGCCAGGTCAACAACACATAAGCAAAGTGCATAGTAGAACTCTTCATCAACACAAAAACCAGGCACTACAATACATACGTTGATATTATGCCGTTACAATGTAGAAGATGTCTTAGTACATGGTAATAGTAAGCAAGACAATATTGAGGGATGCAACAAGGTTGTCAATATTGGAGGTATTAATTCTAACATGCTTATGGCTTGAATCCAGACATATATTCAAATATTCAAGAAATAAGTCCCCACTTTTACCCACACTTGTTTTCATGAGCTTGCAAGCTAAAATTAATTTACACTGACAAAAACATGGAATTTCTATACCTGCTATATCTGGTCCACTTTTTTTGGATAAACAGGAAAACAGTATGTTTTAAAGGGAAGTGCTGAACATGGTGAAAATGAGGGAATCAGAGTGATAATAGATGCCTGGTCACAAGTGACGTTATGGTAAATTAATGGGTTTAATGTTTCATGGCAAAAACTGATAAAAGTCACATAAATGAAAGAATAAAAAATAGGTAATTTTGCATATATTGTCCAGCTAATGTACCATATACTTAATAGATGTATATGATTGTTATATCTTGCTAATGGAAGTTCAGAAAGGGGATATGTTCTGGTTGTGTCTTACTTGATTACATCTAGGAAGCAATTCTATTGTGTGGAATTGAATAGTATACATAAACTCCAGACGCTAGATTAGCTTTCAGAAAAATCATCTGGGAGACATAAACAACACACATTGCTCTGACAACCACTTATTTCATGGAAAAATCACTGCTGGAATTTTGCATTATTAATGAAAGCAAACTCTCGATTTTTGCATAATTAATAGTGCATTCTCCAGTATAAGATGTAACCTCTGGTCTAGTATCAGCATTATCACTCAAATGTAATAACACAAGGGATGATCTATTCATTCTGCCGCCTTTTCTTTCTTTTTTGGCATTTACAGTCCACTGTATTTCCCTGAAGTACAAAAATGATTTGATGTTAAAGGCAATTACAGCTGGTAGGAAGCCAGGAGGAAGGTGATAAATACAATAATCTGTGCTATGCAGTGTGATGAGGAAAGTACAAATTGTGAGATTGATACTAAGGATTTACAAACACAGCCGCAACAGCAATACAACCCTCTGCTTGGGTTAGGGCTCCTTGTCGATATTGGCCAGGTTCCATTCACAAGAGGTAGCTCTCTGCTGGCTGTGCCCATCTTGATTCTAACCTGGGACAGAATACATACATCATGGTTCTGCTACTTATTACTTCCATTTCCAGATCATTTGTATTTATTTATTGAGATACAGCTTGGAGAGGTCCCCCTGGCCCTTTGCATCATGCCCCCTAGCAACTCCAAAATTATTCCTAATCTAATCAAGGAATAATTTTCAATGACCAACTATCCCAACAATCAGTGCGTCTTTGGGCTTTGGAAGGAAGCCCGCAGAGTACCCAAAGGAAACCCACACGATCACGGGAAGAACGTACAAACTCCTTACAGCTAACATTGGGAATTACTCAAAAACAAGTATTATTTGCACTACTGTACTTTCCCTTTTCTATTTTCTAATTATGATTTATAATTTAAATTTTTATTATATTTATTTCGATTTGTACTTCAGGGAGTGCGAAGCGCAGAAACAAATATCACTGTGATGATTGTACGCTCTAGTATCAATTGTTTAGTGACAATAAGGTATTTGTATTTGTATTATAATGGGCCAGAGTGTGACTGTAACTTGAGGGTATGGTCCCAAGACACATTCCAATGGCCCAGTCAGCGGCAGGAGCAGGCCACAGCAATGAGGTTTCTCAAAGTTTGGCGATGCTTGTTTGAAAGGAGGCTTTGCAGGCGTTCTAGCTCATTTCTATGGCCCAATCAGCATCAGGAGCAGGCCACAGAGATGAGTTTTCTCACAGGTCAGCAACGCTTGACTAAAAGTACAGAAGGAACAACAGGGTGGCCATTGTTAGGAGTAGGCCAGTGGTGAGTGTAGGAGTGTCAGGCTTTGCTCAAAGGAGGCTTTGGCTCGAAAGAGGCGTTGACTCTGAGTAAGTTTCTGCAAGGTTCCCTTTTTTTTCCTTTTACTGTACCTAAGGTAGTAAATGGCTGCATGTTCTTCCTGCCAGCTGTTGGTGTCCTGGGAGACCCAGAGTCTCCAAGGGAACTACATCTGTGTGACATGCATCCGGCAGCAGCTTCTTGAAGAGCGTGTTGGGGATCTGGAGCAGCAGCTGGATGACCTTCAGCATGTACGGGGGAGTGAGGAAACAATCAATCAGAGTTTCAAGGAAATAGTCATCCTAAAGTAGCAGGGGGTGAGTAGCTGGGTGACTGTCAGGAGAAATGGAAATGTGAATAGGCAGTTAGTGCAGAGCACCCCTGTGGCCATTCCCCTCAATAATAAGCATACTGTTTTAGGATATTATTGCGGGGAACAACCTGCCAGGGACCATGGCATGGGGCCGGGGAATGGAAAATTGCAAATGTCACTCCACTCTTTAAGAAAGGAGGAAGGCTGCAGAACGGAAATTAGAGGCCAATTAGACTGCCCTCAGTGGTTGGAATCAATTGTTAAGGATGAGGATGTGGAGTACTTGGTGACGCAGGACAAATCTCAGATTCAGATTCAGATTCAGATTCATTTTATTGTCATTTAAAAAACACAAATGCAATGCAGTTAAAAAATAAGACAACGTTCCTCCAGAATGATATCAACAAAGCACGTGACAAAATAGACTACACCAGAAAATCCACATAACGTTTGGCAATCTCCAATCCAGAGTCCGGAGAGGCTGCTGCATATTAATATTGCGCTACCATTTTAGTGCGTTCCCCAGAAAGGAGCTCCAAATCCACCAGACAAAACAAGACCAAAAACTAAAGCTACAAGACCTGCACAAAACCACATAGTTACAACAGTGCAAACAATACCATAATTTGAAAAAAAAAACAGACCATGGGCACAGTAAAAATAGTCCAAAGATGTTAAAAGACTATAAATTTGAAAGAAGCCACCACACAGTTTCCACAAATCCTCAGGGTCCCGATAGACTCATTATCCCACGCTGGTGGCAGATGGGAATACCCCTGCTATGGACTTCCACGGTGCTGCCTGACTCAGCCTCGCAGGCACTGCACACAATGAAAGCTCTGTCGAACCTAGCCTCGCAAACGCAGCACACACCGAAAGCGACCTGACTGCAGCGGACTCTGAGTCCGTCAAACCTCCGAGCCTCCGACCATCCCCTCCGGCACAGCTTCTCCGAGCACCATCCTCTGCCGAGAGTATTAAGAAGCTCCCACCAACGGCCACTGGAAACGTGACCCCGAGGACTGGGGGCCTGTTCTTCTCAGCAGAGACCTGGACCTCACAGCAGCAGCAGCAACGAAGAGGGCCTTCCTGGAGATTTCCAGATGTTCCTCTGTGCTCCCACGTCTGTTTTTCATTAGATTAGGATTGCGCACAGTGCCCCGCTTAACAAATAACATTTCAGCTCCAGAATCCTGCCTTACGAACCTGTTGGAATTCTTTGAGGAGATTACAAGTAGGATGGATATAGGGGATGCAATGAATGTTCTATATTTGGACTTTCAGAGGACCTTTGGCAAGGTGCCACACATGAGGCTACTTAACAAGTTAAGAGCCCATGGTATTACAGGAAAGTTACTGACATGGTTAGTGCTTTGGCTGGTTGGTTGGTGGCAGTGAGTGGGAATAAAAGGATCCTTTTCTGGTTGGCTGCCATTTACTAGTGGTGTTCTGCAGGGGTCAATATTGGGATCACTTCTTTTTATGCTGTATATTGATGATTTAGATGATGGAATAGATGGCTTTGTTGCCAAGTTTGCAGGTGATATGAATATTGGTGGAGGGGCAAATAGTGTTGAAGAAACAAGTAGACTGCAGAAGGACATGGACAGATTAGGAGAATAGGCAAGCGAGTGGCAAATGAAATACAATGTTAGAAAATGCACGGTCACGCACTTTGGAAGTAGAAAGAAATGTGCAGAATATTTTCTAAATGGAAAAAAAATCTGTCATCCAGAGGAAATTGGGAACCCTTGTGCAGAACCCTCTAAAGGTTAACCTGCAGGTAGAGTCGGTGGTGAGGAAGGCAAATGTAATGTTATTATTCATTTCAAGAGTTCTAGGTTATAAGAGCTAGGATGTAATGCTGAGGCTTTATAAGGCACTTGGTGAGGCGTCACCATGAGTATTGTGAACAGTTTTGGGCTCCTCATCTGAGAAAAGATGTGTTGGTAATGAAGAGGGTCCAGAGGAGGTTTACAAGGATGATTCCAGGAATGAAAGAGTCATCATATGAGGAACGGCTGTACTTGCTGGAATTTAGAAGGATGAGGGGGGATCTCATTGAAACTTTTCAAATGTTGAAAGGTCTAGACAGAATAGATCTGGAAAAGATGTTTCCCATGGAGGGGGAGTCTAAGACAAGAGGGAAAAGCCTTAGGATAGAGGGTCGTTAATTTAAAACAGAGATGCGGAGAAATTACTTTAGCCAGAGGGTGGTGAATTTATGGAATTTGTTACCACAGGTGGCTGTGGAGGTCAGGTATTTTATTTAAGGTAGAGCTTACGAGATTGTTGATTGGACATAGCATCAAAGGTTACGGGGAGGAGGATGGGGTGTGGGGGAAGGATCAGCTATGATTGAATGGTGGAGCAGACTCAATGGACCAAATGGCCTAATTCTACTCCTATGTCTTATGGTCTTAAGATGGGAGAGAAGTAATTGCTAAAATATGAGAACAAACATGGTCTGACTGATCTTTTGCAGATCACTTGATTCTACCAGTTAAATGAGTAATGGAACTGATGATTTAATCAATCCATGATCTTTAGCATTTCTTACACTGTCTCCAATCTCCTGTCCTTACCTTGATAAAATCACAACAGTTAAAATGATAAACATTTAAAGATTCTGTAGATGCTAGAAATCCATAGTAATAAAATGATGGCAGTCAGGATCAATTTGGGGAACTCTGGTTAACTTCAGGAATTCATAGCTGCGCCATTGCTTATTGACAGGTGAAATTATAAAATTACACTGTCATCAGAGAAACTTTTATTAATATATTTGTGAATAGTATATCCTCTTGTATGTAACTGCATCAATATTGAGCTCTTTAATACTACTTCATTTTTAAACTTCATAAATTAGAAATACATTAATTTCTAGAATACTGGGAAAGAAACTTCCAGCTATCATTGTGTTGGATTTTTGATATTCTTTTTAAAAAACTTCATATAAAAATTATGGAAATTAGCTAAATCACGACATTACATTTTGAAGCCAAGTCAACTTACACACATTTAAAATAAACACATGCAAAATTTGGATTTTTCATATTAAACCTCAGATTTGGTTGCTCACCTTGCAGACTTTGGTGGGTTTGAATGTCAGTTCCTGCTCAACATTCTGTGAAATCAATGTCAAAAGTTTTTATTTATTTATTTTAGGATGCAGCAAGGCCTTTCTGACTCTTCCAGCCACACCACCCAGCAACCCCTGACAACCCTGATTTAACCCTAATCTAACCATAGGGAAATTTACAAAAACCAATTAACCTACCTAGTACACCTGTGGACTCTGGGAGGAAATCAGAGGAGATGGAGAAAACCCATGGGGAGGACATACAGAGACTCCTTACAGAGGACGCCAGTGTTGACCTCCAACCTCTGACACCCTGAACTGTAATAGAGTGGTGCTAACTGCTGCGCTACCCTGGCACACAGGTTGAAGGCAGCATTGTGTCAGGGAGAATAAAGGTAATTTTGCCAACCTCCATTCATCCCTGCAGTCCCTTGTTGGTGGTGGAAAGGAGAAGGCAAGGGCAGAATCTACAAGTACTTTAACAGATAACAACTGGTAGCTATAATGCGTGCACAACTTCATGCCTTCCAGGCCCTTCCTCCCCAAGTTACGTCAGTGTCCCCTCCTGAGAACTGTTCCAAATCTGGACTGTTCATGAGGTGGAAATGTGGCCACAGTCTGAGTTCTCTGATGACAGAGATGTCTGCAGCCCTGCAGCAGCTAGCAAATCCATCCCACCGGTTTCCCAAATTCTTATTCATCTCTCTGGGCTATGCATACATTTGGAAACCATAACCTGGGAAGAATCTATAATTGTTCTAATTATAAGTAGTGCAAGAGAAATTGAAAATCCAGAATAGCTATGGAGAGCTGCATAACATGTGCATCTTGTTTATTCTGCTCTGCACAAATGCATCTGTATCATATGCATGATGCATTTATGCATATTACACCTCTCTCATCTTTGCAAAAATAAACATTTGTTCACATATTCCCTTTATTTACAAATTTAGCCTCACTACCCTCATCTCGGCATTTCGGAGGGCTCCAGGACCGTCACAGAGGCTGCTGAGCGAGCCTCCAGATGGCTATGAATCAAAAGGTGTGACCCGTGGATCAATGCTGCTGAGACAGAAACCAAGGCCTGTTCAAACCTGGCTGGGTCGCCAGGGTGAGTGTGTCTGATGTTGAAAGACCAGAAACACCTGGTGACCCCAGGCTACATCACTGATGATGTATTCCGGTGCATCCTCTAATCTATCTCAGCATCAAGGAACAGTTCATCGCCACTGTATCCCCCACTTAAGGAAGTTGTCACTTTCTTACTCATTAGTAAGATCTTGTGTTGTTTCATCCAATCACCACAGCTTCAGCTTCTGGAATCTTCCACATTCATATAAATTCCCTTTTTATCTCTTGCTGAAATAAAGTGATTTACTCATACACTTTCTCTTTGTGTCATATCACCACAGCATTCCATTTCCAAGGGTGAGGCTTGTCAACTTACTGGTCTGAATTGTTTCTCACCATTACTCAAGCCGTAAATTTGTCTGTGTCTCATCAGCCCCTGTTCCACTCCCCTCTCAAGATTTGACTGAATTTAATTCAATTATGTTCTGAGTTATTTATGCATTAGTAGTTTGCTTTAAGTAAACCCTATCCTTGGAAATTCTTTTTCTCTACATTTTAGCAAGAAGTTTGCCAATTACTTGGGCCTCTTTGTAAAGCACCCCAGTAATATTTGTTTTCTCAGTGCTTGAACAATTCTCCCTGAACAAGGAAGCACAGCGGTGCCTCCACCTTCTAAGAAGATTGAGGCAAGCATGGCTTCTCCCCGCCATCTTAATTGCATTTTACAGGAGCACCATTGAGAGCATCCTAACAAGTTGTATCTCTGTCTGGTATGGGAGCAGTTGAGCATTGGACCTGAAGTCCCTACGAAGGACTGTGAGAACAGCTGAGAAGATCATAGGGGTCTCCCTACCATCCATCAGGGACATTTATCAGGAGCGCTGCCTACACGGGGCCCTTTGTGTTATTAAGGATCCCACACATCTATCCAGCATCCTCTTTGACTTTCTACCATCAGGCAGAAAACTACAATGCATAAAAACAAGAATGGTTAGGATGAGAAACATTTTACTCCCCCAGGCCGCTTGGCTTCTGAACTCCCTGCTGCTTTGTAGTGGAAGTGTTAGGGGTTAATCTGTTCTGTACTTTGTTATTTGTATGCGAATCATCTGTAAATTTTATCCTTACCTTCAAAGGTTATCGTGTGCTATGTTCTTTACACCCTGGCTTGAAAAAACATTGTCTGCTTTTTATATACATGTATATAGTCAAATGACAATGAACTTGACTTGATACCTCAGCTGCATTATCCGATATAATGGAATGAATCTGCACTCAACACTATTTCCTTATATTTTGTTTATTTTATTTTTATTTAGGTATGCAGCACAGGGTAGCCCTTCTGGCCCTTCAAGCTACACCACCCCAACAACCCCGATTAACCTTAACCTAATCACAGGACAACTTACAATGACCAATTAACCTACCCGATATACCTTTGAACTGTGGAAGGAAACCAGAGCACTTGGGGAAAACACATGCATTCCATGGGGAGGATTTCAGACACACCTTACAGACAGCACCAGAATTGGTCTTTGAACTCTGACCCTCCCCCCCTCAATTTGTAGTACCATCGTGCTAACTGCTACGGCATCGTGGCACTCAAAAATGTGAAATACTCAAACAAAAATGAATGCGCATAACTGAGAACAGTTATCGAAGGTTAATTTTCTTAGTAAGCTATTATGTAGGCAAATGAAAATTTTTTTCATTATAAATTCTAGTGTAGAACAAGATCCAACAAGTTTCAGTTCCAGCTGTTTTGAATAACCATGAGTACAAAATCACTTCTCTGATAGGCTATGTCCAACTTCGTAAAAATACCTTTGCTGGCTTGACTCTAAAGTCTTGAAGGTAATATATTTATTTACCAGCTCTCAAGATCTTTATTTAATTTCAGTTAATAAACAAAACTTTTTCAATTGCTTTCATGCTCAGAAGATACAATACAAACTTCTTCTACAATCTGCTTCCTCCGCACGCATGGTTTGATAACTCTGTGTCTCATTAACCCTGTTCTGTCCACAACTATTTTTAGTTAGAGTGGTGCTTTGAATTCATCTGGACATATATCTAATTCAGTTCTTCCTTTTAAAATAGACTTTTGTTAAAGTGTTCTGGTTTGTGACCCAGATCACACAACTCTTCATGATGAATTCCAAGAGTTTCACGATAAACTTCCATCAGGGAAGAGGTTATACAGCATCCATGTCAAAATCACCAGACTCAAAAACAGTTACTTTCCCCAAGCTGTAAGGCTGAGCAGTACCTCCACCCACTTACCAACTCCACCACACCCCCATCCACCACTACTTTATTATTTCTTATCAGTCACCTTTTTACAGACACATCTGTGCCTATCGTCACTTTATGGACATGTAATCGATCTATGTATATAAGCTTTATTGCATTTTTATATTTATTGTGTTTTTTTATTATTGGGGTTTTAACATTTTTTTCATTCAATCTTTGGGGTTTTGTTCCATTTCATGGATGACTGTGAAGAGTACGATTTCCAGGTTATAAACTGAATACATTTTCTGATATTAAATTGAACGATTGATCTTATTGTAGTTTTTCTTGTCCTGCATTGGATTTGGAATAACAATTATTTCATTCTCCTTTACATTTGCGTACTAGAAATTACATTAAGCAAGCTTGAATTTATGATCTCTGTCTCAGAGGCCAATGTTAGGCTGTTTGTAAATACTGTGAACCCTTGCAAAGCAGAAGGTCCCGATGTAGTACCTGTAAGGCTCTGAAAACCTGTGCCAACCAACTGGCAGGCCTATGCAAGGACATTTTCAACCTCTTACTGCCATGGGCCGAAGTTCCCACTTGCTTCAAAAAGGCAACAATCATACCAGTGCTTAAGAAGAATAATGTGAGCTGCCTTAATGACTATCGCCCGGTAGCACTCACATCTACAGTGATGAAATGCTCTGAGAGGTTGGTCATGACTAGAATGAACTCCTGCCTCAGCAAGAAGCTGGACCCATTGCAATTTGCCTATTGCCACAATATGTCAACGGCATTTCGACCACCTGAACAACACAAACACCCATGTCAAGATGCTGTTCATCAACTATAGCTCAGCATTTAATACCATCATTTCCACAATCCTGATTGAAAAGTTGCAGAACTCTATACCTCCTTCTGCAATTGGATCCTTGACTTCCTAACCGGAAGACCACAATCTGTGCAGATTCGTATACCATCTCCTCTTTACTGACGATCAACACTGGTGCACCTCAAGGGTGTGAGCTTAGCCCACAGCTCTACTCTCTATACACCCATGACTGTGTGTCTAGGCATAGCTCAAATACCATCTATAAATTTGCTGATGATATAACCATTGTTGGTAGAATCTCAGGTGGTGACGAGAGGGCGTACTGGAGTGAGATATACCAACTAGTGGAATGGTGCCGCAGCAACAATCTGGCACTCAACACCAGTAAAACGAAAGAGCTTATTGTGGATTTCCAAAGGATAAGATGAAAGGACACATACCGAACCTCATAGAGGGATCAGAAGTGGAGAGAGTGGGCAGTTGCAAGTTCCTGGGCGTCAAGATCTCTGAGGATCTAACCTGGTCCCAACATACCGATACAGTTATAAAGAAAGCAAGACAGCAGCTATCCTTCATTAGAAGTTTGAAAAGATTTGGTATGTCAACAAATACACTCAAAAACTTCTATAGATGTACCGTGGAGTGTATTCTGTCATTCTGTCAGGCTGCATCACTGTCCGGTATGGGGGGGGGGGGCGAACGGGGTGTGGTGTTCTACTGCACAGGACCAAAAAAAGCTGCAGAGGATTGTAAATTTAGTTGGCACCATCTTGGGTACTAGAGGTACTGCCTACAAAGTACCCAGGACATCTTCAAGGACTGGTGTCTCAGAAGGGCAGCGTCCATTATTAAGGACCTCCAGTACCCAGGTGATGCACCATCAATAACTCACTCTGAGACGTAAAAGCGAGATATCGGCTTTTATTGACTGGAAGAAGGAACGAGCAGTGAGTGACCACCATACTACATCCTGGAGACTGAGAGGCCGGGCTCAGACCTCCAACACCTTTATACAGGGGTCTGTGGGAGGAGCCACAGGAGCAGTCATCAAGGGGGGTGTCCAGACAGGTATATGTAGTTCAGCACACGAGGGCATGCCCTTTTCTCACTGTTGCCATCAGGTAGGAGGTACAGAAGCCTGAAGGCACACACTCAGCGATTCACGAACAGCTTCTTCCCCTCTGCCATCCGATTCCTAAATAGACATTTAACCCTTGGACACTACCTCACTTTCTTAATATGTAGTATTATATATAGTATTTCTTTTTTTGCACAATTTTAATCTATTCAATATAGGTATACTGTAATTGATTTATTTATTATTATTATTTTGTTTTTTTCTTCGATATTACATTGTATTGTTGCTGCTAAGTTAACAAATTTCACATCACATGGACTTTAATAAAGATGATACTGATTCTGATTTTGAACATCATCGAATATTAGGAAGGAAAAGTCAAAGTTTGAAAGTTTTGTAGGGTTTCTTGAGGAGTGCAACTGGATGATGAGATCTCTCCCAAAGCACTGGCAGCATTGAATCTGGATCATATGTCTTGTTTTTGTCAAGGTACATAAAGCCAAAAGAACTCAACACACCTATGGAGGAAAATGGACAGTCAAGGTCTTGGGTTGAAACCCTTTATCTGGATCTCTCCTGGGCTAGTCCAAATGAAGCGTATCCACCTGAAACACTGACCGTCAATTTCACTCCAGCGATGTTGCTCCAGCTTTCTGTGCTTTGTTCCAATTTCCATTCCTGCAGTCTATTGTGTCTGCCTTATTTGTGGCTCAGATTTGAGAAGTATAACTAAGGGGCTCGAGCAGAAACCCAAGTTTTGCACCAGAAGTAAACATGGCAGTCCCTCCTCCAGCCAAACCACATTGCACTAGCCACTGAGCAGCTCTCTGGAGAGCTCTTCACAAGGGCACATTTCAGCAGTCAAGGGAAGCATGTGGGTGAACAGTCAATGCAGATAAAAGAAAGAGAATTTCATGAGGGACTTAGATAGGGTGAGTGCACTCAGCCTTCTTCCCAGGACTGGAGAATCAAGAACTAGAGATCATAGGTTGAAGGTGAGGAGGAAGAGACTGAATAAGAAGGTGAGGGGCAACATTTTTTTACATGGATTCATAAGTGTATGGAATAAGCTGCCTGGGGAAGTGGTAGAGGTAGGTACATTAATAATTCTGAATAATTCTCAATAATTTGGACTTACATGAATAAAGGTTTAGAAAGATATTGGCCAAACACGGGCAAAGTAGAGTGTTTTCTATGAGAATCTCAGTTGACTTGTTTGGCTAAAGGGTCTGTCAACATGCTATATTACTTTATGACTCCATAAAAAGCTTTAATTCAGTGCTTTTGGTTGAAGGAACACTGACATTAATATATAGAGTCAGAATAAAATGATATATGGCGCACATGTATTAGGCCAAATCTAATTGGTTTCTATCCAAATGACCATTAAGTTGCTGCAAACATAGTTGTCTTCCTTCTCTTCCTCTTCATTTTGCCTGCTGTACCCCACTAAAATGAAACTACAGTTGCATATTTCTTAATTAAAGCGTGGTTATGAGAGTCACAATATGCGCAAGCCTATTTGTGGTTTCATTGTTTGAATAAATGTGGTTGTGCTCCCATGTGTCATGCTACCTAACCTGTCAGACCTGGGCCCAACCATTGCCAACATCAAGAGGAAGCAGAGAAGGAGAAGGAATACTATGTCATCACATAAACATCAACCAGGGATTCACTCAACTACCATAAATACTTCACGTTTGTGACTAGATCTCATGAGCTAGATGGCATGAGTGATGTTAAAGCACACATCATTGATGCATGCTTAAAACTGGAAGCATCTTTCTGCAAAAACATTGACTGTGAGAAATGTAACTTATCTCTAAAGATAGCTTTTAATCTGTTGAAAGTAAACTGTTTTACTAAAAAAAACTGTAACAAGAAAAATGAACTTCAGCAAAATATGAAATAGGAATGATCATGAATCTGAAACTAAGCAATTCTCATTGTGTTAAGAAACACATCAATGCAGGTTACCAAATTTCATGCAATATCCGTGAATAAAGCAGCAGGCATTAATTTGTGCCAAAATTGACACAACTTAATAACCATATCATTATCTACCCACTAATTCTCAAAATGAAGATGCCAGTACTGCTATCCCGTAACAGAGGCTTTCAAATGAATTAAAACCTTTCACTGGAACATGCTTTTAATCAACTCTCTGCTTCTACCCAATTAACAAAATAAAAACACTCATGAAATCCTGATTATAGCTGTTGCTGCACATTTGTACACCCTTCCCTGTAGGAAACAGTGAGATCAGTTACATATGAATCCACTTATTAATGAATATTGAAAATTTGGATTATTTGATGGCAAGCTTAAATATTTGGCAACAAGCACATTTAAAATGCAAGCAATGGAGCTTGCAGAAAAGAATTGATGCATCAGGTCCACAGTTTGTTGGTAAACAGAATTCTGAATGAATTTCCGTTGTTCCATATCTTTCCCCAAGCTTTCTTTAACCGCAAGTTTTCTTCTCAAACTCAAAGATGTTCCATTATAGCCTATGATTGGGGAAGGGTCCAAATTTTCCAACATTTGGCCAGATAATTCACTACAATTATAGCATGCAATCATGTAGAAAATTAAGACTTAATGGAAGGCAATTTAGAACCTGTACTGAAGGAGAATACTTTCTACTTTGTAACAACTTTAATTGGAAAAGTCAGATGATTTTATTCTGTCCACACGGAGGGTAAAGGATGCAATAAACTCAATGATGATAGAGAGGGGACTCAGAAAAGCAGAGCATGTTTGGCGGATTTACAAGTCATTTTAGGAGTGGGAGATGATTTTTGAATAGTCTTCTTAGCTGATAACCCAGTGGAATGCGTCACCTGCTATTGATAAAGCTGTCTGATTTAAGCTCCAGTGATTTAAGGTGGGTTTTGGAAAGTGCGGCATTTATTTTTTTCAGATCAAGTGATGAACCAAGTAATCCTTGCTTGTATTGCAAGTAAAACAAACCTATTAAACGTAATTACATTTAATAATACCTTAACTTGTGTTGAGTCAGGTGGAATCTTATCACCTTACCTTCACTGGACAATAAAATTAGTTGGGGTAAGAATTGACCTCTAACTCTATGCATAAACTCTTCTCGGGCTTCCAACCAGGTCCAGGTGTTGATTTTAACCAACATCTCAATGACAAACTCTGCCATCTTCATGAAGATGTTTTTATGTGTCATATATGTTGGGAAAACGCTAGCTCCTTTTTCTCCACTTATTATGCTCAAAAGAACACTTGTTTTAAAAGGGAGGGGAGATAATCATTTATATTGGAGGCTTCTCATTGATCGAATATGGTTTACAGCTAATGAAGTACTTTAGAAGTAAAAAGGCTATTGCACTTTCAGAAGAAATTTCAGTTAATAAGGCAAGGCAGCACAAACAAATTGATGTCAATGACTACTTAAGCAATTTCAGTGAAGTTCATTGAGGTATGAAGAAAGGGCCTGGCTCTTCAGAAAATTTCCCTGCTCCTTTTGGAAATCTGCCGTTCAATAAATCTGGAGAACAGAAACAGAAAAAATAGTAGGGTAAAAATTTCTGCCTTAAACTGAATTTTTTATGGCTTGACCCCACTGTCTTTACCTATAACATCAACTGAAGCCGACAGATGTGATGTAAAATTTTATTCAAAAGGTAATAGATATGAGAAAGAGAAATTCAGCTTTGGTCACCAGTCCCTAACTCATGTTGAGAATAGTTTCCTTGTTGCATTATTGTTACTAAGTCAAAAACTGTGGCGGTGAATAAGATTCCATATGCCATTAGAGCTAATGACCAACAATGAAATTCTCTTCCCCTCGTCTCTGCTACACCCTGAATACAACTTTACATAAATACAACTTCTTGAAAACCTTACCTGATTTACTTGCCATACCTGCCACAGTAATGCTGCACTGGGAAGAATAGTTAGCTTCAGTAATACTTTAAAACACTCTCTCCCAGGAAAACATGGTACCATTTGTCCCACAGTGCTAAAGGGATTGACGTAAGGAGAATAACATGTTGTCATTTTCCACTTACATATCTTTTATCCTGAAATCTCCAGTTCAGTTTCTGCAATGATAAATTTTTTCTGATGTATGGGATTGTTCTGGAAACAAATGCAACGTATAGTGAGTGAGAGAGAGAGAGTACACACACATACACACACACACATATACAGTGGTACGGTGGAATATAGTAGATTTTGGTTAATCGGGTCAGCCTCTTATTTGGGAAAACTCTTAAAGAACAAAAGCAAGTTCAGAAAATAACCAGGATTCCTTTCATTTACTTAGGACACTGCTGCTTATTTGGGGTGGGTGACAGTTACCAAAAATTTTCAAAGAAGCATCAGTCACATGCATGTTGTCTGACCATTAGACAGTGCGCCATGCTTAGAAGGAACAGCTTTTAAATAGTGTCACTTTTATGTTTGTGTTCAAAAAAGCAGTGAATTTTGTTACTGATCGTTGGTGAGTAATAAACAGCAAGGTAATTCAGAACTGTTGTGCTCACTGCAGTTTCAAGCATTCAGGCTTGGAGATGCCAGAAATGGCCAGGAGTGAAAATGAAACAACCTCACTACTTCAGTAAGCCAGGAACTATGAAGAATTTGAAGACATTGACATTCATCTGGAATGTTGCAATTCAAATGAAGATTTGGAGGATGCAATCATTGAAAGTGCTATTTCAAGGCTTTTCACTCTCTGCACTAAATGTCTGTGCTAATTTCGTGCATTTATAGTGAATCAAAAGAATGTGTGAGCACACACAGTGAATACTCCTATTGATAACTACTAGAAACTAATACAGTTTTATAGTACTTGTAGTCATTAAGGTAGTATTCTTAGGCTATGTCCACACTAGACTGGATAAATCCATAACCAAAGCTTTTTCTCTTCGTTTTGACCCTCCATCCACACTGAAATGGCATTTTCCTCCCCTGAAAAAGGAGCTTTTCTAAAATGTCCTCCAGAGTGTATAAATTTGAAAAAGCCACTTGGGCAAGAGTAGTGTGGATGGGGTAACTGGAGATATCTAGAAAAGCTGTCATGACGTGCTGGAACAGATGGCAGAATTTCAATGTTTTCTTGAACACAACCTCAGACACAACCTAACAATTTCAAAACAGATGGTAATGAGACTGAAGCCAGAAGAGTTAGAAATGTACTCACCAAATACTTTGACCCAAAACTTACAGAGTAAGTAAGTTTACTCACTTTGCCGTTTTCTGTCCTTGCTTGTATGAAGGTGGTTTACCTAGTTATGCAAGTACTTCTCTGACAATAGATGTGTAACAGCCTAATGTAACATTGTATGGAAATACAAGATAACGCTGATGTAGACATGTTTTATACATTTAACAAGGTGCTTTATCCGTGAACTCCCTGTCGGTTGCCTCCATACGCTCCAGTATTTGTTTTTTTTAGTTTTAAGTCCTCTTGCGTGAGAGCAAACAGCTATCCGTTGTTTGGCAATTTTGTTTTAAGTTTTTCTAGTCTGTAACTGTGCAAATGCGCACTTTCACAGCGAGATCCAACCCCAAACATGTCGCTTGTTTTCTGTAGGTGAGCCCTGCGCATGCCCAGTAGGAGGAGATTTGCCCAAATACCTGTTTTAATGTGGACAGGGGTATTTTCAAAAAAGCTTGGTGTAGACACCTATCATTATTTTGAACACCGGCATTTTCAAAATTATCTGGTCTAGTGTGGACGTAGCCTCCTTTATTCTGTTTTTCATTTAAATACATAATCCGTTACTCAGTTAAACAGTACTGTTAATACATTTTTAACTATTTCCAGGAAACTTTGTCAAGTTGGAGCAGCTGCTTTATTGGGCCAAAATGTACTGGTCCTGGAGTATCTCAATTAACTGAATCCACTATATACGGTATATGCTCCAAGAGGACCAAAAACATGTCATGGTTTGGAGGTTTACGTGCCTCAATGACCTAGAGACCTATGCTAGCTGGAGTCAGGACATTATATCTTGGCTCATGCCAAACAGGTCAAAGGGTAGAGAACAGACTAAGAGCCACTAGGCATAATGGGCAGTAAGTAAGTGCGATATATATACAGTAAATGTGTATGTGTGTCCATATGTATTTATGTATGTATACTGTATACATACATATACAGTATACAGTTATACAGTATACATATACAGTTATCCATTCCATTTCCTAGTCATTAGTCTTCTACCAGTGCCATGTCTGGCTTGCATGATTAACTTTGATCTGAAATATAGTTCACAAAAGGAAATTAAAAAGTTTCTTGAAATAAGTAATCAAAATAAACAGAAAATAAAAATTGGGAACTTCATTTCCTATAAGATTAGTCCTTACACAAACAATTCCATTTGCCTCAGAAAACTAAATGCGGCTTGTTCATTAATGTCTTTGCCAGAGTCTCAATCAAAAAATAAAATAGGAATTGTACTCCACAGAGAACAAATTAGTTCTTTATAAACTTGTAATCACTGGGAGACTGTCTGTTTTCTTTCACTCAATGATAACTGGAATTTAGATTGTTGGTATTACCTATAATCATTGTTTAGAATTGTGACACAGAGACTCCTCTATCATAATGGCATTGGCATTTGACCCTATTAACAAGGACAGCCAAGAGGGTAAGACATGTTAGGCACATCTGCACTTCCTTTGTGACTCCATCAAAATATCTGAACTCCACTTTTAGGGGCACTGTGGAAGTAACTTCACTAAAGTGACTGCAACGATTCAAGAAAGCAATCTGTCACTGCATTTTCAAGGACAATGAATGAATAGCAATAAATGCCGGCCATTCCAATAAATCTATGTCTCATGAAAATGAATAAAGGAAAGGAAACACTTACAGAATGGGAACAACCTTGCGTACAGGATGATTGCAAATGCAAGCTGACATACACCGATCAGTTTATACACCAATTTCTCAGTAAAATGGATAAAATGGCTTTTTTATGCATTGGTAGATGTGCAACCATACAAAATTTATCAGTAGTAATGCCTTGTTTGCCTGGTCATACCTGGTAGAAGGATCATTGTAATTAAATATTTCTGTCCCATCTGGCCCCAATCTCATCTCGCAACCTGTATCTATACTATCTCAACATAAAGGGAAAAATAGAGAAAGAAAAGAAAGAGAGTTAATATGTTCCTTACAAAAGATGTCTTATGAACTGTTCATACTCCTCTGAATTCCACCATGTCTCCTGCACCTACTCCTCCCATCCCACCCCATGCTGTATTTGGTTATCCTCTTCCTCCCTTGCCTTTTTGTTGGGACAGATGGACAGGATGAAGTCAATCATCATAATCTGAGTATCACCATACTCTAAGTGACAAAAAGCTATTGAACCCAACCTGACAGGATTGCAATAACATCTAACTACATTATTTTGTTTGAACATGGTGCATTCCAAGAATAGTAATGATGGGACTATGAGTTAAGACCATTGTCAGAGCAGCCAACAAATCAAGGGTCAAAAGTATTCTGCATTCCAAACATAACTAACCCTTCGGAATTTCAAACATCCTCTGTGGTGAAAATGTGGCCCTTGCTCTGTGCAATGTCCAATAAAATTCTTGGAAAACAAGCAAGGGTCTTCAGTACTGGCTGAGGTCATTAGGATCCACACAGGATTTTATCAGTAAAAAAAAAAGGATGTTTTAGACTGTCTTAAATCAAAAGCTTTATAGCAGCTCTCTCAAAAATGATCAATTACATACATCATGCTCACAACTGAGCTGGATGTTAAGGGGCTCAAATCTTTGCCAGTTGGCAAGGACAGTGGCATTGATCAATGGGGCAGGGATACCCATGTGAGTGCTGTCTATGGTTCCTTGGACCCTGGAGGAGCGGCAACCTCATCAGTTAAATTGCAGTACTCTGTCATTCTGCCATTCACTGTCCATGGGGAAATTGGAAGGAATGGCTTGCTTTAGAAATTATCTATGATTTGCCACAAGCACCTTGACACAGTTGGCTAATTTTACTAGTTTCCTGTGTGGTATGTGAGAATGACCCATTGGTACAAAGTATTAAGCACTCATGATCTTCACAATGTACAGTGAAGATAGGCTTTGGGTCAGATGGTCATAAGTGGATAATTCACTGATAGAAGGTGGAGAAACAAGAATGTGCAGATGGCTTGCAGCTTTGATTATGCTGGCTGCTTTACCAAGGCAATGAGAAGTGTAGACGGTGTCCATGGAGAGGGTGTTGGTTTCTGTTATGTTCTGAGCTGTGTCCACAACTGTCCATTGTTTCTTGTGGTGTTTTGCAGTGCAGTTGCCATACCAGTATTGATGCATCCAAATAGGATTATTGCCATGGTGCATTAATACAAATTAGTGAGGGTCAAAGGAGACATGAAAAGTTTATTTAGCCTCCTGAGAAAATAGAAGTACTGGGCTTTCTTAACTATGACATCAATGTGGTTTGAATCGGTCAAGTTGACAGTGATGTTTACTCCTAGGAATTTGAAGCTTTCTGCACATTGCTAACATTGAGGAAAAGGTTATCGTCATAAAATGATGTCACTAAGTTCTCTTTCTTTGTTACTTGTGCTTCAGCCCACTATGGTCGTATCATCTGCAATCTTGTTTATGGTGTTGGAACAGCATCTAGCTACATATCTATGAGGGTGTAGGGAGTAGAGTAGGGGACTGAGGATGCAGCTTTGTCGGGCAACAGTCCTGATAATCATGGAAGAAATGTTGCTTCCTATCCTTACCAGTTGTGGTCTGTTAGTCAGGGAGTGAAGGATCCGATTGCAAATGGGAAGTATTGAGTCTCCCAGGTTTGAGAGTGTGTGAGATGAGTTTGCTTGGAATTATAGTGTTGAAGTTGGATCTATAGTCAATAAGTAATATTCTAACACACACACACACACACACACACACACACACACACACACACACACACACACACACACACACACACACACACACACACACACACACACACACACACACACACACACACACACACACATTTTTTTTACTACCTAGATGCTCCAGCGATGAGTGTAATGCCAGGGGACTGGTAAACACTGTGGATGTGTTTTGCCCGTAGATTTGCTGTGGTTCTAGGTTGTCCAGGAGACTGGAGTTGAGGTGTGCCATGACCAGCCTCTTAAAGTACTCATTATAGTGAAAGTCAGAGCTACCAGGCATTGTGGCATGCTACCTTACTTTTCTTGGGTACTGGGATGATAGTGGTCTCCTTAAAGCAGGTGGAAATCTCAGATTGAAGTAGGGAGAGGCTAAGCATGTCTTCAAATCCCCTGCAGGATCTGAGGACATAGCCAGGATCGCTACCCAGGCCAGATGCTTTCTGATAGATAGATAGATAGATAGATAGATAGATAGATAGATAGATAGATAGATAGATAGATAGATAGATAGATAGATACTTTATTCATCCCCATGGGGAAATTCAACTTTTTTCCAATGTCCCATACATTTGTTGTAGTAAAACTAATTACATACAATACTTAACTCAGTAAAAAATATGATATGCATCTAAATCACTATCTCAAAAAGCATTAATAATAGCTTTTAAAAAGTTCTTAAGTCCTGGCAGTAGAATTGTAAAGCCTAATGGCATTGGGGAGTATTGACCTCTTCATCCTGTGTTCATCATGTGATCAAGATGTGATCTTCATCTGTGTGTTCATGCTTTGGAGGATTGATATGACATCTGCGACGGTGACTGTGGGTTCAGATGTATTGATGGCTAATGGTGTGGGTGATGTCATTTCATTCTCCTCTGTTTAATAGATGCATAGAATGCACTGAGTTAATCAGGAAGAGATATGCTGCTGCTGACAATGCTACTTGACTTTGTTTTGTAATCTGTTTTAGCATGTAGGTCTTGCCACAAATGGTGGTTGGTCTGCAATCACTAAGGACTTTATGAGGTTCTTATCTTGATTTCTTGTAAAAGTTTGGATCATCTGATTTTAACGCACAGTCCTGGACTTCAATAGCAGTGGATCTCCTGATTCATACATGTGTTATGACTTGGGAACTTCTTTTATAGCCTCTTTGGTAGACAGTGCTCTACAGACTTGCTGATCAAGTTCAATACCATCATCCCCTCACTACTAATCAACAATCTTCAAAACATGGGCCTCTGTACCTCCTCTTCAACTGAATCCTTAATTTCCACGTTGGGAAACCACAGTCAGTCTGGATCGGTGCTGATATTCCCTCTTCACTGCTAATCAATACAGACACGTGTCAAGGGTGTGAGCTTAGTCCACTGTTCTAGTTTCTCTGCATTCACAGCTGCATGGCCTGGCACAATTCTACAAATTTGCCAAAGACACCACCGTTGTTGTCAGAATCTCAGACGGAGACAAGGAGGCATACAGGATTGAAATAGGTCAGCTGGATGAAACATGTCACAAAACAACCTTACAGTCAACAAAAGCAAGACTAAGGAGTTGACTGTGGCCTTCAGGAACTGAAAGTCTGGAGAACACCTGCCAGTCCTCATTGAGTGGTCAGCAGTGGAAACAGTGAACAGCTTCATTTTTCTGGTTCCAACACATTGATGCAATCACAAGGAGGTATACCAGTGGTTTGAGAGTTTGGAGTTTGAGAAGATTTGCTATGTCACCAAGGATTCTTGCAAATTTCTACAGATGTGTAGAGCGTTCTTAATGGTTGCATCAACATTCTGGCTCATATTATCACTATTTGGAGGCTCCAAAGCTCAGTGTTGAAAGAGGTTGGAGAAAGTTGTAGGCTCTTCCAGTATGGGCATAGACCTCCCCACCATTGAGGACATCCTCAAAAGGCCATGCCTCAAGAAGGCAGCATCCATCTGGGGAATGCCTTCTTCTCATTACTACCATTGGAGTCGAGGTACAAAGGGATTGTCTCACACTCAATGTTTTAGGAACAGATTCTTCCTCTCTGTCATCAGGTTTCCGAACGGCCCATGGACCCATGAACACTGTCTCACTGTTCCTTTTTTGCAGTATTTAATCAATTGTTTGTTTATTTATCTATTATCATGCATTTATTTATTGTAACTTGTAGTTATGTCTTGCACTGTAGTGCTACCACAGAACAACAAATTTCTCAACACAAATATGTCAGTGATAATAAAACTGATTCTGATTGTAATGGCAACTTATCTAGTTTGGCTTTTGTTTAGCAATTAAGATAAGTTTCAAGGATTGGGGTTCTGCAAGAAAGATTAAGCTTGATGAACAGAGATCAGAGTTGACTCAGCCCAGAGTTGTGTGCAACTCCTTTCCTGGATTCAACACTGACTCACCTGACAATATTGATTTGTTTGAACATTGAGTGTGCGAAGAATTCTTAATAATGGAAAGTATGGCCAAAATATTGACTAATTTAATAACCATGGTCAGAATGACCAACAAATCAAGAGACAATCGATCGGCATTCAATATTCTTTCCAGTCATACATGACATTCTGGAGAGTAAATAAGACACAGAAGTCTTCTTTCCCGAATGAATTTAAAATTAATGGAGATCCTTCCATTTTGTGATGAGCTAAATTGGTTTAACCCATGATTTATTATAATAACACAGACTAATTATATAGTAATGATTGGAAATTGGCTTTGCCTCTTATAATGCATGGTAATAACTAGACAGGAATATAAAGCCACATCACAGGTTGCCATGAAAGCTTAACTTCCTTTCAAAGATGGAGTGAGTTATTCATTTATTCATTTATGCAGATCCGACATTTGAATAAACAGCCCGGTCCACAATTATAAAACAGTGTAACCCAAGTATTTGTATCAATTACCATACAAATAATTGCCACCCTTTATTATAATGCTGTATATGTACATGATATGTACATGGCATTTCATTTTACAAATAAGAGATCTGTCATAATTAAGTTTGCTCTTGAAATTGCTGTCTTGATAAATGTGTTATATTGCTAATTATAGTATCATGATTTAAGTCTTATTTTTGTTGGTAACTGCTATTATAAATTATTGATATTTTTAAATAGTTTTCAATACCTAGAAAGGACATAAAAATTAGATAATTTGGAGCTTAATAAATTTAAATTTTAAAGAAAACCAATTTTTATGATTACTTGGAAGTAATATTTATAGGTTTGCATACTGTAGGGCTAGCCTTGTTTGTAAGGTATTGATACTGTTTTCTTATTGTATCTTGGCTTTAAGTGTCTTGCAAAAACAATAAAGAGTATTTGTTGTGCAGTGGTAATCTTTATATTGACATGACATTGACATTAGCCATGTAGCAAACGATGCTACCAATATTAAGCTCAAATCAGCTATTTAAACTTATTGATTTGGTGAAATATAGATCTGCCAAACCCCAGTGAAAACTGATCACTTGAAAGTCTACAATTACACTACATAGCCATGCAATTCCTCCTGTCAATCTTATACTTGAACGATTGTTACGTGCGTAGGATGTTTAAAAATGCCATTTATACTATGCATCCGACAGATCAAAAATGTTCAATTCCCTTCAAAATGAATAATTTTTATAAATACATATTTATTCCTAAGATCAGTCTATAATGTTATCCTTATTGTATCATGTGATTACAGAAAGAACATTATTTACTAAATGATTTTTCTCCTCCGATGTAACATAAGAAAAGCACATTCCAATCAGAAATATCCAAATATCAAAAGAAAATAGTTCAAAAATAAGTATTTTTAAAGTAAAATGCTCAAAATTTATCAAAACCTGAAAGTGATGTAATCTTAACAAATGTATGACCTTCTTGCCACTAAATTTAAAGCCATTCCATTTCCCACTGAAATTAGGAAAGCCTTGGATTCTGTATCAAATCTAAATCAGGCCAGGAAGCAAATACCCAGCACAAATGCAGAATCCAACTGCAGAGCAGACTGTGAACCAGTGTCCCCAATCTGTCATTGGTCTGGCACTTCTGCATTTGACAGTGCATGGGCAGAAGATTGAGACTTATTAATGATTAACCAGCTAATCTCCAACAGTTCTGGTACTAACTGGCAACATTCTGCCTGCCCTTTTACTGACATCCTTTCTCATTGACTAATTAATACACACAATCCCATTCACTTTACAGATCTATTCAAAAGGAAATCTTTGTCAATACCAGTGTAATATCCATTCAATATCCAATACCTACCAATTATTTTGTACAAAAGTTATAATCATTTAACATCAACAAGAAAGAATTAATGGAGTTCAGCTACATATGAGGGACCGAGAGATATTGAAGCGCTTAAACTGTTGGGGAAAATAAGTAATTTCAATTAATCCCAGTATTAACATTTTTTCAGTTATCTTTGATTACAATTTATGTCCCAATGTTAAACACTATAGATCACCAATATTTTTTACAATTCTACGTTGTAAGTTACACCATTAATCCACAGAGGTTTAACAGAAGGATTCAGGCAAACAATAGACTATAACTTCCAGTTTTAGTAGGAGCTAATTTATTTTTTGGAAATAGAAAATTGTTTTTCTCATGCTTTGCTGTTGTAAGTATTATGTAATGCTGGAGAGTAAGTGCAGGTACTTTAGGGCAGAGCTAGGAGAAGAAGGGCAGGGCCAGCCTGCTGGTGCATCCAATGCATTTGTTGTAGCTGCCATCATTGACACACACGTTCTTTACACTGACAGCCAGACTGACTGGACAACAATGTCACCAGTGCTAAGTGGAAGGAATCAGGATGGGGTAGAGTGGATCAGTTCCTTGTTAAGAGCGTCATACGAAGACAAGGCAAAGAGCAGATTAATGAGAAACAACTGAAGGAGGTAGCTTCTATGTTCAGTCACTGATCATCATAAGATCACAAATGGGGATTTGTTGCCTTATGATGATCAGAACTGAATTATTACACACTGTTCTGATCTATTTACAGCTCCACAGCACATGAAACAACTTGTGAATACATTGTGTAACACCAAGACAACTTTATATTATAGGCTGAGAAGTTACATTACCACCACAGAAGTGGCAGGCAATAAGTATGACCAACATCAGAACATCTAACTATCTACCCTTGTTGTTCAATGGCATTATCACTGTTGACTTAAACCCCCTCAACTTTGGGGGTCACCATTGACCAGAAACTTAACTGGACCATCCACAGAAGCTCCATAGCTTCAAGAGGCTGGGTATACTGTGGTGGTGACCCCCAAGGTTGAGGGGGTTTGGGTCAACAATAATGGTTGTAGTTCCATCACCATTAAGAGGTTTACATCAAATTGGATAATCCAACCTGCTTGATCAGCACCACAACAATCACGCTAAACATCACCTTTTTCTCCTAACAGCACCCGCCAGCTGCAGAGTTGTACCATCTACAACATACACTACAGTTATTCATCCAGGCTACTACAACAACATGTCAAATGTCCTCAACCTCTGCTACTGAGAATGATAAGAGTAGTAGATGCATCGAGTTATCACCCCCTGCAAATTCCTCTCCAAGTCATCCTCCATCCTGACTTGAAAATATATTGTCAGTCTTTTATTGACAATGAGTCTAAATTGTGGAATTCCCTGCCTAGTAGCATTATGGGATATCTTCACTTGCAGCTTCTCACGGGCATCTGGGGATGAGCAGTAAGTGCTGCACTGTCTATTCTGAAACTAAGTTAATGAAGTCTGGATATAAAGGAGTCAGAAGCTTGTTGAGAAAAATATTTCTTGCAAGCTATGGAAATCCAAGCCAAAGTATATCTCAGGGATGGAACTATTTATTATAGGACTGAGATCGAAAGAGACCAGTGTAATATGATTTTTTAATATATTCAGTGGATTCCGGTTAATTGGGATTCCCTTTGTTTATTTGGGACACAGTGCCACTTAATTGGGACAGGATTCTGTTGCTGAACAGTTTCTAACTAGAGTCAGTTGCATGCACTTGACAGTAGACACCATATTTAGAGTTCAACAATAAACAAGAGAAAATATGCAGGTGTTGGAAATCCAAGCAACACACACAAAATGCTGGAGGAACTCAGCAGGCTGGGCAGCATTTATGGAAAAGAGTACAATCAACAGTTTCTGGGCCAAGAGCCTTCATGCATCCTGATGAAAGGTCTTGGCCTGAAACATTGACTGTACTCTTTTCCGTAGATGCTGCCTGGACTGCTGAGTTCTTTCAGCATTTTGTGTGTGTTGCCATGTTTAAAGTGAACTGTTTTTAAATAGCAGTAGTTGCATGTAGTTGTGTTTACAAAGCAGTGGTTTGGTCACTGATAGTTGGTGAGAAATAAATAGTGAGACAATTCAGAACTATTTTGCTCACTGTGGTTTCAAGCATTCAGGTGCGGTGGTGCCAAAAATGGCTGGGAGTGAAAATGAAACAATTTCACTATTTCAACAAGTTAGGACCTACAAAGAATTTGAAGGTATCAACCATCATGTTGAATGTTACCATTCAAAAGAGGATTTGGAGGATGCGATCATTGAAAGCACTGTCTGAAGGCAGTCCACTATCTGCACTGATCTTGTTCATTTACAGTCAATCAAAAGAACACGGCAGTGTACACTGGATGAATTCCTCAGTCGATAATTATTAGGAACAAATGCAGAGTTTTATAGTACATTAGTAGCATTGGTGATGTTCTAATTTGTTCTGTATTTTATTTAAATAGGTAATTTGTTACTCATTTAAACAGTAGTTCATGTTTTTATACCTTTTAACTATTTCCATGAAACTTCGGCTAACTAAGGCAGCTGCTTAATTGGGCCAAAATGCACTGTTCCTAAAGTGCCCCAGTTAACAGGAATCCATTGTATTTGTAAGAAGTGTGTATTTACATTGAGTTAATTACTTTTGATTAACAGCACTAACATGTTAGCCTATCAACAGAAAGGTAATTATCAAGTCTGCAACTAATGCTTCCTCTCCTAGCACACTACCATCCCTACTGTGATTTGTAATACAGTTCTGTACAGTTCAGAGCAATCCTATCCATCACCAGACACTACCAAGCAGCATGGAGTTTCAATCAGATATATCAGGCCTGGAACAAGGAGCAAGGATCAACTTTATTCGCCATATACATTTACATTTATTAGGAATATTCTGTGGCGTGTTGGCATGGCATGCTAAAAAATAACATCCAACAATTAAGAATAAAGAGTTACATAAAAAATAAAGTTGGAGGCTAAAGGACAGTTATGGAATAAAAAAGTAATATCAGAATGTGTTTACAATGTAAACAGCATTATAAAAAAGTGGTTTAAAGTGTTTACAGTGCCTGAGACAACAGGTAGAGAGGGTTGGGGGGAGGGCTAACTAGAATGATCGATCAGATTAACTGCCTGGATGAAGAAACTTTTAAAATGGCATGAAGTTTTTGTTTTAATAGCCCTGTTAAAGTGCGATGTACACTCAGTTAAAAATATTCCTATGTTCGGTATTGCTGGTGTTGGGGAAGAGCATGTCAAAAGGTGACACTGAGATGGAGTATTTCAGTATGGACCAGAGCTGGTCTGAGAAAAGTTTGCATTAGTTAATGAAATGGCTCTGAAATTCCGTCGAACACACAGAGCAAATTCATTGTGTAACTGATAATAGGAATTATTAAAATTCCAGAGATGTCTGTAAATAATATATCTTTCATTGTTTTTGTATTAATTGAAAATAACTGTTGAACAGACAGAGTGTGTGGGTTAGGGACAGGGAATGGATAATGTAAATTTTCTTTAAGGAGGTATCCATTTGCTTTGGGTATAGGCTGAATATATTTTTCTAAAGGGTTCCCTATCATTATTCATTCTTGATTGGAGCTGTTTAGTTGTGCCTGAAATCCCAGTCATTCTGCTTTTCAAATTACTTCATGAATGTCAGTTGCACATTTTCCATCCATGCTCTTGCTCAATCTTTACAGTGAAGTGTGAAGCTTTGTCTTTTGAAAAGTGTCCAGTCAAGGCTGAGAGCTCACAGGATTAAATACCACCAGCTTGGAATCAATTCTTACTCATTTGTGATATGTACCCATATGGAAGTTAACAGATATTTACCAGGAGCTCTGCATACGCAGCACCCTTAACATTGTCAATGATATTTCACATCTGTCCAACAATAACCTTGATCCCCTAACATCAGGCAGAAGGTACCACCACATTAAGACAAGGAGAGTTAGGATGGGAAACAGCTTCTTTTCCCAGGCCGTAAGCCTACTAAACTCCCTGCGACCACCCAGGTCTCATCATGTATGAAGTGGCAGTAGCATTATACTGTTTACTTTTTAAACTTACTTTGTACATGCACCTATTATTTGTTAGCTTATTTGTGATAATATTACTTCATGTATAGTGCTTGAGCTATATGTACTGTGCTGTGCACCTTGGTCTTGTAAAATGCTTCATTTGGCAGCATACAAGTATACAATTGAAATGACAATAAAATTGAACTTGAATTTGTAGGCACACTTCAATTAACATTTTATGTAGCAATTCAGAATAAATTGATATCATAAGGGAAGTATGTCAATGATACTCTATCCTCTTTGGCATTTGAATCAATTATACTTTCCAGTATCACAACAACTTTGCTGCAGGGTTTATGCACTTGCGCAGGCAGGCTGTGAGACAGATTCAACAATCGCACACATGAGAATGTAGATTACACATATCCAGCAACCTGTGTTGCAGTATGGTGGTATTTAATTCCCTTCTTTTTGTTCTAGTCTGGCCAGAATTTGACCAAAAGCACAGCAACATTTATGCTCCCTGCTTACTCTCATCCTTGTCTGGAAGAGAAGACTACTGTTTCAAAAGATGCTGTAAAGGAGCGGTATTCATTTAGTATTTAGTGAATGTTTCCAGCCACAGTATTTGCTTTTAAATTTCAGTGTGAGAGTTTATTTAACAGCCCTGTTGGCCTAACATTTATTGTTTTTCTTTTCCTTTAAATTCTGCAACAGTTCTCATTAAAATCAGTGAACCGTTCACACGCTTCAGTGTCTCTCTCTCCACACTTGGGACAAATCTGAACGTTTTGACACCCAGAGCTAATCAAGTCCAGAATGCAGTGTTTCAAATTGATGGTTGGGTATATCAGTGGTTAAAACTGGCATACAATTCAGAGTCAAAAGCAGCATATGGAATATAAAAACCAATAATTTAACAATTTTCATTTTCAAGGTTCAAAGATTCAAAGTATATTTGTTATCAAAGCATATTTAAATTATACAACCTTGAGTTTTGTTTGCTTACATGTAGCCACAAAGCAAGAACCTTGAAAGAACCTAATTAAAACAAAATAAAAGACTAACATCCGAAGCACAAGAGAAAGGGGAAAGGAAACACAAATCATGCAAACAATTGAAGCAAGCAACAACATTGCAAATCAAGATTTACAGTATTCATTGAAATAATCATCTCTCATATTTGAAAATATTTAAAGATATTGGTGTAAAGATTGCATGTTTAATACTCTGACTAAAAGAAGATAAAGTGAATACAACCATCTGAAAACTCCCATTAAGATAAAAATTAATTCGGAATGAAATAAAACTTAAAGGTGTTGTTGCAGCATACTATCTGCCAAGGGGTTCCCCATCAAGCCAGAAGTTCCTTGCAAAGAGAGGGTGAGAAGAGGGTGATGAAGCTGTGGAGTTATATAGCAGGAAAGCTGGCCCTTCAGCCCATCATGTCATTCTGGACATTAATTTAATTTGATTCAATTTTCCAGCACTTGACCTGTAACTTGTACAGTAATGTCATAGTGCTTCATGTATTAAAGTCATAAAACACTGCAGAACAAAACAAGACCTTCACCACACCTAGCCTGTGCCGAACTGTTTTACTGCCTAGTCCCATCGACCTGTACCCAGGCCATACCTCTTCACACCCCATCCATCCAAATTCCTCTGAAATGTTGCAATCAAACCTGCTTCCACTACTTCCACAGACACCCTCAACACCTGCTGAAGAAGTTCCCCCTCATGATCCCCTTAAACATTTCAACCTTCACTCTTAATCCATGAGCTCTTCTACCAGTATCACCTAACTCAGTGCATTTACCCTATCTATTTCCCTTATAATTGTTATACCTTTATCAAATCTCCACTCATTCTATTGTGCTCTAGGGAATAAAGTCCTAATCTTTATCCCAACCTTTCCCTATAACTCAGGTCCTCAAGTCATGGCAACATCCTTGTAAATTGTCTGCACTCTTTCAATCTTATTTACATCTTTCATGTAGGTAGGTGACCTGAACTCCATGCAATTGTCTAAATGATGCCTCACCGTCGTCTTATATGACTTCAACATACAGCATCTCAACTCCTGTACTCAGTGCTTTGATTTATGAAGGCCAGCATGCCCAAAGCTCTCTTTACAACCCTATCTAACTGTGACACCATTTTCAAGGAAAATTGGATCTGTATTTCCAGATCCCTCTGTTCTACTATACTCCACAGTGCCCTACCACTCACTGTGCAAGTCCTACCTGCTTTGTCCTCCCAAAGTGCAACACCTCATGTTTGTCTACATTAAGGTGGTGGCACAATCAGCTGCAGTGGCTTTTACAGGGCCAATCAAAGATGTTGTTTTTTTATTAAACATATTTTTAATGATGGCAAGACCCCACTGGACATTAATGACTTAAAGTACTGCAGGTCTACCCCGTAAGCCAGTTGCTCATTGACAGAGAAACTGAAGGGGCTGGGCTTGGTGCAGACCATGCTGCCGACTGTTTAAGAGAAGTGTCGGTGCATGAAGACAGTGTGCAGTCTAACAGTGAGTGATTGTCTTAATTGCTTTTCTCGTGATCACAAGACCCTGTTGGACATTGGTAAATTGAAATGCTGCAAGTCTGATTCACTGGTTTATTGGCAAACGGGCGGAGGAGCCCATGGCCTTGGTCATAGCAAGGACTAGGCCTCAGGCCGTGCTGTCACCTGTTGTATCCATCCAGGAGCGAGGTGTTGGAGTCAGTGTGCTTCTCCTGGGTGCCAGAGGTACCTGTTCTGATCTCCAGTGTTCGCTTGGCAGAAGACAAGCTGCATTGTGTTTGACTGTGGGCTCAAGAACTTGGACTATATTTTTTTGTCTGACTGTATTTTATTGCTATCTTATATGTGTTACTGGATATGTGCTTTATGCTGTGTATGACTGTTGGTGCTGTGTTTTGCACCTTGACCTGGAGTAACACTTCTTTGTTCTGATGTATTTTTGAGTATTTACGTATGGTTGAATGAAAATTATACTTGATCCTGTATTTCAATTCCATCTGCCATTTTTTTTAGCCTATTTTTTCAGCTGCAAGCTTTGATAGCATTCGCCTTGTCCATTACACCCCCAGTCTCGGTATCATCTGCAAATTTGCTGGACCAGTTTACCACAATATAATCCAGACCATTGATATAGATGAAAAACAACAACAAACCCAGCACTGATCCTTGCGGCACACAACCAATCACAGGCCTCCAGTGAGAGAGGCAACCATCTACAACAGTTCTCTGGCTCCTTCTATGATGACAATAGCTAACCCAATTTACTATTTCATCTTGAATACCAAGTGAGCAACATTCCTTGAAGGACCATGTCTATGGCCTTCCTATAGTCTATGTAGACAACAGCATCCATTGTTTTTCCTTCATTAACTTTCCTGTCCAGAAAGAAAACTCTATAAGATTGATTAGACATGACCTACCATACATAAAGCCATATTGGCTATCCCTTATCAGCCCTGCCTATCCAAATGCATATCTATCTGGTCCCTTAGATAACTTTTAATACTTACTGATGTCAGGTTCAACAGCCTATAATTTCCCACTTCTTCATACAGCCTCCCTTAAACAACGGAACAACATTGGCTATCCTCCAATCCTCCAGACCTCAACCTTGACTAAGGATATTTTAAATACCTCTGTAATTTACCCTACCACAAGACATGATGTAATATCTTGTGAGGCCCTGGTGTCCATGCCAGTGCAGTAGTCACATAGTTCTGAAGGTTTGGAGTTCTTTGTCACAAGGATGATGGTGGCTGATTTGAAGTATGTGAAGATAGCAGCCAACAAGTGAAGTGTTGAAAATGTGGATGAAGACATCAGTGAGCTGGTGTGCACATTCCCTAAGTATTGGACCTGGGATATTGTCTGGCCCAGCCGCCATACAGGGATTGACTCTCTGCAGAGTCCTTCTCATGTACGCTGCTTTTACAAATAGAGGATGTTTACCTGGGAGGGGGGTAGCTATTGTGGCCGGTATCGTGTTGCAAGCATTGTAACGTCCATAGAGCATCAGGGAGAGAGACCTCACTGGTAAGGTCGACATTGTTTTTCCTTGTGTAGTCAGTAATGTCCTTGATGTCCAGCCAAGAATGTCGGGGTCATTATCAGACAGGTGTTATTGAATTCTTTTCCGAGCAGACAGTCTTTACCCTCTTGAAGCTGAAGACGAGTTTTCGCCTGGCTGCTCCGAGAGCTGTTCTGTCACCATGCTTGAGGGCAACATTTTAGTAGGAAGCACACCTCTGCACTCAGCCAGGACTTCTGGATGGGCCATGAAATGACTGTTCTTGAGGTATCAACGTCGTCTATACATTTGCTGATGCAGCCAATGACAGATGAGACATATTCCTCAAGGTTTGGCTCTATGCTGTTTGTGGCAACCTCCTTGAACATCTGGTTAAAACTGTCCTGAAGTATAGAGACGGCTTCATTAGGCCTTACAGTCATGATCCTCTTGACTGGTTTCTCCATTTTCAGCAGTGATTAGTATGCTGGGATTAATGTATGGAGAAATGGTCAGAGGCCAAGAAGAGCTCATGGGATGGTTTTATAAGTACTGTGTCTGTTTGTATAAACATGATCCAGTCAGTTTGTTCCCCTCGTGGCCATGATGACATGTTGGTGGAATTTAGGTGGAATGTCTTGCGGGTTAACATGATTGAAGTCTCTTACAATTAGAAGAGACCATTCAGATGACTGCTTTGTAGTGCTCAGATGGTACTGTAAATCTCTCCCAGTACCTCCCTGGCATAAGCGCTTGGGGGTGAACACAACAGGAAACTTCCTGAGCAGGTAATGTGGCTGGCCTTTAATTATAAGATGCTTAATTTCCCCGGAATAGTAGCTGCTAAGTACAGATAAATTTGTGCACCGAACTTTGATAATGTACATAGACATAGATTCCAGCTCCTTTAGCTTTCCCCTAGAAGGACCAGAATCATCCTGTTGAGTTGAAATACTGTGACAGGCGTGTTGTTGTTTAGCCATGTTTTGGTGAAGTCCAGAACGTAGCAGCTTCTCATCTCTTTTTGTGCATTTGTTCTCAGTCTCAGTGGGTCCATTTCATTTTCTAGAGAGGGGATGTTGAAAAGTGAAAGTACCACCAGTCTGGTCAGGTTAGTGCTCAGCATCACTAGTACCCCAGCACTTTTGCCGAGTTTCTGCATCCTCTCACACCAGGTGCGTCTGTTGCTTCCTCAGATGAGCCATTTAGGTCAGATCACCATCGCTGGGTCTGCTGCCCATAGAATTCTGACTGCTGAGCACTGTTCGGCATTACAGTACTGCCAACCTTTAGCTATTAAGTAAGGAACTTACTTAACTGGCTTGACAACTAGTTTGTTGAACTAAGCCTGGTCTTAATATGTTGAAGAGTTTAATGTAGCCAATTAAAAGATGTGACTCATCAACTACAGAATACTTCAATCAGTTATTAACAGCTGCTATCTGCAGAAAGAGATGCTATAAATATTTTTGTTTAAAATGAACAGTATGGAATGCTAGAGACTTATAATCAGAAGGACCACTTGGTGGAAGAAGCATGAAACTAATTGTGTTGCCTTTATGGCATTTGTTTAGTTTATTATATTTTCGCTTTAGTAATTCATTTGTTATCGTTTTCTAGTTAAAGTTAAGATTGTTTAAAGTAAATTCGTTGTCTGTGATATATCACGGCATGCGATGACGTCACACCCGGTTTCGCCGCGTCTTGTGGGAAAATACCGGTTTGGAGAAACGGGAAGGAGGGGGCTCACATGTGCAGGATCAGCACAAGAAAAGTTTTCTTTCTACGCACTAGAAACATTAGTGAAGCAACGCTGTAAGTTCATGAGATAATCGATATGTTGAATTAAAAATGTTAACGCTGATTCTGTTAAAAGTAATGACGGTTGATAAGGTTTATGTTTTTGTTATTTAAAGAGTTGCGGATAGTTTATGTTGAAGTGTATTTGAAGCAGTCAATGGCATAGGTAGATTCTGACTGTATGTTGCACTTTAATATAATATAGTTGTTGTAGTTTTACTTTTGCAAGTATTTACGATGTAAATGAGATATCAAGAAGGAAACAAATACTGTATATATTTTGTATTGTTTTATCAATAGTTTTCACCATACGTTAATGTGGAAGAGTGAACAGTAAACGGTTAATCTTACTGCGATCCTGTCTTCATTGACTACGGTTTACCTCCGTGTTTAGTTCAGAGTTCTTTTACACCTGAGCGAGAACACTACAGTAATATTAAAGTAAAAAAAAAGAGAGAAAAAAAGACTATTTTACAGCAAAAAGTCTTGTTAAAACTGAAGTTATTGATGAAAGGACAACCTCATTAAATTTTCCATATATGGAGTTGTGTGTGACTGCAGAAATGTGAGAATGTCATGCAGAAGGTGCAAGAACAAAATATAAAAATAGCTATTGGAAAAGATACTTGGGATTCATGAGGCCTAAATTTTTGAGCACAGAACACTTGTCTTCAGACTGACTTTGCAAGGATTTGCCATAGCTACAGATAAATAAAGTGCATCTTAAATGATTATAAACTTACTATATCCGTGTCATCACAACAAATCAACAGCAGATGCTGGATTATTGGCTCTTTACTCAATCCTGGAACATCTAGTCAGCAAAGATGCATACATCAGTATGCTCTTCATTGACTACAGTTTGACATTCAATACTATCAATCCTCAAAACTAATCAATAAGCTTTTAAGAGTTTGGTCTCGGTACCTCCTTGTGCAATTGGATCCTCAATTTCCTCCCTTGCAGACCCCAGTCAGTTTGGATTGGCAACGACATCTCCTCCATGATCTCCAACAGCATTGGTGCACTACAAAGCTGTGTACTTAACCCCCAGCTTGATTTGCTTTATACTTTGACTGTGAGGTTGTTGAAGTAACTGTCATCACTGATAATTAAATAAAATAACTAAAAGAACTGGAATAACTGGACCCAGAATACATGCACATTTACAACGCAAGCATTATTTTTTATTTCACTTGTGGACAAGGAGGACAGCATGGCTCCTGTTACCAACATTGTTCTGAAGTCTAAACAGAAAACTACTCTTTTAGAACGGAATTCTCTGATCAGTTACAGATATGTTTGAATTCCTTAACCGCAAGATCAATCAGCATTCACAATAGAGATGTTGAAGTTAAACAAAACTTTAAGCAGACAGCCAATGATAATTGCAAGTTAGTAAGCACAATAGAGGTGCTAATATTCAATCAAAGCTTTGAACAGATAGCCAATGATATCATAAAGTTAGTAAAGACCTAGGAGCCTTAGTTGCTGGGTATTTTTCCCATCCTTCTATAATCTCATTTGTCTCTAGCATTCCCTATTGTGTACAGGAACATCATGTTCGGAAAAGTCTCACTGGAGAGGGTTCACTTGTCAAGCTTGACCACACATTGCCATGGTCAACCCAGCTTATCTCTTCTGTAATCAGCAGAGGTGTCTTTAGTGGTCTCACTTCAAAGGTCTCACTTGACTACAACTGCCCCAGGCTATCCTTGCCTTAACGTAACTTTCACAAACCCAAGCACAGATCTAGTGCAATATTTAAGTTTGCTGATGATACTACTGTCATTGGCTAAATCAAAGGTGGTAATGAATTAGCATATAGGAAGGAGACTGAAAATCTGGATGAGTGGTGCCTCAGCAACAAACTTACAGTCAGGCAACACACGCAAAATGCTGGAGGAACTCAACAGGCCAGACAGCATCTATGGAAAAGAGTAAATTGACATTTCGGGCCAAACACCCTTTGTGTTGCCTTTAAGGCATTTGTTTAGTTTATTATATTTTCGCTTTAGTAATTAGTTTGTTATCGTTTTCTAGTTAAAATTAAGATTGTTTAAAGTAAATTCGTTGTCTGTGATATATCGCGGCATGCGATGACGTCACACCCGGTTTCGCCGCGTCTTGTGGGAAAATACTGGTTTGGAGAAATGGGAAGGAGGGGGCTCACATGTGCAGGATCAGCGCGAGAAAAGTTTTCTTTCTACGCACTAGAAACATCAGTGAAGCAACGCCGTAAGTTCATGAGATAATCGATATGTTGAATTTAAAATGTTAACGCTGATTCTGTTAAAAGTAATGACGGTTGATAAAGTTTATGTTTTTTTTTATTTAAAGAGTTGCGGATAGTTTGTGTTGAAGTGTATTTAAAGCCAGTCGATGGTGTAGGTAGATTCTGACTGTATGTTGCACTTTAATGTAATATAGTTGTTGCAGTTTTACTTTTGCAAGTATTTATGATGTAAATGTGATGTCAAGAAGGAAACAAATACTGTATATATTTTGTATTGTTTTATCAACAGTTTTCACCATATGTTAATGTGGAAGAGTGAACAGTAAACGGTTAATCTTACTGTGATCCTATTTTCATTGACTACGGTTTACCTCGGTGTTTAGTTCAGCATTCCCTTACACCTGTGCGAGAACACTACAGTGAAAAGGCGGCATTACCAGGTGTTTCAAGTGCTGCAATGACAACACGATCCAGCATCAAGTCGTTGCCATCCAGCGACAGGGGCAGTAGGGCATCATCAAGTAAGGCTGCCCGTGCAAGAGCTAAGGCAGAAGCCGCCAGGGTGCGAGAACTCTACGCCAAACGAGAAGCAAAATTGAAAAAGGAAGCGGCTGCCAGAGAAGCCGAAAACCAGTTGGAAAAGGTAAGGATAGCGTCAGAGTTAGAAGTGCTGATGCTACACCGAGAAGCAGAAGCTGCCAGAGAGGAAGCAGAGATAATAGAAAGTGCTGAAGAAATGCATGTTCTGGTTGACGTAAAATCTACTTCAGAAAAGACCAGATTGGAACGCACAAGCGACTATGTCCGATCTCAAATGGACTTGAAGATTCGTTCTTCCTCTCCATACTTATATGCTAACATCCCACCTCACGAGGAGTCTCAGAGAGGCCCAATTGCATCACATTCACCTGAGGAAGGCAATTTACCCTTTCAACTCCGCGATGATATCAAGAATGAAAGGGCTGATGACAAATACTTCTTGACACCAAACTTACCAGATTTGGCGAGAAGAGAGGCAAAGGCTGAATTCAGAACAGCAAATTCCATAACAAATGTACACCCTCAGTCATATACCCGCCGACATATTCCCCCAGCCAGCAAGCCACTTGCAGTTGAACCCATGGCACAGTATTTAGCACAACGAGATCTCGTCACTTCAGGATTATATCAGTTTGACAATAAACCTGAAAATTACCGTGCATGGTACTCTTCATTCACCAACAATATCCAGGGAGTCCAGCTCGGAGCAACCCAAGAGTTGGATCTTATGACAAAATGGCTGGGAAAAGAATCATGCGAACAGGTGAGACGCATACGTTCAGTGTACATTAACAACCCCAAGCTAGCCTTACGCAAAGCATGGGAGAGACTTCGGGAGTGCTATGCGGCCCCTGAAATTATTGAAACGGCACCATTCCGACGTCTGGAAAATTTTCCTAAGGTGTCAGCCAAGGACCACACTAAGTTAAGAGAGCTCGGACATTTACTCACGGAGATTCAAGGCGCCAAAGAAGATGACTATTTAACTGGTCTATCATACCTAGATACTTCATATGGGATTAGACAGATCGTGGACAAACTTCCATTTGGGCTGCAGGAAAGGTGGGTGGCTGTTGGCTCAGAGTACAAGGAAGAGAACGATGGTCGATTTCCTCCCTTTGAGTATTTCAATAGGTTTGTGTGCAATGAGGCGAAGAAGCGAAATGACCCTAGTTTAATGAGTCCAGGTAGCAGTACAATTTACACCAAGCCAGTTAAATCCACTTCAAATAATTTCAACATTAATAAACCTGTCTCAGTGCATAAAACTGAAATCTTTACAACTAACAATGATCCTAGCAAGAATTGTCCATTGCATAACAAACCCCACCCCCTCAAAAAATGCAGAACGTTTAGGAAAAAACCCCTTGAAGAGAGAATGGCCCTTCTCAAGGAGAAAAAATATGTTTTAAATGCTGTTCCTCTACCTTGCTAGAGAGTGTACGATCTCCATGAAGTGCCCGGAATGTAATAGCACTAATCACGATGGGGCCATGCATCCCGGCCCGTTACTGCAAACCGACAAAGCTCCATCACCCTCACAACAGGACGGTGGGGAGGGAGAGGCTCACTCCAGGACAACTGCTGTCAGCTCGAGCTGTACAGAAGTTTGCGGTCAAACTCAGTCAAGACGTTCTTGTTCAAAGATCTGCCTCACTAAGGTGTACCCTAAGGGAGCCAAAGACAGGCCATCAAAGCCTACGTAATTCTGGACGACCAGAGCAATCGCTCACTAGTTAGACCAGAGTTCTTTGACTTGTTCAACATTGAGAGTAATCAGTTCCCATACTACCTTAGAACTTGCTCAGGCAGCGTGGAAACATATGGAAGGAAGGCAGAAGGCTTCCAGCTCGAGTCCCTGGATGGTAAAGTTGTTATCTGTCTCCCTCCACTCTTAGAGTGCAATGAAATTTTGAATAACCGCACTGAGATCCCGACGCCAAGTGCGGTGCTACACCAGCCACATCTCCACCACATCACCAATCACATCCCAGAAATGGATCCAAAAGCAGAAATACTCCTGCTATTAGGAAGAGATGTTCTCCAGGTGCACAAGGTTAGGCAGCAGGTCAATGGACCACACGACGCCCCCTTTGCCCAATGCCTGGATCTGGGCTGGGTGGTGATAGGAGAGGTGTGCCTTGGCAATGTACACAAACTGACAGTTAACACACTCAAGACCAATGTACTAGAGAGTGGCCGCCATTCAATTTTTCAACCCTGCACAAGTGTCACGTGTATTAAGGAAGCACGACAAGGCTTTAACAAATGTAAAGTAACCGACAAGACGCTGGGACAGTCAGTCTTCACTCAAACTGAGCATGATATAAACTTGCTCTATCAGCACAAGATGCCATCTTCTTAAAAATAATGGACACCAAGGTCTTCAGAGATGAAGCAAATAATTGGGTCGCCCCACTACCTTTCAGAGTACCACACCAGCGCTTGCCAAACAACAAAGAGCAGGCAGTCAAGCGGTTCATGTCCTTGCAAAAAACCCTGAAAAGGAAACCTGAGATACAGCAACAATATGTAGCATTTATGGAGAAGATCTTCGCTAATGGACATGCTGAAGTAGCACTGCCAATGAGGGAAGACGAGGAGTGCTGGTACCTCCCAATGTTTGGGGTTTACCACCCACAAAAGCCCAATCAGATCAGGGTGGTCTTTGACTCCAGTGCTCAGTGCGCTGGGGTCTCCCTTAATGATGTGCTCCTTACAGGCCCCGACCTTAACAATACCCTTCTCGGGGTCCTGCTGCGCTTCCGGAAGAAGAAGGTCGCAATCTTAGCGGACATCCAGCAGATGTTCCATTGCTTCTTAGTACAGGAGGACCATCGCAATTTCCTCCGTTTCTTATGGTACAAGGACAATGACATTAACAAGGAAGTCATTGAGCACCGGATGAAAGTCCACGTTTTCGGCAATAGTCCATCACCTGCCGTGGCCATCTATGGGCTGCGAAGAGCCATCAGAGAGGGCGCACAGGAGCATGGTGATGACACCGTTAAGTTTGTAGAAAGGCACTTCTATGTCGATGACGGCTTGATATCACTACAGAAAGAAGACGAAGCAATCGATCTGCTCCGATGTACACAAGCCTCACTCGCTGAGTCAAACCTCCACTTGCATAAGTTTGCATCAAACTGTCAGGCAGTAATGGAGGTCTTTCCACACGATGACTGTGCTCCGGCAATCAAAGACCTAGATCTAGATGGAGAAACCATACCCACACAAAGGAGTTTGGGCCTCCTTTGGGAGATTACGACTGACTCCTTCATGTTCTCCGTGCCGACCATGATCAAGCCATTTACCCGCCGTGGAGTTCTCTCCACTGTCAACAGTGTTTTCGATCCCTTGGGTCTGCTGGTGCCAGTTACGTTCCAAGGAAGAGTCCTTCTCAGAAAACTTACCTCTGAGCTCTCTGACTGGTATACTCCCCTACCAAAAGACAAGCTAAGCAAGTGGGAGGCTTGGAAAGATTCACTTCAAGATCTAAAACAGCTTCATATCCAACGTAGGTACACTGCGACCTCACCCACTGAGGCAGCGCACACAGAATTGTGTGTTTTTTCGGATGCGTCTACCAAGGTCATCGGTGCTGTGGCTTACTTGAAAGTAGTCGGGAAGGATGGTCAAGTTGAAGTAGGATTTGTAACTGGTAAGGGGAAGCTCACTCCTCAGTCCGAGCCGACAATTCCAAGGCTTGAACTGTGCGCAGCTGTCCTGGCTGTGGAAATGGCAGATCTTATCCAGGACGAGCTAGACCTAGAGTTGGACGATATCAAGTTCTACACAGATAGCAAAGTAGTGCTTGGTTATATTCATAATGAATCAAAACGCTTCTACGTGTATGTTCATAATAGAGTTCAACGTATCCGTCTGTTATCAAAGCCCGAACAATGGCATTATGTACGTACCGAGAATAACCCTGCAGACCATGCATCGAGATCCTTACCTGCATCCCGCCTGGCTCAGACATCCTGGTTCACCAGACCCCCTTTTCTGTATCAGCCACCAACAGAAAAAACTCAAATGAGCGAGACATTTGAGCTGACCGAACCCGAAAGAGACTCGGAAATTCGGCCGCAAATACAAACAGGAGTCACCTACCTCGAAGAATCGATACGTATTAACGAACGCTTTCAGCGGTTCTCCACTTTGCATTCTTTAGTGAGAGGACTTGCATTCCTCATTCACATGGCCAGATCACACAAACGTTCATCCTGAAATAGTAAATGTAAGGGATGGCACAAATGTAACTTACCTCGCACTGCGGACGAATTGGCCCAGGCAAAGGACGTTATCTTTAAAGCAACTCAAAGAGCAGCTTTTGCGAGGGAGTTTTCGACTCTCCAAGCTAATAAACAAATACCAAAGGACAGCCCTTTGAGGAAATTCAACCCGATCCTGAAGAACGATATCATCTGCATTGGAGGCCGGTTAATCCACTCCCAACTTCCAGCTGCAGAAAAGAGTCCAGTAATCCTGCCCAAAGACAGCCATCTCTCCTTACTGCTCACTCGCCATCACCATGAACAGGTAAAGCATCAGGGCCGTCACCTGACGGAAGGAGCAATAAGGGCAGCGGGACTGTGGATCTTGGGAGGTAAAACTCTGATCAATTCAGTACTTCACAAATGTGTAACCTGCAGGAAACTGCGAGGGAAGCTGGAAGCTCAACGTATGGCGGACCTCCCATCAGAATGCCTCGAAGCCTGCCCTCCTTTTACATATGTGGGGCTCGATGTATTTAGTCCCTGGACTATCACTACAGGATGCACCAGAGGAGGACAGGCAGAGAGCAAGCGGTGGGCCATCATGTTTAGTAGCATGAGTTCAAGAGCGGTACACATTGAGGTCATCGAATCTTTGGATGCATCCAGCTGCATTAACGCTCTCAGGCACTTCTTTGCGCTAAGAGGCCCTGCAAAACAGTTAAGGTCGGATTGCGGCACAAACTTTGTTGGAGCGTCAAAGGAGCTGAGGATGGACAAAACGGTGCAATAGTACCTCAGTCAGCAGGGATGCAACTGGGAGTTCAACACACCACATGCCTCTCACATGGGAGGTGCATGGGAGCGGATGATTGGTATCGCCAGAAGAATTCTTGATTCAATGTTTCTGCAGCAACGCACCCGATTGACCCACGAGGTACTGTGCACACTAATGGCAGAGGTCACAGCCATTATAAATGCACGACCACTCCTACCTGTGTCTTCTGACCCGGAAAACCCCTTCATACTCTCGCCATCAATGCTCCTTACGCAGAAGGCAGGAGCTCGCCCTCCACCTGGGGACTTCGCTGATAAGGATTTGTACACAAAGCGATGGAGACAGGTCCAGGCTCTGGCAAATCAGTTCTGGTCTCGTTGGAGACATGAATATCTACCTTTGTTGCAACACAGACAAAAGTGGACAGAACCCTGCAGGAATCTTCAAGTTGGAGATTTAGTCCTGCTCAGGGATAAGCAAATCACCCGCAACTGCTGGCCAATGGCCAGGATCACTGCCACATTCCCTAGTCAGGATGGACATGTCAGGAAGGTTCAGTTGAAAACTTCTGACCAAGGTGATGTGAAAATTTACGAAAGGCCAGTTGCAGAAGTCATTCTACTTCTACCTAAGGACTGATTTTGAGACTGAAGTTTCCAATTATGTTCATTGTGACCTTACGAAGGTCAGGCAGGGAGTGTGTTGCCTTTCAGGCATTTGTTTAGTTCATTATATTTTCGCTTTAGTAATTCATTTGTTATCATTTTCTAGTTAAACTTAAGATTGTTTAAAGTAAATTCATTGTCTGTGATATATCGCGGCATGCAATGATGTCACACCTGGTTTCGCCATGTCTTGTGGGAAAATACCAGTTTGGAGAAACGGGAAGGAGGGGGCTCACATGTGCAGGATCAGCGCGAGAAAAGTTTTCTTTCTATGCACTAGAAACATTAGTGAAGCAACGCCGTAAGTTCATGAGATAATCGATATGTTGAATTAAAAATGTTAACGCTGATTCTGTTAAAAGTAATGACGGTTGATAAAGTTTATGTTTTTTGTTATTTAAAGAGCTGCGGATAGTTTGTGTTGAAGTGTATTTAAAGCCAGTCGATGGCGTAGGTAGATTCTGACTGTATGTTGCACTTTAATGTAATATAGTTGTTGTAGTTTTACTTTTGCAAGTATTTATGATGTAAATGTGATGTCAAGAAGGAAACAAATACTGTATATATTTTGTATTGTTTTATCAACAGTTTTCACCATACGTTAATGTGGAAGAGTGAACAGTAAATGGTTAATCTTACTGGGACCACCTCATTGATTGGTTTATGCTTGGTGTTTAGTTCAGAGTTCTTTTACACCTGTGCGAGAACACTACACCCTGATGAAGGATCTCGGCTTGAAACGTCCACTGTTTTCCTCCAGCATTTTGTGTGGTTTGCTTGGATTTCCAGCATCTGCAGATTTTCTCATCTTTGAATTCTCACTTAATGTTAAAATAGAGGGGCGTCTTTTTAGAACGGAGTCGAGGAGGAATTTCTTTAGCCAGAGGGTGGTGAATCTGTGGAATTCTTTGCCACAGGGAGCTGTTGAACTCTGCCACAGAGTGCTGTGAAAACCAAGTCTTTATGTATACTTAAGGCAAAGGTTGATAGATTCTTGATAAATCAGGGCATGAAGGGATATAGGGAGAAAGCAGGAGATTGGGGCTGAGAGAAAAAATTGGATAAACCATGATTAAATGATAAAGCAGGCTCAATGGACCAAAGGACCTAATTCTGATTCTATATCTTATGGTATTATGGTCTTAAAACCAAGGAGATGATTATTTACTTCAGGAGAAGGAAACTGGAGATCCATAAGTCCATGCTCATTGGAAGATCAGAGGTGGACTTGGTCATCAGCTTTAAATGTCTCAGTGTTATCATTTCAGAGCATTCGTCCTGGGTCCAGCACATAAGTGGTATTATGAAGAAATTCTGCAGTGCCTCTACTTTCTTATAAATTTGCATATATTCAGCATGTTATCTAAAACTTCACCAGACTTCTATAGATGTGCAGAGCAGAGTATATTAACTGGTGTCATCATGGTCTGGTATGGAAACACCAATGCTCTTGAACAGAAATGTCACAGAAAAGTGGATGCAGCCCAGTCCATCATGGGCAAAGCGCTTCCCACCAATGAGTACATCCACACAAACCGCTGTGCAACATCAAGGAATCCTACCAACCAGACCATCCTCTCTTCTAGATGCTGCCATCAGGAAGAAGGTACAAGAGCCTCAGGCCCCTTAGCCCCAGGTTCTGGAACAGTTATTATCCCCTCAACCATCAGGCTCTTGAACCAGAGGGGATAACTTCATTCAACTTCACTTGCCCTCATCACTGAACTATTACCACAACCTTTGGACTCATTTTCAAAGACATCATCATCATATGTACAGGATATTTACTGTTTCTTTATGATGATGATGATGATTATTATTATTTATTTTTTGTTTTTTTGTAGTATTTGCACAGTTTGTTGTTTTCTGCACATAGGTTGTTTGTCCATCCTTTCATTGATTCTACTGGATTTTTTGTATTTATTGTGAATGCCCACAAGAAAATTAAGCTCAGGGTTGCATGTGGTGACATATTTGTGCTTTGATAATAAATTTATATTGACAATTGTCATTCAATGTCAGGGAGATTTTAAGAAAAGCATCTAATAACTCCAATCTCTGAAGGAATAGAATACTTTTATTCTCAAGTGGCTCTAGCGTTCAGCTAACATTTCCCTTTTGTGAATTTTGGCAACAAATGCTGCTGCTTTGATGTCAGACTGTTGCGAACAGAGTCAGAAGCTTGCATATTCAAACCCTATTTCAAACACAACTACATATTGTCTGACATAAAGCAGTGTCCTACACGTGAAAAGGTGGGCTGTTTTGATCAATACATTTCATTGACATCTTATTTACTTTGTTGCATTCTCATATCATCCTAATTCTTTCATATTCCTTTCAGGGTGGCCAACCATAATTTATATCTAGTTATGTAACTTTGAAGTCAAGCCACTATTATTTTATAAGGGATATGCCAGCCTACTTCAATTAATCTAACTATGTATGAATATCCTGCTTTAATTATGTAGATTAATGAATAAATATTAGCCAGAGCTGCTGCCCAGCCCTTAGGCTACGGGATCTTCCATACTCACCGAAGAGTAGATGGGAACTCAGCTTAAAATTTTAACTTAGCATTAGCACTTCCCTCAAACATGGAGTAATGAAATGTTCTGTTAATATTGGATTTATCTGGATATCAGGGTCTTTTTCCAAAATCACCATCAAAGCAATGTTAGACCTTTTCTTTCCACATTTTTCACACTTGCTCTTGGATCATTTGAGATGATCAGTGTCCAGTGAAGGCATCTTGTTTGCAATGTAGAATGTAATGTACAGGATAACTTCATTCAACTTCACTTGCCCTCATCACTGATCTATTACCACAACCTTTGGACTCATTTTCAAGGACATCATCATCTTATGTACAAGATATTTGCTGTTTCTTTATGATGATGATTGTTATTATTATTATTATTTCTTTTTTGTTTTTTTTTATAGTAATTGCACAGTTTGTTGTTTTCTGCACATAGGTTGTTTGTCCATCCTTTCATTGATTCTACTGGATTTTTTGTATTTATTGTGAATGCCCACAAGAAAATTAAGCTCAGGGTTGCATGTGGTGACATATTTGTGCTTTGATAATAAATTTATATTGACAATTGTCATTCAATGTCAGGGAGATTTTAAGAAAAGCATCTAATAACTCCAATCTCTGAAGGAATAGAATACTTTTATTCTCAAGTGGCTCTAGCGTTCAGCTAACATTTCCCTTTTGTGAATTTTGGCAACAAATGCTGCTGCTTTGATGTCAGACTGTTGCGAACAGAGTCAGAAGCTTGCATATTCAAACCCTATTTCAAACACAACTACATATTGTCTGACATAAAGCAGTGTCCTACACGTGAAAAGGTGGGCTGTTTTGATCAATACATTTCATTGACATCTTATTTACTTTGTTGCATTCTCATATCATCCTAATTCTTTCATATTCCTTTCAGGGTGGCCAACCATAATTTATATCTAGTTATGTAACTTTGAAGTCAAGCCACTATTATTTTATAAGGGATATGCCAGCCTACTTCAATTAATCTAACTATGTATGAATATCCTGCTTTAATTATGTAGATTAATGAATAAATATTAGCCAGAGCTGCTGCCCAGCTCTTAGGCTACGGGATCTTCCATACTCACTGAAGAGTAGATGAGAACTCAGCTTAAAATTTTAACTTAGCATTGGTGCTTCCCTCAAACATGGAGTAATGAAATGTTCTGATAATATTGGATTTATCTGGATATCAGGGTCTTTTTCCAAAATCACCATCAAAGCAATGTTAGACCTTTTCTTTCCACATTTTTCACACTTGCTCTTGATGATCAGTGTCCAGTGAAGGCATCTTGTTTTCAATGTAGAATGTAATGTACAGGATAACTTCATTCAACTTCACTTGCCCTCATCACTGATCTATTACCACAACCTTTGGACTCATTTTCAAGGACATCATCATCTTATGTACAAGATATTTGCTGTTTCTTTATAATGATGATTGTTATTATTATTATTATTATTATTATTTCTTTTTTGTTTTTTTTATAGTAATTGCACAGTTTGTTGTTTTCTGCACATAGGTTGTTTGTCCATCCTTTCATTGATTCTACTGGATTTTTTGTATTTATTGTGAATGCCCACAAGAAAATTAAGCTCAGGGTTGCATGTGGTGACATATTTGTGCTTTGATAATAAATTTATATTGACAATTGTCATTCAATGTCAGGGAGATTTTAAGAAAAGCATCTAATAACTCCAATCTCTGAAGGAATAGAATACTTTTATTCTCAAGTGGCTCTAGCGTTCAGCTAACATTTCCCTTTTGTGAATTTTGGCAACAAATGCTGCTGCTTTGATGTCAGACTGTTGCGAACAGAGTCAGAAGCTTGCATATTCAAACCCTATTTCAAACACAACTACATATTGTCTGACATAAAGCAGTGTCCTACACGTGAAAAGGTGGGCTGTTTTGATCAATACATTTCATTGACATCTTATTTACTTTGTTGCATTCTCATATCATCCTAATTCTTTCATATTCCTTTCAGGGTGGCCAACCATAATTTATATCTAGTTATGTAACTTTGAAGTCAAGCCACTATTATTTTATAAGGGATATGCCAGCCTACTTCAATTAATCTAACTATGTATGAATATCCTGCTTTAATTATGTAGATTAATGAATAAATATTAGCCAGAGCTGCTGCCCAGCTCTTAGGCTACGGGATCTTCCATACTCACTGAAGAGTAGATGAGAACTCAGCTTAAAATTTTAACTTAGCATTGGTGCTTCCCTCAAACATGGAGTAATGAAATGTTCTGATAATATTGGATTTATCTGGATATCAGGGTCTTTTTCCAAAATCACCATCAAAGCAATGTTAGACCTTTTCTTTCCACATTTTTCACACTTGCTCTTGATGATCAGTGTCCAGTGAAGGCATCTTGTTTTCAATGTAGAATGTAATGTACAGGATAACTTCATTCAACTTCACTTGCCCTCATCACTGATCTATTACCACAACCTTTGGACTCATTTTCAAGGACATCATCATCTTATGTACAAGATATTTGCTGTTTCTTTATAATGATGATTGTTATTATTATTATTATTATTATTATTTCTTTTTTGTTTTTTTTATAGTAATTGCACAGTTTGTTGTTTTCTGCACATAGGTTGTTTGTCCATCCTTTCATTGATTCTACTGGATTTTTTGTATTTATTGTGAATGCCCACAAGAAAATTAAGCTCAGGGTTGCATGTGGTGACATATTTGTGCTTTGATAATAAATTTATATTGACAATTGTCATTCAATGTCAGGGAGATTTTAAGAAAAGCATCTAATAACTCCAATCTCTGAAGGAATAGAATACTTTTATTCTCAAGTGGCTCTAGCGTTCAGCTAACATTTCCCTTTTGTGAATTTTGGCAACAAATGCTGCTGCTTTGATGTCAGACTGTTGCGAACAGAGTCAGAAGCTTGCATATTCAAACCCTATTTCAAACACAGCTACGTATTGTCTGACATAAAGCAGTGTCCTACACGTGAAAAGGTGGGCTGTTTTGATCAATACATTTCATTGACATCTTATTTACTTTGTTGCATTCTCATATCATCCTAATTCTTTCATATTCCTTTCAGGGTGGCCAACCATAATTTATATCTAGTTATGTAACTTTGAAGTCAAGCCACTATTATTTTATAAGGGATATGCCAGCCTACTTCAATTAATCTAACTATGTATGAATATCCTGCTTTAATTATGTAGATTAATGAATAAATATTAGCCAGAGCTGCTGCCCAGCTCTTAGGCTACGGGATCTTCCATACTCACTGAAGAGTAGATGAGAACTCAGCTTAAAATTTTAACTTAGCATTGGTGCTTCCCTCAAACATGGAGTAATGAAATGTTCTGATAATATTGGATTTATCTGGATATCAGGGTCTTTTTCCAAAATCACCATCAAAGCAATGTTAGACCTTTTCTTTCCACATTTTTCACACTTGCTCTTGATGATCAGTGTCCAGTGAAGGCATCTTGTTTTCAATGTAGAATGTAATGTACAGGATAACTTCATTCAACTTCACTTGCCCTCATCACTGATCTATTACCACAACCTTTGGACTCATTTTCAAGGACATCATCATCTTATGTACAAGATATTTGCTGTTTCTTTATAATGATGATTGTTATTATTATTATTATTATTATTATTTCTTTTTTGTTTTTTTTATAGTAATTGCACAGTTTGTTGTTTTCTGCACATAGGTTGTTTGTCCATCCTTTCATTGATTCTACTGGATTTTTTGTATTTATTGTGAATGCCCACAAGAAAATTAATCTCAGGGTTGCATGTGGTGACATATTTGTGCTTTGATAATAAATTTATATTGACAATTGTCATTCAATGTCAGGGAGATTTTAAGAAAAGCATCTAATAACTCCAATCTCTGAAGGAATAGAATACTTTTATTCTCAAGTGGCTCTAGCGTTCAACTAACAATGTCTGCACTGAATAACTGCTTCTGCTTTACAAAGACCAGCATGGATTTAGACACAATGATTTGTTAAAAAAGTGGGATTGTGTGAGAAACCTCTGCTACTGCTGCAGATCTTTTACACCTATTACCATGGCAAGCATCTCCCTGGAGCTGCTGCTTATCCATTTGCTGTAGTGAAACAGAGCTTCTGGTTGTTCCTTCCATTCCACAGAACAGCAAGAATCTGGAGCCCTGGCAGGGGCTTAATTAAAAGAAAAGATTCCGAGAAAGGAGAGAGGCAAAGGGTGACCCCTTCCCCGCTCCTTGGCTTCTCGTACCCTTCCCTGGGGGAATAATTCCTGAGCCAGGTCCTGTGAAAGTTTCATAAACCTGATGAACATGCCAAGGCCAGTAGATCCTTTCAGACAGTTGATGCAGGACATCCACCCACAAATGTTCATGGATTTCCCTACACACCATGACTAAATAAAATGTTTGGACAAGCTGAAAATTATCCTGTTCAGCTTATTAATGAGAAGATGCAGACAGCATCTCTGAATGCAGGTTTGATGTTACTTCTCAGGGACAGGAGTTTGAGGCGGGGGTGGGTTTCCATGGAGATAATGAGTATAGAATAGAGAAACAGGGAGGGGTTCCAACATTTTTAGCAATGAATTCCAAGTGGCACAGAGGAAGGTTTACACATTTTGATGAGACCATGCTGAGAATGTGAACAGATTTTGTTATTCATACAAAATAGTTATTGGTGAAAATGAGTCCCACAATGAGTCCTTTGCAGAATGCCCCTTATTCACTGAGCTCTCATTATGAAACAGAGAATTCAAAGAGAATATTTCTTGGCCAAGTTACAAGCAGACAGACTACTGCCTTTCTACCTATCTTTCTCGACACATTCTACATCAATTACACAAAAAAAAATTTCCACATGTTGGTTAAGTTTAATTTCACATTTCTATGCCTTTTTGTTAAGTTGTACTGTAAATACAACAACCCCTACTCCAAACAACATCCCTGATTTTTCACACTTGTTATCTGGCCAGCCTACTCACCTAAATAATTAATGCTTCAGTTAAGCAGTGAGACTTAAATCACTTTCTCTGAAAGCTGCTAAACATACTTGAGAAAAATTAAACATCCTCCAATACTTCTGATTTAACCTAGAAGCAAAACTCCATTGAACACAGAGGCCAGAGGCACTATGGTCTTTCAGCCATGATGAATTTATATCTGTTATATGAAGGAGTAATTGTTAGTGCTACAACATCTTCATGGAATGCATCCATGGCTTGAAATTCTGACCTATCCTGAAGAAAGTTTTGAATGGGCATGACAAAGTAGTGTTAGCAACATTCCAGTTTGCATTGTATAACCAACCAAGTGCTGCAAATATTTTCATTACAGTTGACGCTTTGGGCTGAGACCCTTCATCAGGACTGGAGAGGGAAAAAGATGAGGAGTCAGAGTTAGAAAGTGGGAGGAGGGGAGGGAGAAACACAAGGTGATAGTTGAAACTGGGAGGGGTGAGGGGTGAAGTAAAGAGCTGGGAAGTTGATTGGTGAAGAACATACAAGGCTGGAGAAGGGGGAATCGGATAGGCGAGGACAGAAGGCCACAGAAAAAAGAAAAGGGGGAGAGGAGCACTAGCCGGTGGTAATGGGCAGGTAAGGAGATATGGTGAGGGAGATAAAAGGGAATGGGGAATGATGAAGGGTGGAGGGGGCACAATTGGAAATTCAAGAAATCGCTGTTCATGCAATCAGGTTGGAGGCTACCCTGACAGAATATAAGATGTTCCTCCTTCAAATTCAGTATGGCCTTATCGTGACAGTAGAGGAGGCCATGGACTGACATTGGATTGCGGATCATCATTAGCCCACTGCTCTACTCTCTCTATACCCATGACTCATGGCTAGGCATAGCTCCAATACCATCTATAAATTTGCTGACGATACAACCATTGTTGGTAGAATCTCAGATGGAGATGAGAGGGCGTACAGGAGCAAAATATGCCAACTAGTGGAGTGGTGCCGCAGCAACAACCTTGCACTCAACGTCAGTAAGACGAAAGAGCTGATTGCGGACTTCAGGAAGGGAAAGACAAAGAAACAGATACCAATCCTCATAGAGGGATCAGAAGTGGAGAGAATGAGCAGTTTCAAGTTCCTCGGTGTCAAGATCTCTGAGGACTGAGATTTGGTATATTAACATTGAACCTGTGAACACTGCCTCACTTTTTTTACTCTATATTATTTCTGTTTTTGCATGATTTTAATCTATTCAATATACACATATTGTAATGTATTTATTTATTTTTCTTCTTTTCTTCTATATTGTGTATTGCTTTGAACTGCTGCTGCTAAGTTAAAAAAAATCACAATGCATGCCAGTGATAATAATCCTGATTCTGATCATTAGAGAGAAGGGATCAGGGTCAATACTGGCCTTATGCTGAAGAAGGAAGGGCATATAGGGATCAGCACTGGGTGTAGCTGCATGGATGTTTGGGAGGGCCAGGGGAGAATCAAAATTGGGGAATATCTAAGATGGCAGAAAAAAAATAACCGGAGGATTTGGGATTTGGTCTGCAGCCACTAAGTTCAATGGGGGAAACAGAAATTTGGGACCAACAGGATTAATGCATTACAATAAGAGCGATCAGAGTCGGGGACTTGGGTGACTGCAGAATCTGTGCCCCGAATCACAGGCTTGGCCTATGATAAAATAGAACACAAATAAAACTAGGCAAACAACCTGGCATCGATTCAGAAACTGACATAGCAAAATCCCTCCCCTTATAGTCATCTGGGGACTGATGATGATGTTGGGACAGTTGTTCCACAGATTAATCAAACAGTTTAATGAATTTACTTCTAGATCAGCCCTTTATGCCAGATTCCTCCATCATGATCACCGGGTGGGTCCTGTCTCAGGAATAGTGTATTCTGGCCAGAGTTTGTGGCATATGCTATACAGTAGGAGGAAATAGTCATGGAAGTCCACAACATTAAACTTAATTAAGCCTCATGAGATTAGGCTAAATACAGGCACGTAAACCTCCTTGATTACCGCCATTAAAGTCAAAGTTGAGGTTTTTTTATTGTATACACCAACACATGTATGCATGGGTGCAAGGAAAAACTTAATTTCAGTAGCATTACAACCATGTAGCATCGTATAAGTGGAATTCACAAGAAAACATAAATTCTACACACTTTTTAAAAGAAGGAACACAATTAGAGTTTTGCCAGTTGGTCAAGAACAAATGGTTGAAGAGAAGAAGCTGTTCTTGAACCTGGTGGTGTGGAGCATCAGGTTCCTGGAATTTTTGCCTGATAGTAGATGGCATGGCCATGGTGGTGGGGATTGGTGATATCTTCAGTTCGTGCCCTCTGTAAACAACACTAATGGTGGGGAGTGATGTGCTGATGATGCATTGGGCAGGTTCCACTACCCTTGGCAGCTTCTTATGTTCCTGTGGTCAAGTGTGTTGGCTCCTCTGATTCCACAAGTGATAGGTTGATGTCAGCTGTTCAGAGACATCTTCAAGCTGGCCTGGTTGAAATCGATTGCAATGATAGGAAGACATCAGAGTGAGCTGCTGATTACCATCATCAGCTCCTCCAGAGCCTGCCCGATGTTGGCCTGAGAAGGAACATACACCTCTACCAAAATGATGGCAGAAAACTCTCTCAGCAGATAAAATGGATGACATTTGAATGCTAGATGTTCCAAATTAGGTGAGCAGGATTAGGATAGATCCACTATGCCTGTGCACTATGATGAGTTCATCATAAAGCATGCTCCAACTTGTCTACTTTTAAAAGACTGAGCTGAGCTCTCTTTGCCAATAATGGTAAATCCATCGGTCTTTAGCACTGCATCTAAAGTGGCAAGGAATAACCATGTTTCCATGAAGCAAAGTACACAGCACTCCCTCTCTGGTTCAGCAATCTTGTTCTAAGGTCTTCATTATTGAGGCCAACAGGGAGTGGGGTCTCACACCTCAGCATTTTAAGAGTACCTGTAGAGCGGTTCAGCTTCCGCACTTTCTTTTCCTTAAAGGGGAACTGTGCTCACGGCCTGAGTCTACAGTCTAGGTCTGTCAGTTCTGAGTATCAATAGATTTTTCAAATGGTCTTAAAATAATGCTGCTTACTGACGTGCCTACAGCTGTGACTGTGGATTTCAGCTGTAGTAGTCAAGCAGAAATATTTGATGATCACATTAGAACTGCACACAAAGTGTTGCCATTTATGGGCGCCATCATAGATTGTAAGCCAAACCTCCTTAATTTTCTAAGAAAGTAAAGCTGTCCACATGCTTTCCTTATGATGATATAAGGAAATGATAAAACTTATGATGAAACTAATTTGGCAGGGGGATGGCAACTGGAGTGAAGGGATTCAGGATAGGACAGATGGTAAAAAAACAAAGATAGCGTGCAGTCAAACTGTTAGGAAAGGCAGGCAGATGATCGGACAAAACTGCAGCCGGCAGGGTGCATTAGGGTCGCAGAACCATAAAGAATAACAAATACAGCACTCAAAGTGTTATCTCAATGCATGGAGTATAAGAAGTAAGACATTAGAACATTTAGTTACAACTGGAAAGCTGGAAGGAGAAAGAAGCAGAGGCAGACAGAGAATTAAAATGATGGATGGAATAAAATCATGGTTAGAAATAGGGGAGGCAACAACTACAATTCAGAGGGTCAGGGACCGTGATGGATGGAGAGATATGATCGCCCACTCCAAACGGCAAGACACCTGAATGAATGAATAAGAAATAAGGTGGATGATCTTGTTGCACTTTTATAGATTGTCCGGTTTGATGTTTTAGCCATCACTGAATCATGGCTGAAGGATGGTTGTAGTTGGGAGCTGAATGTTCAAGGTTACACACTATATTGGAAGGATAGGAGGATAGGCAGAGGGGGCAGCATGATTATGCTGGTAAAGAATGGCATTAAATCATTAGAAAGCTGTGATACAGGATCAGAAGATGTTGAAACCTTGTGGGTTGAGTTAAGAAACTGCAACAGTAGGCTTCCCAACAGCAGCTGGGATTTGTCGAAAGCCTAAAAGATGACTTTTTAGAGCAGTTTGTTGTTAAGCCTACTAAGGGATCAGCTATACTGGATTGGGTGTTATGTAATAAAATGGAGGCAATTAGGGAGCTGAATGTAAAGGGGGCAGTGATCACAAAACGACTGAAATTAACTTGAAATTTGATAGGGAGAAAGCAAAGTCTGACGTAGCAGTTATTCAGCAGAGTAAAGGAATTTACAGTGGTATGAGAGAGGAGTTGGCCAAAGTAAATTAGATGGGCTCACTGGCAGGGATGACAATAGAGCAGCAATGGTGTGAGTTTCTGGGGAAAATGAATAAGGTGCAGAATAGGTGTATTCCAAAAACAAAGAAATACTCAAATGGCAAAATGGATACAGCTGTGATTGACAAAAGAAATCAAAGCTAATGTAAAATCAAAAGTGAGAGCATACACCAAAGCAAAAATTAGCAGGAAGATTGAGGATTGGGAAGCTTTTAAAAACCTACAGAAAGCAACTAAAAGTATTATTAGGAGGAAAAAGATGAAATATGAAAGCAAGCTAGCAAACAATATCAAGGTGAATAGAAAAAGGTTTTTCAAGTATGTAAAAAATAAGAGATGAGAGTGGATATAGGATCACTAGAAAGTGAGCCCAGAAAAACAATATTGGGGGACAAGGAGATGGCAGATGAACTAAATGAGTATTTTGCATCAGTCTTCACTGTGGAAGATACTAGCAGTGTGCCAGATGTTGAAGTATCTGAGGAAAGAGAAATGAGTGCAGTTACTATGACAAAGAGAAGTGGGAAGACCTAAAGGTGCATAAGTCGCTCAGGCCAGATGAACTGCACCCCAGAGTTCTGAAAGAGGTAGTGGCAGAGATTGTGGAGGCAGTAGTAAAGATCTTTCAAAAATCATTGGACAGTGGGAAGACGTTGGGGATGCAGTGGGTGTTGTATATTTGGACTCTCAGAAGGCCTTTGACAAGGTGGCACACATGAAGCTGTTTGCCAAGTTAAGAGCCCATGGTATTACAGGAAAGTTACTAGCATGGTTAGAGCATTGGCTGATTGGTAGAAGACAGTGAGTGGGAATAAAAGGTTCGTTTTCTGGTTGGCTGCCAGTGTTCCATGGGGGTCGGTGTTGGGACATCTTCCTTATACCAATATCAATGATTTAAATGATGGAATAGATGGCTTTGCTGCCAGGTTTGCAGATGGTATGAAGATTGGTGGAGGGGCAGGTAGTGTTGAGGAAACAGGAAGGTTGCAGAAGGACTTAGGCAGATTAGGAAAATAGGAGAGAATATGGCAAATGAAATACAGCGATGGAAAATGCATGGCCATGCACTTTGGTAGAAATAACTGTGAAGACTGTTTTTAAATAGGGAGAAAACCCGAAAAACTGAGATGCAAAGTGACTTGGGAGTCCTTGTGCAGAACACCCTAAAGGTTAACTTGCAGGTCGAGTCAGTGGTGAGGAAGGCAAATGCAATGTTAGCATTCATTTCAAGAGGTTTAGAATACAAGAGCAAGGATGTGATGCTGAGGCTTTATAAGGCACTGGCGGGGCCTCAACTTGAGTATTGTGAACAGTTTTGGGCTCCTTATCTAAGAAAAGATGTGCTGGCATTAGAAAGGGTTCAGAGGAGGTTCACAAGAATGATTCCAGAAATGAAAGGGTTATCATATGAGGAAAGTTTGATGGCTCTGGGCCTGTACTTGTTGGAATTTAGAGGGATGAGGGGGGAGGGGGGATCTCATTGAAAACAGTTGAATGTTGGAAGGCCTAAACAGAGCAGATGTGGGAAGGATGTTTTTTCATGGTGGGGGAGTGTAAGACAAGAGGGCACACCCTCAGGATAGAGGGGTGTCCATTTAAAAGAGAGATGCAGAAAAATTTCTTTAGCCAGATGGTGATGTATTTGTGGAATTTGTTATCGCAGTCATTTGTGGAGGCCAGGTTGTTGGGTGTATTTAAGGCAGAGATTGGAAACAGCATCAAAATTATGGGGAGAAGGCCAGGGAGTGGGGCTGAGGAGGGGAAAAGGATCAGCCATGATTGAATGGCGGAGCAGTCTCGATGGGCCAAGTGGCCTAATTCTGCTCCTATGTCTCATGGTTTTATGGACAACTATAGTGGGCCCAGCTCATCAGCCTCCATTAGCTAATGAATTGGTGCACTTTATGTTGAATAACACTTTGAAGAAGACTAAAAGTAGCAAGGGCACTGTATTTGAACTTCAGTATCCTTTACCAATATTGGTTTTATTGCAGCATCACTAACCAAGCCTGTCAGCTCCTGAAGGACACAGCTGCCGGAGTGAGGCTGTGACAGCTACAAAGCAAATCATAATGAGAGATTATCAGCAATCAGACTGTGGCAGATGAATCTGGCTAAGTGATCAGTTGACATTCCTGATGAAGTCCACGACTTGTCCTCTTACTAAGGACACCCCACATTGTGTGAAACCATTCCTGTGCTAAATACGATAGGATCAAAACAGTTCTAGCAGCTCAAAATTAAATGCCTATGAGACACTTTGGTCTATCAACACCAGCATGATTTGTGACCTCATATCTAGATATTTCCTTCATTCTGCATTATTACCAACTAGGACATCAGCAGAGTTTCAAGGAGAGTTTAGTAGGGTATACTGGGATTAGGTGTATGTAAAAATAACATGGTATCATACATGTGCTAAACTGCAAAAACAGCATGAGATGAATACTGCTAACTTTCACAATCAATGGTTCAGATCAGAACTCTTCAGTCCTACTACATCCAGCTGTGGATAGTGATGAACAGTTAAAGGGAGGAGAAAGCCTCAGCAAAAGTAGTGCCCAGTGTGTGAGAGATCAAACTTTCCTCACTATCATGACACAGCAGTATACTGGTTAGTGTAACCCTATTGCAGCACTAGCTGCAAGATCAATGTTCGATTCCCGCCACAGAGTTTGTATGTTCTCCCTGTGACCATGTGGGTTTCCTCCAGATGCTCTCATTTCCTCCCGCATACAGTTAAGGCTGGTGAGTGTGGGCATGATATAGTGCCAGACGTGTGGTGACACTTGTGGGCTGACCCCATCAAAATGATCACTGATTTGCTTTGGATCAAACAATGTATTTTATTTCACATTTCCCCCTCCCCCCACCACTTTCAAATCTCTTATTATCTTTCCTTTCGGTTAGTCCTGACGAAGGGGCTCGGCCCAAAACGTCGACAGCGCTTCTCCCTATAGATGCTGCCTGGCTTGCTGTGTTCCACCAGCATTTTGTGTGTGTTAATGTATTTTATTGCGTGTTTCAATGTACACATGACAAATAAAGCTAATCTATATCTTTATCTATCGTACTATCACTATCTGCACCATGACATTTAGGGACACTAAACAATGATCTCTGTAGAATCCCAATGCATACTTTTGGGTATATGCCCATATATTTTGGGCATATATTATGGTTGAAAAGAGATGAATATTTAATAAATATACTGTTGGTGGCTGGTAAAAAGACTCTTACTAGGAAATGGTTATCACAGGAGAGCCCAACCTTTAATGCATGGATGGAAATTACAATGGACATTTACAAAATAGAGAAGATAACAGCATCTGTTAATCATAAGTTGGAACAATTTGATTCATACTGGGAAAAATGGTTTAACTACATAACACCTTATAGGTATGATGTTATTCTCACAAATCAATGAATATATTGTAAAAAAAAGATCACTCCCTACTTGTACATAGTTTTCTCCTTTCACTTGTTCTTTCTTTCCTCTCTTTTCTATAAGTGTATACCTCAGATAAATATTATGTGGAGATTTGTAGCATACATGACTGTATGATATATATGTACAATATCTGAAATACATCTTATGGAAATGTTTGTTTGATGATGAACTTCAATAAAAAATAAATTTCAAAAAAAAATCCCAATGCATACAACACTCTAGTCACTAAAACTCATCAACCATTACTTTTGGCATTCTGCCGTTGAGAATGTATTTAATCCATGCTGCACTCCACTGAATTTCATGAGGAATTATTTTCTTGATCAACCTTCAAAGTTGTTTTTTGATGAAGAGTCTGCCATGTGGGACTTCGTCAATTGCCTTGTTAAAGTCAGTGTTTACTGAATTAAATGTTCTACCCTCATCTATACTCATTGTTCCTGCCTTTAAAAAGTGTTTTGTTAAGTTGGCCTGACACTAACTTCCTATAGAAATCTATGCTGACTATTCATGGTGAATTGCCTCTAATTTAAACTGTCATTCATGTTTTTTTCAAGCAGTTGGCTGGTGTTAAAATGATTGGCCTGTAACTGCTTACTCAATCCCATTTTACCTTTGTGACAATGTCATCACATCAGCAAGCTTCCGTTTGTCTGCCACCATACCTGGAGCCAAAGAGCATGCAAAATGATGAACCTATGTAATTTCTCTTTGCATCCTTTAAGGACTAGGGGTATATTATCCAGTTTAAGTCATTGTCTACTTCTAAAAGATGTACCATCGTAACATTACTTCACTCTCTAGCCTTACTATTTTCAGCATCTTCTCAATGCTGATGTCTCCATAATAACTTTCTTCATTCAGGACAGATGGAAGAAATTCATTCAGAAATTTATACAGGCTTCCACCTCTACACTCAGGCATTCTCTTTGATGTCTAATAGGTCTTAATGTTCTCTTTGTTATCTTCTTCCTCTTTTCAAATATGTAAGGTTTGCCTTGATTTACCAGCCAATATCTTTTTCATGTATGCTCACCGTCCCCACACCTTATCCTTCTGACATCTTTCCCCTTCTTTCTCCGTCGTGAAGAAGGGCCTCAGCCCGAAACGTTGACTGTTTATTCTTTTCAATAGATGCTGCCTGACCGTCTGAGTTCCTCCAGCATTCTGTGTGTGTTATTTCTTAATTTTGTTTTAATTACATCATGCGTTCTTGCCCAGATCTTGTGCAGCAATGTGATACTGTGGTGTCAATATCTGTCATGTTTCCCCTTTTAATGCTTTATCCTGTTCTGTATGTTCTTTACATCCATGTTGTTGTAGTATTAGCAACTCCTCCTTTGCCTTTACTAAAGATATACTGCATTTGCCCTGAATCCTTTCTCTCATTCTCTTCCTTGAAAGTCTTTTGGTGCTCTGATTGATTTGCCTTCAAGTGACACTTTCTAGTTCCTTTGAAAAGTCATATCTCAGCCAGGTAGAATTAGCTTCCCCAGTTTTAGAGCTTTGTCTCCTGGTCCATCCTTTTAGTACTTTACCAATGGCTGTGCAAATCCTAATTAAATAATTGTTGCTTTCCCTTGATACTCTCCCACTCGCCTTTAACGTTTATTCCTGAAGTCTATTCCTACCTCTTCTCTTGTGGTTTGCTGACAAACTGAAGGGAAATGTTCACTTAAAAACTTTTCAGTTATGCACCTACTATACATTGTGCTCTGCTAGTGTGATAATTATTATTAGATTAGCTGAAAACCCTTATTAATCAATTCCTTGTTAGTTTTGCATTTATACGCACGTTGTCTGCATAATTGGTCACCTACATCCGAATACCTGGAGATCTACAGAACAATACCTGTAATGTGATTACTCCTTTTGGAACCTTTAATTTAACGTATTTGATCTCATTTGGTGCTCTTTCTGGCACATTATCATTCTGTAGTGGAGTGGTGTCACAGCAACAACCTGGCACTCAACATTAGTAAGACAAAAGAGCTAATTGTGGACTTCAGGAAGGGTAGGACGAAGAAACATATACCAATCCTTTTAGAGGGATCAGAAGTGGAGAGAGTGAGAAGTTTCAAGTTCCTGGGTGTCAAAATCCCTGAGGACCTAACCTGGTCCCAACATATCAATGCAGTTATAAAGAAGGCAAGACAGCGACTACATTTTCATTAGATAGATAGATAGATAGATAGATAGATAGATAGATAGATACTTTATTCATCCCCATGGGGAAATTCAACTTTTTTCCAATGTCCCATACACTTGTTGTAGCAAAATTACATACTAATTACTAATAAAAACTAATTACATACAATACTTAACTCAGTAAAAAAAATATGATATGCATCTAAATCACCATCTCAAAAAGCATTAATAATAGCTTTAAAAAGTTCTTAAGTCCTGGCGGTAGAATTGTAAAGCCTAATGGCATTGGGGAGTATTGACCTCTTCATCCTGTCTGAGGAGCATTGCATCGATAGTAACCTGTCGCTGAAACTGCTTCTCTGTCTGTTAGGAGTTTGAAGAGATTTGGTATGTCAACAAAAACACTCAAAAACTTCTATAGACCTATCGTGGAGAGCATTATGACAGGCTGCATCACTCTCTGGTATGGTGCGGGATGAGGGCTATTAAATTGGACCAAAAGAAGCTACAGAGGATTGTAAATTTAGTCGGATCCACTTTGGGTATTAACCTACAAAGTACCCAGGACATTTTCAAGGAGCAGTGTATCAGAAAGGCACTGCCCATTATGAAGGATCTTCAGTACCCAGGGCCTTTTCTCATGGTTACCATCAGGGAGGAGGTACAGAAGCCTGAAGGCACACACTCAGCGAATCAGGAACAGCTTCTTCCCCTCTGCCATCCGATTCCTAAATGGATGTTGAACCTATGAACACTACCTCACTTTTTAAATATATATTATTTCTGTTTTTGCCGATTTTTTATCTATTCGAGATATTTATACTGTAATTTATTCATTTATTATCATTTTTTTCTTCTATATTATATATTACATTGAACTCCTGCTGCTAAATTCACAAATTTCACGACACATGCCGATGATAACAAACCTGATTCTGAAATCATTCTGAAATGATGGTCGTCAAAATGATTGTTGTGATTGTTGTTGTTCTCACTTTCAGCTTCCACCACTGGCTAACCGTCTTGCAAAAGGAGAGCTGAATGTGTAAGTCCCTCCCTGCCGGAACATAGCCTCTCCAACGGCAAGCCTCATGTAGTCCCTCCTTGCTGGTGACACACGGAAACTGAACCCCTTTCAGACTCAGGCTGAACTACAGAGGGCGGGGAGGAGGTCTGGCCCCTGCACACGTAGCACGCAGGTCCACCGGTGTGTGGACATGCCCCCATGCTCGTGAACCAGATCCCCAGCTATGGGTAAATAGTCCCACTACCTTGTGGGCAGCCTCGGGAGAGACGAAGGCTACAGGAGTAAACCCAGACAACAAATCTGGAGTGGAGCTCCTAAGGCGGCTGGACGTCATTGAACATCCTTCTGGCAGCTCCTGCAATAAAACTGGTGCCAAACGTATTGCTTCATTAGCTTTCCTTTGAACTACACTGACGAGTCCGAGATTGGATCTTGACATCTGGGCAGCTCAGGATCTCAATTCATTCTGCCCAGGCTTGTGATGATGATCATCATCACCCATTGTCCTTCAAGACAGACCGATGCTAACCAATTGTTCCCTTAACTAATGTTGTTTCACCTTTTCTTATTTAACCCCACCACTCATCTATATGAAAATCAGCAACAAAGAATACCGAGCTGTAATTCCTACCCCTCTACTAGTTTTGTTTTAGCAATGGCCATAGTATGGCACCTCTACGCATCTGACTATACCCTCAACTTATCACCTTTTATTTTCTGTTCTCTTTGCACTCAAGAATAAACAATTAAGTACTGCAAAGAGACTTTGTTTTTAGCTTTTAGTTTTCTCCTCATTATTGTCAATAACATTCAGGTGCATAGGGCATAATTGCATGTTGTCCTCAGTATAATTGTTGTGCCAGTTCATTTCTCTTCAGCATAGCAGCTAGCATAACTCTAATACAGTATCTGTGATGTTTGTGAGGAGTTTGTACCCTCTCTTTGTGACTGTGTGGGACTCCTCCAGGTGCTCTGTTTTCCTCCCACATTCAAAGCAGTACAGTATGAGTTAGGGTTAGTAACTTGTGAGCATGCTATGTTAGCAACCCCTGAGAACTGCCCTCAGCAACTCAGACTGTGTTGGTCATTGACACAAATGACTATATTTCGCTGTATGTTTCAATGAAAGAGTTAACAATCCTCAGCGTTCCTTCGTTTTTCTGCCCCCCCAATACAATCCTTCAGCTTCCAGACTTTATTCTACTATATTTCTACTTCTCATTGGTAGTTTTGCCAATTTGCCTTCTGACCTGCTCATTAGACTTATCAGAGGCTTACAAATGTTGATATCATTGCACCAAACATCATTCTCCAACACCATCTAGAGCAGGGGTTCCAGCCTAGGTCCATGGACCCCTTGCTTAATGTTATATGTAACCCAGGTTAATTAAACCCAAAATTGTAATGTTAGAAAGTTCTACCTGCAGAGGGATGAAAACAAGGTTTACGGATTTTAAAAAAGAACTTGAAAAAAATTTGCTATGCGGGGGGGGGGGAGGGGGATGGCAGGCTGGACACAGGACGGACAAGGAGAGAGACGCAGCAACGATTAGAAGCTGAAGACACGAACCGGTAAGAGTGGAATTAGTAGTAAGCATCTTTACTCTACTAACTTGAAACCCTTGGAGGAGAGACAATAGCGATAAAAGACTTACTGAAGCCACAGTTACAACGCGCAGCAGCTGGTAACAAGACAATATCGGCAGAGATCAGTGTCCAAAATCCCCACTGCGTAGTCAGGACTCAGTTCTGCAAAATCATACCAAGGCATTTGGTCAAGTTTTGTACAAGTTTGTGAACTGATTTGCTGTGATTGATCAACTATTGCATCCATCGAACCAAGATGGCGAACCACCCAGATGAAGAACCAGTGTGGGAACGAAACATGTAATGACGCAGAGGATTTAATATGGTTGGATGAATAAGTTTATTTTCACTTGAAAAATCTGAATTTGATTTTCTGCGAGAACTGATGATTTCGGCAAAGACTTTAATAAGTTACTGATGAAATGTACTTTGTTTAAGAGTTGTGATGTTAGAGAATTGTCGTGAAAGGAGTTAAACTTTGTATATACAATTTTTGAATTAGAATTTAAATTTGTAGATATACTGCCTAGAAATGAAACTGAAGTTAACTCTAACACTTGAGAATAGAATTACATTGGGTTTTCTAACTAACTAGTGATAAGTAACAAGGGAAGTTTAGTTTGTCATCTTTTAAATAGGGAATAACACTAGATCTAATTAATTAGAGAAATTGGAGCAACAAAGGTTATTCTAATGAATATCACTCATTCTGACTAAACAGGAATTTGGCTTTTGCTGATATCTAAAATTTGGAACCTAAACAGAATGTTTGAATTTTGAACTGTTCTTGCTCATATAAATATTTTGTACAAATTGTTTTTTTTCTTATAAATAAAGCCTTATTTCCAGAAGTGTGTGGTTTCTATTCACTGCCTCTTCCAATACCTGGATTCTTCTGATGACCTATTAGCACCTAGTGTAATCTGATTTTCTCTAAAGAGTGTGACGACTACAGACAGACAGACAGACAGACAGACATACTTTATTGATCCCGAGGGAAACTGGGTTTCGTTACAGCTGCGCCAACCAAGAATAGTGTAGAAATATAATAATATAAACCATAAATAATTAAATAATAAGTTAATCATGCCAAGTGGAAAAAAGTCCAGGACCAACCTATTGGCTCAGAGTGTCTGACACTCCGAGGGAGGAGTTGTAAAGTTTGATGGCCACAGGTAGGAATGACTTCCTATGACACTCAATGTTGCATCTCGGTGGAATGAGTCTCTGGCTGAATGTACTCCTGTGGCTAACCAGTACATTATGGAGTGGATAGGAGTCATTGTCCAAGATGGCATGCAACTTGGACAGCATCCTCTTTTCAGACATCACCGTCAGAGAGTCCAGTTCCACCCCCACAACATCACGGGCCTTACGAATTAGTTTGTTGATTCTGTTGGTGTCTGCTACCCTCAGCCTGCTGCCCCAGCACACAACAGCAAACATGATAGCACTGGCCACCACAGCCTCGTAGAACATCCTCAGCATCGTCCGGCAGATGTTAAAGGACCTCAATCTCCTCAGGAAATAGAGATGGCTCTGACCCTTCTTGTAGACAACCTCAGTGTTCTTTGACCAGTCCGGTTTATTGTCAGTTCGTATCCCCAGGTATTTGTAATCCTCCACCATGTCCACACTGACCCCTTGGATGGAAACAGGGGTCACCGGTGCCTTAGCCCTCCTCAGGTCCACCACCTGCTCCTTAGTCTTTTTCACATTAAGCTTCAGATGATTCTGCTCACACCATGTGACAAAGTTTCCCACTGTAGCCCTGTACTCAGCCTCATCTCCCTTGCTGATGCATCCAACTATGGCAGAGTCATCAGAAAACTTCTGAAGATGGCAAGACTCTATGTTGTAGCTGAAGTCTGAGGTGTAGATGGTGAAGAGAAAGGGAGACAGGACAGTCCCCTGTGGAGCCCCAGTGCTGCTGACCACTCTGTCTGACACACAGTGTTGCAAGCACACGTACTGTGGTCTGCCAGTCAGGTAATCAATAATCCATGACACCAGGGAAGCATCCACCTGCATCACTGTCAGCTTCTCACCCAGCAGAGCAGGGCGGATGGTGTTGAACGCACTGGAGAAGTCAAAAAACATGACCCTCACAGTGCTCGCCGGCTTGTCCAGGTGGGCGTAGATACGGTTCAGCAGGTAGATGATGGTATCCTCAACTCCTAGTCGGGGCTGATAGGTGAACTGGAGGGGGTCTAAGTGTAGCCTAACCATAGGCCGGAGCTGCTCCAGAACAAGTCTCTCCAGGGTCTTCATGATGTGGGAGGTCAATGCCACCGGTCTGCAGTCATTGGAGCCACTGGGCGCGGCGTTTTCGGTACAGGAACGAGGCAGGACGTCTTCCACAGCACAGGAACCCTCTGGAGACTCAGGCTCAGGTTGAAGACATGGTGAAGTACTCCACATAACTGGGGGGCACAGGCTTTGAGCACACTGGGGCTGACACTAATCACACACGATAAGACTGGTGCTACACAGATGTTACGTATATGTCTATGGTTGAGAACTCTTGGTCTAGAGCTACCATGGAACCTAAAGGCCATAAAGATGAATGCAGAGGGATAATATTATCACTTCAGTTGTCATCCTATGATTGAGTAAAGGCTAGGTTATTGTGTCCTGAAGTCCACTTGTCTATCACGTGTCATGTACAGTATAATGGCTGAATTTTGTTCTGTTCGAAGTTAATATTGCCTTACAATGAATAACAGTGCACCACTGACACTTCTGTGCACTGTTATAGGTACAAAGGATGCAACATCAATGTAAGTTGATGCACTGTTACCTGAGTGCATTACAGAGGATCTTTCAAATCCATCAAAAAACAATTTATTCTCCAAATCACGGCCTATTGGTATCAATAGTTATATTACCTAGTACACATTTCCATGTCTGCTATTACCTCTGTATGCCTACATTGTATTTATAAGGTCAGTACATTCCTCAGCACATATTATAGTAATGGACACAAGAGATTCCCCAAATGCTGGAAATTCAGACCAACACACACACACACACACACAAAATGCTGGAGGAACTCAGGACGACAGGCGGCTTCATTCTCAACATTTTGTGTGTGTTGCTATAGTTATGGATCAGGTAGTAATTGTGTCAGGGCCTAATGTAATATAACTGTAAAGCAGAGTGCAACCCAGAGTTAAATTTTCCATTTAATTCAACCACCAAAACTACCCATGTACACTTCCCACACAAACATTTTCACATATCACAACCTTGTCATCGTCTTTGTGTTCTGGTTGTATCTAACGTGCTGTATAATCAAGAAAGAGGGGAATACATTGCTCTTTTGGATTGATTGATTGATTAATTACACTGTACACCAAGCAACATCCTAAAAATACACCTATATGATTATATTCAACTACTTTTACTCAAGCAACAGAAATTTAACAAGCCATGACGGTGTAGCTGTTCATTGCTAGTTGCAACATTCCAGATAACATCATTCATTTATAAAACAATAAAGTTCCCATCAGACAAGATAATGAACTCTTAAGATATTATAAACTTTTAAGAATTTCTTTGCTTTATTAATACTCATAAGTGTTAACAATATTGACAAATTGAACAAAAGGTGAGTATAACTGACTAAAGAGTACAGAGTAACTTAAAACTGGTTCAAAGGTTTCAAATATACATCTAATGTCAGAGAAATGTATACAACATACATCCTGAAATTCTTTTTCTTTGCAAACATCCATGAAAACCCCAAAGAATGAATAACAGTTAAATATTAGAACCCCACAGACCCCCCCCAGCTCCCCCCTCCCGCACGTAAGCAGCAGCAAAGCAATGATCCCCTTCCCTCACCTGAAAAAAAATCGTCGGCACCCTCCACTGAGCACTCAAGCATGAAGCAAAGCATCAATAAAAACACAGACTTGCTGCACCCCAAAGACTACTCGTTCACCCAGAATCTGACATATCACAGGCTTTCTCTCTCTCTAATAAAGGAAAAAGAGGAGTCTCTGTTTCACATTTCTTACAATGTGGGGTTGTTTTGTTCCTATTATCTACCTTAGTGAAAGAAGAAGGAGGAAAATCCACTGAATTTGAATTTATGCTGAATTATACAACCATGATTTCTGAAGTAATTTCCTTTTTTTAGTTTAACTCACCAGAGGATGACAAGGTTTCATGTTTGATTGATTAATTAAAAAGTGCTTGTATTTAAGTTATAATATAAACTCCACAGATTTCAGTAGTAAGAAGGATTTTTAATATTTTTTAAATTTATTTTTGTATTTAGCACCTGAGGAGGCTTCTCTCTCCTCATTTTTTTTACAGAGCAATCATTTAGAAATAATGTACACTGCTAAGGTCTGGGAGCACCAACAATCACTCCAGAAGTGCCCTTTGCAATAGATCAGCTTTGTGATAAAGCATCTTTCTTTTCTTTCGATTGTAATATAACACCTAACGGTGTGATCCTTTATTCCCCATCATTAAAACAGCTTTCTAGTTCCTACAGCTGAGCAACTGTCAAATTATGCTATTGAACAATTCATTCTCAATAAAGTACAGGATCAAGTCTTTAGAGGTAACTGATGTAATAGTTCATTTCAAAGCTGCACATGTAACCTTGCACAGCAGGACAGAAAAATAAAGCACAGATTCTCCAAAGTAGGATTTATTGTTAATGCAGGAAGCACGTCGCTGTAACATTAGACATAGAGGGCACAAAATCTATTTCTATTGCATTGGACTTACAAAGTTCTGCTTTTTGCTCACTTCCAGTCATTATTTGATGGAATATTTCAGTTGCAAGGAGGAGTGCTTACACAACTGTGATGATCACAAAATCAATTACAGCATTCAGCTTGACCAAGTGCTACAATTGATCATGTTCTCTGAACAAAAATAATAAATCTGCTCTGTTCTTGCCTCATCTGAATAGCTTACTTGAATGCTTTAGTTGTGCCCTAAGTCCATGAACTAATCAAGTTAAAGAGCAGGTGACCTTCGTAGTTGCCATTGGATAATTAAAAATGATAACACTATTTGTATATAGAATATGTAAATGTTTCAGCCATTGATGTAACTTGAAACAGGAGAGGGGTTTAGCAAATTCTCACAAATAAAATTGCTAATTTAATTCCATTAAGGATCTGCTAACAATGTTCTTTTATTCTAAATCATAATCAATCCTTTATCGAAGTGACAGGCACATTTAAGTGCTTACTAAGAATAACTTTATGTCCAAATTTGGAAAATGGTCGGAGAAGTAAACTATGAAGTATGGTAGTGTTATGTTAAATGTTGCATTACAATCCACTTCATATACGTTTTGTTTTGCTTCAAACCCATGTTATAATATTGATGAAATATTATAACTGAATAGATATAATATTTTACAGTGAGTGGAGAATCAGTTGTGAAATGAGTTTCTACTGAGCACAGCAGTTGGTCAGATCTTCAATACATAAGGAAAATTATTGTGGTCTTCCATCATAACAGTTTATCTTTTCCACCTTATATTGACACAGTAGAGATGAGACAGAGAGATAGGACAAGAAGATCACAGGATCAAAGAATGATTGTATCAGAGAAGGAAGTCATTTGGTTTATTCTGGCTGTGTTAGAGAAATTCACTTTTTCTACTTCTGTGCTACAATTGATCATGTCCTCCAACAAGAATAAATATTAAACCTGCTCTGTTCTTGCCTCATCTGCACAGCTTATTTGCATGCCTTATAGGCTACATCCACACTACGCCGGATAAATCTGTAACCAAAGCTTTTTCTCTTCTTTTTTACCCTCCGTCCACACTAAAACAGTGTTTTTGTCCCCCGAAACCAGAGCTTTTCAGAAACGCTTTCCGGGGTGGGTATTTTTGAAAATGCTGCTCGGGCAGATCAGTCTGGACGGGGTAACTGACAATAGATGTGTATTAGCCTACTGTAACATTGTATGGAAATGCAAGATAACACTGATGCAGACATGTTTTATATATTTAACAAGGTGCTTTATTAATGCAACAGAGTTAGTCAGTTTTTCAATGTTCGTCGTTAGCCAGGTCAATCTGTCCGTGAACTCCCTGTCAGTTGCCTCCGTATGCTCCAGTATTTGTTTTTTTTTACTTTTAATTTCTCCTGCGCGAGAGCCAACAGCTGTCTGTCGTTTTAAATTTTTCTAGTCTGTAACTGGACAAACGTGCACTTTTATGGTGAGATTCGACACCAAACATGTCGCTTGTTTTCGGTAGATGTGACCTGTGCATGCGCAGGAGGAGGAGATTCACTGAAATCTCCATTTCAATGTGGATAGAGATATTTTCAAAAATGCATAGTGTGGACGCCTGTCGTTTTTACGTGAAACTGGCATTTTCAAAATTATCCGGTCTAGTGTGGATGTAGCCTGAGTTGCGCCATGAACCCTTCTCTATAACCTAGTAATTTTACCTTGCCTTGACTTTATCCAGTTCACTCTTGAAAGTTACAAGAGAATTTGTTTCCGCATAACCTACAGATGGTGGATTCCAAATTCCTGCTACACAATACACTTATCCTCATTTTACTAATGTTTTTCTTTATTTTATGTCTCTGAACTTTAGTCTTTAATACTTACAGCAACAGAAATTGATATTCATCTGACTAGATCCTGCTCATTTGATGTAATTCTATCATATCACTCCTTGAACTTCTTTAATGAAAAGAATAATTGTAATCCCTTACCCCAGGATATAATCTATTTCTCTCTAAATATATCTCCTCATAAGTCTTATCTCACAATTTTACTAGCCTGTTTACATCCTGTTCTTTGAACAATTTGCTGCACTCCAGTTTTTTGATACCACCCATGTATGCAAAGATTATTTAAAGTTTACAGTTAGTTTCCTCTTGTATGCCTTTCAATATAATTGGATCCATTGCATCTGGGTCTAGTTACTTTCCTTCTTTTAAGTTGAGCTAACTTTTCTGAAATATCCATGCTATTAATTTTTAATGTAACAAGTTTCTCAACTATCTTCGCATTCACTGTTCCTTTGGAAGAATCCCCTTCCTTAGTGAAGACAAGTGCAAAGTATTCAAAGCCTCAGTATCCAGGTGTAACTTTACACTTTATCCTTAATAGGCTCACTTCACCATATGCTACTGTGTTACTACAATACAGCACTTCTTTCATCACATTTATACTTTCTGTTTGTCTTTCTCTCTTTAGTTTTCACTTCCACTCTTTTGGAACCAACCTGACTCCTTTTGGTATTTGAAACATGTTATATGAGATTTTTATTTGCTTTGTCTTCCTTTGTGCAAAACTTTGGATTTGCTTCTGCTTGCTTTGTTTCTCCTGGACGTATGCCTCAACTGTAACTGAAAAATCTCTGAAGCCTGTTGTTCTGCTAATCATCTTCTGGTTTCTTTTCATGTAGGCCAAATCTGCTCACATCTCATTGAAACTGGACTCCCTCCAATTCATTATTTTACTATGGATTGCTCCTCCTGCTTGTCTACTGCAAGCTTAAATCTTATAATGAGTCCTGGAGTCAATACCTTAGATCAAAGCCCAAAAGTCGATTGGAAGTCTAGAATTCTGCAGAAGCCTGGTTTAGTGAGTCTCTGCAAGTCTGCTGGGGTCGTTGAAAACCAAAGTCTGTGAATCTATGAGTCTGTTGGAAGCTGAAGATGGAGGACTGTGTAAATGCATGGATGGGTGGGTAGGGAGTAGGGAGAAGCAGGACTTGATTTGCTGTTGTTGCTTTATTACTTATTGCGTTCCGTTTTGCTGTGTTGTGTTCTGTGTTGTTCTGTTGAGCATTGTGGATATGCTATGTTGGCGACAGAATGTGCAGAAAAACTTCCAGGCTGCCCCCAGCACATCATTATGATGTGTTAACTGTGGACACAAACAACAGATTTCACTGTATGTGTGAAAAATAAACAAATCTGAATCTGATCACTATTTCATAAATATTTGCCCATTGAACCATGACCCATCTAGTCCTGGAACAAGATCTGGATATGTGTACCTCTGTCCTTGTTCAACTGGAAATTGTCATTAAACTTTTCGAACCCTTCTACTTCTCTGTTAACACTACATCTATTCTACATCATGTTGGGATAATCATATTCCCCATTATACTGTAAATTATACCTATAGATTTTGTACTTCTGTGTAATTTCCCTGCATAATTATTCCTTAATATTTCTCCCACTTGGCGACCTGGCCACGTAAAATTCACTCCACTTTTCTTAGCTCTAATCAAACAGATTCTGTCTTTAACACCACAAACAAGAGAAAATCTGCAGATGCTGGAATTCTGAGCAACACACACACAAAATGCTGGAGGAACTCAGCAGGCCAGGCAGCATCTCTGGAAAAGAGTACAGTCAATGTTTCAGCCTGAAATGTTGACTGTACTTTTTTCCATAGATGCTGCCTGGCCTGCTGAGTTCCTCCAGCATTCTGTCTTTAATTCCTCGGCTCCATCCCCCCCTCTACAGCTCTGTAATGTTCCTTTCAATCAATACTGCTGCTTTTCCTCCTCTCTGTCACTCCCTTTCTCTCCTAAACACTTTGAATACGGGAATATTTAATCTGTCTCTTTGAGCTATGTTTCCATATTCATATGTCTCTGTCTCTACTAACTCATGTCATTTGCTTGCATGTATTTACATCAAATTTAGCTATATCACTAACCCAAGTAAAATTCTAACATACTGTGAATTATCTTCTCCATTTCATGTTGGGTTACTCTGCGTTTAATTGTATTTAAACGGTTGATTTTGCTCTATTTGCTACTACCCTCTTACATTTGTGCACTGTGCCTCTTCCTGAAAGGCTGTGGCTGACATTAACCTTGCAATATTAACTACAGTCCCTATAAAAAGATTCACCCACCTTGGAAGTTCCAATGTTTTATTGTTTTACAACAATGAATCACAATGGATTTAATTTGGCTTTTTTGACACTGATCAACAGAAAAATAATCCTTCATGTCAAAGTGCAAAGAAATCTCTACAAAGTGATCTAAATTAATTACAAGTATAAAACACAAAATAATTGATTGCAAATGTCTTTACCACTCCTCCCTTTAATATGACACACCAAACCATCACTGCTGCAGCCAATTGGTTTTAGAAGTCACATAATTCACACAATCCTACTCTCAGATCTTTCCTTTTTCAGACAGTTAAGAAGTCCAAACTGGCCAAATGCAGTCGAAGAACAAGAACTGAATGAAGATGAACATGTATTGTCACTTGATTAATTAATCTGACCCTCCAGCTCAGATCGTGGTACTGAAAAGTAAAATCTGCACAGGGAGAACCATGAAACACCATGACTGCAACTAAACAGGGACTTGAAGTGACATCACCCCATTGTCTTGATTACCGTTTTGGCCTCTTTACCTAAAGGGAGTAAGATTTCAGAAACGACAAGCAATATTGCTCTTTCTACAGCAAGAGGGAGTCCAACTTTGCTTTAGGTTGCTTTATGGAGAGAACTTAAGTACTCCATATTGTAGTCCCTAGAGTTTAAATGAATAAGAGACGTCCCATTAAAACTTACAAAATTCTTACAAGCCTCAACAGTGAATCATTATCTATTTGCTTCAATGAAAGTAAAATCCCATTGTGGATGAAAACTACACATATATGTCCTATATGTTAAAAAATTAACTACACACTTTATGTGAAATATCCATTGCAGTCCTTCTCTTTCAATAGTTCAGCCAGAATAACAAAGAGGAATATTTTGTACATAATGAATGAAATACTGCTGTAGTATTTGTATGGATATGTTTATTCTTTAAGACTCCTTCAGTTTTGTTCTGGTTAATTGGTCTATACTGCTGGGGAGCATGGTGGAGAAATGCAGCATGGAGAAAGGTTCTTCAGTCCATCAAATCCATGACAGTCAAATAATTAATCATCCATCTGCACTGATCCTACAATCCATTTTTCATTCTCCCCACATTCTTATTGATTGCCCCACCAGCCCACTCCCTCCCCCCAGCTTCTACCACTCACCTACACCTTAGCAGGAACTTATAGTGGCTAATTACCCTACTAACCTGCACATCTGTGGGATGTAGGAAGTAAACAGTGCACCAGGAGAAACGCACACGATCACAGGAGGTGCATGCAAAATTCAACACAATCGGCTCACAAAGTCAAAATTGAAACTGGGTCTCAGGCACTATGACACTACTATCTCTGCCTCTGTGCTGCTATCTTTTTGATGCCTTGGTATGTTATAAACATATAGTGCTATGCATGTTGAATTAATGATCATATCAAAAAGTCACAGATCACACCTCACTCTTTTTGAAACTACTTCTTTCACATGTTATGACATTTTATGGACTAGTAATTCCAAATACTCCACCGTGATGAAATCTGGCCTCATGCTGACATGTCCATATTTGATCGATGGGATGTCATAGTCCATGGTATGTGACTGAGGTTCAAGATCTGTTAAGAAGTATTACCAGAATAATGAGATACATTGCTAGAAAAGTCTAATATAAACAGAGAATATTATAATCTCCACAATTCTTGATCAGGACACATTCAAAGGATTGTGTTTACTTTTGATTTCTTTACAGAGCAGAAATAGAAACCTGACAAAGATTTAGGGCAGTAGCACTAGAATGAAAATGAGTTTAAAAGCCTTTACTAATCCCAGTTGGCTTTGAGAACTTGGTCTTTATGCTCAATATAACCACACAATCCTGAAAGTTTTGACAGAAATATTTAATAATGATGGAAAAATGATTGTGCACAAAACGTATGGAATATTTGAATAAGAATTTAGGAACCAGATAACAGAGGAATGGAATTAAGCTTTCAACCCTTTAAGCTTGTTCTGACTTTCAATTACATCATAGTTCAACAGTATGCCAATTCTGTTTAGCTACCTCTGTTCCAATCATTTGATGTCATTACAAAAAGCTGTTGATTTTAGTCCTGAAGAATTCAATTGATCCTAGATCCACAAATATTTGGAAAATCAGATCCTGGTTTAATTCCAAAGGTAGTCGATTTCTATGATTATGTCCTGCATTCACCACCAGTAAATGCATTTCTCTGCATCTCCCTCATCAAATCCATTAACCATTTTATGTGCTATGATCTCCATTGATTCTCTCTACATTGATTTTTTTTTCCAAAACCAACATACCTTCACTATCCAAAACTAAGCATGGCACAGAAGCTGGGTTCCGTCTTGAACTCTGAAGAAATGAAACTTTACTCCCTCCCGAATTACAATCTCTCTATAAGATTGCATCGAAGCAGTATTTCATAACCCTTTCTAGTACCTCTGCACACAGAATTTAGTATATTTTGTATTTGAACAGCTAAATATCATAATTTTCTTATAACTCCTAACATTTCACCATTTAGAAAACTTCAATACGCTGTATATCTGATCCTAAACAATGATGGCACAATTCCCTACATTGCAATCTATTTGGTACCATTTTGTCCATTCATTATTAACATGTCTGTCCTTTCTACATCTTCTTGCCCCTACCACCACCATAAAATACCATATTTACTAATAAGGTGTAATTAGAAAACTTCAATTTAAAACTACTTTTTCGTTCAAGTTACTAACCTACATTGTGAAAAATGGAAACAAAGTAAAACTCTAAAGAAAACACTATAGGTTAAAGTGCTAGTTTCTAAAGCACAGAAATTGCACAGATGGTCCAATTCATTCATGCTACATGCTTATCTGAACTAGTCCGATTAGTCAGCAGTTGACCCATATCTCTCTAAACCTTTCCTATATATGTATCCATCCAAATGTGCTTTGCACTTTGTAATTTTACCTTCCTTTATCACCACCTCTGGCAGCTCATTCTATCTACCCACCAGCCTCTGAATGGGGAAAAACTTGGCCTTCCGGTCTGTGTTAATCTTTTTCTCTCTGATCTTAAAGACCTCTATGTTTTTATTTCTCCTTGGGGAGAAAGACTATGACCATCCATCATATCTATACCCCTCATGATTTTATAAACCTCTTAAGGTCACCTCTCAGTCTCCTTAGCTCCATGAAAAATAAGTCTCAGCATATCCTGTCTCTCCTTATAATTGAAGCCTTCTAGTCCTAGGAACATCCTTGTGAACATTTTCTGCACCCTCTCTTATTTAACCTCTTCCTTCCCTCAGTATGATGACTAGAACTGCACACAATATTTCAAGTCCAGTCTCACTAATGTCTTGTGCAACTGTAATATACTGCCCCAACACTTGTACTCAGTGCTTCAATCGGTAATGGCAAGCATGTTGTTTGCTTTCTTCACCACCCTGTCTAACTGTGACACCACTGTCAGGGAACTATTCACTGTACGCTTGGGTCTTTCTGTTCTACAACTTTCCGCAGGACCCTACCATTCCCTGTATTTGTCTTGCTTTGGAGTAACTTACCAAAATACATCACTTCACACTTGTCTGAGCTAAGTTCCATTAGCCTTTTTTTTCATTTTCCCAGTAAATATAGATCCCATTGCAACGTTTGGCAAACTCCATTGTCCACTACACCAATTTTTGTGTCATTCGCTGTTATGAATGAGGAGCAACTCTGATGGGCAGAAGGGTGCAAAGTCGCCCCCCCCCCCCCCTTGGAGAATCGCAAATCGCTACTATTCCGATGCTATTATCAAGGGAGATGAGAGAGACACAGGAAAGCTGCCCAGACAGTTGTTATTAATAAACAGCTCATGTCAGTTAATGAGAGAGAGACAATGCAGGGATACACAAAGGTGGAATGTCTCCTCCTAACAAAAGCGGAACGGAACCACTGATTACTGCTATTGTCTCATGGAGAAGGATTGTTTATTGAGTACTGTTTTATTCATTGAAACCCCTCAGGGGACAACCAGAGTGGGCTGGTTTGATGGGTTGCATCATCCCAACCTAATTGACACCTGAGACCCCGTGAGTGGGGATAAAAGTAGGGTCTGGGGAAACACCCCTCAGACGCACCAGGAGAGACGCTACGAGACCGGTGGGGGCTTGTGTGTGTGTCCACCCTTGCCTGGGTGACGAGTCCTCCACGGAAGAACGGTCTAGCTAAAGGACGGAGGGGTCATAAGTGAATGGCCACAACAACGACACATCGACGGATCAAGATCATAAAGGAAAGTTGGCAAGTCAATAGCTGTTACTGTTCTCTCTCTCTCTCTCTCTCTCTCTCTCTCTCTCTCTCTCTCTCTCTCTCTCTCTCTCCAACAATTGCAACACAGCAACCAACAACTACCGCAGCCTGCATGAACTGAACTGAACTTTATATTTCCATCATACAATTCATTATCCCCTAGACAACGATAGAGCTTATTTCTTATTGATTATTATTATACCCGCACTTTTAGGTTTAGTATTGATGACGTATATTATCTGTATATTTGCATTGATATTATTTTTGTGTATTTTAACTAATAAATACTGTTAAAAATAGTATCACCAGAATCCAAAGGATACTTCTATCTTTGCTGGTAAGACACCCAGTTACGGGATTCGTAACATTGCAAACTAACTAATCATGCCATCTAGATTCTCAACCAAATCGGTAATGTGTATGACAAACAATAGGGCATGCAGCACCAATTCCTACAACATACCACTGATTACAATCCTCCATTCTGAAAAAGAACTCTCTGCTGTCATTCGCTGATGCTTTCCACCAAGCCAGTTTTGTTGTCAACCAGATAAGCTCCCAATGGATCCCATGTGACCTAAACTTTTGGACCAGTCTACCATGTGGGACTTAGTCTTCTTTCAGTTATGCTACTGTTGTTTCAGCAAACATTGTCAAATGCTTTCTGAAGTCCAGTTAAGGCAACCAGCATAGATCATCCACAGCTGCCATGCAAACTATTTTCTCAAAAACAATCAAATTTGTCAAGATGATTTTTTTTAAAATACAGGATGATTCTGATCATGGGATTTTGTTTCATCTTTCTGTTTTTCATGAAACTGGTGACTTTTCAGTAAGCCAATTCTTCTCAACTCCTTTTTAAGTAGAGCAGTGATATCATGGGAAATATCATGAATCAAGAACTTTAGAAAAGTCTAAGCAAAGTTTCTGCAATAAATGTTGAAGCAACACAAAGTCTTTACTGCTTATGTGGCAATATTATTAGAAGAAAATTGGCCAGCAACCAACCTAGGTTGTCAGATGGAACCTCACTGTTAATTTACTTTGGAGTTATGAGAAGGTATAGGACCCAAGGACCCATTTTCCTGGTCCCTGGGTGTATTTAACTAAGGAAAATGACCAAGGTGACTCATTGCTTGTGTGCTGCTGTTTGGGGCTTACAACGATTTTTTTTCCAGTGACTTATACAGTTACTGAAACAGGTAATATACAATGACTTAACTGTAGAGCAGACATAATCACAAAGAGTTCCAAAGTGAGGTTATATTAATAGAGAAATAGATGAAGCAGCAGCCCTTTTAATCCAAAAAGACTTAGGAAGAGTTATGATATCCAGTGGATTGAGTTTTGTCAATTGCTCCTGGATCTGTCAATTGTATCCCAAATACAACATGGACTTCTCAAAATACAGTGCATTTTAAATTGATTTGATTAGATTACATAAACTGAGATATCAGAAATAATTGTATTTTGCACCATATTTGTAATGTCTGTATAAAATTTTAGAGCTAGCTATACCCTAATAGATTACAGAAATAACGGAACTTTGTGTGCAGGTAAATGTTGCATTATGCACATTATTTTAAATGATTTTGAAAATTTTGTGTACGGTTTGAAGGAATTAGTATGACGAAACATTCAGAATTAGTAATGAGTCTGCCATCGTCTGAACCCTTAGTGCCTAGTTGGCACATGGGGCCTCAATAATGAGTCTGTACAGGAGCTAAATGCCCTTTATTACTTTCTTTAGCTCGATCATGAAGATCCCTTATGTGACATTACTTAGAAAAGTGAGTCTGAGGAAGCAGTGTGAGAATTAGAAATGAATTATTTTACATATTAGAGACAAAGTTGAATATGTTTGTGTGGAAAGTTAAAAGTCTTGTCTCATTTTAAGCCATAAACTTTTTGATTCGATGAAGTTGCTTATCGGCAATGAAGATATTAATACTTATTTCAATATTAAAGTCGTTTTTTTGTCTGCTCTCTTTAAATGTGTAGATACTACAGTATGTAATATGTTTAGTTTTCAAAAGGCATCAATATTTGCTATTTCAGTTATGTTTGAGGAACTCTCTAGTAACTTGAGGAGACTATATTTTCCTTTAATTACTTGTTTTATCTGAAGGAATGACTAAAGTTGAAACCAAAAAAAAATCTTTCATTGATATGTCAATCAGGTTTAAATTAGTTTGGTGAGTTTGCTTCAATGGTTTCAAGAAGTAATATTGATCACCAATAAGCTTCTTCCTATGTTAATTTGTGGGGTTGAATGCTTTTTGAAATAATTACATAAATAATTTGTTCAATACATGCAATTTGGTTGAAGACCTGGAAATGAGAAGGCTCTTCTAATTTTGTCCAAGTTTCCATTACGTTGAAAGTGTATTTCCAATTAAAATAAATGAATATTGATTGCTGGTCAATAATGAAGCACTTAAACCATGGGCATCTGCAAATAGTCTATGCTAGCTCCAGAATTCTTGTTCAATGCCTTGGTATCAACCTGCTCATTGTGAAGATTAATAACAATAAATATAGAAGAACATTTTGAGAATGCTATTCTGAAACAAAGCAACTAAGTGGCCTGCTTATAGAGAAGAACCAAACAGATGAAAAAAAAACATGTATTTTGCAGGGAGTAACTTAACTTATAAGAGAATCTGCAAGAAAATAGACTGCAAGTACATTCTGCTACACAACAGGAATGCCACATGGAGAGCCCTAACAGCTGCCACCTCACAAGTCCAGAAAATGGGGTCTAATCCTGATATTCAGTGCTTTCCCTTTAGTGTTTCCACATTCAGCCTGTGATCTCGTGAGTTCACTCTGGATACTGTGCTTTCTTTCTGTGTCCGAGCTATGTGCAGGTTGGAAAGTTAAAGGGCCACTGTAATTTGTCCTCAGTACATTGTTGAATGAACTTCATAAAAATCAGGGAAAACTAAAAAAAAATTGATTTTGGATTAATAGAAATGGTTGTTGATGGTCATTAAGGCTGAAGGCCCTGCTTTAGTGCTGTATCTCTTTATCAAGGCCCCATGTGCCACCTGGGCACTAGGGGTTCAGATGACAATCTCTTTATCACCTCATGTCTGGATGTGGTGGTATAAAATGGATTAAGGTAGAATTAGCATTAAAGTGCATGCTTGTTGGTTGGAGCAGACATGGTGGAACCTGTTTCTATGTTGCGTGAATCAGTGAGCCTAAAATAGTCTCGGAGAGGGGAACAGCAAGGAAAATCTGAATGTCTATCAGCAGAGCTACAATGCTTTCAAACACATATTTAGGATGGAGAATGAAAATCTGTTAGAGTGGTGCTATAACAACAACTTCTCACTCAACATCAACAAAACCGAAGATCTAATTATTGGCTACAGGAAGAATAAATTGGTGTCCACGAGCCAGTGGTCATTGGGGGATCAAAGGTGGAGAGGGTCAGTAACTTTAAATTCCTGAGCATTATCATTTAAGAGGTTCTATGCCTGGGACCAGCACATTTTAAAGAAGACGTGGTGGTGCCTCTTCTTTCTTAGAAGTTGGCGCAGATTCAACATGTCATCTAAAGCTTTGACAAACCTCCATAGAAGCACATTAGAGAGGATTCTGACTGGATGCATCATGGCCTGGTATGGAAACACCAATGCCCAGGAATGGAAAAGCCTACAGAAGTGGTGGAGACAGCCCTACTCTTCACAGGAAGAACCATCCACCACTGAGCACATCTACAAAGAGTGCTGCCACAGGAAAGCAGTATCCATCATCGAAGGAGCATACAATCCAGATCATGCTGTCTTCTCACTGCTGCCATCAGGAAGGAGGCACAGGAGCTCTAGGTCCCACACCACCAGGTCAGTAACAGTTACTACCCTTCACCCATTAGGGTCTTGAACTAGCAAGGACAATTTCACTCACCACAGCACTGAACTGATCACTGAACCCAACCTATGGACTCACTTTCAAGGACTCGGCATTCGCATCTTTACAGTATATATTATTTGTGTGGCATCATGTGTCATCGGAGAGGTCGGAAAATCTTTCACTGTGGGCCCGGAGCCTGAGATCTTTGTGATCTTCGGGCACAGAGCTCGTAAAAAGCGATGAAATGGACTTATTGACATCATAAACCAGCGGGTTGTTGCTATTTCTCCAGCTCGCTGTAAAAATGGGGGACACTGCCCTCTCCCTTATTAGGGAGAGAGAGAACCTGTGGGTTGCCAAATGCTGGATGAATTGCAATAGTCTTTGGGGTAACTGCAAGGTCTGTGTCTTTGCTATCACTTGTACTTGGTATCGGGTGCGTTTTTTGTTTTGCCAGTGGGGGAGGGGGGATTGTTGCTTGCCGCAGCTTATGCACGAAAGGGGGTAGCTGGGGGGGACTTTGGGGTTCTCACATTTAACTGTGGTTTGTTCTTTGGGGCACTTCTCTGTTTTTTGTGGATGCTTTATGAATAAAAGGCATTTCAGGATGTATTGTATACATTTCTCTGACATTAAATTGAACCTTTGAACCTTTGTATATGCACAGATTGTCCTCTTTTGCACATTAGTTACTTGTCAATCTTTGTGTATAGTTTTCCATTGATTCTAATGTATTCCTTTGTTCTATTATGAATACCTGCAAGAAAATGGATCTCCAAATAGCATTTGGTGGTATATACATACTTCTATATTAAATTTACTTCAAACTTTTAACTTTTAAGAGTTCCTCTCTGACTATCTCAGTAGTGAATATGTAATCTGCTGTGCCTGAGTGATAGATCCAAACCAAGCTCTCCAGAGAAATTTAAAACTTGTGCATTTCAATCTAAGTACCTTTGAACAATGATATAAATGTTAATTACAGCCAGCAGTATGTTTGACACTGAATATGAATCATCATAAGCCTGCAATCACATTCAGATTTTAATTGTAGGAGATTTAACAAAAAATAACTTACATCATTTACTTTTTTCTGCCTCTTAACTATGAACTCATTTTTTATTTCCCCTCATTTTTTTCTCTCTTTCTGCAGCTTATCTAACCTTGAATTCATCAACCACAATTTTCACATCACCCTTTGTTCTTCATTCTTCATTCAGATCACCTGAGGCAACAGGGAGTTGCTTCCACTGTTCCTTTCACAGCAGTTGCAGTGACTAACAACTGAAACAGCATCTAAAGCTAAAAATCATAACACCTCATTCTGCCAAAACCAAGCTACCTGTTGTGTTTTCTATCTTCAAAATTTTAAAGTATTTCCAAGGAACACATGGGAGTCCGAAATGTGCGTCTAAGTTAGGGTTTACTTTAAGTGAGGCGTGAGTGTAACACGTGGTAGCACGATGACATTTACAATTAACGTGTTTTTACACACATAAGCTGAATTGAGGTGGATAGGTCCAGGCCCCAGAGTGTATTGATTTCACTGAACTCCATGTTTGGAAAGAGACTTAAGCCACGCTGAACTGGAAAGGTCAGTTACAGGCTGAATCAAGGCAGTTCAGAGTGTATTGAGGTGATTGAACCCAATATTTGGACATTGATTTAAGCACTAGGCCAGATTGAAAGGATCAGGTTGTCAGGGCCCTGTTCAGATCACTGCTCCATGACTCATCTTAGCATTGAAGTATGGGGCTCTCTTGGGGACTGCAAATCAGAATGCTATTTGCTTGCAAGTTCTTTTCTCTGCACATTGGATTTCGACAGGCATCTTTTTAATATGGGTTCTTTTAGATTTATGGATTCTTTTTTATGGGATAGGTGCGTTATTTTTCTCTTGGCACGTTGGGAGCTTGACAGTCTTGTTTTTTAAAATATGGGTTTTTATTTTTTTGTGTGCCATACTCTGCCAGAGCCTCAGTGACCTCTTAATGCTTTCAAGTGGGTTATCTTGGAGGAAAGATTCTGCGAGTGGTCCCCCACGTCCTTCTCACAGCGCAGTGTTTTTTTTTAATGGGGCCAAGTTGCGAGCTCGACACTCAACCCGGCACGGATGGAAGGCATGCCCAGGAGCGGCCTGACTGGATTCGAACTCGGGACTCCGAACCTTCGCTCCGGTGTCCGGCGCTGATGTCACTGCGCCACCAGCTGGTCTATGGGTTCTTTGGCTTTCTTTATTTTATTGCTGCCTGTTAGGAGACAAACCTCAAAGCTGTGTAATGTATACATACTTTGCTAATAATATACTTTGAATTTTGAACATATAACCTGCAATTAATTATTCAAACAAACAAGAATACTTAATCAACCGATATTTAAATAAGGTTCATCTTTATCATCATCATCAGGTGCCATGCCCAGTTTGAGCTTCGACTGCCATGGCCCACACACTCCTGTTTCGGGTCAAGGGGATCAATTCATTGGTATTCATTTCCAGTTCTCTGGCTGCTGTCTCCATCATCATTTGTCTTTGCCTTCCTCTTGCTTTCTTCCCTTCAGTCTTTCCCATAATTACCATGCATTCTAACTCCTCTTTCCGAATCACATGTCCGATGAAGTCACGTTGCCTTTTCATGATCTCAGACATATTTCTCTTTTTGTGTTTGCTCTGTTCATGAAATCCTCGTTAGATATCGGTTTCATCCATGATATTCTTTGCATCCTCCTCAAAAACCACATCTCTGCTGCTTCAATTCCTTTCCTCATGTTACTAGATATTGTCCAACATTCTGAGCCATATGACATAACTGCATAAACATAACATTTCAGTACTCTGAGGCAGGTTGTCATGCCTAGTTTAGTGTTGGTCAGCATACTCTTCGTTCTTGTAAAGGTGTCTTTTTCCATCCCTATTCTTCTTTTGATGTCCACGTCGCACCTGCCATCTGATGTCACCCTGCTTCCTAAGCAGCAAAAGTTCTGTACTTGTTTTATGTCTTCCCCGTTTATTCTCAGCCTGCAGATAGGATTCTCAAAGTTGGTGGTGAAAACATCAATAATTTCAGATATGCAGATGACACTGTGTTAATTGCAAGTATGGAGGAAGAACTACAAAACTTAATTAATATAGTTGTTAAAGAAAGTGCAAAAATGGGTCTATCTAAATAAGGTTACTCAAATATTATTGAAATATTAAATGCACAACACTACCAAGTGAAGATTCATTCCTACAGCTAACCATAGGTCATTATCATGCTATTTATCACTACTGATTTAAAATAAACATACAGTATATTTTCCAGATTGGGGGATTAGCAACCAAAACTATTGGTTTTACAAGATGGACTGATGTGGAGTTTTGCTATACAGAAAGTGTTGCTTAGAAATTCATCCCCAGTCAGAATATGGAATGCTTTATTATAATTAGTTTGTATTCTGTTGGAGAAATTAATTGCCTTGAATTCATTTGTAAATGGGTACACTAGATGGAAAGAGATATTCTAACCACTGAAGCAGCCAGTCTAGACATGTCACCGCACACACCAACATAAGTAAACTCTTAACTGGCCCTTGGAATGGCCAATGTTATCAATTCATTTCAAAAACAATTAAGGATATGCAATAAATGGCTTTGCTAACAACTAGTTGCTAATAATAAATTTTTAAAAATGAAAAATAAATGATTAAATTATTTTTCATATTTATTTATAGGATGTGTACAAAGCTAGGATTTGTTGCCTATTGCTAAATACTCTTGAGAATGTGGTACAGCTGGATTCTTGAAGTTTGTTGGATGAACTTCCAGTTTTGAGATACAGTGATGATAAAGTGAGGATAATGGATTTCCAGATAGTGGATGAAGTGTTTCTTCAAGGAAATCTGTACTGGTGATGCTCCTATCGACTTTTATCCCTCAACCTTCCAGGTGATAGAAGTCGTAGATTTACGAGATGATGTTGGAGCAGCCATTTGTACGTGTAGGAGTAGTATTCACTGGTGAAAGGAGGGAAAAAATTTAGGTTCAAGGACAGAATTAAATTAGTGGGCTGCTTTGTCCTAATTGGTGTTGTTGACACTGTACTCATCAGGCAAGTGGAGATTAATTCAAATACACTGTCAAATACATTTCGTTGAAGAAGGAAACTTTCTAGAAATCAAATATGAGAATACACAGCCTATGAGCTGCATTTCAAAGATCCAGTCAAAATCATGGTCAATGAAAAGCTCCTTAAATTTGATACAGGGGAGAGTGGAAGGAAGGTGAAGGGAAGAAGGAATGTAGCAATGCTACTTGATATCAAGGGTAGATTGTTGGACTCTCACTTGTAACCAGTTTTCCTTCACCCATGTTCGAGTCAATTTGCATCTCACCCTTTGGTGACATTGATGTTGCTTGATGATAAATCACCAGTGGCTGAATGTTTGCTTAGTCTTGTTACATGCAGGTATGGTCAACATGGTGTGGCATTAAAGTAAACCTTATACAGCCATTCCCAGCTCAGCCTTTATAGAAGGATGTTCATTCACAAAGTAAACAAAGGTCATTGGGCCGAGGAAACTGCCTTGAGGAACTCCTGCAATTGTGTCCTGAGTTGAAGAGATCAACCTCCAATAACCCCAACCATATTCCTCTGGAGAAACTTCCCCTTAATGTCTGTTGATTCAGTTTTAACAGGACTTTTAGATGCCATCCTGATTCAAACACTGCCTTGATGTCACTTGTAAACACTACTGTGTAGCTCAAATTCTTTTAACCATCTTTCTAACATTTTAAAAATTGCACTTACCAAATCAATTGGAAGTTTAAACATACCTCTTTGAAAATATATAAAGGAATAGTGTTCATGTTGTCTGAATCCATCCATTTACCTTAAACTTTCACATCCTTGCTTCCCCTGATCCTCCAGTCCCAACTTCCATTGCAATTAAAGAACAAGGGTTATTTGAACTGACACAGAATTGAATGATATATTTAAATCAAATGGAATATTAAGCTCAGATCCTATTCCTATGTCGAACTTCATAACTTCCCACAACTGATCACATCCTGCTGCCCAGGAGGTATATACTTCCAGCAAAAGTAATACATTTCTCTGTTAAAAGGCAATATATGATTGGCTTTAATTGTTTCAACACATTCAAATAGTAATGACTATTTAAACAGATACAATCTTGCAAATTAGTTTGAAAAACATGTCAATTGTTCCTTAAAATATTGTCTCTACACTTTTTTCCCAATCTTTATACAATGGGACTACCTTTAATTAGCCCCATTAAATTAAACAATTTTAATATAATGGGACTAATCAAACCCCGTTTCCTTTTATCTCAATTTTCAATTACAAGTCAATGCAGTCGGTAATCCTTATCTCCATAACGTGTATTAATGCAGGTATTCAGTAGTTATTCCTATCAGTGCTATAAATTAATCTATTTTGATGAGAGTGCTTATGGATTCATGTTAAGTGCTTTTAGCTTTAACCTTTCTAAATCATAAGACCATAAGACATAGGAGCAGAATTAGACAATTTGGTCCATCAAATTTACTCTGCCATTCCATCATGACTGATTTATTATCCTTGTCAAGCCGATGCTACTGCCTTTCCCCTATAATCTATGCTGCCCTACTAATCAAGAACCAATTAGCCTCTGTTTAAATAGACCCAATGACTTGGCCTCTGTAGTTGTCTGTGGCAATGAATTCCATGGAATCACTACCCTTTGTCTAAACATATTCCTCATCATCTCTGTTCTAAATTGTAACTGCATCAATATGCTGAACCCAGAATAGATCCTCAGAGATGGTTACACTCAGGATCTTGAAATTGCTCACCCTTTCCACTACTGACTCCTTGATGAGGACTGGTGTGTATGCCCTTGTTTTATCTTCTCTGAAGTCCACAATCAATGCTTTGGTCTTATTGATGTTCAGTCCAAGGTTGTTGCTGTGACACCACTCAACCAGCTGATCTATCTTGCTCCTGTACGCCTCTTTCATCACCATCAGAAATTCTGCCAACAATAGTTGTGTCATCAGCAAATTTATAGATGGCATTTGAGCTGTGCCTAGCCACACAGTCATGAGTGTAGAGAGAGTAGAGCAATGGGCTAAGCACATATCGCTGAAGTGTGTGAGTATAGGTTATCAGTGAGGTGGATATGTGGCCTTCCGGTGAGGTTGGGTTTCTGTATCTCTAAATAAATAAGTAACTCCCATCAGGGTCTTTTTATCATTGCAGTTTCTTAACACCACTCACAAGGATTCTACATCACCCGATCCTATGTTACCTCTTTCTAAGTTTCTGATTACATTTTTTACTAATAGAGCCTCTCTAACCCCACCCACTGCCTACCTGCCTATTGTTTCAATGTAATGTGTATCTTAGAATGCTAAGCTCCCAACTAAGATCTTTTAGCCATGACTCATGATGCCCACAATGCCATACCTGCCAACCTGCAACTGCACTACAAGATCATCTACCTTATTCTGTATACTGCCTGCATTCAAATATTGCAACTTCAATCCTGTATTCATCACCCCTTTTGATTTTGTAGTTGAAGCAAACTTACCTACAAGAATATGTCGCAACTTTGCAAGACTCTGGTTAGGCCACATCTGGAGTATTGCACACAATTCTGGTCACCCCACTATAGGAAGGATGTTAAGGTTTTAGAGGGGGTGCAGAAGAGGTTTACCAAGATGCTGCCTGGTTTAGAGGGCTTTTGCTATCACAAAAATCTGGATTAACTTGGGTTGTTTTCTCTGGAGTGCTGAAGGGAGATCTGATAAAGGCCTATAACATTATGAGAGGCATTGATAGATTGGACAGAGAGTATCTGTTTCTCAGAGTTGAAATGTCTAACACCAGAGAGCATGCTTTGAATGTGAGAGGGGGTAGGTTTAAGAGACGTTTGGATAGGCACATAAATATAAGGAAGATGGAGTGATATAGACATGGTGTATATAGGAGGGATTAGTGTGAGTGTGTTTTTGATTTGCTTTTTAGCTGGATCAGCACAACATTGGGGGTGAATGGCCTGTTCCTGTGCTGTACTTTTCTATGATATTGGATCCCCTCTGGTTCAAGTGTAACCCATCCTTTTTGACCTTCCCCAGAAGAGATCATAGTGATTCAGAAATCCAAAACCTTGCCCACTGCACAAATTCCTCAGCCGTGTATTCTTCTACCAAATCCTCATATCTGTAACCTCACTGGTGTGTGGCACAGGCAGCAATCCAGAGATCACTATGCTTGAGGTCCTGCTTTTCAGCTTTCTGCCTAACTTCCTATATTCTCTGTTCAGGTCCTTATCACTTTTCCTAACTCTCACGTCCACAGAATCTCCTATCTGCTCCACTCTTTATGGATTCTCCTATCACTACCATACTCCTCTTCTATTCGCATCTCTTCTAAGCCACAGAAACTTGATCACTCTGTGGATGAGATCTCACAGTTCATCAGCAGAAGCAGAAAATACTGAGCTAGTTCTTCCTCCCCGGATTGAAGGCTCAATCTGGTCTGATTTTCAATATCTACAACAGCATCATGTGGTTGGGAGCTTGATCCAGAACAATTTGTGTCGGTGTTTATTGTAGCCCCATTATCATGTCCATTCTGGTCACTTTAACCCACATTTTACTCTCCACTGACAACTCATGATTATCTTCCACTTGTGGAGATGCTTTTAGTTCCATAATCCTGTTGTTCAAAATCAAAATGATTTAGAATGATAATGTGAGCCTTTTATTTCTTTTGAGATAAAAGACAAACTTGGTACATAAATAATTCAATTTTGTGTTCTCTTTAGAGCATTTAGTACAGTATTCATTGTCCTTTCTTCAAGCATAATGGCTTTGGCATCAGGATTCAATGATTCGCTCATTCAGCCTCCAGAATGAATGTAATAGTATGTACTTGACCATAACTCCAAATGCATCGAGCGAGAGAAAGAGAGTATGTTTTTTTCTGTATGTGTGGGCTTCAATCCACCCACACATGCTTTTATTCAGTTCATTGAACTCTAGTCAAAGTAAATTACATTGCCTCTGATTACTTTTTACCAATAGGTTAGCAAAAGTTGTCATGGAAACAAAAAAGTAACTCAGCTTTCACAATATAAAATATTGAACAAAGTTCTTTTAGTTCTCTTCCTAATGTTCCTCATAATAATACTGAGCTTGAATTGACCACAAGCTCAACCATTGTTTCATTACACACGTTGGATGACACAGGCTGCTTGGTGAGTCACACATACAATAATCTTTACAGCTAATCTTAGGGCAAAAGATGCATCCATTTAGGAAGTAGGCAGAGTCCCTCACAGTATTGTCAGGAGACCAGAAGAAGCCAGGTTTCTTCCTCCTTTTTTCGCCAATCTATAATAATGGGCCATCTGCACTGCTCTCTGACACTGGGGGATAAGGGCTTGTGTCCTTACAGTCTATGAGCAACTTCAACTTATTTCAGGGTATTCCATTTCTGACTTGGAGACAAGCTCAGCAAGCCCATCAGAGACATTGCCAAGTAAAATCACTATCAAAATTCACAGCTTAAATAGATGGCACTTGACATGACTATGTAGATTTTTTTTTGCTAATGAAATAGTTAACTTAAGAGTATATATTAAAGTAATAGTTTACAAAATGGCTCCAAAGGTAGTCATAGAGTAAGGGTGGTAGTGGGGACAAGCTCCCACTGCTAAACAAATGCTCTTCATGGCGTGCGTCTCAAACAGCCTCTGACGACCAAGTCCAACTCCTGGCCTTCACGTGTGGCATAGTTCTTATGCCTGGTGGAGCTGTTCTCGCTGACAGGAGAAGGGGCAAAGGCGGGTCACTGGCACCTTAAAACCAGTTGCTCCGGGCAGATGGGGCTCGTTAACCACGGATGGTAGCTCATCTAGGAGAGGGAAAACTCCGATTACAAACCTCCGCTGCTTAGCGGCTATACCTGCTCACGGGAAAGGCTTTGGGAGTAAACCCCGAGGAAAAATCCGGAGTCGGAGTCCCGAAGGCGGCTGACTGCTGAACCCAGCACCGGCACGGTAACTCCTGCGATGCTGCTGGCACCAAACTGTATCGACTTTCGTTGTTCCCTTTGGACCTGTCATCAGCATGGAGAGGGGTGTCCCACTGCATGGGCAACAGACAGATCTCCATATCAACTCCACCCTGGCTTGCACCCTTGGAGAGGCCACTCCCCAGAGGCACAGTACCCATGTTTGACCACGACCAATGGCGGCCACACACAGTTTACAAAATAAATAGATGTTACATTATCCTTAATCTGACACCTGTTTAGAGTTTTAATTCTCTCACTTTAGGTACTGAGTGAAGGGCTGTGGATTGAAATGGATTTATGTAAATATCTTCTGCTTAATCCTTGATGATATTTCCTCCTACCAATAAACTAGAAGAGTTAGGCTAAGTAGATGTCTCTGAACTTGAGGCAGGTCTGACCTGGTGCCGGAGCTGAGGTCCAGTAACCCTCCGTAATACTGCGAATCTCAGGAAGCTTGAACCTGTTGCTGGCTTCCGTGACAGATTCAGCCTTTTGAGTGTGAGAGTCCTGGATATCTTCAGATTCAGAGTCAGATACATTTATTTGTCACAAGTACATTGAAACACACAGCAAAATGCACTATTTGTGTTAACAACCAACGCAACGTAAGGACGTGCTGGGGGGCAGCCTGCAAGTGTTGCCGGAAATTCCGGCGCCAACATAGCCTGCCCACAATGCCAGGCAGAACAAAATAGGAAACAATAAACAACAACAAAACAATTCCTGTTGCTCCATCCCATCCACCCCCCAACCTCCCATTCTCTCACACAGTCCTCCAAGCCCAGGACAAGATGTCTCCCTACTCCAGCTTACAATGGACATGTAGCTTCACACTGGAGTCAGGGCTCCAGGCATCGGCCTCGACTTCCAGACTTCCATTTGATCTTTGGGCTTCAATCTTTGGTACAGATGCCAGGACTCACTGACGACAATGAATGAAGACCCCCCCCCCCCCCCACAAACATTGATCCTTGAATGTTGGACTGTCTGATGACTGGGACCCCAAACATTAGGCCTCAAACGTCAGATCACTGATAACAGGACCCCAAACACCAGGCCTTGAATTCTGATTTCACTGATTCATGTATCTAAGGGTCACAGTTGCTCGCACCTTCTGCCCACATGAAACTCCAATCCTAGACGACTTGCTAACACAAGGGCTGGGGCACCAGCTCAGGTCCTTGCTAGACTGTCAGCCTGACATCTGATCACAGATGTCGTTCATCCCAAGTCCATGTCACGGGCCTTCGAAGACAGAGCAGAGGCCTATAATCTGGACTGACCTCTAAATTCCCCCAAATCCCTGTCCCTAAACCCCAAGCTGACCCTTAATTCCCCAAAATCACCCCTAAACATTAAAAAGCAACAGACCCTGAGTCGTGACTTCAATGGAGACCACAGCTCAGTGCCATCTTGACGGATTCTCCTCAAAGCTCCTATGACAGTTCATGTGCAGACCTACAGGATGTACTAACATTGATAGGAAGGTTCTCCTTGGAGCTGCTGGTAGTAATTTTGATCTTGTTCATCTTCTTTAACTAAAGTGCTGCATGTGTGTCTGGCCTTCAAGCATTCCCTGTTTCCTTTTACTAAGAGCAATTGCATTTTCTCTGCTGTCAGATTGAATATATCAGCATTTTCATTGTTAACTTCTTTTCTAACCTTACTTTTTAATTGTGCCTCTAATATTGCAACCACAAAATATCACTGTGCATGCATATTCTTAAAATACCAACTGAAACTCCTCCCCAGCTTATAAACTGCTTTTGGCATTGGCGCCTCTTATGCCTGGTTTCCCTTGGCACTGATGCCTCTGCCTGCATTGACCTGAAATGTAGTTTCTCCACGGACATGGACTAATCTGTTGACTATTTCCAACTTTCAATGTTAGCCCTTGCTTTTTTAGCTGGTCCCTCCCCTGAACTCGCATTATTGTCATTAAACATGACAAATGTTATTTTAAATGTAAAATCAAAACCCACAGAACAAATCACAATGACACATTTTTTAACTTTATTTTATTCATTTTTAAAATTTATTTTAAAAATTAAAATATTTTAAAAATATTTTTATTTTAATATTTATTAAAATATTTATTAAAAAAAGAGATACAGATGGGACAGGTTCTTCCAGCTCAGTGACCTGTGTTGTCCAACAACCCATCTACTTAACCCGAATCTAATCACAGGTCAATTAAGAACAACCTACTAACCTGTATGTCTTTGGACTGTGGGAGAAAATCCACGCACACAAAGGAAGAACATACAAACTTTCTTACAGAGGACACAGGAATTGAACTTCGAACTTCGACACCTCAGGCTGAAATAACATCATGCTAACTACTATGCTATCATGGCGCCCAAGCTTTACCACAGATAAATTCTTCGACAGCAATATTTACTGCAAGATGGCAGGGTGAAGTTCTGTACAGACTAATCATGAGAATATTAGAACTTTATAATAAGGAACAAACCATTTCATACACAAGTTATTCCATCTGCTGGCACGTGATCCATATTCCTCCATCCTTTGTGTTGTAATATGAGTATTATTAAAAGTAAGTTAATACTACCGGGGTTGGCGGGGTCTTTACCTCCGCTCTTCTTACTCCCAGTATGCATTGTATATAGTTCCTCCACCCATACCGCACAAGGTACCTGGAAGCCTCTGTATTGTAAATATCATTTGCCGTCCCAGATAAGGATGCTCTTTTGGCCATCAAGTTGTCGAGTGGTCTTTTTGTAAAGTAGAAGTTACCACATATTTTTGGCGCCGAGGTAAACTGGTTTTGTGGATGGGTTGACTCAGTTTTCGATCAGGAGCTGTGAGCAGGCGAGGAGCCTCATGTTATAATGGCCACATTCGGAACGGTCGGTGTGTTCAATGAGCAAATTGAGGAGTGGCCAGAGTATGAGGAAAGGTTGGGCCACTTTTTCTGTGCTAATGGAATTACTGAGGAGGCTAAGAAGCACTCTATTCTCCTGAGTGTGTGTGGGGCAAAGACGTACAAGCTGATATGGAACTTAGCTACGCCATGGAAACCAGGAGAAATTCCATACGACGAACTGGTCAAGCTCATGGGGAACCACCACAATCCGAAGCCTTTGGTGATAGTTCAATGGTTCAAGTTTCACATCCATGTCCGGAGGCCAGGTCAGTCTGTGGGCGATTTTGTGGCCGAGCTTCGGCAGCTGTCGGAGCATTGCGATTTCGGAACCGTGATTAGTATGCAGCATTAATAATGTCGCCGTACAATGCCGCATATTGGGGGAAACCCTATCGTTGACTTTCAAGAAAGCTCTAGAGATTGCCCAAGGCATGGAGATGGCTGCTAATAATGCCAAAGATATACAGAAAGGATATGGGGGGGGGGTCGCAGTCGACGGCAGTGCTCCAAGTCAGGAGGGAGACTGGTGAACAGGAAAAGTGTGTGGAATGTTTTCGGTCTGGAGGAACGTACTATGCAAATGTTTGTAAGTTCAGAGATACTGTCTGCCATGCTTGTAGCAAGAAGGGACATTTGGTTAAAAAGTGCAGGAGCATAAAGGGTAAGGTTAAGCCTGGGCAGGGGAAAGCTCAGCAGACTCAGGCAGCCACACACCACCTAGGAGAAGCAGATGAAGAGGCAGCGTGTGCCTACAACATGTTTGGGGTGGAAACGGATGAGGGACCACCTGAACCATATTATGCCACAGTCACTGTCAGGGGAAAGGACATTAAGTTCGAGATTGATTCAGGGGCTACTGCATCGGTCATTAGTGAGGAGACCTACAGGAGGACATGGGGATCCAACCTGCCTCTAATCAGACCATCTAAGCTCCAACTCAGGACCTATACGGGGCAGCCCATACCTCATTTAGGGGTTTTATAATGTGGATATTTCGGCTGGGGGCCAGAAGGCTGAAGCCAGGCTGGTGATAGCTAAGGGCAGTGGGCCCAGTCTTCTGGGCCGCGATTGGCTTCGCAAAATCTGGCTCAACTGGCATGAATTTAAATATGCACACATGACGGAAGAGCATGAGGTGCAGCGTGCAGATGAAGTCGGCGATGGCAATGTGAGTGACAGACATAGACCGGACACATTTCATTTTCAATTTTCAATCTTTTTTATTAATTTTCAAATAAAGAATATACAAATACAAATCGAAAGAGGAGTTTAACAAGTAGATAATATAAAAGTCAAATAAACAGCAATATTAAAAGACAAAAAGCATATAATATCAAACAAATAGGTAATATATTATGCTGCTATATATACAATGGTCAGAGAGAAATTACAACTCCTCATAGCAATCGTGAAAAAAAAATTGGAAATTTTATTGATAGAGAAAGAAAAATCCCACTAACTAAACTAAAACAAAAAAGAGAGAAAGAAAAAAAAAGAAAAAGAAAGATTGGGCAGTCCAAATGAGGATAAACTTAAAAAAGAAAGAGAGAGAAAAAAAACACATCCTTCCAGTCATCTCCAAACCTTCATGGACAAGGATATTCTCCAAAGAGAATAAAGAAAAATAAATAAATAAAGATAAATTAAATCTGTGAAAATATTGAATAAAGGGTCGCCAGACTTGTTCAAAATCAAAAGATGTATCAAATGTCCGGTTTCTAATTTTCTCCAAGCTTAAACATGACATGATTGAGGAGAGCCAATAGAAAACAATGGGCAAGTTAGATTCTTTCCAATGTAGCAAAATAGCTCTCCTAGCCAGTAAAGTTGAAAAAGCTATCACATGTTGGGCAGAGGCAGACACTTTGCTTGCTTCCTCTGGGAAAATCCCAAAAATGGCTGCAAGTGGATTAGGTTGAACATCCATACCTATAACTTTAGATAATATTCCAAACACATCCCTCCAAAAATTATTTAAACTTACACATGACCAAAACATATGGGTTAGAGTAGCCACTTCTGCATTACATCTATCACAAATAGGGCATATATTAGGAACAAGATGTGCCAATTTATCATTGGACATATGGGCCCTATGTACTATCTTAAACTGTATTAAAATATGGCGTGCACAGATAGATGAATTATAACTAAATAATAAATCTTACTCCATTGGTTATCTGAGAGTGAATGTTGAAGTTCTACTTCCCAGGAGCTCAACAGACTCAGGCAGCCACACATCACCTAGGAGAAGCAGACGAAGAGGCAGCATATGCCTACAACATGTTTGGAGTGGAAATGGATGAGGGACCACCTGAACCATATTAAGCCACAGTCACTGTCAGGGGAAAGGACATTAAGTTCGAGATTGATTCAGGGGCTACTGCGTCGGTCATTAGTGAAGAGACCTACAGGAGGACATTGGGATCCAACCTGCCTCCCATCAGACCATCTAAGCTCCAACTCAGGACCTATACAGGGCAGCCCATACCCCATTTAGGGGTGTTATATGTGGATATTTCAGCCGGGGGCCAGAACGCTGAAGCCGGGCTGGTGATAGCTAAAGGCAGTGGGCCCAGTCTTCTGGGCCGTGATTGGCTTCGCAAAATCCAGCTCAACTGGCATGAATTTAAATATGCACACATGACGGAAGAGCATGAGGTGCAGCGGGCAGATGAAGTCGCTGATGGCAATGTGAGTGACAGACATAGTCCGGACACATTTGAGAGTGAGCTCGCAGCGCAGCTTGCGGCTCTTCAGCCTATTACCGGAGCAATTGAAGTTACCCCCCTCGGCACTGAAAGCCAGCACGCCACTTCTAGTACGACGAAGCAGTGACCCAGCTCTTGTACCACCTGCCCAGTTACAGCAAGGTGCATCTCAGCCTGATGATCCCACTAACAGGAACCTGCATGTGAAGCCAATCGTAACAGTAGCAAAAGGGGCACCCACAGACGATGTAAGAACAGAGCCTCCAGGACCAACAGACAAGCATTCAGAAAGCACTGTATGTGATTTGACAAAGAAAGTAGAATTTTCTGGAGGTGGTGGCCCCCTGGAAATCCATGCGGTGCCTTCTAACTCTACGCTGAGTGGAAGATTCCTTGGCCTGCGTGTTCATGGTATTGGAGAGAACAGCTGTTCAAGAAAAGAGAACCTGCTCCAGGAGAATGAATGTATCATCAAAATCAATGACTGTGATTTAACAGACAAGACCTTTGTTCAAGCTCAAGAGGTTTTCCAAAATGCATTGCGATTTCCTGCTGTTGAACTCCAGATAGTTCCAAGTTATAACAAGGAATTCTATGAAAAATTTGCAATTGGGTCTATTCTGAGCCACGGTCAGAATAGTTGGTTCAAAAACCAAAGTTCCTGCTTCAGTGCATTCCAAGCCAGGTGGCAAACCTGCAGATGCCGTTTATCCCAATAATGCTGAGAATAGCTTTCCACCGATTTCAAAGAAGCTCAGTACTTAAGGAGCAATGACCATTTAATGCATACCAGGAAAGCATGTCCACCAGTGACTTGGCTAGAGGGAGAAACACTGGCAGAGGGGGCAGAGTCCCCTGAAGAGGATGGACATTCTCACGCTGACACACAGACCCCTCTCATGTCCCCAACAGTAGATCCACCCAAAACATCCTCACCAGCGGTACCTGCTGGGTCACCGGGGGTAGTGCATAGATCGCAGCGCCCTCGCAAACCTCCTGACAGACTGAATCTTTGATTGGATAGTTTCTTTTGTTGTTAGATTGAATGTTGAATTTGCCATGTTTCTTTTAGGTGTTTTTGTATTGGAAACCTGTTGCTAATGATACCACTGTTTTTATTTCCCAGTTCTTCTATATTTGGGGAATATTGGATTTTAAAAGAGGAGAAGTGTTGTAATATGAGTATTATTAAAAGTAAGTTAATACTACCGGGGTTTGCGGGGTCTTTACTTCCGCTCTTTTTACTCCCAGTATGCCTTGTATATAGTTCCTCCACCCATGCCGCACGAGGTACCTGGAAGCCTCTGTATTGTAAATATCATTTGCCGTCCCAGATAAAGATGCTCTTTTGTCGAGTGGTCTTTTTGTAAAGTAGAAGTTACCACACTTTGTATGTTCATTACCCTGAAGCTCCACTTTTGTGTGTGCTTGCACCAACACCTAGAGGTGTGTTTCATGCACCTATAACATATGTGTTTTAAAAAAACAACTGCCCATACATCTTTAAACACTCCCCCTCATAAGTTTATGCCCTCCAGTATTTGGCATTTCTATCCTGGATAATGACCCTGTCTACCCTGTCCATAATGCACGTAATTTTATAAACTTCCTTTAGGTCTCCCCTTGTTTTCCATCCCTCCTGAGAAAACTATCCAAGTCCGTCCAACCTCTCCTTATCTTGTTCTTACACAAAACAACATAGGAGAAAGTCAGCATGGTTTCCTTAAGGGAAAATCTTGCCTGACGAACCTGTTGGAATTCTTTGATGAGATTACAAATAGGATAGATAAAAATAAAGGGAAGATGCAGTAGATGTTGTATATCTGGACTTTTCAGAGGGCCTTTGATAAGGTGCCACACATGAGGGTGCTTTATAAAGTTAAGAGCCAATGGTATTACAAGAATATTACTAACATGGTTAGAGCATTGGTTGATTGGTAGGACGCAGCAAGTGGGAATTAAAGGATCCTTTTTCTGGTTGGCTGTCAGTGAGTAGTGATGTTCTGCAGGGTTCGGTGTTGGGTCCGCTGCTTTTTATGCTGCCTATCAATGATTTAGATGATGGAATAGATAGCTTTGTTGTCAAATTTGCAAATGATATGAAGACTGGTGGAAGGGCAGCTAGTGTTGAGGAAACAGGTAGGCTGCAGAAGGACTTAGACAAATTAACAAAATGGGCAAGAAATTGGCAAATGAAATATAATACTGGAAAATGCATGGTCATGGACTTTGGTAGAAGAAATAAATGTGCGGACTATTTTCTAAATGGAGAGAAAATCCAAAAATATGAGATGCAAAGGGACTTAAGAGCCCTTGTGCAGAACTCCCTAAAGATTAACTTGCAGGTAGAGTCAGTGGTGAGAAAGACAAATGCAATGTTAGCATTCATTTCAAGAGGTCTTGAATACAAGAGCTGGAATGTGATGCTGAGGCTTAATACAGGACTGGCAAGGCCTCACCTTGAGTATTAAGAAGAGTTTTGGAATCCATGTAAGAAAAGGTGTGTTGACATTGGAGAGGGTTTAGAGGCAATTCACAAGGATGATTCTAGGAATGCAAGAGTTGTCATACAAAGAACGTTTGATAGTTTTAGGCCTGTACTCACTGGAATTTAGAAGAATGAGGGGGGATTCTCAGCTTTTCAAGTGTTTAAAGACCCAGACAGATGTGGAAAGGATGTTTCCCAAGGAGGGAGAGTCTAGGACAAGAAGGCACAGCCTCAGGAAGAGGGCAGAAGTTTGAGGTAGAGATGGATAGAGTAGTGATTGGACACGGCATCAAAGGTTATGGGCAGGAGGTTAGGGGATGGGGTTGAGGAAGGGAAAAGGAGATCAGGCATGATTAAATGATGGAGCAGAATCGATGGGCCAGGTGGCCTAATTCTGCTCCTCTGTCTTAAGGTCTTATGGTTTTATAGCTGATACTCTCTGACCCAGGGAGCATCCTGGTTAGACCAGAAATGCACACATTACTCCAAATGCTGCCGAGTCAAAGTTTTATACAAGAGCAAGATCACAACCCGACTCTTACTCAGTGCCGTGATTGATAAAGGCAAGCATGCCAAATGCCACTTTTATGACCCTATCTACTTGTGTTGCCGCTGTCATAGAGCTATGGCTGTGAAAATGGGCACTGGTTTCACTTATCCATTGAATTCATTCAACATTTGACATGATTTTTGGATATTATGGGAATTAATTGATACAGGGATAGTGCAGGAAAACAGCAATGTGGTAGACAATCAGTTATAATCTTGATGAAAAGCAGATGAAGCTCAGCAGGCTAAGGACCTCCTCAGATTGTACAAGTTCATGTTGTTTCCATATATGGCAAGAAGAATACAGAGTATTATGGTCAATTTTAAAGGGAATGCATGGAAAGAGCAATCTTGGGGACAAAGTGTTAAATCTTTGAAGGTGGCAAAACTAGTTCTAAGGACATGGATCAGTAAAGCCATAATGCCTAAAGGCCAGGATTCATTGCTCAATCTGTCTTTTGTAAGCATAGAATATTATTTCAATACCTCCTAGAAAATTATTCCCAACATATTTTAGAAATGTTGAGTAGGCTTTGGAGAGTCATTTACTGGACTGATGTCGATGAAGAATGATTACGTAAAGGATTGACTAAAGCAGCTGGGGTAGGACAAATGGACTTAGCAGAAGTGATTAAGATCATGAAAGGTTTGAATAGAGGAACCATTTTCATTGGCAGATGGATCAATATCAGAAGGGCACAGATTTGTAGACCTGCAAAGGACGCAGAGAGAAAATGAGGGTGAGTATATGCACAGCGGCTAGACTTTAAAATGAACTGTTTGACAGAGCTGTGGATACAGATTCAATGCTTACTTTGAATGCGAGCTGTATAAACACTCGAAGGATCAAAATTTATTAGAATATAAGGAAAGTCAACTCACTGGATTGTCCTTTAAAAGACAGAGTGAAAGCTTACATTATATTTTATTATTATACAATTCCAAGACTTAAAGTCATTCTAAACTATGCTACCTTTCTCATTGTATGAATCACATTTTTTCTCTAGTTTTTTTTTTGTAATAATGTTCTAGGAAACTGCGGGAAATTGGAACAGGAGCAACCCCCATGGATAAAACTGCCATATACAGAAATGTCTCTTGGCATTACCTCCCCTCTTTTTCAGCGAGCACAGTTTTTTTTTCCGTGAATGCAGTGTTCTCCCTCAGGCTTCATGGTCACCTCTTGTTTTAGTTACACCTCATCTGTTTCTGCCTGTCAGTGAGCCTCTCTTTACTTGCTCTCCTTAATGGCCCCATCATTCAAGCCATTTCATCCATCCTTTCCACTCTGTAGGCATCTCTACTAGCCTTACAGTCTGCTTTCAGTTTCTCGTCAGCTGAACACGGATCTCACGTATTTTCCTCCTGCAGGGATGTGCTTTCTTCCCCCCTGTTTTCTGTATTTCACTGCTTGTGAAATTGAGCTTTGCTTTTTGGGCCCAAGCTCATTATCAGGTTTAATGCTGCAATGAAGAGTTGTAGAGATTTATCTCCTTTGTCGTTTGTGAGCTGCTGCCTTCATATAAATTGCAGATTTATCTATGAAGCAGAGACATGATGTTTAAAGCTTTAAATATCCTGATAATATGAAGGCACTGGCCCAGTAATGGTAATCATTTGAATGCTTGAGTGGTATAGGAACCAATTAGTCTACTTCTAGTTCCATTTTTGCATTTTATGCTCTTTTATATTAATTAAAAAGTCAGCTTGCTCTCTGTAAACCCAGCAAATGTTATTCTCTCTCCTCCAGTGATAAGCAGGCACAAAATGTTTAATTTATGGCCAACAAGCCAATTACTTATTTATTTAAATTGTGGAGATTTTGCCTTTCATAGATGCTCCAGTAAACGGTCTCCATTCTCTGGTCATGATTGCACAGTTGGCATTTGGATTCATTTTATTAATTAGAAATCAATTAGTCACAGAGTAATGGAACAATGTGGCTCAGATTCAGGCCTTAAGGCCTACCAAGTCAATGATGACCATGGTGACCACCAGGTAGTCCCAATTTCCTACATTTAGTTCAATGTACCTATCCAAGTGCTTCAATAAAATTATTGTACCTGCCTTAACCATTTTTCCAGCAGTTTGTTCCATATTCTCACCATTCTCTGTGTGAAGAAGTTGCCTTTCGGGTCCCTTCTAAATCTTTGCCCTCTCACCCTAAATCTATGCTCCTAGTTTTGTAATTCCCTGCCCTGGGAAAAAGACTTTTGCAGTCCACCTTATCTGCCTCTCATAGTTTTAAATATTCATATACGGTCACCCTCATTCATTCCAATGAATGCCTTTTGAACCTCTCCCTATAACGCAGGCCTTTGAGTCCCTCTTGGCTGTCGACATTTGCATAAATCTTTTCTACACTCTTTCCAATTTAATCACATCTTTTCAACGATACGGTGCTCAAATATACACACAGTACTCCAAGTGCGAGCAATGACTTGTACAACTACAATATAACTCCTGTACTCTGTGCCCTGACTGCTGAAGTGTATTATGCTGAAAACCTTTTTCACCACCCTGTCTACCAGTAATGCTGATTTTAATGAATTATGGACTTGCACTCAAAGGTCCCTCTGATCCATTACAATCTCTAGTGTCGTACCATTCATAGTATAAGTCCGATGTGGGTTTGATTTCCCAAAACTCATCACTTTACACTTATCTATATTGAAAAACTATTTGGTGCTCCTTGACCCAGTGGCACAACTGTAAAAAGTTCAGTTGAAATCCATAATTTCCTGTTTCACTATCAACCACTTGGTGTCATTTCCAAATCTACAGATCAACCTTGTGTATTTGGATCCAAATCATTTATTTAAATAATAAATAACACCAACTCTCGATGAACATCATTAGTTACCTGTCTACATTCCAGAAACAACTCTCAACCAGCACCCTCTCCTTCTTACCTTTGAGCTGCTTTTGAATCCACCTAATTAACTCTCTATGGATCCTATAGTTCCTAACCTTCCACAATAGCCTGCCATGCAGGATCCTGTTAAAGGCATTGCTAAATTCCAAGCAGAGACAGTCTACTGCTCTACCTTTCCCAATCCTTTTGGTTATTTATTCAGGGAACACTAAAACATTCGTCAAGCATTACTTCCCATGCCGAAAACAATGCTGACTCCTCCTAATCAATTTATTCAAATCCTGGTAGATCCTGTCCCGTCAGAACTCTCTCCAGTAGCTTTCCCACTATTGATGTCAGACTATGGAAAATATTAAAGGAGTGAAATAAATGTAGGATTTGTATTTTTTTAAAGCAAACTGGTTGCAATTGGTGAAAATCCATAATCTGGGCCTCAAGACATCTCTGTTGGAGCTCCTCAGTCTAGTGTCTTAGGTGCAGCCATCGTCAGATACTTCATCAATTTCCTTCGTTCTTTGATTGGTGACACTGCAATAACCTTGCACTCAATGTCAATAAGACTGAGTGCTAGTTATGGACTTCAGAAATGGTAAGGCGAGGAAACACCAACCCATCCTCATAGAGGGATCGAAAGTTCAGAGAGTGAGTAACTTCAAATTCCTGGGTGTCAAGATCTCTAAGGATCTAGCAACGTATCGATGTAACTATAAAGATGACAAGATTTTCTTTCCACTCTTTTCTATAAGTGTATACTTCAGATAAATACTTTGTGGAGATTTTATGATATATATGATTATATGATATATATGTACAACATCTGAAATACATCTTATGGAAATGTTTGTTTGATGAACTTCAATAAAAAATAAATTTTAAAAAAAGAGAAAGTAATTTCTGTAAACTTGATTGTACAGAGATATGAATACAATTTTAGTTCATTTATCTGGCTGAATAAATTTTCTCCCATTCCAAAAAAACATGAAGGCAAGATAATAGCTATATTTCTTTAGGAGTTTGAAGAGATTTCTTGTGTCACCTAAAACACCTGAAAACTTCTGCAAATTTACCCTGAAGAGCATTCTGACAGATTGCATCACTGTCTGGAGTGGGGGGGGGGGGGGTGGGAAGGCTACTGCACAGGACCAAAAGAAGCTACAGAAAGTTGTAAAACTAGTCTGTTTCATTTTGGGTACTAGCCTTCGTAGTATCCAAGGCATCTTCAAGCATTGTCTCAGAAAGGTGGCATCCATTAGTAAGGGCTCCCATCACTCAGGACATGCCCTCTTCTAATTGTTACCATCAGGAAGGCAGTACAGTAGTCTGAAGGCATACATTCAGCAATTCAAGAACAGATTCTTCTCCATTGCCATCTGATTTCTAAATGGACATTGAACCCATGAACTCTACCTCAGTTTTTTAAATTATTTTTGTTTTTGCACTATTTTTAATTTAACTATTTAATATACATGTGTGTACACATATATATATATAGTAATTGATTCACATATTTTTTCTATATTATCATGTATTACATTGTACTGATGCCCCTAAGTTAACAAAATTTCACGATATATGCTGGTGTTATTAAACCTGATTCTTATTCTGATTCTAAAGTCAGGAGTAGTCATATTCACTGATGAAGCTTTCCAGGTCCTCACATAGGAAAGATAATATTTTTTTTAAATGCCAATGGTTCCTCACAAATTCTGGGCAATAATTAGCAATGACTGGAGAGTAAAATCAACTGCCATTGTCAGTCTCTGATATTTAACTCCTTGATGGAGGCCACCGCTCACCACAGGTTTCAATGGCCAGGCAGAGAATATGGCAAGTATTTACCTTCTGTTTTCCCAAGTCCATTTCACAATCTGCCTAACACAAATCAGGTCTGTAAATGCTGACTCTACTCTCAGCTAAGTGCAGTTTCAACAACACTGCAAGATTTCAACATCAAACTGTGGTGAACTACATATACCTGTCTGGACACGCTCCTCTGCTGACTGCTCCTGTGGCTCCTCCCACAGACCCCTGTATAAAGGCGATTGGAGGCACTGCTCCTCCCTCAGTCTCCAGGATGTTGTTTGGTGGTCTCTTGCTGCTAATCGTGGTCTCTTGCAGCTAATAAAAGCCTAGAGTTCGCCTCCCATCTCCGAGAGTTATTGATGGTGCATCACAAACAGATGAAAGGAGCTTACTTGATTGACATTCCAACATTCATCTCAAATATCGTATCTATCTTTTGCAATTGATGTACTCTGGCTAGAGTGTGAACAACCTAAAAAATGCACTCTAGAAGCTCATCAAGTCTCTTTTGGGAATGTTTTCTGAATTCATGAACTTCACCACCTGAAGGTACAAGGGCAACTCACAGACCTCCCCGATCTTATTTCTTGATCACTGCTGGTTTAAAAAATCTAGAAATTTTAAAAGTATTGTGGAACAACCTTCAAATTGCAATATACAAACAATTCAAAATGGCAATTGGTAATAGGAAGAAAGATGGCTTTTGCAATGGCATTCTGATCCCACGATTGGATAAATCTACTGTGGCTCATGCTGAAATGATGTATTCTTATTTCCTGCAATTACAGGCTAAATTGTTGCATTTCTTTACAGAATTTCCAATAATGATATGGATTGTTTTGCAGAAGCAAATTTGCTCTCTGTTGTCGTTTAGCCAATGACCCAGTTAACCTGGACTCCAGTAATTCCAGCTGCAGATCAGAAGTATTCTACAGTTCTGCAGAATTCATGCTGTTGAATTTGTCTGCTAATGTGTTCTCTTGCACAGGAACAATGACCCTTTCGTTTCAATGCAGGTAAGTGCTAAGAAAGATCAGACTATTTTTCAAATAGTTGGATTTACACAAATGTTTTTTGTTTATTGGTCTTTTAATATTTATGCTTCTAAATTAATATTTTTAAATATTTGTGAAATGCTTTTAATAACTCTTAAATGTTTCGTGAATATTATTGGCGGTCAGAGCAAAATCCTTAACATGTTTGACAGCCAGCTAGGTTTGGGAGCATGTCAAAACGTTTATCTGTTCTGGCATGGCATGGGTTATTTTGACTCACTTCTGTGATGAGACTGAGTCACCCAAAGCCCTGCTGTCACATAGAACCTCACCAGATGTGTTTTGGAGAGCTTTGGACTGCAAGTTTTCACCAATCTGACCTATGTTAGAAAGGTTATAACTATCCATTAAGTGAATGGTAAGCATGAGCAGCTTGTTGCTGGAATTTAGCTTTCAAACTAAGTAATTAAAATTACTTGAAATTTTATTTCGTGACAAATAATGGTGGTGTGATAGTGGTCGTGAAGAATCATGAAGACAGATTTTATTACATCGACAATTCAACTACTTAGTTTAACAAAATGCAGGAGAAAATTATGTACCTTTATCTCCTCCTGTTGGAAACAGATGTAACTTTATCAACCACACGTTTACAGAAAGCCTCATTGTGCTTTCTACAGAAATTGCTCAGTGGAGTCTAAATGATGGCCGATCTAGTTCAGTGGCTTCAGGCAAAGTGGATTAAGTGAAAATTGTACTATCCACCCAACCGTGACCCACTCCACCCACAGTGTATGACGCATTCCAGGAATTGCTTCTGTTGCAAGTGAGAGTGAGTGAATGTGATATTGATTAGAGTGCAGGAGAAGAGAAGATTACTCATCATTTCTACACATGCAACTATAATTGATAACAACTCCCCCCCCCCCCCTTTAACCAAACAAAACAGGAAATATTGCAACTGCGCAGGAGAGAACAGCACCTTGAAAAACACATAGGAGGTAATATTAACCTTCAGCATGGGCGCACAGCTCCCTTCACATGTCTGAAGAGCGGAGAATCATGAAGATTTTTTGGAGGGGACGCTAGCAGACATTCGTGCCTCATGGACCTGGAGCCTAGGTTTTGTCACCTAGCACCAATCTGAAGTCCCTGAGACCCCAAGATTCTTTGTAGGGATCATTTCAGGAACCCCGTTACTGCTGGCTGGACATGCTGTCCCACCGGGGTGGAGATTGTATCCACATTGACCTGAATAACAGCAGTCAGAATGTGTATGCTCCTCCCATCTGGTGTCCCATTACTGCAATGTGATTGAGTTCATCCATGTGGCAGGTATAAAACTCTGAGCAATCTGGGAGAGTTCATATACTGGCAATCCATGAACATTTGCAACCACACAGGTTTCTCATGGAGGTAATCTGCAAGGTAACCTGTCGTCGTCACTATGTCTTTACCTTTAAATTTCCTCAGCTCTTTGTAAACAGGGGGATGATCACTAGCTCTGGAAGGAAACTGTGGCTTTATGCAGATGTGTATCCCAGATTAGAAATACAGCTGACGCACACACAGCCCCAGATGTCCAGTCTGTAATCCCAGACAGCAATACAGCTGACGCACACACAGCCCCAGATGTCCAGTCTGTAATCCCAGACAGCAATACAGCTGACACACACACAGCCCCAGATGTCCAGTCTGTAATCCCAGACAGCAATACAGCTGACACACACACAGCCCCAGATGTCCAGTCTGTAATCCCAGACAGCAATACAGCTGACACAAACACAGCCCCAGGTGTCCAGTCTGTAATCCCAGACAGCAATACAGCTGACACACACACAGCCCCAGATGTCCAGTCTGTAATCCCAGACAGCAATACAGCTGACACACACACAGCCCCAGATGTCCAGTCTGTAATCCCAGACAGCAATACAGCTGACACACACACAGCCCCAGATGTCCAGTCTGTAATCCCAGACAGCAATACAGCTGACACACACACAGCCCCAGGTGTCCAGTCTGTAATCCCAGACAGCAATACAGCTGACGCACACACAGCCCCAGATGTCCAGTCTGTAATCCCAGACAGCAATACAGCTGACACACACACAGCCCCAGATGTCCAGTCTGTAATCCCAGACAGCAATACAGCTGACACACACACAGCCCCAGATGTCCAGTCTGTAATCCCAGACAGCAATACAGCTGACACAAACACAGCCCCAGGTGTCCAGTCTGTAATCCCAGACAGCAATACAGCTGACACACACACAGCCCCAGATGTCCAGTCTGTAAGCAGCAGTGACTCTGAAAATGTGCTTCAGGTGCCTGTGCATTTTCCTCTCCTCATTCAGCGGCTGAATGGTTTTTGCTGGCTGAACCCTAGAGGACAGTTTCAGTGAAAGTTAGCGGGCCAAGGTTTCTATCATCCTGTGCAATTAATTTATTGCTTTCCAAACATGATTCACCCCTATGATTCCCATCACTGTAGCCTCATGTTAAAGCACAGATTTGTGTTAAAGCTACTAGTGCTTGCCACTATTGTTTAAACCATAACCTTTGTTTTGAGTTAATCTTTCCAAGCATAAAAATTTCCAACTAACATATAATAAAGGATGCAAGTGGGGAATAGGCAGGGCCACTACCAACTCTGCAGAAGCTTACAGGATTCTACCAGGCTGCCTACATGCAGGGAGTTTTCACAAGGTGCCTGTGGATTGAATCCATGACAAATTACTCCAAAATTATGCCATTGATTTTTTTTCTCTGGAGAGAAAAGCAATATCATTTTTCTCTGGGTAATTTTGAGTCTAACTGACTGACCTCCTCCAGGTGTGAGTGTCCCTTTAACTCTGGCACATTAGGACTGTGTGGTGTGACTTCCTTCCAAGTGTAATGCGGCTTTTGAAGTATTGCATGGAAATTGGTACTGGGTTGCTCCAGGAGTAACTATCGCTCTGGAACTACCAGGAATTCTCAAAGCTTGTTTTGGGATCTCAGTATGACTCTTGGTTATAATTCATTCCTTGACACCACCCTAGTCAATAAGGAGCAGCAAGCATTCCCTATCCACTGAGTTAACAGCTGACCCACGTTTTCCAGAACACTCAGATTCCTAAAACTAAACCACCACTCACCCCAAACCAGTGATATAGCCAATCAACCAAACCCAGATGCCATGGCACCAAACCCCATCGACATCCCAGCCTCGACAGGCCAGTATTGTCAGTGCCTAGCTTTCAAGGCCCTGTTGAAAAACACTACAGGCAGGTTCACTGGTTCTTTGTGAGATTGATGACAAAGGAGCCGTGTTACCTTGGTAATGCGAGGACTAGGCCGAGGCTGTGGGGGTCGCCCGCTGCAGACAACCAGGAGAGGAGTCACCAAGACATTGAGCCAGAGCACACTGGAATCTGTTCTTGGGTTGAGTGCTGGCCCTACCCATCAGAGCTGCTCTCCAGGATTTGCTCATTTGTTCCCTCCAGCGCTGCTCTCTACTACTCGGTCAATGGAAGAAAAAGCTGGACCAGGACAACTTACCATCAATTCTACAGTCATGCCACTCAGGGACTTGGGCTATACTTTTTTTTCTTTGTGACTATACATTTTTTTTCTGAAATTGGAACCATCCGTATTATTTGTGCTATGGGCAGTGTGCTTTGTGCCATTGGTAATGTGTTTTGCACCTTAGCTCTGGAGGAACACTCTTCCATTTGGCTATATTCATGTACAGTTGAATGATGATGAAACTTGAGCTTGAACTTGATTTGCTTCATCCACTATTAATGGATGCTAGTTCCAGCACCCATCTATACTGTCATGGGAAGCACAATCAACCTAATCCATGGCTACAATTTCAGCCCTAACCATCCCACCACCCCTCCCTTCCCAAATTCAGCTTCCCACCCAACTTCCAGGCATAACATTTTGTCCAGCTGTGTCCAGATCTTGTATTTCTGGTGAAAGCTTATTTTGCAGTAGGGACCTTGTGACTGAAATATTCATTGGGATGTCATTGTCTGCCCCATCAGAACAACATCCCATTGCCCATCCCCTTCCTCAGCAACACTTGCCTTGTTTTAAGTGGCTTTGTTTTGCCATCCCTGAATTGTACTGCTCTTTCATGATATGGTCTCTTCTAGCTTTTCTCGGACCTTTCTGTTTGTATTTGGGCATTGTAGATAGTACATCTATCTGAGAAATATACAAAATATTGGAGGAATTCAACAGGCCAGGCAGCATCTATGGAAAATAGTCAATGTTTTGGGCCAAGACCCTTCATCAGGACTGGGAATAAAAGATGAGGTGGGGGTAGGGGAGGAAGAAGTACAAGGTGAGGGATGATTGGTGAAACTGGGGTGGAGGGGAAGGGTGAAGTAAAGAATAGGGAAATTGATTGGTGAAAGAGATAAAGGGCTGGAGAAGGGGGAATCTGATAGGAGAAGACCATGGAAGAAAGAGAAGGGGGAGAAGCACCAGAGGTTGATGACGGGCAGGTAAAGAGAAAAGTTGAGAGAAGGAAACAGGAATGGGAATGGTGAAGTGAGAGGTGGGGTCAATTACCAGAAGTTCGAGAAATCGATGTTCATTTCATAATGTCTATCTGCTTCGAGTGAATTAGACAAAGTTCAACTTTCTTTCCATGTCCTTTTTAGTTTGCAAGTCTTTTGGAAAGTAATCAAAATTATTCAGTTCCTAATGTCTACAGATTGTCTAAATCAGCAGGGGTCTCCTTAACCTGACATTGAGTTATTCAAATTAGTGACAAATTTTGCCTAATTAGCACCAAAACCTTTCATCTGTCAGTGCCCTAGATCTGTCTAATTAAAAAGTTGAAGTAACCATTTTATTTTTCATTACAATTACACCTCATATCAGGAAATATGCACACCTAATGCTGAGACTTTGTACTGTCACGCAGCTGCTCCTGAAAAATAATATCCAAGTAATTGTAGAAATTAAGCTTAAAGTTCAATTGTCATGAGATTATTAATGTTCCCATATCCACCACCAGATTAAACATTGATGTTCACTGTAAAACCTTATTGTGGTTTGAAGTACCATGACAGAGATTGCTCTGATTTACTGACATGACTTTGGTGTTGGAGCTCTCTCTCTGAGGGTCAGAATTCTCGGGGATTTTATTCATGACCTTAGGCTTACTCTTCCACCATACTTCCGAAATGCCAAAACAAATTCTCATCTCGGCTTTGAAAACAGGATCTCCACTCAGGGAGCCTGGTAGCAATACAACTTATCAAGGACTAGGTTACTGTTAGGTCAAATCGTACTTTGGACTGTATATAGCATTCCAGTCTCCTTGCAGTTATTCGCACTGTGTCAACTTTTAGCTGGGTCACTGCCCGTTTATTGTGGATATTGCTCATTCTTGAAGGTGGCTGGGAGGGTGTTAGAGGTAAAAGCTTAAACACTTTAGACTTGAAAATATATCATTCTTTCACCACCACTGAATCAAAATCCTGAAACTCCCTTCCTTACAGCATTGTAGATGTATCCATCATTTAAGGACTACAGTGGTTCAGGTTGTCACCTGAGCACTTTCTCAAGGGCAATAAGGATGGGTAATTAAATATTGGCTCAGCTTGGAAAGCCCACATGAATGAAAAACAGAACCACTATTGACATTTCACTGAGTAACTCACAACTGAGCAACACTGAATGATGTGCCACATAACAATGACAGAAACAGATAGGGATTATATAATTATTGATGCCTGTTTTTCAAAATCAGCATGACAAGCTTCTGTCAGTTAATACAGCTGGTTAGCCAAAACCCATTTGGGGACAAATCTGATAATACTCCAGTGACATCACTTTTGATTTGAATGTGTGAATTTATTCCATATTGCCAAAGGCTCGGTGCAGGCTCGAAGGGCCGAATGGTCTACTTCTGCACCTATTGTCTATTGTCTATCAGTCCTCAGATTACAACAGATTGCTATAGTAGATAGATAGATACTTTATTCATCCCCATGGGGAAATTCAACTTTTTTTCCAATGTCCCATACACTTGTTGTAGCAAAACTAATTACATACAATACTTAACTCAGTAAAAAATATGATATGCATCTAAATCACTATCTCAAAAAGCATTAATAATAGCTTTTAAAAAGTTCTTAAGTCCTGGCGGTTGAATTGTAAAGCCTAATGGCATTGGGGAGTATTGACCTCTTCATCCTGTCTGAGGAGCATTGCATCGATAGTAACCTGTCACTGAAACTGCTTCTCTGTCTCTGGATGGTGCTATGTAGAGGATGTTCAGAGTTTTCCATAATTGACCGTAGCCTACTCAGCGCCCTTCGCTCAGCTACCGATGTTAAACTCTCCAGTACTTTGCCCACGACAGAGCCCGCCTTCCTTACCAGCTTATTAAGACGTGAGGCGTCCCTCTTCTTAATGCTTCCTCCCCAACACGCCACCACAAAGAAGAGGGCGCTCTCCACAACTGACCTATAGAACATCTTCAGCATCTCACTACAGACATTGAATGACGCCAACCTTCTAAGGAAGTACAGTCGACTCTGTGCCTTCCTGCACAAGGCATCTGTGTTGGCAGTCCAGTCTAGCTTCTCGTCTAACTGTACTCCCAGATACTTGTAGGTCTTAACCTGCTCCACACATTCTCCATTAATGATCACTGGCTCCATATGAGGCCTAGATCTCCTAAAGTCCACCACCATCTCCTTGGTCTTGGTGATATTGAGAAGCAGGTAGTTTGAGTATTCAGCTTTCAAAATTTGGTTCTGTAACACAACTGTTGTATGACATATCAGTTCATGCATAAAACTTAATGTTGTCACCTGCTTAAAGATTTGTTTCATGCAACTAACGGTGGGCTAGTTTTGTGGTAGGGTTTGGCAAAAGGAAGATTTTGAAGGTGAGTCAGTGGGGGGCGGGATTCTGTAAAGAAAGCATTTTTGCTGATAGTCTGTGCCTTTTACTTCGGGGTGAACACATTTTAATTAATCATTGAGAGCTGGTAGTTGAGAGTAAATAGTTGAAATAATTTTCCACCAGAATATATTTTCGCTTTCAATTCCAATCAAACTGAAATTCTATCAATTGGAATATAATCAAACCTGAAGATTATTCTGTTATTAGTGTCAAACACACACATACAGCCAATTCACCATCTTCTATTTAACATCACTAATACATGTACTTCTTTCCACTGACATTTTGTATACAGCTAGTGCTAAATGTTTTGTTATTCCAACCAGTCTTGCTTGTGTATATATTTTTTGTCATGGGGAAAATTGAAGGAAATGACAAAACGTAAGTTAGGGAAATTAGATTAGATGTTAGTCTCAGGCAGTTGCTAGAGGATTACGAGGATTTATGTAATAAAGTGTCAGCAAAATTTCATTATCATCTATCACAGGCCTTGGAGGGCTATGGGAGAGGTAAGTCATAGCTGGGATAAGGCAACAATTGCCCACAATGCAGACAGGTTCAATTAAAAAGTGAAGTGATCAGTCTGCACTAATTCCTCTTGCAAGTTATTCTTGTTCAGAGTACACACCAAAGACTTCTCTCCTCTATTTGCTTGGGACATCTGCTATTTTCTTCAGGAATGCTGAATCATTGTTCACTTTCTGATGGCTATATGCTTCTTCATGCAGACTCATTAGATTCTTTATTTACCATCTATTTTGAATAATTTAAGGTCTGGTCATTACCTATGTTCTTGAGAAAGAATGGAACTTACTTTTAAGATTGAAACTGAAGGAACTTAACAGGTCAGGCTGCATGTATGGAAGTGAATTGATAGCCGTGGATTCCTCTTCAGGAATGAGAAGGAAGGGGGAAGATGGGGGAAGGGAAGGTGATAGGTGAAGCCAGGTGGGTGGGAAAGGTCAAGGGCTGGAGAAGAAGGAATCAGATAGGAGAGAAGAGTAGACCGTAGGAGAAAGGGAAGGAGGGGACTGGAGAGAGTCAGAATTAAGGCATTGATCGTGTGGACAGTCAGAGGCTTTTTCCCAGGGCTGAGCTAGCTAACACATGAGGACATAGTTTTAAGAGCTTGGAAGTAGGTATAGAGGAGATATTGGGGCAAGTTTTTTTACGCAGAGGTTGGTGAGTGCGTGGAATGGGCTGCCAGTTGGATGGTGGTGGAGGTGGATACAATAGGGTCTTTTAAAGGATTCCAGGATAGGTACATGAAGCTTAGAAAAGTAGAGTGCTTTGGGTAACCCGAGGTAATTTCTAAAGTAAGTACGGTATATGATCGGCTCAGCATTGTGGGCCAAAGTGCCTGTATTGTGTTGTAGGCTTCCTATGTTTCTAAATTCAGCTCTAACAATAGCTCTAATTTGATAAAGAAAATCTTCAAATTTCTTTTGATTGTTTTCCTCAATTCGTAGAAGTTAACTGCCAGCATTTTCTAATCAGGCCAATAGGTATTTGTATTTTGTAATCCACTTTGCACATCTAGTCTCTGTCGTGACATGATTTGCCTGTAGGGCATGTTTGTCAGGTACAAAGTACACTGCACTTTGCTGTTTGTAAACTGCTGATAAAATGCAAACTGCCTTTCACCTGCAATGCCACGCATCAAGCTCTCCCCTAAAGCCTGATCCCTTCCTCAGAGTTCAAAAGCATGATGTTCATGTTATCTCCTTCAGGAAATTAATCAGGATACCAAGCTCTTCAAGAGTACCAAGTAGGCTCTTCTACAATGTAAATAATTCATGAAAGTAGTTGAGATTTTCAGGAAAATTTAATATTGATACGAGATCCCTCTTGCTGAGGAAAATACACAAAAGGAGTATATGTGATTTTTTTTCCTTGTATTGTTGATTCTTTTTTTCAGAAAACAATTAAAGTAAGATTCTAGTAACCCAGCATCTGATTGTTTTGAAATGTTGATGGTTCAACATCTGACTCACTCATTAGTCCTTAGTGCTTTCTGGGTGGCCAGAGTGTGAGCAAAGTGTGTGACTAGAGATGGAACCAAAATCCTGATTGCTTGAATGCTTCCTGCTCTGTTTAAGCTCATCATTTTTCATTTGAAAAATATAATTTTTTTGTGTAATGAGCTTGAAAAGTGAGATAAAAATGCTGGTTCTGTGTTAATAAGCGTAACATCAAAGAGCCTAAAAAAATCTGGATTATTGAAAGCTTACTGTACTATGTAACCTGGCTGTATGCTTCAAATTTGAGAGAACTATGATTGGAGACAAATTGCCAGCTGGGCATATAAAGGACAGCACAGTAGCGTAGAGGATAGCATAACACTTTACAGTGCAGGCAAATCCCGACATTGCTTGTAAGGAGTTTGTACGTTCTCCACATGACCATGTGGATTTCCTTCAGGTGCTCCGGTTTCCTCCCACAGTCCAAAGAAATACATGTTGGTAGGTTAATTGGTCATTCTACATTGTCGTGTGATTAGGCTCAGATTAAATCAGAGGATTATTGGGAAGTGCAGCAAGCAGGGCCAGAAGGGCCTATTCTCCATTGCAACTCAACAAATTATAAATAAATATACTCAAGACAGATCAGAATTAGAATCAAGTTTAATATCATTGGCATATATTGTGAAATTTGTTTACGGCAGCAATACAATGAAATACATGCTATCTAAATATAGAGAAAAAACTGAGTTACATTAATTATATATGTTTAATAGCTAAGTTAAAATAGTGCAGAAACAGAAATAATAAAAAAGTGAGGCAGTGTTCATAGTGTCAATTCAGAAATTAGATGGCAAAGTGAAGGAAGCTGTTTCTGATTCACTGAGTGTGTGCCTTCAGGCTTCTGTACCTCCTACCTGATGGTAACAATGAGAAGAGAGCATGTCCTGTGTGGAGGGGATCCTCAATGATGGACATTGCCTTCTTAGGCCCACTCCTTGAAGATATCTTGGATACAATGCAGGCTAGTGCCCATGAAGGAGTTGACTAATTTTACAAGTTTCTGCAACTTATTTTGATCCAGTGCTGTAGCCCCCCGCCCACCCCACTACACCAGATGGCAATGCAGCCAGTCAGAATGCTCTCCATGGTACACTTGTAAAAGTTTTTGAGTGTTTTCGTTGACAAAACAAATCTCTTCAAACTACTAATGAAGTATAGCTGCTGGCTTGCCTTCATCATTGTTGCATCAATATGTTGTGTCCAGGTTAGGTCCTCAAAGATCTTGACACCCAGGAACCTGAAATTGCTCACTCTCTCCACCTGATCCTCTATGAAGATTAGTTTGTGTTCCCTCACCTTACCCTTTCTGAAGTCCACAATCAGTTCTTTGGTCTTGCTGATGTTGAGTGCAAGGTTGTTGCTACAACACCACTCAAACAAACTGGTATATCTTACTCCTGTGCTCCCTTACATCACCATCTGAAATACTGCCAACAATGGTTGTATCATCAGCAAATTTATAGATGGCATTTGAGCTGTGCCTAGCCACACAGTCACGGGTGTAGAGAGAGTAGAGCAGTGGTGTAGCACGAGTATAGTCAATAAACAGTTAATCCTTAAATCAATGAGTCTTCCAAAGGATTACTAGCTTGGGGGTCTAGTAGCTTGGTCTAACATAGGATCTCTTTACTTTTAATTGGTGGATTATTTCTCTTACATATTTACGTCATGCTCCCCAGAATCAAAATCAGGTTTATTATCATCAGCATGTGTCAAGAAATTTGTTAACTTAGCAGCAGCAGTTTAGTGCAATACATATTATAGAAGAAAAAAAGCAAAAATAAATAAATCAATTACTGTATATGTAGATTGAATAGATTAAAAATCGTGCAAGAACTGAAAAAATATATATTAAAAAAGTGAAGTAGGTGTTCATGGGTTCAATGTCCATGTAGGAATCGGTTGGCAGAGGGGAATTCACGGCTGTTCCTGAATTGCTGAGTGGATGAGTGTGTGCCTTTGGGTTTCTGTACCCCCTTCCTGATGGTAACAATGAGAAAAGGGCATGCCCTGGGTGCTTGGGGTCCTTAATAATTGACGTTGCTTTTCTGAGGCACCGTTTCTTGAGAATCTCCTGGGTACTTTGTAGGCTAGTACCCAAAATGAAGATGATTAAATTTATGACCTTCCACAGCTTCTTTTGGTCTTGTGCAGTAGCCCCCACCACACACAATACAAGACAGTAATGCACCCTATCAGAATGCTCTCCACGGTACATCCATAGAAGTTTTTAAGTGTTTTTGTTGACATACCAAATCTCTTCAAACTCCTAATGAAGATGTAGTCGCTGTCTTGCCTCCTTTATAACTGCATTGATATGTTGGGACCAGGTTAGGTCCTCAGAGATTTTGACACTCAGGAATTTGAAACTGCTCACTCTCTTCAATTCTGATCCCTCTATGAGGATTGGTATGTGTTCCTTCAATTTACCCTTCCTGAAGTCCACAATCAGCTCTTTCGTCTTACTGACATTGAGTGCCAGGTTGTTGCTGTGACATCACTCCACTAGTTGGCATACACCCTCTCATCTCCGTCTGAGATTCCACCAACAATGGTTGTATCATTAGCAAATTTATAGATGGTATTTGAGCTCTGCCTAGCCACACAGTCATGGGTGTAGAGACAGTAGGCAATGGGCTAAGCACACATCCCTGAGGTGCACCAGTGTTAATCGTCAGTGAAAAGGATATGTTATCACCAGTCTGCACAGGTTGTAGTCTTACAGTTAGGAAGTCAAGGATCCAATTGCAGAGGGAGGTACAGAGGCCCGGGTTCTGTAAGTTAACAATCAGGATTGTGGGAATGATGGTGTTAAATGTTGTCTCTTTGCTCTCCGCAAGTCATACCTGGTTTTCTGGTACAGACTTGGGTTGCTAGACTTGAATGTCACAGATCTAGCCTTCAGCAGATGACGTACGTCCTGGTTCACCCTACAGAACATGTGAGAGCTAAGATACTGTAATTTTAACTGCTCTCCTGTATCCTTCTTTGGCTTGTGAAATCTGTAAGAATACAGGAGTATAAGAGAATTCACTAACTCTGAAAGGCTCCTTTTATAATGGAAAAGCAAGCCTTTTAAAGAAAGTGTGGCCATGAAAATGATGAGAAGTTTTAAGAGATCCCGTCTCCTTTCTCAGATCAGTTTAACGTGAGATTCAATACGCAAACTCAGCTACTCCTGATATGAAGAGAACCTATTATATTTCTATTGATAATTTGAATCTATTTATTTCTGCAGGTGAGAACTTTGCAGCCTAACTTTCAGGATGATAATACGTCTTTTTCGTTCTCGTGTCCAGATTGTGACTGTCCATAACATATCCAGTTAATTGAAGATAATAACATTGATACCTATTTCAGGCTTGAGCACAATAAATTAATCACTTCTGCAAGTTTAAAATCCATACTCCATGAAAATAAAATGCTCATGTATGAGAATGATTGTTTGAACAAAACAAACTAAAAATAGGGGTAAAAGTTTACAGTACAATAACAGTATGTCATGATGAATATACATTTTACTGTTCATATGTAAGGTGTCTCGAAGAAGTGCACTATCTTCATTAACCAGCTCTCAAAATTCACCAATATTTCTCCTCTAATTATTGCCTTCAGCTCTCTATTTGAAAGATATATAATTATTATTCTCATATCAATCTAATACAATTACATGTAGTTTTGCCTGAATTGTAGCCATATCCACAGTAGGATATGAACACTAACTTTAATTATTCCTTAATGTGAGTTTGCACATGACAATTCAGGTTGAGAAATGTTAGATGGTTGTCTCAGTAATTTTCTCTTCACCAAAAAAATGACCAACTGGTCCCTCATCTCATTGTCATTTAAGTCTGAAGAGACCAGAATATTTGCTTATATATTCTGTGTTGTGCATCAAAGACTGTCTGAATTATCTCCCATTTCCAATAAAACTGCTGTATGTCACCAGTTGTAGGAGAATCAGATGAGGGAGGGATGAGGAGAATGTTAGTAAAGTTGCATTCAAGTGAAAAGTTAATGTGATGGATGAACTGCTCATTACAGAAACTACCAAGTTCCTATTTCCATAGAAACAGATAATACTTGTTTCCATAGAAATTAATGGAAATCAATATTTGGTGGTAGGTGTCTTGCCATTGATCCACAATGCAATTCTGTGCCTGGATGGCATTATGATGCAAGCTTGTCATTTAATCAGAAGGTCAGCACCTCTGACAATACAATAGATCTTTATTAGTTAGATAATAATTACTCTTATTTAAAGTAATTATTTGTTTTGGTGGTTTAAGACATTAGAGAGCTATCAAAAATATGCACTAACGGTACTATATACAATTTCCCCATTTGTAACTTAAGTTATTGTTATGGGCTCAGCAAAGTGGCTAATCCTTCGACTTTTTCCTTAACATAACACCTGAGTAATGAGCTGCACACTTTACTAACTTTTAGGATATAATTAATAGCTTAAAAACCTTTTATTATACGTTTTCAATAGATGTATACAGCAGTTTTGAGTGAGAACATGTGGGTTTGAATCTTAACAGGCGTGACACACAATATTCTGTTCTATGGGATCAGCAACTCTCACTCTTTTATCTCCAGGGTTAACAAGGTTGGAGGCAGCACTGAGAATCAAGACAAGATGATTTTGTCATGTGCCCCAGTATTGTGAGCTGCAAATACAATGAGAAAAGCTTGTTTACAGAGGTATCACAAGCACATAGGTACAGACAACACACAGAATATAAATTATACCTACATTATATATGACAGAGAGGAGAGGATAAAAGGACTGCAAGTAGATCATAGTGTAAAACAAGACATATTCAGAGATAATTATAGAGGTTTTGGGAAGGAGGAGCTATATTGAAGAGAGGTAAGGGGGTTTGCAGAGAAGATTGTGAAAGATATAGTTTGCCGTAGTCATATAAAAGGACCTTCAGCCCATCAATTGTGTACTGACACTCAAAGGCCCATTTACATTCATCTTTCTCTATTTCAGTTTTATTCACCTGTCATTCCCATACAGTCCCCTCAGATTCTACAACTCACCTATACACTTGAGATGATCTGCAGTGGCCATTTAGCTGACTGACTTTTATTTTGTTTGACTTGTGAGGAAACTGGACCATCTTAAGGAAGCCTACGTTGGCTTAGGGAGAACATGCAAACTCCACACAACTGACCTCAAAGGCCTGAACTGTATTAATAATGCTGGAACCATGAGATGGTTGCTCTACTAACTACAGTGTGGTGTTGGAAAGAAGCACCTGGGAAACGATAGTGGATTCCATGGGAAGGTGGTTGCAGGGAAGCCTGGAGGAGATTGTTATGTTGTGGAGAGAAAGTAATGGGGTGATTGATTAGTGGAATGTGATGTGATTGGATTATGCAGAGTGTATTGATTGGTGAGGAAGGAAGTAACTGAGAGGTAAACAGGATGTGAGATCATGGCTAAGAGGAAATTTGGAGAGGAGATTGTCAGAGGGAAGAATAATGTTAATGAGGGATCAGTAAAGTGAATGGAGAGAGATTTAATTAATGGTATTATTATTTGTTTATTATTGTCACATGTTTCAAGATACAGTGAAAGGTTTATCTTCCATATTGTTTATGTTGATCCAAGATGGCGGCGCAACACAGCTTGCAGCGGCCACTCTGGAACTGATTATCTGTTATTTGTGAAGTGGGGTGCTGTGCGTAACCATAATCGATTGAAAATGGACGTGGAAGCACGGAGAAACATTGGGAAATTCCAGGAAGACCTTCTTCGTTGCTGCTGCTGCTGTGAAGACTCTGCTGGGAAGAACAGGCCCCCAGTCCTCGGGGTCGCATTGCCAATGGCCGTTGCCGGGGCCATCTTAATACACTCGGCAGAGGATGGTGCTCGGAGAAGCTGTGCCGGAGGGGATGGTCGTCGGCTCGGAGTCCTTTCGACGGAATCAGGTCACTTTTGGTGTGTGCTGCGTCTGCGAGGCTGAGTCGGGCAGTGCCTTGGAAGTCCATTGCGGGGGTATTCCCTTCTGCCACCGGCGTGAGATGGCGAGTCTGTCGGGACCCTGGGGACTTGTGGAAACTGTGGTGATTTCTTTTGAACTTACAGTCTTTTAACACTTTGGACTATTTTTACTGTGCACATAGTCTTGTTTTTTTTAATCAATTATGCTATTGTTTGCACTGTTGTAACTATATGTTGTAACTATGTGGTTTTGTGCAGGTCTTGTAGCTTTAGTTTTTGGTCTTGTTTTTGCCTGGTGGACTTGGAGCTCCTTTCCGGGGAACGCGCTAGATGGTAGCGCGATATTAATACGCAGCAGCCTCTCCGGACTCTGGATTGGGGATTGTCAAACGTTACGTGGATTTTCTGGTGTAGTCTGTTTTGTCATATGCTTTTGTGATATCATTCTGGAGGAACGTTGTCTCATTTTTTAACTGCACTGCATTTGTGGTTTCTAAATGACAATAAACTGAATCTGAATCTGAATCTGATATAGATCAAATCATAGCACAATCTATTGAACTAAGATAAGATTAAAAATATAGAATAAAGTGTAAAAACTACTGAAAAAGTACAGTGCAGGTAATCATAATGAGGTAGATTGTGAAGCTAAGAGTCCATTTTATTGAGCGAGAGGTCTTTTCAAGAGTCTGATAACAATGGGATATATGCTATCCTTTATCCTGGTGGTACATGGTTTCAGGCTTTTGTATCTTCTACCTGAGGGGAGGGGGGGAGAAGAGGGAATATCAGGGCTGGATAGGGAATCTGATTATGCTGGCTGGGGTACTGAAGCAGCGAGAAGTACAGAGTCCATAGATTCCTGTGACGTCCGGTGTCTACACCTCTCTGCAGTTTCTAGCAGTCATGTACTGAGCAGTTTCCACACCAAGCTGTTATACATCCAGACAAAATGCTTACTATGGTGCATCGATAAAAATTGGTAAGAGTTGATGGGACATGTGAAACATCTTTACTCTCCCAAGGAAGTAGACGTGTCAGTGTCACTTGGCAATAAATGCATTCAGAATGCAGAAATTAAGGTAGGCAAACAGTGGTAAGATCTGTGGAGAATCTCTCCCATTGGCCTAACTAGAATGTGATCCTTTAACGTTCAGGCCTTAATCATAGTAATTTACAGCACAGAAACAGGCCTTTTGGCCCATCTAGTCCGTGATGAAACTAATTAAACTGCCTACCCCAATTGACCTGCATTGGGACCTTTGTCCTCCAGACCCCTACCATCCATGTACTCTGCCTATCCAAACTTAACTTAAACTTTGAAATCAAGCTTGCATGTACCTCTTGTGCTGGCAGCTCATTTCACACTCTCGTGATCCTCTGAGTGAAGAAGCTTCCCTCATATTCCCCTTAAACATTTCACCTTTCACCCAAAACGCATGACCTCTGGTTGTATTACAGCCCAATCCCAGAAGAATAAACCTGCTTGCATTTACCCTGTCAATACCTTTCATAATATTTTATACCTCTATCAAATCTCCTCTCAATATTCTACATTCTAAGGAATAAAGCCCTAGCCTATTCAATTTTTTCCTGTATAGGAACTCAGGTCCCCCAGACCTGGCAACATCCTCGTAAATTTTCTTTGTAGGTTTTCAACCTTATTTACATCTGTCCTGTAGGTAGATGACCAAAACTGCACACAATACTCCAAATTAGGCCTCACCAACATCTTATACAACTTCAGCATTACATCCCATTTCCAGAATTCAACACTTTGATTTATGAAGGCTAATGTGCCAGAAGCTTTCTTTACAACCCCATCTATCAAGTTCTCCAGTTCAGATTGTCTCTGTTTTTGAGGCCACAACATTTTTTTAATTGTTCTTCTGCATTATTTACATAGAGGAGTGGGAAGCACAAGCACAATGTAATTAATCACAACTAATGTGCTATTTTCCAATAAAATTCTATTGCCTATCACGTAACAAGTTTGTACTCAGCGATTGATTTCAAGGTACATTTGTTCAGAGTCAGGCCTGAAAAGCTGTGGAACACTAAGTCAAGTCATTTAAATGGTAAGATAATTTATTTCAGAAAAAAATCAATAAGTAATAATACAAAAGCTTTACTTTTAAAGACCGTGTTCTTCCTCTTTGCATTTATTGGCTAAAGCAATAAAACGACTGCAAATCTAATGCAAAATTACTTTTCACAAGTCATGCAATGCATAGCTCCCTTGAGTTTCTTTGTAACCTTGGGATGATAATTCATTTGAAGTGTTTCCCAGAAATCAAAGCTTTTTTTCCACTTTATAAATTTTCAAACCAATTGGTTCTTTCTCAAAATTTCAAGCAGATACACTTCCCTTTACCATGTCACCTAATGAGAGCAAAGAAAGGACAATGGAAAATTTGTGACTGCTGTCTAATGATTGATGTAGAACAAGTGAGAGCTGTTGACCTCCAATTATTGAATGCAGTTTCTCTGTCCTCACACACCAATCCCTATTCCAGTGGTCACAGCCATTCACCTTCCACCATGTCTTTCAGGGTTAATGTTTCAGTTCAAATATTCTTCATTAAAACTCAGTTCTGACAAAGTGTCTTTGACCTGAAACTTTATTTCTATTTCCACATCTTCTGCCTGACTACTGTGTATTTCCAGTGTTCTTTGTTTTATTTGCTCGCGTGCTGAATGACTCTAATCGTTGGAATGTTTTCCCCTGAATACAAATGGTTTCAGATTTGAAAGGGCTCCTTGAATGCACAATTGGTCAAGCTATTTCCATTATGTGAAAAGGCAGTCACTCTCACTTCATAATGGTGTAAATGTCTAGAGGAACCCAAGAGAATCTTGTTAACAAAAGATCATTGCAGACTTTCTGCAGAAAAGGTGTGTACTTATCACACAATTTCCCATGCTTCACCCTTACTTTGGATGCTAGGGTGCCATTTTTTTTGTTTCCAATAAAGCATATGATATATACATTTATATGCTGAGCTTTGCTGGTGGTCGGATCGAGAGGCTTGTTGATTTATTGAATGATAATGTCCCCAGGAAGCCGGGATAGATCATGACATCAGTCAGCAAGCAACGCTGATTTGGTGCCATGCTGCTGAAATGGAAATCAGTAATGCAGCTAATGCCACCTATTGAGCATTCATAGTGGATCAAAAGGTCATCACAGCCCGTGCTATTTCAGGGGATCATCAAATACCTGCACGTTTGCAGCTGAATTATTTACTCCAGCTGGGGCTTCAGTTCAACTAGGACTTGGCACTTCAAGATGTATTTAAAACTGTTAATGTCCACAGGGAGGTGTATGCCAGGAACTGAAGGAAATGCAAAAGCAAACTGCTGGGGGAACGCAGTGGGCTGAGCACTATTTGTGGAGGGAAAGGAATTGTCAACATGTTGAGTCAAGACCCTTCATCAGTCTTCATGCAAGGACAAAACTCAAAGTGGAAAATTCTTTTTATCTTCTCAGATGCTGTTGAAATCTCAAAGTTCGGCCAGGTTTTTTTTGCTGCTGGGCATGGCATCTGGAGCCCCTTGTCTGCATTGAAGGTAGTTACGTAGACTTCATGATTTCTCTATTAACCAGTCACTGTCAAAGTGTTGGGAGATATTGAGAGAGAATGACCAGAAGACACACAGAATAATGATGGCTATTTGAACGGGAGGAAAGAGGAGAGAAAAAGCAGGAGATCATAGGCACCCACTTTCTCTCTTACCTAAAGCCCAATGGATAGCATTTCATCATGCACCTTCCTTTCAAGAGTCATCCACACCGAGTTACCCCATGGGCTTCAGATGTAATTCTAACAACAATGTCATCTATGAGCTATTCGTTGACTGACTGTAAAAGTCTTGGTTCTGATTCACTGCTACATGCTGGATTTGTTCCATGCAGAAAGTGGAGATACTGAATTATGATCCCAATTTGCCAACAGCTTACACATTACAAAGCTCATGAATATCCTCTGTTCTGTGAAGTTGGATTATAAATTTTTATATATCAGTTTTTCTTGACAGAGAGCTGTGTATGGAGCACGTGCATGGCATCATGAGGACTGCCAGCTTCTTCATTGTGCCAGAGCCACTGAATAAACACATGGCAAACTTCTTGCATCACACAGCAGCTTGGGGACAGCGCAGAATCAGAAGGCATTCTACTCTCTTGATGTGTGGCTGGTATATGTCAACCAATGACGTGTAATGCTTGGCATCCTAATAGCCTTCATTCCATGAAAGTCAACAATTACCTTTACATTTGAGTCTCCTGAATAAGAGTTAGCGTTTGAGGCTGATAACAGTTTCCCACTAATTGCAATGCTCTTGATGTTTATGTGAAAGTATCTCATAAGGCTAGTGCACCTGACAGAAGCCTTATTGCCACATAAAGATTGACATAAGTAACATTGAGTGTTTTTACTGCTTGAAGCACTCTAGGGGTGATTTGGAGTATTTATCAGAGCAGGTCACAAAATTCATGGTACACCTGATACTCATGGTTCAGCATGAGGTTCTTCAGATGAGGGGACAACCTGGAGCTTTTCTGCACATTCAGACATCTCTCAATAAAATATTTAATCTATGTCACAAATCAGCACAAACCCTACTCCCCACTCACCAACAACTGTCACATTCACCCTGGTTCATCAGGGTGGTGAATGTGTTGAATTCATTGCCACAGACAGCTGTGGCGGCCAAGTCATTAGGTAGTTACAAAATGGAGATTGTTAGTTTCTTGATTAGGAAGAGTGTCAAAGGTTATGGAGACAAGGTAAAAGAATGGGATTGAGAGGGACAATAAATCACCAAAGATGGAATGATGGAGCAGACTTGATGGGCCAAATGGCCTAATCCTGCTTCTATGTCTTATGATCTCCCAAAACTTTCACTACCAATCATTACTGTGATTTATGGGACACAATGGAAAAATTTTTAAAAAAACAAGAAAAAATGTCCTAAATTATACAGATAAATTAGAGTTTTTAAAAAAAATTACACTCAAGTTATGGAAGTACAGTTGCACCAGCCTACGGATTCTGGAGTAATGGTACTCCATTAACTCTAGTGTGAAAGACTTTCAGAGGAAACAAGTACAGTCTGGCCTTGAATTATGGTTTCTCTACTTGTCATTTGAATTCTCCATCCCACTCCTACTCAGACCCACCTTCTGCAAATTTCTTCTATAACAATAAGTAATTTGTGATGCAATATCTCTTTTTTGCTGGATATGTTGCAGCTTTCTAGATTCAATATTTAGTTCTTCATATTTTAGTAATTCATTTTCACTGTCTGTATCTGAACTGGTCAGTTCTGTTCTACGTCCTACATGCACCTGTGATTTTGACCCAGATCTTCTCTCACTATTAGTACATCCTAACCTACTGCATTTTCTTTTTATTCTGTCCCTGTATCTGACCTCAGCTAATATATTTTCCTTTTTTTTTCTCACGGACAGAATGATCTCTACAACTTATCCCCATGACACCCTGACCTCACTCTGTCAGAAATATCCCTTCTCCACCTTTTCTGTAATCTGAAACCAGCCTTTCTTTTCTAGCCCTAAAAAGTGTCTTTGACCTGGAATATTAACTCATCTTCTCTCCACAGCTGCTACCTAAAGTATTGAATGTTTCAAGCATATTCCACTTTTTTTTAGTTCACATTTCCTGCATCTGCAGTTTTCCCTCCATAAATGTCTGTATTCCTGTAACACCCTATCTTCTTGCCAAATTTGTGTAGATTGCAAGCTTGGCTACCATGCATTTTCTTCACTTCTCAAACTCATTTTAAATAGATCGAAAGCACGGTAGAATGTACCTCATCCCAGTAGCTGTAAACGAAGGCTAGGAACTCAACATGCCTGAAGGTTTGGAACCAGTCAGTCAGGAGTAAACATAAAATTTAAACAAACTAAGGTGATTGTGAAAATGTAAGAAGGTCAATATATGTTGAGCAAATGGACAACAGAACAGTGTCACTACATCCGATCCCCTAAAAAGCAACCCATGATAGAAAAGTTACCTTGATATCCCAAGAAGCCCAGGAGCTTTGAAGCCCACTTTAAGAAAAGATTCAGAGGTGACTTGGAGTACACCCGTTCTTTGCCATATAGTTTGTACAGTTGTCCTTGTAATCCTGATGAAATGGGAGTTCTGATTCTGATCTAGGAAGCCAAAACTGAGTAATTTCATAAATGGCAGGAAAAAGAGCGAAGGATGTTCAGAGTCAGCAGATGGGCTGTGTGGCTCATGGAATGAGCCTCATTAGCACTACTTAATAGCAATACCATGAGGAAAGCAATATGTCGCATTCGATGGAGGTGAACTATTTTCATCCCTGGTTGAAAAAGCCACTCTTTCCAGCTGTGCAAGCAGACTGTCGTGTTAGATAATAAAGCATTTGGCAACAGTTAAATACTCAATCTAAGCACTTCTGTCTGATAACGAAGTTAATTTCTCACCATGATACGGACATAAAATTAACTGTCTACCACCTCAAATCTGGATTTAAAGTAACGGTTTATTCTGACAGAGCATGATGCTATTCCCCTGAAAAATTTAGCTAGCATTGGTCAGTTATGCTGACATGGGTAATTATGAAAGGATTTCATGTACTTCTATTAATTAGAGCTGCTGTACTTCTTGATCAAAAAAATACCAGTATAGCCTTGGATTATAAACAGCACTGTCAACTAATCATTGTTAAATCTCACGACTACCTCAGCCATGTAATGTCAAAATAAAAATAATATTAAACTTTAATCAAGTGGTTTGTTTACCTATGGATGTGCTGAACTCTGACAATCTGTATCATTGCAGCAGGCTCCTTTGAGATATGCTGTGCAGAGGAGCACAGGAGTAGAAGCTGTAACATAGCAAGGACCTCCTGTGTAACTTGCTGGCATCCAGCAATGCGGATGCCAGATGCTCAGCTCTGAGTCCTACAACCTTTCCAGTCTGAGATACCAGCATAGGATCTGCAGAGCATTAGAGGTACCTAAGGATAAGAGGAGGGAGAGGTGGAGAGAGAGGAGTTGCAGGCACCTAGCAGATTAATCAGCTGTAGTTCTGAGACTTTTCACATGGAAATGTTATTCACGATGTCAAATCTGTAATTTCACTCTGCTGATTGACTCCAGCACTGAAACCCAATCTCGCTAAGATTCTCAATGCAATTTAACCATCAGATCCTGTGCCAGTTCGAGTTGTAAGCAGCAAAGCCGAGTGGGAAGAAAATCAATTTCTTTACCTGTTCCTTTATTTTTTTTCATTATGTACAGTGTGTGTTTTGGGATATTTTATAGTTCACTCTATTTTTATTCAAAGCAAAAGTAGTAGCATTTTTTCTTGGTCATTTTTACACTTTAAGGATATATAAACTTCTCTGAGTGACAAATATATTTAATAAAAATATGATTATGTTTCCACTGTCAGCAAAGCTGGGAGAAGTTCATTGCAGGCTATCACAGCTTGTGGAGACAGAGTGGTGACAGAGTTCTACAGGAGAGCCTGCCTGAATAAGCACACACTGCTGTGGTCCCAGCTGTTTTGGGTCAACAGGTTTGGTCTATTGCCTCTGGACCAAGATTGAGGAGATCATGGACGCTGATATTGGGAGACGATTTCAGGTTAATCCTTCAGATATAGAATCATGAAGTAGAATGAGAACTGGGAAGGAATTTCTTCATCCAGACAGAAGGATATATTGGAATTCTTTATCCAGAAGGATACTGGAGTTTCTATCATTAAGCTTATTCAAGGTAGACTGATAAATATTTGAATATTTAAAAAAAAAACTTAAGGGACATGCTATTAAATGCAGAAAAGTATTTCTGAGATTTGAAAAAAAATGGCCATGGTACTAGTGATTGACAAAGCAAGCCCAAGTGGTTAAATGGCCAGCTCTTTCCTCACAGGCACTTATGGCCACAAGATTTAGTCCAGTGCATTTTGTATTTGAAATCTGTTCAAGCGTTCCCAAAGTCCTACTTTATAAGTCTAATGTATTGTAATTGACTGGATTATAAGTGATAAATCATAAATATAACATCAGCTGGATTGTGTTGTGTGTGGTTCACCAACTGGACTCATTGCTGAGATACGCAGTACTCCTACAGTTAAGTTCAGATTATCCTTATAGAAAAACTTGCTGGTGAAAGCTTCCTTGAACTAAATGGCAAGGCCCTGTGCGGCACTGAGTTTTGCATGATGTCATGTGAGTGAGTAAGAATTAGTTGTGAAACTGTTGAGAATATCCATGAATCCAATTTTGTTCTCTATCAAAACTGTTAATACTTCTCAATGTTCTTAAAGTAAAAAGAACTAAAATTAGTTCATCAAAAATATTTTAGAACTTTGTTGAAAATATTATTTTGAATATCTGTTTTACCCTTGTGCTTTATCATTTTTGACTCTCCACTGAAACAAGTTTTAAATCTGGTTTGCAGAATCTCTGAACAGTCTCCATAGTAAAGCCCTGTGAGAAACAAAATAACAGATTAACCAACAGACTTCCTTAGTGATTTCATAATGTCTTGGTTTGAATATGCATGTGCAATCCTCTCACTGGGGCTCATTCACCAACTTGGCTCATTAGCTAACTCTGCTAATAGCCAAGTGACTCAGCGTTGAGAAGACCAACTTTAATCTACAATGCACATCAAGTGTCGGTATGATTTGTGGTTCAACCAAACAGGAATGTCTGGATGTTCATATTAAAGAATCCTCGCTTTGAGTGAATGTTGTGTAAGTACTGCCCATACACCGTTATCGGTAGTGCAGGAATGACATATCGTACACCAGCATAAAATGGTAAAGAAAGTACATTTACCAATTTTCAACTTTATCAAACAATTAACAGAGAAAGAAAAAGAAAGATAAAAGGGCCCATTGCAGTTAAACAACTTTAGATGTGCACATAAGCATTGGAACTCTTTTCTGTAGTAACTGAGAGTAACTTTACTCACAGAGCTGAATTATCTTCACCAACTACAAGTTGAACTTTCCTTCCTGGAGTCCTCCAGTTGGTGAAGCGCCCCTTGCAAAAAGGTTTCCTGTTCAGATGGGATCCTCCAGGTATCTTCCCTGGTGCTCTTCTCTCCGCACCTCCCTCCCAAAAAAACCCAAACCAGACAACTGTCCTTCGGAAAAAATCTTCCCACCCAGCCCCCGAGAATGTCCCATGCAATCCTACTTCTGACTGGCTGACACAACATTCTTAAGTCAGACAACATGGCTCTTTATCTTTAGCCGAAGCCAAAGCTCTCTTACCAGCAGGACATACTGCTTTTGTAGATAGCGACAAAAATATTAACCAGGGCATGACACATGTGGCAAAATCTTGTTGGTATTATCGTAGGGAAATTATTGCTGCTCAGTGCAGAACATAGGAAGCACTGGCTAGCTGGCAGAGGAGAGGTGCATGACTGCTTCTCCTTGTCCCATTCCTCAAGAAGGTGATAACACTGTCAGGTAATGGAGCCAGCATGGCTGAGACTGAAACAATAAACAAAATACGAGATTCGGCAGGAATGGCTGCACCTGCAAAATGAAATGCACAATCAATGTTTTTAGTTTGAGACCCTTCATCTAGACTAGCCCACATATATTTAAAGTGGAGGTTGATAGTTTCTTAATTAGTAAGGACATCAAAGATTATGGGGAAAAGGCAGGAGAATGAGGTTGAGAGGGAAAATAAATCAGCTATGACTGAATGGCAGAGCGAACTCAATGGGGCAAATGGCCTAATTCTGCTTCTATGTCTTATGATCTAAGAGTCACGATCTGAAACATTGACTGTCCATTTCTCTCCACATATACTGCCTGAAAAGCTGAGGTGCTCCTGTATCTTGCTCGCTCCTCCAGATTACACCATCTGCCAGTGTCTTGTGTTACTGTTTCAGAGGATCCGTCCTGAGCCCAGCACATAAGCACAATTACAAAGAAAACACAGCAATGCCTCTACTTCCTTAGGAGTTTGCGGAGATTCGGCATGACAGCTAAAACTTTTGACAAAACTTCTATAGATGTGTGGTTGAAAATATATTGACAGTCTGCATCGCAGCCTGGTATGGAAACACCGAAGCCCTTAAATGAAAAGTCCTACACAAAGTAGTGGATTCGGCAAGACCATCATGGGTAAAATATTCCCAGCTATTGAGCACATCTACATGAGATGCTTTCGTAGGAAAACAGCCTCCATCTTCGGGGATCCCCACCTCCCAGGTCACGCTCTCTTCTCACTGCTGCCATCACAAAGAAGGTACAACAGCCTGAGGACTTGCACCTCTGGGTTACTAACCCTCAATGATCATGCCCTTAAACAAAAAGGAGATAACTTCACTTTCTCCATCATTGAAATGTTCCCACAGCCAATGGATTTACTTTCAAGGACTTTCATCTCATGTTCTCATTATTTATTGCTATTTATTTATATTTGCATTTACACGGTTTGTTGTCTTCTGCACTCTGGTTGATAGCCCTAGTTGGGCGGTCTTCCATTGATTCTGTTATTGTTACTATTCTATAGGTTTGTTGAGTATGCCCTCAAGTAAATGAATCTCAGGGTTGAATATGGTAATATATATGTACTTTGATAATAATATTTACTTTGAACATTGAACAAAGATCAGAGTCAGTGACAAGACTGAATCCATATAAAAGAGTAATACATTTATACCCTCGTACTCACTCATCCAACTCGCATCCTGTTTTCCTTTCATCCCACAATCATTTCTAATTGGTAAGTTAAGTGGCACCTTGATCTTATCTCCTCACTCACTAATCACATCTTTAACCTTCTGTCTTTCTCCTTTGGGATCACAAACTGCAACCTGAAATTTACATGGATAATTTAGAGAGTATTTATACTCTTGGAAAGAATATATTTCTAACTATGAAAAATGAAAAATTGTTCAATGGAATAGTCGCTCTGTATACAAGAAACTACAAGCATTATTTTCTTAATAGATAGAACAGACAAATTCCTTTATTATTATTTCACTTGTGACCTTTTAAAACACCATAAAACTTAGCTTACTGTGAATTAAACTGGGATGAGAGAGTTCACTCACATATTTCCAAAGGTCATTTCTGCATTGGTTAATTCTGAGTTCTTTAATATACTTTGTCATCATTTTGAACTTTTCTAAAACTGTAATAGTGTATTCATCAAGCACTTCAACAAATCACAAATCTTTAGAATGGTTTATTAAATCTGAGTTGACAGAGAATGCCTTGACTTGAAGTCAGTTTCAACACTTGGAGATCTGTTACTATTCCGTCAACAGCTGTTAACCTGTTGAAGTCAGAATGGTTTTAATACTGACTAGATCCAGACAGCCAAATAATATTTTTCAAAAGATAAGTATCTTGTTGTATGGGGGAAAGAATGCCAAAGGTGTTAACAGGTACCAAGTTATTCTGTGTAGTAGAGTTACATTTCACACCAGAGACTGGAGCCAAAGACCCAAGACCTCTACAGCATCAGATGAATCATAGTTAAATATTTCCTGGCTTTGCATTGTACTGCAGCTGCAAAACAAATTGCTTGCAATATAAGTATACCACGTTGGATACGGAGGAAGATGCAGCAAGCAGGTCTCTGGGACTGAGGCTGGCTCTGTGGCTTAGAAGGGAAGGGGGTAGAAGGTGTGTGCAGTAGTGATAGGGATTCCATAATTAGAGGAATGTAAACCAGGTACTGTGGACCTGAAAGAGACTCCTGGATGGTACGTTGCCTCCCAGGTGCCATGGTCAGGGATGTCTCAGCTTGGGTCTATGGCATTCTAAAGGGGAAGGGTGAACAGCTAGAAGTTGTGGGCCATATCAGTACCAATGACATGACAGGAGGTCCTGAAGTGAGAGTATGGGGAGTTAGGACAACAAGGGTAATTATCTCTAGATTGCTATCTGTGTCACATGCCAGTAAAGGTAAGAATAGGATGATTTGGCAGACAAATGCGTGAATGAGAAACAGGTGCATGGGGCAGGGTTTTAGATTTCTAGATCATTGTGATATCTTCTAGAAAAGGGATGACCTGTTAAAAAAGAGTGAACCCAAGGGGAACCAATATCTTTGTAGGCAGCTTTGCTTGAGCTACTGGGAAGAGTTTAAACTAATTTGGTAGGGGTGTAGAAACAGGAATAAGAGTGCTGAGGATGGGGCAAGTTAGTGTACAAAAAGTAAGGAGGCATGGGATCCAAGGGAACATTGCTTTGTGGATCCAGAGCTGGCTTGCCCATAGAAGGCAAAGAGTGATTGTAGACTGGTAATATTCTGCATGGAGGTCGGTCACCAGTGGAGTGCCTCAGGGATCAGTTCTGGGACCCTTACTCTTCGTGATTTTTATAAATGACCTGGATGAGGAAGTGGAGGGATGGGTTAGTAAGTTTGCTGAAGACACTAAGGTTGGGGGTGTTGTGGATAGTGTGGAGGGCTGTCGGAGGTTACAGCAGGACATTGATAGGATGCAAAACTGGGCTGAGAAGTGGCAGATGGAGTTCAACACAGATAAATGTGAAGTGGTTCATTTTGGTATGTCAAATATGATGGCAGAATATAGTATTAATGTTAAGACTCTTGGCAGTGTGGGGGATCAGAGGGATCTTGGGGTCTGAGTCCAGTGACCTGATAGAGGTGTATAAGATGATGAGAGGCATTGATCGTATGGATAGTCAGAGGCTTTTTCCAGGGCGGAAACTGCTAGCATGAGACGGTACAGTTTTAACGTGCTTGGAAAATGGTGCAGAGGAGATATCAGGGGTAAGTTTTTTACACAGAGAGTGGTGAGTGCATGGAATGGGCTGCCAGCGATAGTGGTGGAGGCGGATACAATAAGGTCTTTTAAGAGACTCCTGGACAGATATATGGAGCTCAGGAAAACAGAGGGCTATGGGCAACCCTAGGTAATTTCTAAGGTAAGGACATGTTCGGCACTGCTTTATGGGCTGAAGGGCCTGTATTGTGCTGTAGGTTCTCTATGTTTCTAACTAGAAGTTGTGTATAGTGAGGCTATGAGGAATGACAGGCAGGCATTAGAGCAATATTGCTGTCAGTTGGATGAGTTAGTGTGTAACAGTGAGCCAAACTCATAAAGGGCGATGAATACAGGACTGAAGTTGTTATATTTGAACGCACACAATATACAGAATAAAGTAGATGATCTTGTGGGGCATTTAGAGATTGGGAGATATGATGTTGTGCGAATTTCTGAGTTGTGGCTGAAGGAATATCATAGTTGGAAACTTAACATCCAAAGATACACATGGTATCAAAAGAACAAGCAGGTAGGCAGAGGGGATGTGATGACTCTATTGGTAAAAATTAAGTACTCTATTGGTAAAAATTGTTCAAATCCTTGGAAAGAGGTGATATAGGGTCTAAAGATGTAAAATCCTTGTGGGTAGAGTGAAGAAATTGCAAGGCTAAATAGACCCTGTTGGGAATTACATAAGGGCCTCTTAACAGTAGTGTACCCAGGATGTGGGATACAAGTTACACTGGGAGATAGAAAAGGCATGTAAAAAGGTCAATGTCACAATCGTCACGGGGATTTCAATATGCGGGTAGATTGGGAAAATTTGTTTGGTGCTGAATCCCAAGAGAGGGCATTTATACCAGTTGGGGACTGGCAATTTGGGATTGGGTATTCTGTAATGACCCGTATTTGATTAGAAAGTGTAAGGTAAAGGAAACCTTAGGAGCCAGTGATCATAATATGATAGAATTCATCCAGCAAGTTTGAGAACAGAAAATGAAATTTATCAGTATTTCAGTTGAGTAAAGGGAATTGCAGAGGCATGAGACAGCAGCAGGACAAATTGGGCTGGAAGGGGGCATAAGCATTGATGATGACAGGACAGCAATTGTTGGTGTTTTGGGGGGATATTCGGAAAGCGCAGGAATAATGTATCCCAAAGATGAAGCAGTACTCTAACCAGAGGACGAGGCACACATTACTGACAAGGGGAGTCAAGGACGGCATAAAAGTTAAAGAGGGGGCATAATGTGGCAAAAATGAGTGGAAAGATAGAGGATAGAAAATAGAGAAAAGATATCAAAAGCAACCAAAAACCATAAAGAGAGAAAAGATGAAATATAAAGGTAAGCTGACAAATAAAATACAAGAGGATACAAAAAGTATTTTCAGATATATAAAAAGTAAAAGAGAGATGAGAGCGGAGAGATAGTAATGAGAGACAAAGAAATGGCAGAGGAACTTAATAAGTGTTTTCCATCGGTCTTCACTGTGGAAGACACTCCAACAGAATGTCAGAATCGTGAGTTTCAGGGGGCTGAAGTGAGTGTTGTTGCTTTCACTATGGAGAAAGTGCTTGGAAGGATGAAAAGCCTGAAGGTAGCTAAATCACCTGGACCAAATGGAAAACACCCCTGATTTCCGAAAGAGGTAGCTGAAGAGATTGTGGAGGCATTATTAATGATCTTTCAAGAGTCACTAGATCCTGGAATGGTTCCTGATGAGTAGAAAATTGCAAACGTCACTCCATAATTTAAGAAGGGAACAAGGCAGAAGAAAGGAAATTATAGGCCAGTTGGCCTGACTTCAGTTGTTGGAAAGCTGTTGGAGTCTATTATTGTAAAGGATGAGTTTTCAGGGTACTTGGAGGCTCACAGTAAATTAGGCCAAAATCAGCATGGTTTTCTAAAGGGGAAATTTTGCCAGTTGGAGTTCTTTGAGGAAATAACAGGCAGGATAGACAAAGGAGAGTCAGTGGATGTTTATCTGGATTCTTAGAATGCCTCTGACAAAGTGCCACACATGAAGCTGCTTAACAACATAAGAGCTCATGGTATTACAGGAGTGGTACTAGCATGGAAAAAAAATTAGCTGACTGGCAGGAGGCAAAGACTGGGGAAAGTGGTCCTTTCTGGGTGGCTGCTGTTGACTAGTGGTGTGCTACAGGGGTCAGTATTGGGACCACTTCTTTTCATGTAGCATGTCAATGATTTGGATGAAGGAATTGATGGCTTCGTGGCCAAGTTTGCGGATGATATGAAGATAGGTGGAGGGACAGGTGGTGCTGAGGAAGCAGGGGATACAAAAGCAAGGCTGTGTTGCTCAGGTTTTATAAGGTGTTGCTCAGATAGCACTTGGAGTATTGTGAGCAGTTCTGGACCCCTTATCGAAGAAAAGATGTGCTTTGAGGTGCTGGCGTTGGAAAGGGTTTAGAGGAGATTCATAAGAATGATCCCAGGAGTGAAAGGGTTAACATATGAAGAGCGTTTGATAGCCTTGGCCCTTTACTTGCTGGAATTTGGACAAATGGGGGGTGGGGGGGGGCGGAAATTTCAATGCAACCTATCGGATTTGAAATGTCTGAACAAAGTGGATGTAGAAAGGATGTTTCCTAAAATTGGGGTGGGGGGGGGGGGGTTCTAAGACCAAAGGGCATAGTCACTGAATTGGGACTGAGGGACATCCATTTAGAACAGAGATGAGAAAAAATGTTTTTAGCTAGCGGATGGTGAATCTGGAATTCATTGCAACAGATGGCTGTACAGGGTATATTTATCATGGGTATATATAAAGTGGAGGTTTATATGTTCTTGATGAATTAGGCCATTAAAGGCAGTAGACTGAGTTTGAGAGGGGCAATAAATCAGCCATGATAGAATGGTGGAGCATACTCGATTGGCCCAATGGCCTAATTCTGCTCCTATGTATTTTGGTCTTATATACATCAGTGGTAATAAACTTAATACTGATTCTTATTCTAATTATGAAGTAATAATCTGAAACTTGGACAAAACAACTAGACATGGTAATGACGACAACAAATGTGCTTGAAATATCTTAAAAGTTAATCTGGTTTGTCCATCCATGTCCTATAGTAGAGTGATCTTGCTGTCCTTAACCAGTCTGAGTGAAATGTGACTCCAGACCCACTCTTAACTGTCATCTGAAATAGTCCATTATAGCTCTAATGATCCGGATTTAATTCTGACCTCCGGTAACATATCTGTGGACTTTGCAAGATCCCCCACTGACTGTTAGGATCTTTCTCTGAGTGCTTCGTTTTCCTCCCACAGCTGTTCGATATAAAAGTAGTCTTTTATTCAATGAAATGAGACACTCTCTGGAGGAAGAGACCTGTTTGACCCAGTATTACATGACTTTTTATATGCTGGTTATCAGGTACTGTAAGCTACCCCATAGGGTAGGTGGCTGCTAAGAGAAACTAGGAAATGCTAATGGACACGTGTGACAAAATAACTTGCAGTGAATAGTGGTGGAATGGGATTGATGAGATTACTCTGAGAGCTAGCATGGACTCTGTGGACCACATGGCCTCCCCTGTTGTAAAGAAATATGGTCTGAAAATATGAGAACAAAAACAAGTTGTTATAAACAACAAATACCAATTATCAACTGAAACCCCAACTAATATAAGTTGTCTGATAAGTAGAGGCCTGGTGGGATAGTTGAAATGACATTTCTGTCTTGTGTGAAAACTTACCTAGTGGCCGCAAAAATCAAATTTGTATCAGCTGGAGCAGGTCAGGCCACAGCCTGTGAAACTTAGGCAGCAGCTTGGCTGAGACTTGCCAAGACACTAGTGAAACAAAACTAAGAGTTAGATGTCGGATTTTAATTTCCATGCTATAGGAAAGAAGCCAGTTAGCAGGAAAGATTTTATGAGGATGTTGCCAGGGTTCGAGAGATTGGGTTATAGGGAGAGGTTCAGCAGGTTACAACTTTATTCCTTGGAGCGTAGGATATTGAGAAGCCTTACAGATATGCATAAAACCATGAGAGGCATAGATAATGCAAATGGGTGTGGTGTTTTTCCGGGGTTGGAGAATGAAGTGCGAACTATATCTTAAAGATGAGAAGGAAAAGATTTAATAGGAACCTGAGGGATGACTAAGAATGGTACATATATTGAACGAGCTGCCAGAGAATGTGGTTGAGGCAAGCACAATAGCAACATTTAAAAGACATTTCAGCAGGCACATGGTTACTATGCATATAGAGCAATATAGATCATACGAGTGCAAATGGAACTAGCTTGGTTGGCATGGGGAAACTAGGTTAAGTTCTCGTTTGTTTCCTTGCTGTATGACTCCTTAACTCTGAGAGTTCTGTGAATAGCATGATCCCGGATATAATTACCTCATAAAGACAACCAGACATTGATCGACCAGGCAGGCACTGGTGGAGTCCCTTGAACATATCTAACTGCCTGTATGTTGGTGAGGATCAGTGTTGCACTGGGAGTACAGCCAAAGTCAAGGTCACAGCACCAGGGAAAACTCCTATTAACAAGAGAGAAGGAGGAAAACAGTAAGCATGATAATTATAGGGGATTCACTAAGTACAGGAAGAAGCAAAATTATCTGCAGCTGAAAAATGATTTTGGATTAGCTGCCAAACATTCTGCGGGTGAGCAGCTGGACATCATGTCCTTGATTGGATACCAATGACCATGCCAACGTGTTAGTGAGCCTGGGGGTGGTATAATCAAAGGTGATAACAACATTTAGAAAGCTTTCATTCAGGTACAGCACGTTAATAGGAAAGGATTCGAGGAATATGGGCAAGGATAGGAAAATGGGATTAGCATAGATAGGAATCACAGTGTGCACGGATAAGTTGGATCAAAAGACCTGTTTTCATCTTATCTATGACTATAAATCAATTTGGATTCATGGACCAACAGTGACACTTCAGTGCAAAGTATATAATGGAGCAAAAGGCATTTGTCAGTATGAGTCACTAGGTTGCAAGTTTGTATGACATTTGACAGTAATATAAAAGGTTGGCCATATGAACTAGAAATTAAAAACGAAAGTTATCTTCTTGTGATGTTATGCAATTGTCTATTTAATGGCGACCTATGGTTGTTTGGTCCAGTAAGCACTGAATCGGATTGCTCCATGTAAAAAACTATTACATTGTTTGTATTCCTTTAAATATTGCCTGATCATGATAGAAATTGGAATGGATCAGTCTAGTTAGTTGATGTACTTACTATATCCAAAAATATTCAGATAGATTGAAAATTCTCAAATGATAATTATTGAATTTATTTGCTATGTTATAAACAAAGTTGTTGTCCTACAATTAGGAAGACCAAAACTAATGCTATTTGCTGGTGATACACTTCCTTGTATTTTAGTAAAATAAGGGATTCTATTCAAAAATCATTTTTAAGATAACCACTTTTAAATACAGTATATATTTCAGTACCAATTTCTTCAGTCATTGAAATGTTATTTGAGACAGCAAGAAATGGATTCAAGTATCACAGGGAAGTTGAATAGTTCTGATTAACACTTCTGTATGAACATGAAAATGTACAACATTTGCGCTGAGGGTACCTATGGATAGATCAAGAGAGAATCCTGCCCTGATCCCTCTCAACCCATCCCCATCCATATGAGTTAAAGCATTCATGGCAACATTAAATACTCCAGGTAAACACTTGCCTTCCTGGCCAATACTTGTCCTCATTTGTGCCAGCTCTGTTGATGGTCATTCATTCATTCATTTGTAATGTATTGTGTGCAGGCTGTGCAACACATTTGCCCAAAGACTGATAATGGCAAATTATTATAGATCATTGGATGTGAAATGCTTTGGAGGGTTTGTGAGGCATCAATTTAATTCAAATTTTGACATTTCTTCAAAGACAATTGACTGCATCCTCCGTGTACAAGCTCACAGTTCAGAGTTTGCAGATTAAGTCTCAAGGAGTCAATAGACCTATTCATTAGCAACCTGAACATGATTGCAAAGTTCTAGAGAATCATAAAACACACAACTTATCCTATATTAAGACCTGTTTGTCATGGGGAAGATTTCCTCCATGTTTCATAATCACTTTCATGATTTAATCACATTCAGCTTAAATATAGATTTTCACTCATTATTGCACTAAGTTTCTGTAATTAGTAGATAATCATCTAAAGTAAGAATAACTCAGACTGTCTTTTTTTTTCTTGACAGCTAAGTCCCCTCAAACAGTTGAATCGAACATTCAATTGCCCAAAATATTCAACACAAGTCATTGATGTCTTTATACATTTGTATATAGCTGCCCATAAATTGTGATTATTCCTGGTCAAACAAGTGGCTTATGACTATATGTATTGCACTCAAAAAGGTGGTGGTAAACGTTGTAATGTGAACAAAGTCACTGGAAAGACACAGCTGTTAGATATAAAAATATTCTTTTATTCAAAAAAATAAGATACTCTCTGGAGGAAGAGACCTGTTTGACCCAGTATTACATGACATTTTATATGCTAAAGTTCAAAGGACGATTCTATAGTTACAATGTATCTACAATGCTTCCTTTGAATTACATATAGTTTCCACACCTTCTTCTTCACAGCTGCACTCCAGACACCCCAAATGAACATTAATCAGCATTGCCTGCTTTTTCAATTAACTAATGTCTGCAGCTCCAGAAAACTATTGCCCAGGGCTACATTTTAAGTTTAATCTATAAACCACGTTCTGGTCTAAAGACTGGTTGCTGAAATTAGTGGCTGAAGTTAATATTTGCTATATACTCAAATTCCAAGAAATGCCCTAACAGTGAGCCATTTTAGAATCAGAAAGTAATACTACAGTTTATATGTTCTCCCCATTACTGCAGCTTTCTCCAGCTGCTGTGGTTTCCACCCACATTCCAAAGATGTAACAGTTAAAGTTAGTAAGTGGTGAGCATGCTATGTTGGCGCTGGAAGTATGGTGATACTTAAAGGCTTTCCCCAGTATATCCTCAGATTCTGTTCATCCTTGACTGTATTTCACTGTATGTTTCAATATACAGTATATGTGAGAAACAAAGCTAAAATTACTGTATAAGGAATCTCTATAATCTTTCAACATGGAAACAAGTCCTTCGGCCATGTTGACCATGGTACCATTCAAGTTAATTCCATTTGCCTACATTTGGCTCATATCCCTCTAAATTCCTCCTATCCATTAGCTTGAAGAGCTATAAACCAAAGAGTGAAGAACCCCACAATTTGTCAGAAATCAGTGAATTCCAGGATTCAGATTTGCTGATGGTGAATCTATTTTGATGTATACAATAATGCTATTTTTGCCCTTACTAATCTGAATGAATGAAATAGATTTTATACAAAGATCTAGAATCACACTCTACATTCTGCTAATTATTCTAAACCCCACTGACTCAAAATCTTTTAACAAGGTCTCTACAGTTGCAAAATCCTTAAAATTCTTTTTGTTTTCAGACAATAAATTAGATTAAATCATTATATTTTGGTTATAGACAGGACACCTGTAAAAAATGTTTTGTTGACCATTAATTGCATCAACTATCAGTTCTATTCTCTTTGTAAAATTCCTTAAAATTATGGTCCTATTGCATTTGGCCACTAGTTGTCTATACTGTTTAATATTATGGGGGTTACCAAATAAGTACATTCAAGAGAATGCAGATTGCAAATTTTGGAGTAACAAACAAAATACTAGACAAATTCAATGGGTCTAGCAGCATCTGTGGATGGAAATGGACGTAAAACTTTGACTGTTTATTTGCTTAGAAGCTGCCTGACCAGTTGAGTTCCTTCAGCATTTGATGTGTGGTGGCCCGGTTTTCCAGCAGAATCCCTTAAGCTTAGAAATGGACAGTTGATGTTTTGTGTCAAGACCCTTCAAAATATCAGCCAACCATTTTTCTCCACAGTTACTACATAACCTGTTGATTGCCTCCATCATTTTGTTTGTTGTCTGGGAATAAAGACTGAATGGCCACCTTTTGAGACTTTGTGGAATCATTCTACATTTGATCCGGAAGGAAAAGTTTGCCGCGAACATATCCTGGTCTGCTGTTTTAAAGCCATTTGGAGAGAGGCGCTCTAGACCAGCTGCTGATCCTTTGTATAGCCTTGATTGCCTCATTAGCTTCATCAATCTTCCCATCTACATCCAAACCTTCATTATTTGCAAGGTACATTGGAGGGCTAAATATTGCAATGAGGTTTAAAGGGATACCTAAAAGATCTGGTGTTTTCATTCAACTACTACTGACAAACAACAGAAAATCTGTAGATTCAACAAAGAAAAAGAGTAAACAAACATTTCAGGCCAAGACCCTTCATCAGGACAACCTGGACCCATCCTTGTCCAGATGGTAAAAGTTATGGGTTTGCTGGAAGTGTACCGTGGAACTGAGATACTGAAAATGAGATTGTTTTTTTCATTCCACAAACCCACTTGTCCAGGTAGACCCATTGTTTTGGCTTGTTCTGCATATCTCAGCTCTGCTTTATCCTCCCAGTTCAGTCCCTTCCTACCAACATCTGTGACACTTCACACAGTCTGGATTTTTTCAATGATTTCAAGTTCCTGCACCCCCATCATCTTATTTTTCATATGGATGTCCCTATACATCTCAACAGCCTCCCCCCTCACCTCCTAGGAATGCCTCAAAGCTCTCCATTTCTTTATGGACACCAGACCCAAACAGTTACCCTCCACTACCACTCTCCTCTGTCTGGCGGAATTTTTCCTCACTCTTACTAATTTCTCCTTTACCTCCTCCCACTTCCTTCAAACAAAAAGTGTAGCCATGGGCACTCGTACGGGTCATAGCTGTACCTGCATTTTTGTCGGCTACATGAACAGTTTATGAGTAACTCAGGTCCTCAGGTTCCAGCGACATCCTTGTAAATATTTTTTTTGTACTCTTTCAAACTTATTTACATCTTTCCTGAAGGCAATACTCCAAACTAGACTTCACCAACGTCTGATCCAACTTCAACATGACATCCCAACTCTTGTACTCAACTCTTCGATCTATTGAGGCTGATGTACCAAAAGATTTCTTTACAACCCTTTCTATTTGTGATACCACTTTCAAGAAATTATGGACCTGTTTTCCCACATCCCTGTGTTTTCCACATTCCTCAGTACCCTGTCAGTTACTGTGTGCAGACAGACAGACAGACATACTTTATTGATCCCGAGGGAAATTGGGTTTCATTACAGCCACGCCAACCAAGAATAGTGTAGAAATATAGCAATATAAAACCATTAATAATTAAATAATAATAAGTTAATCATGCCAAGTGGACATAAGTTCAGGACCAGCCTATTGGCTCAGGGTGTCTGACACTCTGAGGGAGGAGTTGTAAAGTTTGATGGTCACAGGCAGGAATGACTTCCTATGACGCTCAGTGTTACATCTCAGTGGAATGAGTCTCTGGCTGAATGTACTCCTGTGCCTAACCAGTAGATTATGGAGTGGATGGGAGTCATTGTCCAAGATGGCATGCAACTTGGACAGCATCCTCTTTTCAGACACCACCGTCAGAGAGTCCTGTTCCACCCACACAACATCACTGGCCTTACGAATGAGTTTGTTGATTCTGTTGGTGTCTGCTACCCTCAGCCTGCTGCCCCAGCACACAACAGCAAACATGATAGCACTGGCCACCACAGCCTCGTAGAACATCCTCAGCATCGTCCGGAAGATGTTAAAGGACCTCAGTCTCCTCAGGAAATAGAGACGGCTCTGACCCTTGTAGACAACCTCAGTGTCCTTTGACCAGTCCAGTTTATTGTCCATTTGTATCCCCAGGTATTTGTAATCCTCCACCATGTCCACACTGACCACTTGGATGGAAACAGGGGTCACCGGTGCCTTAGCCCTCCTCAGGTCCACCACCAGCTCCTTAGTCTTTTTCACATTAAGCTGCAGATGATTCTGCTCGCACCATATGACAAAGTTTCCCACCGTAGCCCTGTACTCAGCCTCGTCTCCCTTGCTGATGAATGCAACTATGGCAGAGTCATCAGAAAATTTCTGAAGATGGCAAGACTCTGTGCAGTAGTTGAAGTCCGAGGTATAGATGGTGTAGAGAAAGGGAGGCAGGACAGTCCCCTGTGGAGCCCCAGTGCTGCTGATCACTCTGTCTGACACACAGTGTTGCAAGCGCACGTACTGTGGTCTGCCAGTCAGGTAATCAATAATCCATGACACCAGGGAAGCATCCACCTGCATCACTGTCAGCTTCTCACCCAGCAGAGCAGGGTGGATGGTGTTGAATGCACTGGAGAAGTAAAAAAACATGACCCTCACAGTGCTCACCAGCTTGTCCAGGTGGGTGTACACACAGTTCAGCAGGTAGACAATGGCATTCTCAACTCCTAGTCCTACCCTGGTAGTCTTCATACTTGTCTGTATTAAATTCTATTCGCCATGTTTCAGCCCATTTTTCCAGCAGGACCAGATACGCTTCAAGTTTTGATAGTTGTCCTTGCTGTGCACTACTCCCTAATTCTTGGAGTTATTTGAAAATTTGCTGATCCAGTTAACCACATTATCATCCAGATTCTTGATATAGATGACAAACAACAATGGACCCAGCATCAATCTCTGTGGCACTTCTCTAGTTACAGACCTCCAGTTAGGGAGACGATCATCTATCACCATATTGGCTTCTCCCACAAAGCCAATGTCTAATCCATTTTACTACCCCATGTTGAATACCGAGTGACTGAATCTTCTTGACCAACCTCCCAGGCAGGACTTTATCAAATACTTTGTTGAAGTCCATGTAGACAACATCCATTGCCTTGCCTTCATCTAACCTTCCTGGTAGCTTCCTCAAAAAACTCTATAATTTGGTTAGGCACAATGTACCACGCACAAAGTCATGCTGACTATCCCTAACTAGTCCCTGTTGATCCATATATTCATATATCCGGCCTCTTGGAATACCTCTCATTAACTTTCCTACTACTGATATCAGTCTCACTAGCCTATAATTTCCTGGTTTCCAACACTGGATACAAAGTGTTCCCCACAGAAATTTCTGTCACCTGCCCTGTCTCATTCCCAAAAAGCAGATCAAGTACTACACACTCGCTCATTGGGACTTCTATGTACTGATTAAGAAAATCTTCCTGAACTCATTTGATAAACTCTATCCCATTGTCCTTCTACAGTATGGGAGTCCCAGTCAATAGGTGGAAAGTTAAAATCACCTTCTATAACAACCTTATATTTCTTTCAGCAGTCTGTGACCCCTCTACAAATGTGTTCCTCTAAATCCCATGGACTATTGGGTGGTCTAGAATACAACCTCATTAACGTGATCGTACCTTTCTTATTCCTCAGTTCATCCCGTAATGTTTCACTAGATGAGCTCTCCATTTTGTCTTGACTGAAGACTGCCGTGACATATTCTCTAGTAATGCCACATCTCCCCCTTTAATCCCTCCTGCTCCATTATATCTCAAACAATGGAAGATTGGAATATTGAGTTGCCAGTCCTGACCCTTCTGCAACAAAGACTCACTAATGGCTACAATATCATAATTACATGTGTTGATCCATGCCCTGAGCTCATCTGCCTTTCCTACAATACTTCTTGCATTGAAATATGTGCAGCTCAGGACACTAGTCACACTTCCATCCCCTTACAAATCTAGTTTACAACCCATCTCCTCCCCACCCCTGTGCATTGCTTCCAGTTTAGATGCAAACTGTCTCTTTGGTACAGGTCAGGTCTCACCTCCCCTGGAAGGGAACCCAGTGATCCAAAAATCTGAAGCGCTCCCTCCTACACCAACTTCTTAGCCATGTGTTAAACGGTATGATCTTCCTCTTTCTGGCCTCACTACCATGTGGGAATCTTGTTCTCTTCCACTGAACCTCCTTTCTGTTCCCCTAACTGATGAGTCCCCTATTGCCACAGCTTGCCTCTTCTCCCCCTTTCCCTTCTGAACCATAGAGCCAGACTCAGTGGCAGAAACCAGACCACTGTGGCTTTCCTCTGTTAGGTCATTACCCCCCCCCCCCCCCAACAGTATCTGAAGCTGTTTAGAGGAATAGCCACAGGGGTGCTCTGCACATACTGTTTAACCTCCTGACTGTCACCCAGTTTTTTGTGTCCTTCACCTTGGGTGCATGCTCCTCTCTATATATTCCACCAATCATCCCCACAGCCTCCCAAATGATCCAGAGTTCATTTATTTCCAGTTCCAACTCTTTAACATGGATTATTGGAAGCTGCAGCTGGATGCACTTCATGCAGGTGAAGTCGCCAGGGACAATGGAGGTCTCCCTGCCTTCCCACATCCCGCAAGAGGAGCATTCGATTAACCTGCCTGGCATCCCTATTACTCTAACTGTGCAATTATAAAGAAAAAACAATAAATCAACTGAAAAGAAATCTGAAATCTATTCCAAATTCTCTGTGTTGTGGAAACAGTGCACTATGCCAAATGACATGTGTTTTCAACACTACTGACTGGGCATGAATTTCTAGGTGAATGTGTTTCAATAAGTCATAAACAAATGGGATTGTTTTATTTAAAATAAAGGAAAATGTGCAAAGTTCCAGCACTACAGCATACAGCTACTTGGATAGAGATCAGGGAAGTATTTACTTCTACAATTGAGTAGTGTTTGAAGCCAAAAAGGAATGGGAAGGGTTGGGATTTTTACACAGGAAGTTGTTAAGATCGAATCCGTTGCAGAAAAGGACTGCTAAAGCAGAGAAAGAAATAACTTCCTAGGGAGAATTGGAGAACTTCTTAGAAATAGGAAATTCCGCAGTTTCTGGGACAAAAAGAATGGATCTAATTTACCAGATCTTCAAACAGCTAGCAATATGATGAAGCAGTTCATTCTGTTCAATATTG